>NC_140024.1:5980541-6713041 GCF_964263955.1 Coregonus lavaretus | reverse complement strand
TCCATTATTGTCATTGTGAAGCATCTTATCAGTGGTGTGGTGCAGTCTCTGGGCAGGTGCTTACATGGCATAATGGACCTATTATATTTTATGAGAAATACCCCCTTCTCCCCCTTGGTTATCATCATTGGTCATTGGTGTGTGAATGTCTATGTATGATGTGTAGTTTCAGGATTGGGAATAGTTGTGTAGTTGTGTTTCTGTGGATAGGACATTAGGGTCCAGTGTTTGTTTATTTGTGTCGGTGTGAAAAGGGATGGGAGAGGTGATTGAGTATGTGTGTATGTGAATGACTGAAGAGGGAGTAGAAGAGAGCTCTATGTTTATTTGTCTAAGTCTGTGTGAATAATGAGTAAAGATATGTGTGTCTGGATGAATAATTTGGATCTTTTGAGTTGTCTTTAATGTTCATGTTGATGAAATATTCATCATTAGGTGTGCTTGCTGAAGGCAAAGCACAACTAGATTTCTCACATACTCATATTATTATTATTATTTTATTTATTTAGCCCGCTCTAAAGCTTTTTTTGATAGCATTTAAACTTTTTTAATTATAACAATATTTAAATGAGCTCCCAATGCATTTCAATTGGAAAAAAAGGGCCATAGACTTGAATGGTAAAAAATATATATACAGTGGGGAGAACAAGTATTTGATACACTGCCGATTTTGCAGGTTTTCCTACTTACAAAGCATGTAGAGGTCTGTAATTTTTATCATAGGTACACTTCAACTGTGAGAGACTGAATCTAAAACAAAAATCCAGAAAATCACATTGAATGATTTTTAAGTAATTAATTTGCATTTTATTGCATGACATAAGTATTTGATACATCAGAAAAGCAGAACTTAATATTTGGTACAGAAACCTTTGTTTGCAATTACAGAGATCATACGTTTCCTGTAGGTCTTGACCAGGTTTGCACACACTGCAGCAGGGATTTTGGCCCACTCCTCCATACAGACCTTCTCCAGATCCTTCAGGTTTCGGGGCTGTCGCTGGGCAATACGGACTTTCAGCTCCCTCCAAAGATTTTCTATTGGGTTCAGGTCTGGAGACTGGCTAGGCCACTCCAGGACCTTGAGATGCTTCTTACGGAGCCACTCCTTAGTTGCCCTGGCTGTGTGTTTCGGGTCGTTGTCATGCTGGAAGACCCAGCCACGACCCATCTTCAATGCTCTTACTGAGGGTAGGAGGTTGTTGGCCAAGATCTCGCGATACATGGCCCCATCCATCCTCCCCTCAATACGGTGCAGTCGTCCTGTCCCCTTTGCAGAAAAGCATCCCAAAGAATGATGTTTCCACCTCCATGCTTCATGGTTGGGATGGTGTTCTTGGGGTTATACTCATCCATCTTCTTCCTCCAAACACGGCGAGTGGAGTTTAGACCAAAAAGCTCTATTTTTGTCTCATCAGACCACATGACCTTCTCCCATTCCTCCTCTGGATCATCCAGATGGTCATTGGCAAACTTCAGATGGGCCTGGACATGCGCTGGCTTGAGCAGGGGGACCTTCCGTGCGCTGCAGGATTTTAATCCATGAAGGCATAGCATGTTACTAATGGTTTTCTTTGAGACTGTGGTCCCAGCTCTCTTCAGGTCATTGACCAGGTCCTGCCGTGTAGTTCTGGGCTGATCCCTCACCTTCCTCATGATCATTGATGCCCCACGAGGTGAGATCTTGCATGGAGCCCCAGACCGAGGTCATCTTGAACTTCTTCCATTTTCTAATAATTGCGCCAACAGTTGTTGCCTTCTCACCAAGCTGCTTGCCTATTGTCCTGTAGCCCATCCCAGCCTTGTGCAGGTCTACAATTTTATCCCTGATGTCCTTACACAGCTCTCTGGTCTTGGCCATTGTGGAGAGGTTGGAGTCTGTTTGATTGAGTGTGTGGACAGCTGTCTTTTATACAGGTAACGAGTTCAAACAAGTGCAGTTAATGCAGGTAATGAGTGGAGAACAGGAGGGCTTCTTAAAGAAAAACTAAGAGAGCCGGAATTCTTACTGGTTGGTAGGTGATCAAATACTTATGCCATGCAATAAAATGCAAATTAATTACTTAAAAATCATACAATGTGATTTTCGGGATTTTTGTTTTAGATTCCATCTTTCACAGTTGAAGTGTACCTATGATAAAAATTACAGACCTCTACATGCTTTGTAAGTAGGAAAACCTGCAAAATCGGCAGTGTATCAAATACTTGTTCTCCCCACTATATAAATCTATGTTCAGGCTATTCTAACTTCAAATTCTTTAAGATCTGTATAAACTATAACTATATAAATGTACATAAATGTGCATAAAATAACTCACCAACAGTTACTCTTGAACCGTTCAAGCTAGAGACACCAAACCAATTTTCTCATGTTCAAGCGATCCTAACTTCACATTCTTAAAAACTGTATAAACTATAAACGGTGGTAATTAGCATAAAGTAGCATTACACATCATGGATTCAATGGAAAAAAATAAGAACACAGGGGTAGACATTTTAAATGCTACCGGTCGGTCTTTAACTATTTCAGCTACAAACATTAAAACAACATTAATATTTTCTTAACTTTTCAAATCCATAAATACCAACTAGCAAGCTACCACATTTTCTTCAGGAAATTTACTTTTCTAGTTTTCATTGACATTACTCCGATTTTCTCTTGGAGGATAAACACTCTTGGATTGTTTCATTTCTGCTCGATTTTTTCACAACCTGTGTTCTACTGTCCCCAGCTGCTGAATATCAGATTTGAGGTGACTAAATTAAAGGGGGAGGGATAGAAAGATGAGGATTAGGGAGACATAAGAACAGAGAATAGAGGAAGAAAATAGTAAAATGGAAGTGAAGGGTGCACTCTTGACGTAAGTACAACCACCACCACTCCCACTGAGTGATCACTGTCATACCCACTCCAGGGGTCTTTCCACCAGCCACCACTTCCACATCCTCCCCCTCCCTCCTCTTGTCTGTCAGAGCCTAACATCAGCCTCACATCCAGCTCCAACTGTCTGTGTTTGTTTAACTATTTTCCTGGCAGCTGTGGCAATCTGAAGGAGTCAGGCAGGCCAGCATGAGGGACAGGAGGCCTGATCAACCTCTTCAGTCACAGCAGGAGGATGTGGTGACCTCTCTAAGGCCATGTCAGCACTCTTCAAACCACAGGAACAATTATGTGATGATGCAATGACATCTCCTTCATTGTCATTTCCTCCACTCACACACACATGCCCAAACACGTACAAAAAATTGACGGAATCAAAGTAAAGAAATCAGAAATGTATTCACCATGTTAGGTTTATTTACTTTTCGAAGTTATCACTTGAGGAAAGGCAGATAAGGTAAAAAAGGCAAACAACTGAAATCAAATGGCAAAAAGACTGTTGGATACAATAAAAGCACTATTAGCACAAAACTTTAACATAACAGGTAAGGAGTCCATCAAGCATATTGACAGGCATGAAGAAAAATGAATTTTAGCAGGGACAATCATTGTATAGTTTTAACTGCTTCTTCAACATAATATACTAGTCTGCTGCTAGCATTTCATGTAATGCTGGGCTGATCCCTAAATAGAAGAAACATTTGTCATCGACAGTGCATTGTCAAAAGATATCTAGATTATTGCTCACTTGTAGCAGTAGTTACTTTACCAATGGCAACTAAGTGCTACTGTATGGTTATGTGGTGTTCACATTGCTAGACTACAGTGCACTTCAATACAGATTTTAATTAGAAATCCATTTTGCAGAGTTTCTCATAGTATCTATGCACCATAGCACCAACAGTTATGGAGAAATCCTCCTAGGCACCAGTGAGAGCCGTTCTGAGAGTAGCTGAGGGATGCTTCTTAGAGCACACAGCTGGCAGTCTTCTGACTACAAGTGAAGATCTCACTCTGAGTACTATGTATTTTCAGACAGATCAACATGGAAAAACACATTGACATCCAAAGACACCACGGCACACACATACACACACACACACACACACGCACACACGCACACACGCACACACACACACACACACACACACATACACACGCACAGATTTAGCTCAAAATATCATCAACACATTTCCATGGAATGTGAACAGTCCATTTAACACACATCTCCTTCTTCTGTTAAACCTCTTTCAGGATGCAGGGATTCCTTCAACCTCTGTGTTGACTCTAGAAGATCCCAGGCAGCAGGCGATAGGGAACTGCATCAGTGTAGCGCTTCCAGTCTTTGCCGTACTTGCTGCTGCAGCGATGCTCGTCTCTCACACAGCGGTGCACCAGCAGGATGGTCATGTAGACGATGTAGAAGTAGGGATGAATGTGGCCGAAGCCGCAGGCTGCACAGTAGGCCAGCGAGCCCATCAGGTCGCCCGTGTAGTTGAGGTGGCGTGTCACTCCCCAGAAGCCGGAGGTCATGAGCTTGCTGTGGTGCAGGCTGCCGTCACCCGAGCGGTAGGCACACTCAATGAAGGTGGGCTTCTTGCCCCAGATGGAGCACTTCCCCTCAGTCCGGCGGAACAGGTCCTTCTGGTGGTTGGTGGAGCGGAAGATGTAGTAACCCACCAGACCCAAGAGGAGGACAGCAGCAGCATGGGCTGTGGAGAGCTGGACTGGGTTATACACCAGGTACAAGCCCTGTAGAAAGAGACATCATGCCAAACATACAGTATGATGTCATGACTGTTGAATAGGAAACAAGAAAGACTCCATAACAACTATATTTAACTCAGCCAGTATAATAGAAGCACATTACTCAAGTATAATTTCCATTACTTGTTAATGTTTTCGCAGTGGCTTCTGTGTTGGGTGTCTGACTACATTTTTTTTATGATGATGCGACTTACCTGCAGGGTGTAGAGGAAGGGCAGCCACACACAGTCTCCCCAGCCCAGGTACCAGCCAAAATGGTCATGGCAGATGTCAATCGTCTTCAGGTACCATGCCTCATTCCAGAAGAAGTCAAGAACATAGATTGCCTGGAGGAGGAGTAATTACATTAGTAGCCATTCATTGGAGGCAAAGCTTGCCTAAACTGGTTCAGTCAAAGCTACCACTCTGTAAGGTCTAGTTTAGCTAGCTCACTCGCTAACAAACCCTGCCATCTAGTGGTAGAGGGAGAGGAGTGTCTCACCTGCAGCACATTAACCAGGATCATAGAGTTGGTCACATAGCCATAGAGCTCCTGCTGTTTGGCTGCATAGGAGAGGTTGATGAGAGTCCAGGCAACAATACCAGGTCTCCCGTTGAAGAAGAGCTTGAAGTCGAACCATTTCCCGATGCGGGGATTGAACTCAATGCCCATCATGTAGTTATAGAAGACGTTGCCTGTGAATTTGCTGGAAAATGACAAAGGCAATTCAGATTAAATAGGCCCAAAGTGACAAGTTTGAATGAAATATAACATATTATTGGATGTAAGGGACAAGTTGTATATCCTAACATATTATTGAATGCATGTAGTCCTCACCAGTCCTCTGCATTGGTGGGGAAGAGGTAGGCCTTGACAAAGGCAAAGGTGGACACAGCATAGCCCAGTATGTTGGTGCACCACAGCAGTGGGATCCAGTTGTCGAAGATTATTGTGGGGGAAAACCAGTGGAAGTATTGAGCGTTGGCATACCACAGGGCATGGGTGATCAGCCACGACTGTAAACCATTGATCTCATACTTGTTTATGAGGCCTAGGAGAGAACAAACAATGGGGGGTGTTACCAATGACTGCATATATGAATGGACAAAGCCATCGATCACGTGACACCATTCATTCCTATGTGAAGACTCAATAGCGCATTGAAGCCAAATGAAGTCGTTTAAGATGGCGTCTCATGGAGACAACATGTGCAGTTTAAGCTACTGTGGCTTCAATGAGAGGGGGCAGTCGTTCTCTTGGGTGGAACAGAGCCAAGTGTTTGCAGACGACTACACTTAACAGTAGTGTGCAGATAAAATATCTGTAAATATTAATAGAAACCAATCCTTCATCTCCTAAAACAACTATTTTTTATTCTCAGGTGCCTTACCTGCTGGGGTGCGAGCTCCGTCCTGAACCCCACCTGCATAGCCAGGCAGGAACTTATGAGTGATATCAGGAACACACATGTAGAGCACCACCTGATGGAGAAACAGCGTCATTCCACAGAACTCCCATCGTTGAAATATTCTGATGCATTAAACCATAATAAAATGTAATTTACACACACATGGCACTACCTATGGCCTTACCTGGAAGGAGACCCAGATGGTGTAGATCTGAGCAGCGGTCCAGGTGAAGGAGGGGGCCTTGTCCCAGATGGAGCCCAGGGTGGCCTCTCCACTGTAGAGCTCCACCAGGGGCTGGCTGACTGAGCATTGGTACTGGTCACACACCATGACAAAGAAGAACACCAGGAAGGGGGCTGTGCACAGCAGCAGGATCACAGCGCTCAGAGAGAACCAGTCCACCTCCCTAACAGAGTGGTAGGTGTGGAGGGGATGGGGGAAATAACATACAGAGTTGTAATTGTGCAAATGCATAATCATTGGAGCATTTATAATCATTAATAATTCCTTTCATTTTTCCTTTAAAAAAAACGCTTGATACTCTAATTTATTAGAGTTGTTATTATTAGGCTGTAGATCTAATCTAACATAAACTATATGGGCCAAGGACTTTGCCTTGTGGTGTTCTGCCAACTTTGCTAGAGTTCACTTTAAAGAGAAGCATGACCGGTTTATCTTACAGGCTAATTTGAATAACACTGATTATATGACAAGAATGCTACAGGCCTGATAATGACTGTCTGTCTATGTAATGACTGTCTGTCTATGTAGTGACTGTCTGTCTATGTAGTGACTGTCTGTCTATGTAGTGACTGTCTGTCTGTCCATGTAGTGACTGTCTGTCTGTCCATGTAGTGACTGTCTGTCTGTCCATGTAGTGACTGTCTGTCTGTCCATGTAGTGACTGTCTGTCTGTCCATGTAGTGACTGTCTGTCTGTCCATGTAGTGACTGTCTGTCTGTCCATGTAGTGACTGTCCGTCAGTGGAGGCTGCTGAGGGGAGGACGGCTCATAATAATGGCTGGAACGGAGCGAATAGAATGGCATCAAACACATGGAAACCATGTGTTCGGTGTATTTGATGCCGTTCCATTTATTCTGCTCCAGCCATTACCACGAGCCCATCCTCCCCAATGAAGGCGCCACCAGCCTCCAGTGCTGTCCATGTACAGCACAAATCAACCCCTAGTTTTTCCTTTTTTAAATAATTCTGTAGTGAATCCATTCGCTAACCTGAGCTTTGTATAAGGGCTACAATGGCAAAAACATGTATGTAATGTTTTAACTTATTTTAGTGGCAGCGACCCATAACCCAATGACAACTGGAATAGACATATAATGGAAAGATAATGTGTGGGTGATGGAACCTTGTGAACTGATTCAAACTGGGTGTTTATTTTCCTCAGTCAAATACTTTACTTCCTTTCCATACTACCTTTGTTGACTGAAGATTAAGCAGGTCCCCACACACAATCTTGCCCAATATTTTGAGCTGCTACCCTCCCCAAAGAGATATAAGGTCCCACTGTTCAGCAAAAATAGAAGCAGGGCATGTTTCATTCCGTCAGCCATCAAGCTGCTGAACAGTGGGACATAGGACAGATGTAGGCCCAATGGTCGGACAGTAGGACACAGGGACTGTGAATATGTGTGCATTAACGATGAACTTTCCAGTGGTTTTTGTATTATATATTTGTAAGCTGACTTCACAAAATGAATTTCCATATAAAATGGACATTAAAGGTGGAATCCGCAGTTGGGGAAACAGCGCCACTGTCTGCCCCACGGCCGTTTCTGTTTTTGTTGACGAAGTAGAGGTGGAGAGTGTAAAACTAATTGCAGTACATATGCTGCTGCTCTATCGTGCGCGCAGTGGTGTTGTTTGCAGTAACCACATTGTTGTTGTAATATCGCAAACTGATGTGGCAGTTTCACCATTAAGGATTGCAGCTTTAAGTATATCGTATCATAATCAGTCCTGAACCAACAGACAGTGAACCCAGTTACATGTGAACCCAGTTACATGTGTAGAGGAGTAATGACCATAGGCCTACAGTATGTCAGCTTCATCTTACCATGCTCTTCCCCACTGCCCAGCAGGTTCCTCTGTCGTCTCAGACGCCCCCCCATTAGAGCTGAGCTTGTGGCGCCTCCGGGTGGCCTCCATGGCCACTGCAGAAGACATCTCTAGAGAAACAGAGAGTCATGGTAGTGACCGAGACATAACAGACCTACTGTACCTCATAGCCAATAAGGTAATGTGGGAAATCAAAGGACATCTGGTGTCCTTGAGGACCTGAGATAACACACTATGTGATGGTGCTGTACATTATACATGGTTAAAGGGCTGGAATAATATTAGTCAACCTTAAGGATCGAAAGTCGATTACACAAGGCTGCTTGGGGTGTGAAACCAAGGGTGATAATGACAAGCCAGATAGCTACTATCTGATGCACACAGCATGCTATATAATACAGATCAAAATGCCGCAAAACCTTTGGTCCCATTATGGTAAGGCCTACAGTTTGTCTGTTCAACACATGTACAATTCTAAAGGTTTGTGAATAGACTTGAGTATGATAATTCTACAATGAGAGGTTTTAGCACAATACAGTTGTGCATGTTAGAAAATCTAATGCAAGTGTTCAATTATATCAAACACATTGGGAAAATGTGTGCCTACACTAATAAGACCATAACTGCCTATGGTATGTGATTACTACATGGGCTCAAGGACACCATAGAACCAAACAAACTGTTTCACCCCCATTATTAAACTACCCATTAATAATGTTGCTCATCCCCTCCATTAATACAAAAATATATGCCTGCATGACTAAGTCACTTTGGTTAAAAGTGTCTGCTAAATGGCATATATTATATTATATTCTTATACCATACATCAGAGGTAGGCCATACATCTGTACTGTAACAATCCACCTGTTGTACATGGTTGACAATGACACTTTTGGCAGAGTGACAGCTGTCACATATATTCACATAGCACACTCAAATAATGTTGTATAAAAGACTGATTGAAGTACGTGCAGAAGGTGGGTTTCATAAAAAGCATAGACTTCATTCTCCACCCTTTTACTTATAATTACTGATGGGCCTACAACAAGCGTAAGCTGTTTTTACACCAGATTATTGAATAAATACCCGCAAGTCCCTGCAATTGTATTGTCAATAATTCTGCACGACATGTAGACAACGGATCGAATGAATAAATATACGTTAGATAGAGGCTATCACAAAACAATTGATAACGAATTTCCGGCCGGCCTAACCCAGCCATTACGCACCTCCAGAAAAAGCCATAACTCATATGGACAATAGACCATGCATAATGTCGAGGATCATAGACGGAAAAATAACATAAGCATTATAAGCAGACATTGTATTTCAATAGGTCTGTCTAAAATATAATTTCGTAGGCTACTCACCAACTTCTAGGACCTATGGGAAAACTCTTGGCCCAGATGTATATGATATAACGAATACAATTTAATATATTAACAACAGCTCCGCCCAAATAATAAATGCGTGCGAACGTACAGCCAATAAGGTCTCAGTAGGGTATGCGCCGCACTGCCATATCGACCTCTGATTGGGTAACACGGACCTGAAGCCACTAGCGCCTGATGAGCTCATGAATGGATGGGCCATTACCTGGCAGTAAACCCAAATAACTCCTCAACATATTTTGAACCAATAAGTGGACATCAAATCAAATCAAATGTTATTTGTCACATACATGTGTTTAGCAGATGTTATTGTGGGTGTAGCGAAATGCTTGTGCTTCTAGCTCGAAAGTGCAGTAATATCTAACAAATAATATCTAACAATTTCAAAACATATACCCAATACACACAAATCTAGTAAGGAATGGCATTTAAGAATATATACATATATGGACAAGCAATGACAGAGCGGCATGGACTAAGATACATTATAATATTATAGAATAGAATACAGTATATACATATGAGATGAGTAGTGCAAGATATGTAAACATTATTAAAGTGACTAGTGTTCAATTTCTTAAAGTGGAACAAGTATATGATGTCATATGATGACAGAATACTACAGGATGATGTAGTTTATAAAATATATACATATTTATAGATTGAGTAGTAGGCTACTTTTATATTGTCAATTTTTTCATGAAGTCACAACTTTACACAACCTGTGAAGTTTGAGATCTACTTTTCACCTTGGTTTTCCACAATATTTTTTATTTATGGAAGCATGACAATTTTTGTTATCTGAAATATGGACAATTTCTAAAATAATATGAAGACTACCGGTAGATCTACTCTTTACAAGTGTCCTAATTTTGTACAGCAGAGGCGCAGCAGCTGGTTGTGTAAATAAGCTTCCTGTCTCTTTAATAAGATATGAGGAGGAGGGGCAGTAGTGGCAAAGATTTTAAAACTAAACCAAGATAGACCACAGCCTGTCGTTTCAAATGGTTCATAGTGGGCAGAACAAGGAAGGAGGTGGGCAGAGCCAAGCACGAGCTAGCGAGATCCTATTGGCGCGTTCTAGCAACGTTTTGAAACGTTGGCAAAGGGTAAAGTCTACAAAACCAGTGAGATCAAATGTTCAATCGATGAAAAAATTAGCAGAATGTCGGCCAAAATCCATCTTCTCCCACTGCCGGCCACTCGGCTTCCTCTCACTACCATATTTGGTACATTGTTTGAGCAAGTGGAAACGCCAAGCGGATGCTTCACATTTATACATCCGGTGAAATATCTGTCTCATTGTTCTATCTGTAGTAGTAGTGCCCGGATGGAAGTGAACACAACGTTACAACTCAGATAGTATTGAGTTGAGTGTTACAGTAACTCATTTGAGAATTGAGGTTCCAACGTTTGAATATCAGCAAGGCTAATTTGTTGCACCATTATATGAAATGGGACGAAAGGTTATATTAGCTACGTGCTCCTTGAATCAATGGGCACTAGATTTTGACGGAAACTTGGAGAGAATACTGAGAAGTAAGTCCGAATAAAATAATTGGGTAGCACACTGCAAGATTCTCCGAAGTAAAAATCCATGAATTGAAGATGCATTGTCCATTTAACTTAAACTGTAGTGGGTTCATATACAAAGCTGTCTTAAAGGTCATATGGTGTTGTAATGACCTATAGACATTCCACTCATAAGCCTGTAGTCAAATGAGCAAATGAGGACTCTGGACATGACATTCACTTTAATAATGATATATTCTCATGACTAGGTATCTCGATAGCCAAGTCTCAGGGGGCAAAATACAGATTGGGACCTGAACTGGAAATATGGTATTTATTATTTACATCTCCTTCATCAAAGTTGTGATTGTTGAGTACATTTCTGTATACAGTAAGTAGCCTACAGCACATATTTAGCTTAATAGACAAATGTATGTCTTTGTTTGTGGGCTTTTTATTTGACTCCTATAAAGCTCTGTGCATTTGCATATAATAAGCCTCCTACATAGCCATGCCTGCTCTAATTTTCCATGAACTTTCCCTCAACCTCCTCTCTTTCTGTCCCTGGTCATCAGTGGGTATGGCTGTGCGGACCACTTCTACGAGTCAGACACCCTGCTGCACTGCTTCCAGGTACTCAGGAAGCTGCTGGAGTCACCTGTCACCCAGGACATCATCTGCGATGTTGGCATGTCAGTCACACTTCTCACAAGCACTTCAGCTCTGTTGTGCCTCTCTTTGCCTCCTGGCTAATGTTCTCTAAATCCCCCTCAGGCCCATCATGCATCATAATGTTCGGTACAACTGCAGAGTCATTTTCCTCAACGGGTAAGTCTCGGAAATAAGCAATTCTGAATTGATGTATGTTATGTGCATCGTCAAAAGCAATTAGGTGTAATTGTTCACAATTTTTACACTCTTTTATAAAGGAAAATCTTGTTGATCCGACCCAAGATGCTGCTGGCCAACTATGGGAACAACCGGGAGTTCCGCTGGTTTTCACCATGGAATAAACTCAGGTTAGTGATCAACATAGAATCTGCACAAGAAAGCCTTCATTCTGAACATAATGATAATACTTTGATAAACAGTGAAATTAAAGAGATTCTCCGGTACTTTTGTATACTTTTTAGCCAGTAGTTCTGAAAGTAGGGATCACGAGCCAAAAATAGTCTCAAATTGCATACTATGTCACATACAGTGCCTTCGAAAAGTATTCAGACCCCTTCACTTTTTCCACATTTTGTTACGTTACAGGCTTATTCTAAAATTGATTAAATCAATGTTTTTCCTCATCAATCTACACACAATAACCCATAATGATGAAGCGAAAACAGGTTTTTAGACATTTTTGAAAATGTATTACAAATAAAAAACAGAAATACCTTATTTACAAAAGTATTCAGACCCTTTGCTATGAGACTCGAAATTCAGCTCAGGTGCATCCTGTTTCCATTGATCATTCTTGAGATGTTTCTACAACTTGATTGGACTCCACCTGTGGTAAATTCAATTGATTGGACATGATTTGGAAAGGCCCACAGTTGTCTATATAAGGTCCCACAGTTGACAGTGCATGTCAGACCAAAAACCAAGCCATGAGGTCGAAGGAATTGTCCGTAGAGCTCCGAGACAGTATTGTGTCGAGGCACAGATCTGGGGAAGGGTACCAAACATTTCTGCAGCATTGAAAGTCCCCAAGAACACAGTGGCCTCCATCATTCTTAAATGGAAGAAGTTTGGAACCACCAAGACTCTTCCTAGAGCTGGCCGCCCAGCCAAACTGAGTAATCGGGGGAGAAGGGCCTTTTGAGGTGACCAAGAACCCAATGGTCAGTCTGATAGAGTTCCTCTGTGGAGATGGGAGAACCTTCCAGAAGGACAACCATCTCTGCAGCACTCCACCAATCAGGCCTTTATGGTAGAGTGGCCAGACGGAAGCCACTCCTCAGTAAAAGGCACATGACAGCCCGCTTGGAGTTTGCCAAAAGGCACCTAAAGACTCTGAGACCATGAGAAACAAGATTCTCTGGTCTGATGAAACCAAGACTGAGGCGAAGGTTCACCTTACGACAGAACAACGACCCTAAGCACACATCCAAGACAACTTAGGAGTGGCTTCGGGACAAGTCTCTGAATGTCCTTGAGTGGCCCAGCCAGAGCCCGAACTTGAACCTGATCGAACATCTCTGGAGAGACCTGAAAATAGCTGTGCAACAATGCTCCCCATCCAACCTGACAGAGCTTGAGAAGATCTGAAGAGAAGAATGGGAGAAACTCCCCAAATACAGGTGTTCCAAGCTTGTAGCGTCACACCCAAGAAGACTCAAGGCTGCAATCGCTGCCAAAGGTGTTTCAACAAAGTACTGAGTAAAGGGTCTGAATACTTATGTAAATGTATTATTTCCGTTTTTTATTTTTAATACATTTGCAAACATTTCTAAAAACTTGGTTTTGCTTTGTAATTATGGGGTATTGTGTGTAGATTGATGAGGTGAAAAAACAAGTTTGATCAATTTTAGAATAAGGCTGTAACGTAACAAAATCTGGGGGTCTGAATACTTCAGAAGGTACTGAATGTTCAGATATGTGCACCATGTCATTGCTCTCTCTCTAGCTCTGCTGTGTGGGCATCTTGCTAGTTTACACTCAAATGGCGAGGGTCTGAAGCTCATTGGCTAGAACTCGAATTGCTACGGGGCTGGCCCACGTTGGGGAAAATGTAGGGAAAATGGCGCAGCACAGCTTCCAGAACACAGTTGCTTTCAAACTAGGGATTTTGTGGCTAATTGAAGTAAGACAGTAATTATGCTCATAGATTATGCATGTATGAGCTACACATGGACACTATCCAGCCCAAAGCGGGAGGTTTAAAAATACTCAGTAGTCGCCATAGTTCCGGAGCATGTCTTTAAATGTTTAGATCTAAGGTCAAAGCACATTTGGTAAGTGGAAAAGGACAATAAGCCATTTATTTCACATCACACATACTGTAATAACATATACGCATTTTGCTACACCTGTCATAACACCTGCAAATCTCTGTACGCGACCAATAAACTTTTGCTTTGAACATGGCATTACTGTGCTTGTCTGCCACAGACATGTGGAGGAGTACTTCCTGCCCAGGATGATCCAGGACGTGACAGGACAGGTAGGATCCATCTCTCTCCTTACCGCTCTCTCTAATGGCGGGGTGTTGGTATGCACTAACAAGGATCAGTGATAAGAGGATTATTTGCACGTTTCTTCATTTAAAGGGAAACTGTATCATTATTATACAGTACCAGTCAAAGGTTTGGACACACCTACTCATTACAGGGTTTTTCTTTGTTTACTATTTTCTACATTGTAGAATAATAGTGAAGACCTCAAAACTATGAAATAACACATATAGAATCATGTAGTAACCAAAAAAGTGTTAAACAAATCAAAATATATTTTATATTTGAGATTCTTCAAAGTAGCCACCCTTTGCCTTGATGACAGCTGTGCACACTCTTGACATTCTCTCAACCAGCTTCACGAGGTAGTCACCTGGAATGCATTTCAATTAACAGGTGTGCCTTGTTAAAAGTTAATTTGTGGAATTTCTTTCCTTCTTAATACGTTTGAACCAATCAGTTGTGTTATGACAAGGTATGGGTTGTATACAGAAGATAGCCCTATTTGGTAAAAGACCAAGTCCATATTATGGCAAGAACAGCTCAAATAAGCAAAGACAAACGACAGTCCATCATTACTTTAAGACATGAAGGTCAGTCAATCCAGAACATTTCAAGAACTTTGAAAGTTTCTTCAAGTGCAGTCACGAAAACCATCAAGCACTATGATGAAACTGGCTCTTATGAGGACCGCCAAAGGAAAGGAAGACCCAGAGTTACCTCTGCTGCAGAGGATAAGTTCATTAGAGTTAACTGCACCTCAGATTGCAGCCCAAATAAATGCTTCACAGAGTTCAAGTAACAGACACATCTCAACATCAACTGTTCAGAGGAGACTGCGTGAATCAGGCCTTCATGGTCGAATTGCTGCAAAGAAACCACTACTAAAGGACACCAACAATAAGAAGAGACTTGCTTGGGCCAAGAAACACGAGCAATGGACATTAGACCGGTGGAAATCTTTATTTTGGTCTTAGTCCAAATTTGAGATTTTTGGTTCCAACCGCTGTGTCTTTGTGAGACGCAGAGTAGGTGAACGGATGATCTCTGCATGTGTGGTTCCCACTGTGAAGCATGGAGGAGGAGGTGTGATGGTGTAGGGGTGCTTTGCTGGTGACGCTGTCAGTGATTTATTTAGAATTCAAGGCACACTTAACCAGCATGGCTATCACAGCATTCTGCAGCGATACGCCATCCCATCTGGTTTGTGCTTAGTGGGAATATAATTCGTATTTCAACAGGACAATGACCCAAAACACACCTCCAGGCTGATTTAAGGGCTATTTGACCAAGGAGAGTGATGGAGTGCTGCATCAGATGACCTGGCCTCCACAATCCCCCGACCTCAATCCAACTGAGATGGTTTGGGATGAGTTGGACCGCAGAGTGAAGGAAAAGCAGCCAACAAGTTCTCAGCATTTGTGGGAACTCCTTCAAAACTGTTGGTAAAGCATTCCTCATGAAGCTGGTTGAGAGAATGCAAAGCTGTAATTTTTTTTATGTAACTAGGCAAGTCAGTTAAGAACAAATTGTTACTTTCAATGACGGCCTACCCCGACCAAACCCGGACGATGCTGGTCTAATTGTGCGCCGCCCTATGGGATTCCCAATCACGGCCAGATTGTGATCCAGCCTGGAATCGAACCAGGGTCTGTAGTGACTCCTCTAGCGCTGAGATGCAGTGCTTTAGACCGCTGTACCACTCGGGAGTCATGAAGGCAAAGGGTGGCTACTTTGAAGAATCTAAAATCTAAAATATATTTAGATTTGTTTATCAATTTTTTGGTTACTACATGATCCAATATGTGTTATTTCATAGTTTTGATGTTTTCACTATTATTCTACAATGTAAAACAATTTAAAATAAAGAAAAACCCTTGAATGAGTAGGTGTATCCAACCTTTTGACTGGTACTGTATATGTGCAGCAATCAATAGTATCATCCATTTAATGTGATCGTTAATGAAATTCCCTTCCATTGTTCTGTCTCTTGAAGGACACTGTCCCCTTTGGTGACTGCGTCCTCTCAACCAAAGACACCTGCATCGGGAGTGAGATCTGTGCTGAGCTGTGGAACCCTAGGAGGTACATTCAGTTAAGAGTCTCAAATGAAGGACTCTTTTCAAACCTTACTCAATTTCTGTAATGAGTTGTGTAATACTGTGTGTTGTTAGTTATTTGTGTAATGGATTGAAAGAGAGCTCAAATGTTTTTGAGAGATTGAGAGAGATTGCAAATGTGAATAATTATATACAGTGTGTGTGTGTTTTTCTAGTAAGCTGCAGTCTGTAATGATGTACAGTTGAAGTCGGAAGTTTACATACACCTTAGCCAAATACTTGTAAACTCAGTTTTTCACAATTCCTGACATTTAATCCTAGTAGAAATTCCCTGTCTTAGGTCAGTTAGGATCACCACTTTATTTTAAGACTGTGAAATGTCAGAATAATAGTAGAGAGAATAATTTATTTCATCTTTTATTTCTTTCATCACATTCCCAGTGGGTCAGAAGTTTACATACACTCAATTAGTATTTGGTAGCATTGCCTTTAAATTGTTTAACTTGGGTCAAACGTTTTGGGTAGCCTTCCACAAGCTTCCCACAATAAGTTGGGTGAATTTTGGCCCATTCCTCCTGACAGAGCTTGTGTAACTGAGTCAGGTTTGTAGGCCTCCTTGCTCGCACACGCTTTTTCAGTTCTGCCCACAAATCTTCTATAGGATTAAGGTCAGGGCTTTGTGATGGCCACTCCAATACCTTGACTTTGTTGTCCTTAAGCCATTTTGCCACAACTTTGGAAGTATGCTTGGGGTCATTGTCCATTTGGAAGACCCATTTGCGACCAAGCTTTAACTTCCTGACTGATGCCATCTATTTTGTGAAGTGCACCAGTCCCTCCTCAGCTGGTAGAGCACGGCGCTTGTAACGCCAAGGTAGTGGGTTCGATCCCCGGGACCACCCATACACAAAAATGTATGCACGCACGACTGTAAGTCGCTTTGGATAAAAGCGTCTGCTAAATGGCATATTATTATTATATTATATGCTGCCACCATCGTGCTTCACGTTTGGGATGGTGTTCTTCAGCTTGCAAGCCTACCCCTTTTTCCTCCAAATATAACAATGGTCATTATGGACGAACAGTTCTATTTTTGTTTCATCAGACCAGAGGACATTTCTCCAAAAAGTACGATCTTTGTCCCCATGTGCAGTTGCAAACCGTAGTCTGGCTTTTTTATGGCGGTTTTGGAGCAGTGGCTTCTTCCTTGCTGAGCGGCCTTTCAGGTTATGTCGATATAGGACTTGTTTTACTGTGGATATAGATACTTTTGTACCTGTTTCCTCCAGCATCTTCAGAAGGTACTTTGCTGTTGTTCTGGAATTGATTTGCACTTTTCGCACCAAAGTATGTTCATCTCTAGGAGACAGAACGTGTCTCCTTCCTGAGCGGTATGACGGCTGCATGGTCCCATGGTGTTTATACTTGCGTACTATTGTTTGTACAGAATATCGCTCCCAAGGATGAACCAAACTTGTGGAGGTCTATAATGTTTTTTTCTTGGCTGATTTCTTTTGATTTTCCCATGATGTCAAGCAAAGAGGCACTGAGTTTGAAGGTAGGCCTTGAAATACATCCACAGGTACACCTCCAATTGACTCAAATGATGTCAATTAGCCTATCAGAAGCTTCTAAAGCCATGACATCATTTTCTGGAATTCTCCAAGCTGTTTAAAGGCACAGTCAACTTAGTGTATGTAAACTTCTGACCCACTGGAATTGTGATACAGTGAATAATAAGTGAAATAATCTGTCTGTAAACAATTGTTGGAAAAATTACTTGTGCACAAAGTAGATGTCCTAACCGACTCTCCAAAACTATAGTTTGTTAACAAGAAATGTGTGGAGTGGTTGGAAAACTAGTTTTAATGACTCCAACCTAAGTGTATGTAAACTTCCGACTTCAACTGTATGTGGGAATGTCATGTGCTTGGCAGCCCCCATGTGGACATGGGTCTAGATGGTGTGGAGATCTTCACCAACTCCTCAGCTAGCTACCACGAGCTACGCAAGGCAGACCACAGAGTCAACCTGGTTAAATCAGCCACCACAAAGGTGATCATACACACGGACGGACACATGCACGGACGCACGCACATATTATACAACCCTCAAACTCAACTCTGGACCTCGAAGCCAGTCCTACTGCATTTTTTAATTGTTCCCCTCTAATCAGGGACTGATTAGGGTCACCAGGTGTGGGTAATTAAATATCAGCTAGAACAGAAAACCAGCAGGCTCCGGACCTCGGTAGTGGAAGAGTTGAGTACCCCTGTTATACAGGATGTGTAGTGAGAATAGAGGTACTGCATGTTGCCAGCCCAGTAACCACTTGGAGGCACTGTTTTGTCATTATAATACTGCTCCATTTCATACAGTGTTTTGCCTACATGTACAGTACCAGTCAAAAGTTTGGACACACCTACTCATTCCAGGGGTTTTCATTATTTTTTACTATTTTCTACATTGGAATCATGTAGTAACCAAAAAAGTGTTAAACAAATCAAAATATATTTTATATTTGAGATTCTTCAAAGTAGCCACCCTTTGCCTTGATGACAGCTTTGCACACTCTTGGCATTCTCTCAACCAGCTTCATGAGGTAGTCACCTGGACTGCATTTCAATTAACAGGTGTGCCTTCTTAAAAGTTAATTTGTGGAATTTCTTTCCTTCTTAATGCGTTTGAACCAATCAGTTGTGTTGTGACAAGGTAGGGGTGGTATACAGAAGATAGCCCTATTTGGTAAAAGACCAAGTCCATATTATGGCAAGAACAGCTCAAATAAGCAAAGACAAACAACAGTCCATCATTACTTTTAGACATGAAGGTCAGTCAATCTGGAACATTTTGAGAACTTTGAAAGTTTCTTCAAGTGCAGTCGCAAAAACCATCAAGCGCTATGATGAAACTGTTACCTCTGCTGCAGAGGATAAGTTCATTAGAGTTAACTGCACCTCAGAAATTGCAGCCCAAATAAATGCTTCACAGAGTTCAAGTAACAGACACATCTCAACATCAACTGTTCAGAGGAGACTGCGTGAATCAGGCCTTCATGGTCGAATTGCTGCAAAGAAACTACTACTAAAGGACACCAATAAGAAGAAAAGACTTGCTTGGGCCAAGAAACATGAGCAATGGACATTAGACCGGTGGAAATCTGTCCTTTGGTCTGATGAGTCCAAATTTGAGATTTTTGGTTCCAACCGCCGTGTCTTTGTGACACGCAGAGTAGGTGAACGGATGATCTCCGCATGTATGGTTCCCACAGTGAATGGAGGAGGAGGTGTGATGGTGCTTTGCTGGTGACACTGTCAGAAGATTCTAAAATGTAAAATATATTTTGATTTGTTTAACTCTTTTTTGGTTACCACATGATTCCATTTGTGTTATTTCATAGTTTTGATATCTTCACTATTATTCTACAATGTAGAAAATAGTAAAAATTATGAAAAACCCTTGTGTCCAAACTGTTGACTGGTACTGTATATTTTGATTATTTTGAGTTTGGGAAACAACTATCATTACATTGATCCTAGACGTGTGTAATAACACTGTAATTACTACAATAACAACGTTGTTGTTACATGTTATTTTTTGTAAATTGTTATTGCATAGTAATGAAGTTGGGCGGTTTCTGATATTACAAGTGGATTAAGGACAATTGTGTTATTGTTTTGCACAGAGTGGGGGGATCTACATGTTTGCCAATCAGAAGGGTTGTGATGGAGACAGACTCTACTATGATGGTTGTGCCATGGTGGCCATCAACGGGGACATAGTGGCCCAGGGAACACAGTTCTCCCTGGATGACGTGGTAAGGACAGGCTCAACATAACAGAAAGAGAATGTGAGAACAATATCTTACAGCCTATTCTTTCACCCTCACTGCACTCTCACGTCACATACCAGGGTGAGCTGTGTTTGACTATATGGATAGGCCAAGTCAGCATGTTGTATAATGTTATTGTTAATGTTAGCCATTCCCAAAGTGAACCCTTGGACAATGTGGAACCTCTGTATGTGTGTGTGTCTGTTTCAGGAGGTTGTGACTGCCACTGTGGATCTGGAGGATGTCCGCAGCTACAGAGGAGAGCGTTGCCACCCACACGTGGTGAGCTGACATCTCTCTTCAAAACAGGGCACTTTTTACTTCTCATAAATGGTAGGTGTGATTCAGAAACACATTACTCCCCAAGTGAAACTAGCCACTCAAGGGAAGCCAGAGGTAATCCTGTTCAACATTCAACTCTCTAAGCCAAGGCTCTGTCTCTGTCTGGTGTTGTCTTTCCTCCCTATACTGGGTACACACTCAAGAGTCACTTTACCTTCTCCCTTCAGTTATTGACTCAGACTCAAAATAGCATGGCCATTACATTTTAAATGTCACGTGGTTTGCTGATATGTCTTCTGCTCCACTGTGTTCAGGAGTATGAGCACAAACCGTGCCATAGAGTCAAAGTGGACTTCTCCCTGTCTGATTGTGAAGATGTCTACCTCCCCACTCACCAGCCCATTGAGTGGCAGTTCCACACCCCTGAGGAGGAGATTAGGTATGGCACCCCCTGATAAAGACTGTGATCACAAGAGTGTTGTGTGGCTAAAATGCTTCCAAAAATAAATAGTAGCTATTTTTGACTGTGGAATCATTGGAAACCATGGAATCATTGGAAACAGACAGAGATAGCAGCCTACTATATTGCCACCCAGTGGATTCAGGAGCTTGGTGTGTGACATTCATTTGCCCTGAATGCTCCCTTTGTGTCTGAAACTGAGCTGCATGTCTTTGGTGGAGCCAATCCCTGTCTGAGAGAAGTTAAAACTAGAAAGACACGTTTTTTTAAAGCTACTTTCCAGATCATGGGACTGCCCACCTCCTTTACAGTTTACAGTGTACACATACATACCCTTCCATTCATGTGACAAACAGCACAGGGCCTTCATTCGAACCTGCAATTTGACCCATGTCAAATACATGTACATGTTTGTCTCTGTGTTCTTGTCTTTGGTGTCTTCAGCCTGGGTCCAGCATGTTGGCTTTGGGACTACCTGAGGAGAAGTGGTCAGGTGAGGATTCCTATATTAGGTGTAAATTATGTTTAAATTATGTGTAAATGTGCTTATGCTTACTTGCTTATTACTGAATATTTGTACTGAATATACAAAGAATATACAAAATGTACTGAATATTTATATTGTCTGTCTATCTCTATCCATAAACACTCCTGTTATTCCCTGCTCCAGGCTGGTTTCCTCCTGCCACTCAGTGGTGGTGTGGACAGTTCCTCTACAGCCTGCATTGTTTACTCCATGTGTGTGCTGGTCTGCCAGGCAGTCAGAGATGGCAGTGAGTACTGGACTGGACTCTGTACAGGCCCATAGTGTTTTGTTGTGTCCCACAAGTGACACAAAAGCACATGGCTCCTATTCTAAAGTTTGACGTTGCATACAAAGTTTGTCACTACAGGTTCTGACCACGCAATCTTTCCTTCTCTCTCCCTCCCTCTCCCTATATCAGACTCTCAGGTGCTGGAGGATGTTCAACGGGTAGTGAGTGATGTGTCCTACACCCCTCTGGACCCACGGGAGCTGTGTGGACGCATCTTCACCACCTGCTACATGGCCAGTGAGAACTCCTCGGAGGGAACCCGTAACAGGGCCAAAGAGCTGGCCGCTCAGGTTGGCAGGTGAGCGTCACTGGCCCCATCATAGTTGGGCAGTTACAGAATAACAAATTAGAATACAATGAAACTTGCATCTGTTACAAATCTCACCTTATGCTTTCCTTCGAAAGTTATTTTTCTTCTTTGTATTTCTCGTTTATTCAGCTCACACATAAACCTCAATATCGACATGGCAGTGAAAGGCATGCTGGGAATCTTCTCCATGGTTACGGGGAAGTGTCCCCAGTTCCGTGCTAATGGTGGAAGCACCAGAGAAAACCTTGCCCTACAGAATGTGCAGGTGGGTTAAGTGTAAAGGGTCAAGGAGTACTCCAGTACATTGTTCAGGTGTTACCTGAAACACTACAACAAAGCAGAGACCCGTTTTTGCAAAATGAACCAAAAAAGAAAATTCTGAGATGAGCAGGGCTTTTCCCCCTGCTTGCATTTCTCTTTTATTGCGCCATTTACTTGCATATTCACACATGTTCACTACAATCCTCACACCATGTTTCAGTTAAACGGTCTGATCTGAGTAAGCAATTGTGTGGTGTGTGAATTTTATGATTCTTTATCCACTATCCTGTCCCACCCAGGCCCGTATCAGGATGATTCTGGCCTACCTCTTTGCTCAGCTCTGTCAGTGGGCTGAGGGGAAACCTGGTGGCCTCCTAGTCCTTGGCTCAGCCAATGTGGATGAGAGGTTAGTGAGTACTAGAGAATGTCAATGTTTCATTTAGATATTTAATATTTTCTGTCTCACTTTTTAAAAAACTGTGCTGTCTGCTTCAGTCCAACAGAAGAGTACGAAGAGTATGACCTCTCTCTGTATTTGACCCCTCTCAGTTTTTGACCCTCACCTCAATACCCCTCTTTTCTGCAGCCTCACTGGCTACTTCACTAAGTATGACTGCTCCAGTGCTGACATCAACCCCATTGGGGGCATCAGTAAGACAGACCTGAAGAGCTTCCTGCAGTACTGTGTCGAACAGTTCCAGCTCAGCGCCCTCAGAAGGTGAAGCCCGCTGCTCTGCAATCCCATCTTCTTCTCTGGGATGATACAAAACAGTCACTATAATGTCAAGAGACTCACCATGTTGGCAACTGTCTTTTATGTGCTCTGTAGTATCATGGCTGCACCTCCCACTGCAGAGCTGGAGCCCCTGACGGACGGCCAGGTGTCGCAGACTGATGAGGTAACAAGTCAACATGTCACCTCTAGTGGAGCCAGATGTGTCCTTGGGCCTCTGATTATGTTGATCGTTGTGGGTGTGGGCCTACCACATATGAAGTGACAACTCATTTATCTTTATTTCTTTCATTTTCTCTTTTTTTCTCACATACTGTACACACACTGCTATGATTGACCTTTCTTTATACGTATTAAGAAAAGTAGACATTTAAGACTTACAGGTAAAAGGCATACCATAAACCCTCAGCTCTATTCAGCTTGACTAGTGTTGTTATTTTCTTGCCATGTTTTTCTTCTGTGGCTGTGTTGACTGTGTGGCTCAACTTCCCCTTGTCCGTGATTGCTGTCTATATATACCACCTCACAAGCTTGGAAGATTAATGTCTCTTCAGGGATGTCATCTGTGCACGTGGCTTGTTCTGTTATGGTGTAATCTGACCTCTTCCTTATCCCTTGCTGTCGTCCTCTCTCTTGCTCTCTCTGTGTCCCCCTCTCGTCAGTCTGATATGGGGATGACATACTCGGAGCTGTCTGTGATTGGCCGGCTCAGGAAGATCTCCAAGTGCGGCCCGTACAGCATGTTCTGCAAACTCATCCACACGTGGAGGGAGGCCCTCTCCCCTCTACAGGTCACTCTACACCCCTGTATCGCACACCATTTACTATTTTCATACTATTAGATGCCTACCATGTAAAACGAGAAAAAATCTCAATGATAGAGTGTTATGTTTCACACAAAGTCATGTTTACACTGAGTGTACAAAACATTAAGAACACCTTCCTAATATTTAGTTGCATGGACTTTAAAGGTGTCGAAAGCGTTCCACAGGAATGCTGGCCCATGTTGACTCCAATGCTTCCCACAGTTGTGTCAAGTTGGCTGGATGTCCTTTGGGTGGTGGACCATTCTTGATACACACGGGAAACTGTTGAGCATGAAAAACCCAGTAGCGTTGCAGTTCTTGACACAAACCGGTGCGCCTGACACCTACTACCATACCCCGTGCAAAGGCACTTAAATCTTTTGTCTTGCCCATTCACCCTCTGAATGGCACACATACACGATCCATGTCTCAATTGTCTTAAGGATTAAAGGTAATTCTTTAACCTGTGTCCTCCCCTTCATCTACACTGATTGAAGTGGATTTAACAAGTGACATCAATAAGGGATCATAGCTTTCAGCTGGGTTCACCTGGTTAGTCTACGTCATGGAAAGAGCAGGTGTTCATAATGTTTTGTACACTCAGTGTATGCCATCTATTTGTATATTTGAGAATAACACTTCTTCTGACCATTGACATTTCAGGTGGCAGCCAAAGTAAAACACTTCTTCCAGATGTATTCTGTGAACAGACACAAAATGACAACTGTGACACCATCCTACCACGCTGAGAGCTATGGCCCTGATGACAACCGCTTTGACCTCAGGCCATTCCTCTACAACACACGCTGGTCCTGGCAGTTCAGAGCCATTGATAATCAGGTGGGGATCTAACAGTCAACATTACATTTTACTGTGGATCTCTCACATTTGGTTGTTCCCTCCTCACCGGCTTTATCGGATTTGATTTAATCTCACAAGAATTGTGAATGTTCACTGAGTCCTCTGAACATGGTAAGTTATTGTTATTTCATACACAGGTGTCCAAGATGGAGGTTGGGAATGACTGCCACGACTAAGGTTCCTCCCAATGCCAGAGCAACATCCCCAAAAACCATCTAAACTGTGACAATAAACACTGTGGTGCAACAGTGCAACTCCAAACAACCATACTGTACACACAGTGCCTTCTTTCTGTGCAGTATTCCAATTTCTGAAAATAGACCTAGACTATTGATTGTTATTGTAGGCTCTGACAATGAAGGGTATTCAGAATGAGTATTTTGTGTCAGTGGTTCAGCATTAGGTGCATTATGTTGTCATTCTACATGCTATAGGCCAACGTAAACTGGAGGCCAAAAGGAGTAACAATGTCTTGTTAAAAATATTCACAACAGTCTATTCTCTCATGTTCAAATACAATACACTTGTTCATTGAAATATTGATGTTCAGCTTTACTATTAAACACGTTTTTATCTTGGTTTGTTTTGTTGTCATCAATGATGTGTATAACATGAGCCTACGTGGTAAAAGTTTTTACAAAGGAAGTGGCAAACGTATTTTACGCACCACTTTGATTGGCGCGTAAAAAGCTGCTGACTAACAAAATAGAAAGTAAAGCACCACTAGACTGTGCATAGACCGTGCCAAAGTACACATCCATTGTTTTACATAAGAGCTTCTAGAGGTATTTTTTTTGGACAGGCAGACTCTTTGAGTTGCGCGCCATATAGCTCAGTTGCGCGGTGAGTCACAAGCTGGTGAAAAGTGATACTTGAGGACACAGGGAGGAGTAGAGTAGCTAGTTCGTTTCCTAAAAACAGATTTCCCGTACTGTCGTAGCTAAGGGGAGAAACGGTCTGTAACTAGGAAACGATGGATTTAATGAATGTACACGTTTTTGACAGCATAAAATGTTTTCTGTCTTTCTGACAGTTACAGTATAGTTCTAATTCTCTTTACTAAAACTGGCCATTTAGACTTGGCGGAGGTTCAGTTTGTTTTACCTGAGTTACAGGCGCCGTCATAAATAAGTTTACACTCGCTTAGTTAGGTCAAATCTACTGGATGGAATCGGAACCACTGCTGACTGGAAGCATTAACTACGGCTCCCACCCTGACCACAATGATCACCTTGAAAAGGGATCCCCAAAGACGAGACGTCTGTCCTACTCGGTTGCAGCAGAGTCCTGCTGTGTCGAAGGGGGTAAGCGTTTCAGTAGTTCACAATATTTGAAGCATAGCTTCATAACATGTTATAACACGGTCATAACCATTTAATGTCATAACAGCTCACATAACTTGTCATAATCTGTCATATTTTCATAACACTGTCATGACATATATTTAGACCTGTTGTGACATATGACATATGATAAGGTCCTCTACCCTTTCGCCGAAGTATACGATCAGGACACTGATCACCCAGTCTCTTCTTGTCTGGACAGTGTTGCACTGACATGAGCAGCAATTAAAATGGTTGTATATGCTACAGTCAACCAACCAAATTGTCACCAAATGTAATTATTGACTGTAATGTGACTGTATCATGAGCGCATACCCCGTAGCACATCCAGGATGCTCTGCATCTCCTCCTTTGCAGCATCTCCTCTCATCTTGAACAAGGACAACAGTCTTGTAATGGTCCAGCTTCTCCATGAAGGCGGACTGAAGCGGGATGGTTGTAATCCTTCTGAATTCCTTCTCAATCTGTGAGAGAGACAGAGAGAGATTTGTGACTGATACTGTGATGAGTATCTCAGGTCAAGACAACAAAGAATAATGATGATCAATCATTACATTATTGGCAATTGTCATTCAACTGTAATTTTACGTGAGTGGGCTGAAACATGGCTTTGAGGTCACTCACAAGAAGTTAGACTCCAAGTTTGTTTATGGCAGTCTCCCTCAAGGTCTTCACCTCAACAATGGATGCAGATGCATGAGCTAGCTACTTTCTCTGAAAAATATAAGTAAAGAACAGAAATCAGAATAGAGTATGCAACAATGCGGTAATACCGCTAAAGAAAGAAACACAAAAAGCTAAGACTACATACCGATAGCAAACACATTCACACATTCTCAAACACATAAAAATCCCCCTTTCTCAACGTTTTCATAACATATAGCTAACGTTAGCTATGTTAGCTATCAACTATTCATGTAGCTAGCTACCTAGTTAACTAGTTAGTGTTTGTTAATCACTACAGATGGTGGTGTGCAAAACCACTTGCTAAATATTAACCCATGCATTGTAACGTTATAGGCAACGACAGTACAGCTAACTCAGTGCCATTATCCCCTGAAGGTGAGGTATTGAAAACAGGGGTGTCAATCATTTTTGAGAAAAAAAGTATTACTTGTTAAACAAAATATTTTTCTCTGAGCAATTGTATTAGTATAAAATAGTATAATTTCCCCATTTGTTGAGCATACAATATAGCTCAGTATTTAAATTATTTATTTTATACAGTCATTTTTGCTCATTTTATCATTTTATCAAGGCCTTGACAAGGGTGTCAATAATTTCGGACCCCACTGTATACACTGTATATACAGTATATATATAATTTCATGACCTCTTGAATTTATGTCAAGTATGCCTTTTGAAGTAAAATAAAATAAATTACATTTGACACATGGGTTCCAGACAAAGTACAGTTAAAAAACAAACAATAAACTTGTTAAAGAACATACTACTGTCTGGAGGCCTATCACGTACGTACACCATATATCAGTCATAAGTCCTGCTCCTGCATTCATTCCAGTCATCAGCAACAGAACACTGGGGTAGGCACAGGTTTGACATCAATGTGTGTGCAATTACCATGGTAATAAAATGGCCAATTTCAGGAAATGTTATAAAACATACTATTTACAAGTAGGCTATGCTGGAATGGAATGGTTTGCCTTGTTTGGTAGGTTTTGTGGGTTTTGACACTCTTATGTAGGTGTCATAACCAGCCATTAAACATTGCAATATATCTCAAAACACGTATACATATATGTGTCATGACAGTGTTATGACAATGTTATGACAGGTTTTGACAAGTTATGCCAACTGTTGTTTTTAAAGTCTCAAAACTCTATTTGAGTGGTCCACGATGTGTTTATAAAAAATCTTTAAGATGCTTGGTAACAGTAGAAATCATGGACAGGAAGTTTTCTTTGGCAGCACATTGTGGACTGCTTTTGATAAAAAAGTTGCCCTGTCAGAGACAGCCATGATGATTGATGACACATAATGTGGTTGTAGTCAGCAGTGAGTCATCCAGTCTGGGCTACTAACAATTGCTCTATGGGCGGGACATGTTCTTTCAAAACATGGGGAGAAAATAATAGTCATCTGAATAGGGAAACACTATCAAACATGAATGTGACCATGTATTATGACTGGAAAATGTACCTTTAAAAGTTAGACCAGTGGAGCGACATTGCAGAGGCAGTGGGATTCTGGGTAAACGGTTCAACTGTATGTTGAGAATTTGAATGAAGCCTATCATTCTTGTCATGCTATATGGAGGTAAACAATAAAATCCTATGATTTTAAACAATAAAGTCCCAAATCCTATGAATTGCCCTGAAACAGGTTGAAATGCCAAGCTCCACATTGTGTTATGTCCTGTTGAACAAGGATTGCCCTGCCCTAGATTACTCTGCCCTTTTCAGACATCCCATCTTACTGATGATGTACAGTAGCTCTTCTTTACACCCCACACAAAGCTTTTGAAAGACAGTCATGTAATGAAATACACTACATGGCCAAAAGTATGTGGACATCTGCTCGTCGAACATCTTTCCAAAATCATAGGCATTAATTTGGAGTTGGTACCCCCTTTGCTGCTATAACAGCCTCCACTGTTCTGGGAAGGCTTTCCACAGATGTTGGAACATTGCTGCAGGTACTTGCTTCCATTCAGCCACAAGAGCATTAGTGAGGTCGGGCACTGATGTTGGGCGATTAGGCCCGGCTCGCAGTCTGCATTCCAATTCTTCCCAAAGGTGTTCGATGGGGTTTAGGTCAGGGCTCTGTGCAGGCCAGTCAAGTTCTTCCACACCGATCTTGACAAACCATTTCTGTATGGACCTCGCTTTGTGTACGGGGGCATTGTCATGCTGAAACAGGAAAGGGCCTTCCCCAAACTGTTGCCACAAAGTTGGAAGCACAAAATTGTCTAGAATGTCATTGTATGCTGTAGTGTTAAGATTTCCCTTCACTGGAACTAAGGAGCCTAGCCCGAACCATGAAAAACAGCCCCAGACCATTATTCCTCCTCCACTAAACTTTACAGTTGGTACTATGCATTCGGGCAGGTAATGTTCTCCTGGCATCCGCCAAACCCAGATTCGTCCGTCGGACTGCCAGATGGTGAAGCGTGATTCATCACTCCAGAGAACGCGTTTCCAATGCTCCAGAGTCCAATGGCGGCGAGCTTTACACCACTCCAGCCGACGCTTGGCATTGCGCATAGTGATCTTAGGCTTGTGTGCAGCTGCTCGGCCATGGAAACCCATTTCATGAAGCTCCCGACCAACAGTTCTTGTGCTGACGTTGCTTCCATAGGCAGTTTGGAAGTCGGTAGTGAGTGTTGCAACCGAGGAAAGACAATTTTTACGCGCTACATGCTTCAGCACTCAGAGGTCCCATTCTGTGAGCTTGTGTGGCCTACCACTTTGTGGCTGAGGCGTTGTTGCTCCTAGACGTTTCCACTTCATAATAACAGCACTTACAGTTGACCGGGGGAAGCTCTAGCAGGGCATAAATTTGAAGAACTGACTTGTTGGAAAGGTGACATCCTATGACGGTGCCACATTAAAAGTCACTGAGCTCTTCAGTACGGGCCATTCTACTGTCTGTTTGTCTATGGAGATTGCATGGCTGTGTGCTCTATTTTATACACCTGTCAGCAACGGGTGTGGCTGAAATAGCCGAATACACTAATTTGAAGGGGTGTCCACATACTTTTATAGCGTAGGTTAGATGGGGTCAAAGACAAATCCAGGACATGATATGGCTTATTGACACAGACCAGAATAGCTGTATGAATTGGATTCATTGTTGTAGGCCCAAACTGAAAATAATAATTTTGTTGAAGTGACAGTCCAGTCCATTAAGTGAAAGAGGGTTCAGTTGACATTTAGATGTCTGATCAGCTCTGTGGAAAAATGCCTGCAATCCGTATCTAATTTAATCTGACCTGGCGAGCGATGCTTGGAGCACACTATTCATCCAGACTTGGTTATAATTCGATTGGAATATTTGAAAGACTAAGATTAATTCAGACGTGCTAGTGT
Source organism: Coregonus lavaretus (assembly GCF_964263955.1). Taxonomy (NCBI): domain Eukaryota; kingdom Metazoa; phylum Chordata; class Actinopteri; order Salmoniformes; family Salmonidae; genus Coregonus; species Coregonus lavaretus. Next base: position 6,683,048 of record NC_140024.1, on the reverse strand, counting down.
TGAACTTTACTGCATACACATGCACACAGGCCTACAGTAGGATTAGGATATGGGCTCAGACTTTGACCTCTGTGGAAATGACTGGACTGTTTTTGTTATAGAATCAGTGGCCACTGAGAAAAGGTGAGCATGAGATACAAGGTTTTGGTTTTTGGTTGTGGTTTATTAATCTGCTTGAGAAAAACTACAGATAGGTAGATAGGTTTGTTTTCAATCTTTTGTTTTCAATCAATACAAATTATGACTTTATTTGCTTGAGAAAAGCTATTGATAGGCACTGTTTGTTTTTACAGTTTTTACAGTATTTTCCTCTCCTCCTACACAGTTGATGAGGATCTCTACCTCCAGCAAGCTGTTGTGTTTATTGAGGACGCCATACAGGTGAAACATATATTATTTGTCACTGAACTGTCACTGTCACTGATTGAAATAAATTCTTTTTATGAACTGTCCCTAAACTGGGACCCGTGTAGCTCAGTTGGTAGAGCAGGGTTGTGGGTTTGATTCCCATGGGGGGCCAGTATAAAAAAAGATTTAAAAAAAAAAAGTAAAAAATGTGTATGCACTCACTAACTGTAAGTTGCTCTGGATAAGAGCGTCTGCTAAATGACTAAAATGTAAAACAATGAAATGTGTTTCTTCTTCTACAGTACCGATCCATCAATCATAGGGTGGATGCAAACTCATTACGTCTGTACAGGTGGTACTTCTCCAGGATATGGCAATGGTAAGCTGCTACTGTCATGATGAGTCAAATAATATTGTTCTGCATGTTTATATTCTTATATTTGTCCTATCCTCTAAAGTCAGTCATTAAATCCCTCTGCACTGCGTCTCACTGCAATGTGTGACCACACTCAGTATTGTCATCAGCATTGCCATGACTTAACTCTGTCCTGTCTTAACTTCCTCTGTGGTTAAGTGTAGTGAGAAGAGCACTTTATGAAGGTGAAGCCAACCATCACTCTTCCTGTTCTCAGTTTGAAACCCCCTCAGGGGTTTTGTGTCATTGTTAAACGACTGTCTGTGTTGCTCAGGGGGCTGGGCCTGACTATTGCGGTCGTCTTGATGCTGGCTTTCATCGAGAGGCCCTCGTCCCTCTCCTACACATCAGACCCTCGCTTCAGACCTCCCCCCTGGGAGCCCCCTTGTGGCCTGACAGAGGGCATAGAGATAGTCTGCCTCATCATCTTTGCCATTGACCTCGCTACCAAGGTAACCATCAGACCATGTTTCTGCCAATGTCAACGGTGAAGAGAAACAGTAGATGGGCAACAAGAAATCTCAAAGTACATGAAAATCCATTTAGTATCTTTATTTGCAATAACATATATATGGCTCTAACTTAATCTATTGTTCTTAGAGCTATTTGATTGGTTGGGAGGAGTTCCGGAAATGCAAGTGGTTGATTGTCTACATCTTGGTCATCTCAGCATCTGTAATTGATTGGACATTGACATTGAGCATGTATTGTGAACAGGTGAGATCATATTCAAAATGTTAGTTAATACATCGTCTGTAATATGTCTCTTAACAGTTCATAAAGACATGGTTTACATACAAAGATTAAAATGGAATGTTGCTCTTTCCCTTTGTTGTCAATGGCAGAACTTACGAGTTAGGAGACTCATTCGGCCATTCTTCCTCCTTCAAAACTCCTCCCTGATGAAGAAAACATTAAAGTGCATCAAGAGGACCCTCCCAGAGATAGCCAGGTAATTGTGTTTACCACCAACACTTTGTTAAATCTCATATCTTCACTTCACAGCTTTACAATTATCGTCAACCTCAAAATACTCTCACTTCTGTGTTTCACATACATAGTTCCCTATAACTGCACTGTTGGGAATATTTTGGGTTATATTTACTGATACATGATTCACTCTTGTTTCAGTACAGAGGGCACCCTAATATACTTGTATATGTATATAGGCCCGACTGTCATTGCAGAGGTGTGTGTCTAATGCACCTCTCCTCTCTCTCTTGCCTCCCAGTGTTATCCTGCTCCTGGCTCTCCATCTCTGCCTCTTCACCATGATTGGCATGCTGCTCTTTGCTAAAGGAGAGGTACGCCCTGTTACACCCTGCTGGCTGTACCGTTGACGCCTAGTTCTCAAGCCTGAACATGCCCTTTTACCTTACCTCACTACTGTTTTATCCACCCGGTGGTACAGGCTTTAACAGAGCTTTAACACCAACCAGTGGTAGATGTGTAGTATTACATCTGCCTGAATAGAGACCTGAACAGAAACTCACCCCAACATGACCAGGATAAAGCACAATGTGTGTCCATTTAACATTGTTATTATAAGGGAGTTAAATATCTCCATATTACTTGTGTTTTGTCCCTAGAACCCAAAGCACAATGGAGAGTGGGAGGCCTACTTCAGAGACTTGCCCACGTCTCTCTCCTCTCTCTTGGTGCTCCTCACTACAGCCAATAACCCTGATGGTAAGTTCACTGTGTTATTCATATTGAATTAAACATATATTTTCTGCTGCATACTATACAGTTGTCTCCTCCACCTAAACCTGTCTTCGTGTTTTTAACAGTGATGATTCCGGCCTATTCCTTAAACCGAGGATACTCCATCTTCTTCATTATGTTTAGTGGTTTTGGTAAGAACTAGCCACCAAACTGTTAAGAGACAAGGAAAATATGAAATGGTTTGAGTGGTAACGCAGTCTGTTGTTAATTGGTCTTATTTACTGCTTCCAGGAACCTACTTCTTGATGAACTTACTAACTGCCATCATTTACAACCAGTTCAGGGGATACCTACTGGTGAGTTTAAGACTGCCACTGGATTGATATGATTAAATATCAGAGCATTTTAAGGTACAGCGTAAACCCCCTAGAATATAATAAAGAAACTGTTCTCTTGTGGCAGATGTCTGTCCAGGCGTCCATCTTAAGGAGGAGACTGGGCATCAGAGCTGCCTTCGAGGTCATGTCCTGCCAGGGGCGGGGTCAGGACGCTACACACTCAGAGGAGCATGTGTAAGACTGCTCATTCTCTTATACATAGCCCTACACACACAAATACACACACACAAAGACACACACACACTGAATGGCCTTACATCTTGTCCCTCCCAGAGAGCGTGTGCGGGTGGATGCATCTTTGCAGGTCATGGCGAGGGTACAAATGAAGTCATACTACAGACAAGCCATCATCAAGGTGAGAAAAGACTACAGTGGAAATCTTTAGAACATGTGGATACACTTTTGAATGTGACTTCCTTTGAATGTGTGTGTTTCCCCGTCTCTCTCTCTCTCTCTTTTTTTCCCCACTCGCTCTCATTTTCTTCTCTCCCACGGGTCAACCTGTAGAGAGTGCAGCAGTTGTCAGATGGCTTCATCCAGTGGGAGGCCTTCCGGAGGCTGTTTGATGAGCTGGACAAGGACCGCATCAAAGAGGTGGGGCCACATCGAATGAACTGCTCTGTGCGTCTCCACTGTGGATCAATGTTACTGTTTTGGGTTAACTTCAATGTTGGTTCTAAACTGTCTTATTTGACTTGTCTAAATGATAGCTAGATTGATCTTGTATGATTTGATGAGTCTTCATTGTCTTGCTCCTGCAGCATCCTCCAAAGCCAGAGTACAACTCCCCACTCCTCCAGAGGCTTCAGGTGGTTTTCAGCCACTACTATGTTATGATAGTGGGCAACGCCGTAGCCCTGGCCAATGTCATGTGCATCTGTGTAAGTCCAAGACATTCTTACATATGTCGTGCCTGTTGTTTGTGTCCCCAGCATATTAGACTCAACTTGTTTGGTCTCTCTGTTTCTCTCTGTGTGTTGCAGACCATACTGGTGCTTAACTCCGAGAAGTCCATTGCAGAGCGGGATGACTACTACATGGAAGTTATTAACTGTTTCTTTATTCTATACTACCTGATGGAGATGAGTCTAAAGATATTAGCATTTGGATGGAGAGGCTACCTGTCATACAGAAACAACATCTTTGATGGACTTCTCACAGTTTGCCTTCTGGTAAGATATTCTGTAAATGAAAGGAAACATATTAAAGGTGCAATATGTAGAAATCACTCCCCCATTTCAATGCTTTGCCTAATTTCAGTTTATGTGACAAATCAAACAATGTATAGTGTGTGGAGAATCATTGTACAATCTAAACCGCTGTGAAATATATTTTCAATAACCCAGAATATTGTATTTTCAGCTGTTTGAAGCTGGTGTACAAAACGGAAAGAAAAAAGACACTAAAACGTAACTTAAGAACGGGGAGCATAGAAAAAGTGCACATAGAATGGATCGACTTGCTTTCAATGAGAATGACAGATCTATAACTCACATTTCTATGTGAATGTGGCCGGGTCGCCCAAAAAGCTACGTACTGCCCCTTTAATCGTATTTCTGTCTTGGTAATATAACTCAAAGTATTTCTCTTCTTTTTTTTTTAACAGGTCCTTCAGATCACCATTTTTGCCACCTACAGGCTTCCATTTCCTAAATGGTTGGTCTCTTCACTTCGGTCATATTTCTCACTCAACAAATACATTCTGTATAAGGAAATTGTCCTAAAGGATGGGGCTCATTAATATATACAGTAACAATAGTGATAAAAAAGTAACTTTGTTTACACACACACACAGGTACATGGGGATGGTCTAAAACAGGAATCGAAACATGGAAATGAAGATATGGTACATAGTGATACACATGATAAACATAGCAGAGGAAGAGTGTTACTGAATAGAACACTATGAACCGATGAATGGTAATAGATAAGTAACTAACTAACTAACACTGTAAGATTGAATAAACCTTTGTGTTGTGTGGTTGTCCCAGGAACCCAGCGTCGCGTGGTCTGATGTCTCTGTGGGAGATGGTGCGTCTGGTCAACATGCTCATCGTCGTCCGCTTCCTCCGTATCATCCCTGATATCAAGGTGAGGAGTGGTAGTAGGAGTGCCATCATTGTCAATATACAGTATGTGACGAGACCATTGTATATGTTGTATTTGCCTCCACCTAGTGGTGGAAATGGTTTATTGCTTGACTTTTGCTCTATTTTGGTGTACTGGTATGTCAATAGATTTGTATTGTTGTAAAGTCCTGCTGGTACAGCCAATGTCTCTATCATCTCTGGTTATGCATGTTGGTATTACAATATAGAAATGGTAATTATTGTGTTTTTATGCCTTTTTTAGCTGATGGCCCTTGTAGCGAGTACTTTGGTTGACCTGGTGAAAAACCTCAGAGCTTTTGCAGGAATACTAGTGGTGAGGGACTCAATTACACTTCTTTTTTTCTCTTTTGTTCTCTCACCCAACTAGTCATTTTAAATGCATCTCTATACATTAGGCATCTGTTTGCTGGACATCATGAGTGCCCTATCACAGCTAACAGCTATCTGTGTTTTGTGCCACTTTGTTCTTTAGGTGGTGTTCTATGTGTTTGCTGTCCTTGGCATCTGGCTGTTCCAGGGAGCCATCACTGCTCCAGGGAAGATTAGGTACAGTTTGACACAATTATATTTTTGAAAGCTTGTACCCTATTCACAAACCTCAAAGTAGCAATGGCCTCCTACAGTAGCTAATAAAATAAAATAAAATAAAATTGTATTGGCCACATGCGCCGAATACAACAGGTGTAGACATTACAGTGAAATGCTTACTTACAGCCCTTAACCAACAATGCATTTATTTTTAAATAAAAAAAGTTAAATAAAACAACAACAAAAAAGTGTTGAGAAAAAAAGAGCAGAAGTAAAATAAAATAACAGTAGGGAGGCTATATATACAGGGGGGTACCGGTGCAGAGTCAATGTGCAGGGGCACCGGCTAGTTGAGGTAGTTGAGGTAATATGTACATGTGGGTAGAGTTAAAGTGACTATGCATAAATAATGAACATTAGCAGCAGTGTAAAAAAGGGGGTTGGGGTGGGGGGGGGGGGCAGTGCAAATAGTCCGGGTAGCCATGATAGCTGTTCAGGAGTCTTATGGCTTGGGGGTAGAAGCTGTTAAGAAGTCTTTTGGACCTAGATTTGGCACTCTGGTACCGCTTGCCGTGCGGTAGCAGAGAGAACAGTCTATGACTAGGGTGGCTGGAGTCTTTGACAATTTTGAGAGCCTTCCTCTGACACCGCCTGGTATAGAGGTCCTGGATGGCAGGAAGCTCCTTTGTCTTGGTCACGTTGAGGGAGAGGTTGTTATCCTGGCACCACACGGCCAGGTCTCTGACCTCCTCCCTATAGGCTGTCTCATCGTTGTCGGTGATCAGGCCTACCACTGTTGTGTTGTCGGCAAACTTAATGATGGTGTTGGAATCGTGCCTGGCCATGCAGTCATGGGTGAACAGGGAGTACAGGAGGGGACTGAGCACGCACCCCTGAGGGGCCCCCATGTTGAGGATCAGTGTGGCAGATGTGTTGTTACCTACCCTTACCACCTGGGGGCGGCCTGTCAGGAAGTCCAGGATCCAGTTGCAGAGGGAGGTGTTTAGTCCCAGGATCCTTAGCTTAGTGATGAGCTTTGAGGGCACTATGGTGTTGAATGCTGAGCTGTAGTCAATGAATAGCATTCTCACGTAGGTGTACCTCTTGTCCAGGTGGGAAAGGGCAGTGTGGAGTGCAATAGAGATTGCATCATCTGTGAATCTGTTCGGGCGGTATGTAAATTGGAGTGGGTCTAGGGTTTCTGGGATAATGGTGTTGATGTGAGCCATGACCAGCCTTTCAAAGCACTTCATGGCTACAGACGTCAGTGCTACGGGTTGGTAGTCATTTAGGCAGGTTATCTTAGTGTCCTTGGGCACGAGGACTATGGTGGTCTGCTTGAAACATGTTGGTATTACAGACTCAGTCAGGGACATGTTGAAAATGTCAGTGAAGACACTTGCCAGTTGGTCAGCACATGCTCGGAGTACACGTCCTGGTAATCAGTCTGGCCCTGCGGCCTTGTGAATGTTGACCTGCTTAAAAGTCTTACTCACATTGGCTACGGAGAGCGTGATCACATAGTCATCCGGAACAGCTGGTGCTCTCATGCATGCTTCAGTGTTGCTTGCCTCGAAGCGAGCATAGAAGTGGTTTAGCTAGTCTGGAAGTCTTGTGTCACTGGGCAGCTCGTGGCTGTGCTTCCCTTTGTAGTCTGTAATAGTTTTCAAGCCCTGCCACATCCGACGAGCGTCAGAGCCGGTGTAGTACGATTCAATCTTAGTCCTGTACTGACTCTTTGCCTGTTTGATGGTTCGTCGGAGGGGATAGCGGGATTTCTTATAAGCGTCCAGCTAATATGGCTGTTTTAATGTGTTTATTGTGTAGGGTAATTGAAGTTGTTTTGTATGCATTCCTCTACAGTGTGATCTCCAATTCCAGTATGGAAAACATCACCTTTAACTTCACCATGGAGTGTGGTTCCTACGAGCAGCTGGGCTACTGGCCAAACAACTTTGACGACTTTGCTGTGGGTACCCTTCTCTTGTCTCTCACTCTGCCAGCCTGTGAAGCAGAATCATAGGCAGAGAACACAGGGGAGGCTTAGCTCAAGGCGAACATTCTGACTTTAACGATAGCATTCTCTGCATAGCCCTGTCTACTGTTATAAGAGACTGGTTTAATGAGAATAGGCTTTGGAGGGAATGAAACTGTAAAACACATGCTTGGAATTCTATCTGTGACTCATCTGTACTGGCTCTGACTGGGAAGGCTAGTGTTGTGGGGGTAACCTCTCAAAGGGATAATGCACTGAAGTAACTTTTAAAAGACACCCATAAAATACCATGGTGGGTATGTTGACATTTGAGTCCTGATCAATCAAATTAGTCTTTAAATTGTGTCTAAATGTTGAGAGAGTGTGGACACGACCCTGTGATTTATTTTCTCTTCTCTCCTTCTGTTTTGCTCAGTCTTCCATTGTCCTCCTTTACAACATCATGGTGGTGAATAACTGGCAAGTCTTCATGGATGCCTACACCAGATACACCACAGAGTAAGCCAACAATAATACAAAAACGATACAGGAGTCTTATGATCCAACTGTCAGACGCTTCACTTCGTTTCCCTATCCACTAGAGGGCAGCAGTTGACGCTGAAGCACATCAGTCCTTTTCATTTTGGGCCATGCCTTACTTTAATGAGCTCCCACTTCATAATATTTATCTAATTTCAGTTGTTCCCTAAAAAATTGCAACTGTTTGGTTGGTTAAACAAGTTTTTGTACCCAACTCAGGAACAAGGCTAGTAACAGTGAAAATACATGTAGGAGTGGGGCCATAGTTCACATTCATTATTTGTCCTGCTTAAAGAGCATGAAGACAAGTTAATTGTGCATGGGGCTCATTTAGTAAAACAGTGATTATGGGTATGGTGATGTGTCCATGTAAACAGTTGATCAAGTTTCTTCTCTCCTCCCAGGTGGTCCAAGGTCTACTTTGTCTCCTGGTGGCTTACCTCCTCTGTCATGTGGGTCAACTTGTTTGTGGCTCTCATCTTGGAGGTATGTATCAACTTATGGTGGCCTGATTTGTACTTACTGTATTTTAAGTGCAAGATGTTTCTGAATTTTTTTTTACTCAATGATACCTCTGTTTTATGTAAAAGAACTTCATCTATAAGTGGGACCGGAGTGTCACGTGTTCAGTGGCGGACGTTGAGCGAACGGGCTACGAGACCACCGTCCAGCTCATGTTCAGGTAGGTTGCTTTTTAACTGGCTCTGGCTTTTTGCTTCTGTTGATTGTCTGGGTGGTTGCATGTTCATACTACTTGGTGTTGGTTTTAGGCCTAGAGGTCAGTCACAAACTGGGATGCCCTCACTGTTAGCGGTTTTGTCAGTTCTCTGTGAACGCAGTCAAATATTTTGGCTGTACGTCATTTATCATCAAAAGGCACTGCCTAAAACCATGCTCATTGGCCACTCACATTTCAATACTGTATAACTTTTCCCAAAAATCTTCGGGAATGCTTTTGTCTGGACAATTGTGTCTGGTGAGCTTTCTGATAACAAACCCTAAAAGGGCATGTATTTCTTCATGATATAGCTTGCATATAATGCATTATATCATTTAGGGCTGGGAATTGCCAGGGACTTCACAATACGATATTATCACAATACTTAGGTGCTTGGAGTCAAAGTATCAATATAATATAGAATAAAAATAATATTGCGATATGTAACTATCCATTTTTTTCCCCCTATCACTAATATAATTGGTAGCAAAAACATCCTGCCACCTTTTTAACCACTCAATCAACGAAACGCATGTCGCTGAAATATTTGCTGAAGGTGTGGTTGATATGTTTGGCAGGGACCAACCCTTAATGCCCATCCCTAAATGCACATTGTGGACTGTAGCAGCCGCCTGCATGAGCGTACTTCTCTTCAACTCATTGTGTGTCTCTTGACACAGTTTCTTGTCCTGTCTTTAAAACTCCATTGTACCTTCCAGAGAACAAATTCAGGAGCCTACAGAGGAGGAGCTGGTCACCCAACTCCATCAGCACCCTCACCTGCATCTCAGCTGAAGACCCTACACCCCTCACACACCATTGGACCCTACGTCCAACCAGGCTTGTACCAATCCAAAATAAGCAGGGCCTTTACAGCCTATCACGTTTGTCTGTGTGAATGGCAGGGACTCAAAAGCAGAAAAGTGACAATATTGTTAGGGTTCTCTCAATTCTGATTAGTCCTATGTTGTCACATTTTGGATGTTTTTGCACTCAAACCACTGAACAACTGCCTCACTCCCTGCATCTGTTACTTTAAAACGGAGTTTGAAAGATTGAGTTGCTAAGCGTTTTGTTCATGTTAAATCTGTTATCACTTTCGTTTGATGGCAGTCACTATATGCCATCAAACAAAACAAAATACACCACTGTTCTTAATGAATTTATTTAATAGGGAGTAAAAAGGGAAAAGGACTAGTTTTTATTCGTATATTTGTCATGAAAGCTGTTTCTTTTGCTTACCTGCCTTGCAATGTAAATATGATTTTTATGCAAATAAAGAAATATGGGTTTTATCTCAGTGACTGTTATATCAATTATGAAATATGTGTTTAGAATGGCTGGAAATGATTCTCTCAGATGTGTAAAACACATTTTACACATGGCCTGCCCTTGTAGTTTTTTTTGCATTGGGTCAATTCTCTGTTGGATAGCTACAGCTACAATTTCATCTTGAAGTTACATAATTACCTGACTGTTGCAATCAGTTGGAAGGTGTCAGCATTGTGTGTTTTCTGAGAGCCTCGGGTGTTCCAGCTATATCCACCAACTGATATCTCCCTCCTCCACACTCATCAGGTCAGGCTAGTTAGTGATAAGCATGAATGAAGATTCCTGCTGATGCATCCTGGTGATGGTCATTTCAGATAAGGGCTCTTAGCTCTCCCCGGGGCATGCAAGTCTTAACTGAGGAATCCTGCTCACACTGCGGAATAGCATGGTATCGAATGGAATGGAGAACTGTTATTCTTCCTGGAGGGCAGTGGGAGAAACATGTGTTTTTGAGAATAGTAGAAATTGTATGTTTTACAACGTCATAATAAAATGCAATCAGAAAGATAATTGCGGTGATCAAGACATGGCACCATTCTAGGCATTGCCCCTGGGGTTTGTTCTGTGGTCCTATGCTAATAGAGTGCACACACACACACTGGTGTTGACACTCCACACCCCCACACACTCAAGCATTATATTTACTGGAAACAGATGAGGGCAAACAAGCCAACCTCCAGAGGGCCTGACATCAAAGCTCTGACCTCCTCCTCTCCTCCCACTATTTGTTTGCTTTTCCTCTTGGGGAGTTTGGGCTCGTGCAAGGCCTTACCACAAACCCTGTCCACAACCACATAAGAATGTAGGGACATGTCTGGTTAAAAGCCCATTGCATGACAATATGACAGACTATTGAGATATGATGTTGGCTAGCTAGCCTGTGAAGGGCTATCTGGATGCTTCTATTTGAGTCTTTTCAGATTAGTTATTTCTAGATTCTAGAACAGGGATGGGCAACTGGCGGCCCCCACTTTTGTAGGCCTGCGGACCAATTCGATTTTTTTATTATTTTTTTTATTTGGGGGGGAACTCAGTCGGGGTCTCAGCTTACTGTTGAGAGTTAGAATAATAGAATATACAAGGTGCAATTTCTAAATTTGGTTGTGCATCAACAGTCACTCAATTAGCCCATGACATGTTTTTTTTTATTGGTAAGTTAGTCTAGTGACCAGCTATCTAAACTTGTAGTAAGCATGGTCGAATTACCGACCGGCGTGGGGCCCATTGATCATCAGTTATCATATTAAAACCTGCAAACATTTGGCTCCACCCTATGGCAAAATGTGTAGAATTGTATGAAATTATCTGTAAAACTGGTACTTTTTTTCTCCGCCCCATGGCAACATTTGTAGAATTGCATGAAATTAGTTATAAAACGAAAACATTTTCTTTACGCCCCATGGCAAGATGTGCAGAATAGCAGGACATGAACTTTAAAACTTTAAAACATGTCAGCCATGTTCTATCTAGAGCCCACCACTGCAGTGAAGGCAGAGCCAGAGGCATCCCAGACGAGGCATGATTGGCGATAATTAGAAGCAGGTGGTTAATGAGTCCGGCAGACTAATGAACACCACACATTCCTGTTTACCCAGCTTGATGAGGACAGATGAGGTCAACAGAGCCTGGCTGCCTGGAATGCCACCACTAGCAGGAGGGATAGGCCTAGGGGATGTGTGCTGGAGTAGTGGTTCCTAGACTTTTTTACTCAGGCCCCCTTTCCAGCATCGGGGAACATCCCGAGTCCCCCCCCCCCCCCCCCCCGCTCGCTTTATATGGGCACAAGCACTATTCATGACACAAACTGTTCACACTCCTCTTGTTGGTGGAGAGAAAATGTTGCAGGTTAAAGCTTATTTCCTGCAATTCTACACATTTTCTCACGGTGTGCGGTGCAGAGAACATTTTGCAGTTTTAAAGTTAATTTCCTAGAATTCTCCACATTTTCCTATGTCTTATGTGTTCATGTGATATTTGAGTGACTCAAACATGACAACAAAATCAATGGCCTAAAAAACCTAAGTAAAAAATGTTAGCTGACATGGACTAATTGATCTGTACATTTCTGAAAAGTTATAAATATGCCGGTCATTGCCGATCATAGAGAGCTATTTATAAATAGCTCTCTATGTTCGGCAATGACTGGTATAACGAGGAAAGCTGATGATGCACTACCCAATTTCGAAATTGCACCCTGGGCATTCTACTATTACAACGTTCAGGGGTAAATTGAAAGCCGGATTGAGTTTCTTCAAAATCCAACAAAATCATGCCCTTCACAGGCTAGCTGTGGGGCCACAGTTTGGGAACCACTGTGCTAGAGGAATGCAGGCTGGGCAGATGTATGTATGTGGTGATGTAGACTCTAGACATGCCATCCTCCTGCTCAAACATGGATACGGGACAATGGTTGCTGTAGTTACATTGACCACAGTCAGTTGTATTGTAATGACTGTGGTGGTTTTAATAGTCATTACATCCCCTAGGAACCTACTATATCACTGCAGTGTGTTTCTTTACCAGACCATAGTTTGTTTACCCGGTTGTTCGTTCAGTCACTGGGTTTGCTTCTGCTACCTCAGTGTTTGGTCAGCCTCACTTCTCACTAGACGCTCAGTTTCATCAACGTCTAGGCCAGTGTTTCCCAAACTCCTGGGGACCCAAAGGTTTTTGGTTTTGCCCAAGCACCACAGAGCTGATTCAAATGTAAAGCTTGATGATGAGTTGATTATTGGAATCAGGTGTGTAGTGCTAGGGCAAAAACCAAAATGTGCACCCCTTGTGAAATGCTAGTCTCTAGGTCTACATGTACACCAAACAGCATGAGGAATCAGGGTTACAGTAATTGGTTGAATGAGTCAAGTGTCTCTATCTGATCTCCAGCTGTCAGTGCCTCCATCCCCCCACACACATTCCCTGCAGAAGATGTTCATGGGAAGCTAGCTCTCTGTGTTACCTGCCAAGCTGAATGATCTCATAGCCTGGCAAGCTTTTGCTCTGTGTGCTGGAATACCAGTGATGAGAGATGTCAGTTCTCCAAGCATGTGAAGAATGCAGCTGCTGACAGGGGAGGTGACCCAACAGGGTTATTACATTTACATTTTAGTCATTTGGCAAACACTCTTATCCAGAGCGACTTACAGTTAGTGCATAACATTTTTTTCATACTGGCCCCCCGTGGGAATCGAACCCACAACCCTGGCGTTGCAAATGCCATGCTCTACCAACTGAGCTACACGGGACTACGGTTATCTATCTATCTATCTCTCTCTCTCTTTACTAAAGAGGATATTGGAAATAAAGTGAGGCATTCACATGCAGTGACGAATAGAGACTGGTTGGCCTTGCCTCCTACTGCTTGAAGGTGTTGTTTGTTGCTCACTGTGGGTTTTGGTTGATCTTTCCCTGTGTTTGTGTTATTCCCTGTGTGAAGCAGTTGGCAGGACTACCAGCGCTAGTTACAGCACGTGGGACTGACCTCTGGTAAACCCTTTTTGTTTCTGGAGTAGCAGAAAATATCATAATTCTTCTGAACCTGTATTTCCCTGCTAGTAACCTCATTATGGCGGCCGTCAGTCCTTCCAGAATGTTTCTGATAACATCTTGTCATTCTCACTGCTCTGAAAGAGTTCTCACTGATTACTGAGGGGAGTTTCTTTCCATGATCCCTCTTTTCTCTCTCTCATTCTGTAAAAAGGGATTTACTGCCCTTTTTGTTCCTGATCAATATGCTTCACCTGATCATTCAGATGGTTTGACTGTGTCTCAAGGTTTTTCTTATTTGGGTGAATAGGCCTAATACCAACATATCTGCTATTGAAAATCCAATTGTCCCTCTATTGAATCTCAAGCTGTCACCCTTAGAAGTAGTGTGGCATCTAGAAAGTTGAAGAATAAAAACAAAAAGATTCCATTTACCATCCAGCTGCTGATTGTGGATCATCTTTCACGTCCTAAGTCCCACCACCATAGTTAATAGAAGAGGAGCGAGGAAGCTGATCCAGGAGCAACTGTCGGGGGGCAGGTTTAGTCGCCACCTACTTCTCCAGCCTTCCCTGTTCACCTGAAGGCTTAGCTAACTTGCCTCTATAAGCTCTAATGATACCTGTTGGCCTCGGCCCACTCTCTCACCCCTTTCACCAAATGCGGGAGGCCTGCTTTTACAGCACCTTTTGAAGCTGCCGCACCTGGGTGCGATCTTACATTTCGCTCAGGGAAAACGTGGATTTATATAATTAAAGGGCTGGATTGGGCTGGACAAAAGAACCTTGCAACTCCACAGGTCTTTATGGTGAGGTATTGGGCCGTTCTCACCCTCTGTGAAGCCACTGGGAGAGAATAGAAGGAGATGTCCCTACGCCCACACCACCATACAGCCTTTACCCTTTACTCTGAGACCAGGCCACCCATATCTGGACACACAGGAGAGGTATGACCTACACCACATATCACCTCCCCTTCACCTCTTCACAACTCCGTCACCACATCTTCCAGGTCCTATCTGAGGTCTCCCTGACTGTAATTACTCAGCCGCCCACCAAACGGACCGGCCGACCTGGCCCCTTTCTTCTGTTCAATGGCAGCCTGCCTGCCCTGCCCTCCTCTGAGTGGGAGCAGATGCACCTGTCAGTCAGGCCCTACCCAGCTCCTTTCTCTGCCTGGTAGAGAGGCGGAGCAGGGGCTGGTGCCCACTCAGGTGAGCGGGGCCGTTGATCTGGGGCACGGTGCACCCTGGCAGCCTCCTCCAACACCTGCCAGCCAGGTGCCACTTTATCGCCTCGCTACCCCCTCCCTCTCGCCTCTGTTTGTCCGGTTTTACTCCCCATGCAGGATAAGAAGGGCTGTAAACAATAAGGGAGAAAGAGAGGGGAAAAGTTCAGGAAATTCCACTTTCAGCTTGTCTCACGCCCAGCCCATCTTTAGCAAGCAGCAGCTGGTTCTCTCTCACCCACTTTCTCTCTCTCTCTCTCTCTCTCTCTCTCTCTCTCTCTCTCTCTCTCTCTCTCTCTCTCTCTCTCTCTCTGTCTCTCTCTCTCTCTCTCTGTCTCTCTCTCGCTCCCACTCTGGGTGTGTGAGGGAGAGACAGAAGTGCATTGCTTTGATCAATACTCCAAATTGCGTAACACCATAAGAAGCATTTTAGTTGAAATTACTAAGCATTCGCTACAGATATTGTATTGAAGTGCCCTTTTCAGTGATTAAATACTCAGTCAAAAACCCACAAGAATACTTTCATCAAGTTTCTTCCCCACTTTATGGCAGAGCACACTTCAGAAAAACGAGATGCTGTTCAATGCACTGTTGGTTGCTCTGCCAGCCTAATGACATTAAAAGAGATTTCTGCAAACACCCCTCTCTGTGTCTGGCACTGTAACTCTCCAGTAATAAATTAACTTGTGGCCAAAGTGTGGAATGCATTCTTCAGCAGCGGAAGCAATCAGTCTGCCCATACTGGCCTTTCTCTCCCGCTCAATAGAGAGCAGGCTCATTTGCATACAGGTGAGAAGAAGAAAGGTCTTTAGAGAGGGAATAGGGACGACGAGGCCGATGATTGTAGAGTAAGAGCAAAGGTGTTTTTTCTGGGGACCGAATGAGGGGGATTTTCCCCCAGAAAGGTTTAGGTCAACATTGGCATGTAGACAGAAGCCTGCAGCTGTCCTCTGGGCTCTGTCTGTAGGAGGCAAGGCAGCCATTAGTCTCTGTCAGAGCAGAGCTGCTCTGGGAAACTTCCATACTTAATTAGAGGGATCCCACCGCTAGAGGGCAGTAGTTGCTTCCTAGATGCAACAAGTCCTAGATGCAACAGGTGGTGAATTCTATGAGACTATCTTACCCCCACTTGTTCTATGAAGAGAAAACAAAAGGCTTGTGGTTTATGGGAGTTTTCAAGACCTAGGCCTACAGTGTTTCCAGTTTTATCAGGCATGGTGTTCAAACATGAACATGAAAAAGTCCAGTTCCCTGTTATTGGACATAGCTGGCTGTTTAGTCATGCTGTTTGATGGAGCCTGATTAAATAGAAGGACTACTCTGCATTGCTATGATAATGATGAGGTTATCATATGATGTCCATTATGGCCCAGCTCTTATCACACCTACATCAGCGGCCCCTACTCCCATCCCAATGTTGTTCTGATTTCTCAGTAATCCACCATGACAAAGTGTCTCATATTTTTATTCATGCTGATTGACCCCCCTTTAGATATAAAACCTATCAACCTACTCTCCATATAAGGGCCTATTCTTCATAGTCCACATTATTGTGGGTGTGTGTGTGTGTGTGTGTGTGTGTGTGTGTGTGTAAAGATGAGGGGGAGCCATCTCCTGTGGGCAGAGTTGTACTTAGTTGCGGTGAACGTGAGAAGGGTCACTGATGTGGCATCTTAAGTTTCCTGGTAATCGCTCTTGAAGGAAGTGTTCAGAGTTTCCCACAGAGACAGGACAATGAGTCTAGTCTTGGTTGGTTGAACGCAGCTACCTGCCACCCCTCTCCCTCACTCGCTCTCCCTCCCAATCTCTCAAATCATTCTCCATTAAATGGGAGCCTACATATTTTCATAGATCAAGTCTCTTCGCAGAGGGCATGTAATGGATACTGCTAGAATGGAACTGTTTATATTGGCTTTAATAGATCTACAACCTTACCTTGAAAATGTCTGAAGCTGTTTCAGTGATTTTTAGGGAATACGATTTCTTAATCATGTTTTTGCACTGATTATACGGTAGATGGGGAGAGTTACAGGTAGTGAATTCAGGTGTGTTTCCAAACGTGGCGTTGTAGTCCTTAATGAACTACATGTATTGTTCAGTGTGCAGTGTCATTTTGGCATGACTGTAGCCTCCCCAAGTGCCTTGAGGAAATGTGCCTGGATTTGTTGTTGGATTTGGCCGGATGGACGTGTGTGATTTTGGCATATTAGTGGCCCATCCTGTTAAAGCGAAGGATTATTCTCTGCTTTAAGCCCATGTCACCACTGTTTAAGACTGTTGCACTCCAATACATTTTCTCAGAGGCTGACGGAACCACCTAAGCTCATTACAGTGCTGTGGGCAGCAATGTGGTGTCTAGTGGTCGAGCCTGCTGACCCCTGAGGGTCGCGGGGTCAACATGCAGGGTCAACGGAGGGGGTGCCATACAATGAGGCTGACATGATAAACATGAGCTCCCAAGGGACAATGCTAACAGTTCTCTATTCTGGGTCTATATCCCTGAGCTGTAAATTGAATGCATCCATCCAACTTGATTTCATTGATGATCCTGAAAAGGAGGGAGTCTATGGGAATCAGGGGTGAAGTTGGGTGAATGGTTGGTGTGGAGATTGGGAGCTAAGGAACAGACACCCTCACTAGAATGTGCTAGCTGAGCTCCTTACTCTGCTTACAGCCCTCTGATATGACTTGGCTGCAAAGTCCAAACATTGTCCTGACCTCCAACCCTAACCCTTGTAAACTGTAGTCTTCATTGCTCTCCCAGGCAGACCAGACCACCACCAGGCCAGGCATGTGAGCAGTGAAGTGAGGAAGCAAGGAACACGGACGTCTCGGTGCAAGATGTTCTGGTGTGGATTTCGGATGGATGCAGACTTGTCAGATGAAGGGAGAGCTGGAAATAAAAGAGGGTGAAAATGAAACAAATGAGAATAATGAAGAGGAATAATCTCACGGAAAAGAAAAAGCTCCTCATAGTCTGGATGGATGGACGAGGGAGGAGGGAGGGGAGAGGAGAGAGGAGGGAAGAGAGAGGGTGCTGAAGAGAAGGGGGCTCCTCACTTTGCTCATCTGCTCGATTAGCACGGTGTGCAGTATTTTAGCGGCCCCCCTCCTCGCGCATGCCTCACACAGTTGCCATCGTTAGCGGCGGCAGTAGCCTGTCAGGCACTCTGGTGTGCAATGCAGGGCCTCCTTTGTGCCAAGGTGGGGAGGGTGCTGGAGGGAGGGATGGAGGGGGAAGCTGGGGCAGCCGGCGGGGCCTTGCAGCTGTCGCGAGGGTCGGCCCATGGACGCCTGTGATCAGCCAGCCGTGAAATCTGCCCTGAACAGCTCTGCATTCAGGGCACAGGCAGACCCTGACCCAACCACACACACACACACACACACACACACACACACACACACACACACACACACACACACACACACACACACACCCTCTCTTTGACTAAACCTTCCCTTTACTAGTGGGGCTCGAATGGCGCCGACTATTAGTTGCCCCCTTTCTGTCAATAACCCTACCCCCCCTCCTATTCTTGATTCCATTAACATTTCCATTTAACTTGGCCAAAACAGGCATCTAAAAACACTAGTAACAAGTTAAAGGAATGTAACTTCACTTTCACTGAGGAAATGACTTGTTCAGACATACTTTTTAAAAGCTTAAAAATGGTTAAACTGGTCTGTGCAGTGCATTTCATAACTTGTGCTAGATATCACGTTTCCCTTTACAGAGAGATCGGATCATAGTTAAGATAAGGATTGTTCCCTCTCTCACCCTACTATCACCAGACTGATCATCAATGGCCCAACTGTTGCATGGTATGCTGGGAAGTCTGGTAGTGGAAATTTACTGTGACCTCAGCAGGCAAATGTTGGATTTGCATAGTGGTGTCGGATGTTGATTGGTGAAACCTGGCATTCCTGGTCCTGTCTGGCTCCCCTCTCTGACACTGTTCAGGGGAGAAGGAAGGGGCGCTGAGGGGGGCGGGGGGCATTCCTTAAAGGTATGGAAAGAACTGGATGTCTGATTAGAAGGAAATACATGTATGTCAGGACCACTTTCATTACGTTTGCACAACAGTCACACAACAGTCTTTGAAATTGTTGATCAATTATTTATTTATGTTTGTTTATTTATTCCATTGATGATAATGATGATTATGACCGCACAAATGCTTGTGAATTATTTAATGTGTTTCCATTGGCATAGATATGAATTATCCTTAGGAATCATAACCCTTTTCCTTTAAAATTGCCAAACTCTCCGTACCCATGGCAAGCAGAAACTGTGATACCGTATGCTCTAAACAGGACCTGGTGAGTTATAGGTGGGTGTCAGTTTGGACAGACACCTCAGGATTCCATCAATATGATGTAGCTTAATGATGTTGTAATCTGCGCTGGCCTATGTATCTGTGTATCTGGAAGGCACCCATCAGCTCAGGTCTGAATGGAAGAGAGGGAGGCAAGCCCACCCAGGCTGCAGAATGGTTAATGGGTGAGTCCTGTGTCCTGTGCCCTGGCTGCTTGGCTCTAAGTTGGAGGTTGAATCTTGGATGGGAACCCAGACGGCTGCTCCTACCATAGCAATGGAGGATGACCCACCCCCACCTCCGTCCTCTCCTCTCCTCTCCTCTCCTCTCCTCTCCTCTCCTCTCCTCTCCTCTCCTCTCCTCTCCTCTCCTCTCCTCTCCTCTCCTCTCCTCTCCTCTCCTCTCCTCTCCTCTCCTCTCCTCTTCGTCCCCATCCAACCCCCTTCATCCATTCAAGTTGTGCCAGAGCAGAAGTCTGCCCTCTCTTATTGTCTGCCACTTCCACTTCCTCTTTTCTCTCCCTTCTCCTTTCCTGGAGACACCACTGTGTGTTTAGTAACTACACACCACCTTTACTGCTTCTCCGTTTGCGTGGTTCAGCGCTTTCTGCTGTCTGAAGCTAGAAGGACAGTATGGTGTGCCTTCAAGGAAAGCCATTGCATTTACTGCAATGATCACTTTTAGACTGTGACACTTCATAATGTTGTATTTATAGTGTACAGTATGTGTGGTCATTGATCATGTTGATAAAGTCTGAGGTGAAAAAAGGGTTACCTAAGGTCAGTGGACATCTGTGTTGGTATGAAAGATCAGCCAGTGATAGAGAACATGTCTCTGTAGGCTAGAGAACTAGCCCTGGAGCTTTGAGAGAGAAGTGGGTGGACCAGTGGGCTACACAAGTCATATTTCTTTCTGAACGTTCTTCAGTAGACTCAACTCCCAGACAGGCTTGATTGTCTTTCTGAAATTCTTATTTTTACTCCTTGTTGATTCTTACTTAGTAACGCCTGTGTATCTCTATCGAACTAAACAAACACAGCTAGTTGACCTCCACATCATAATGAGGCTGGCTGTCCTGCTTCCCGGATGCCCTGTTGCTCTGCACTTTGTCTGTTTCACCTCTGAATCAGTCGCACATGAAGAACCTTTTGACCGGTGACCTTTTACCATGACATTCCAATCTCTCCCAGAGCTCCAGAGCTCCAGAGCCCCTGGCCAGGTCTACATCAGTCCTGAGCAGTAGGGCTGCTGGTCATGGGTTATGTGTTTTGTGTGTTTGGTGAGTGGGCGGTTGCTGGTGTTTATTTACTGTTGACTCCGTTTATTTACTGCCCACCGGGCAGACAGAGCAGAGGCCCCTGGTTCTCACCCTACCCTATCCCAGCCCTGTGTCAGGGTCTCAGACCCCAGGCAACTCCGCTTTGCTCTCCATGACTGAGTGAAGTGAGGTGGGGGGTGAAGTGGGGGGGTTTGAGAAAACAATGGTTAGCCGTCCCCCGGCTTGTGGTTTACCTCACACTGCTCATGGGTCAAACGGGTCAGTGGAATGCTGGGATAGGTGTTTTTTTCTCAGATCGTTATGGAGATAGCAGAGAAATGTAAAAAAAGCAGTCCCAATCTATATCTTTGTTTTCCTGGAGCTTTGCGCTCTGCATGCGGTCACATTGACAAGGCAGTGTTAAGCTTACAATTTATGTAACGGTAACTATGTTCTGGAAGCCATTCTGGATGGATCCCTCATGACTAAGGATATACTCCACTTAGCTATCTCTTCTGTTGCTCTGTGGTAGAGCATAGGTAGTCACATTTAAGCATGAAGGTCCGGAGTATTGATGGTTGTCTTTCCTCCCTGGGAGTTAATTGATTGATTAATGTCACCGATTGGCCAGACAGTACCTTCACCTGGAGCCCCAGGGTTGAATCAATTCCTGATTAGGATGAAAGAATGGAAACCAGCATGAGTCAGACCTCCAGGCCTGGTACTGAGAAAGGGGCTAGCATGTGATTTGACAGACAATGTCATTTTTGGAAGCATCTGTGTGTATGGGCTTGACATGAAAGCTCTGAAACTGAAAAACCTCTGAATACGTGTACCAGGAACTAATCTGAGAAAATGATCTCAATGTCAACAGGCTGTTTTCCCTTAATGTTATCAGGAAAGTCAAAACCAAGGACTTTAAATCACACCCCCATGGGTAAACTCTATCTATTAGTCCTATACTTTATTTAAGATAAGGCTGTTCTTCACACTACTGGCAGATTAGTGCACGCAACACCTTTCACAGCAGACGGTTATGACTCGTCTCCCCTCAGACGGAAAAGCCAGTCAGGCAAGGTGGAATTTTTGTGTGATATTTACACAGTATACTTAGAAAGTATACTTAGACTCCAACATCTGTTGGAGTCAGGCTTTGGTGGCCCAATGGGGAGATAGCTACAGTTGATTTTCCAGTTGTGTGTTTGTTTTACCAACACACGACAGCCTGTCCCTCAGGCTGTTCTGAACCCGGACACCTCTTCAAACAGGATACAGTGGTGGACAGAAAAGGAGATTTGAAGTGATAGAGGAGAGAAAGGAGCCAATTGTCTCTGCAGCCCTCTTCTCCTTCCCTGTGACAGCCTTGCATGCCTCTGGAAAGAGAAAGGGAAGAAAGAGATGTAGAGAAAGAGTGCAGGCGAGTGAGAGAACGCAGTTTCGCTGTGCAGCTGCTCCTCTGGATGATTTTGGATGACATCAGCAGCTGAGAAGAAAGGAGGGAAGGAGGGATAGAAAAGGAGGCACAGGGAGAAGGGTGTGAGGCACACTCCACAAATCAGGGCTCCTTTCTGAAGGGAGCAGGAGATTGCTCCGGAGTTCCTCTTGACAGAGCTATCATTGTTAGCAGGCTGAAGTGGCTGAAGACAGGGATGAATAGTGCTGTGGACTGTGGTCCCCCCTCCCCCCAACACCACCACTGCACCCCATTCCACCGCCTCTGAGTTGTCTCTATAGGCTGGGTTTGTGAGCAGCATACAATCACATTCCTTAGCAGGACTGGCTCTATTTCTCCTCTAGGATTAATAGATTCACATGTTTGAGGGAGAGGGAGAGAAATGTAAATAAAGGTAAATATGGGAAGAGTTGATAGGAGTTAATCAGTATCCTAGACTAGTAGTGGTTACATAATATATTGTGGACAGACAGAGACAGACAGAAATTAGGTGAGATTTTAGTTCTGGGTTAACCAAGTTTAGTGGTTCCATTGCTGTTATTTCTACCATGTTCTCCGGTGCTCTCATGGTAGTGCTGGTGGTCCTGATTCTCTTTAGGAGGATCATATGGCATACTGTCTGCCTTGTTATTGGGGACAAGATGCTTAACAGGCCCGCTAAGGCCAGAGCAGCCACACCGGCTCTTCATCATATTAATAATAATAGTCAGTTTAGCCATGATGATGATGATGATGAGGAGGAGGAGGAGGAGGAGGATGATGTGTTCTCATAACTACTATGGCTTTACTGAACGCTTTCAATGTCATTCACTGACGATTTGTATGTGGATATTCTGTGCATTAGCCTATGTATTCTCACAGTGACAATATTATGGTAATAAACATGTGTCTTAATTGTCGAATGGGATGCTTTTTCAGTCACTTGTGTGACTGACTGTGTGTGTGAGAGCGACTTGGGTGACTCACTCTTTGTTTCGTCATTGTGTGGACAATATTTAATTACAGCCCTAAAACGATTTATTGAGTTTTAAAAATCAGAGGAAGTTAAATGTGTCATGGTGCTTTCCCTAGCAGAAAAATGCTCCCTGAAACAGAACAATAGCTTATATGCAGTACAATACATATATGGAGAGTTGAATTACACATGCTAGTATTTTTCCCATGCTCTCACTTAATGGCCATCTCAAGGGAAGGTTTGCTGTGATCACAGAGCTATGTGTCATTGAAGACTATTTATATTGGTGAAAAGCACCAGTTATGTATTCTGGGCTTTGTTTGCTGAGTGCAAGACCATTGCATCACTATGGAAGAATTTATTTGATTGTAACATTATTTTGGGATATTTTTAGAAGGTCAACTGGTCTCAAGGTCTCTGGTTTGTTGTAGTCTAGCAGGAAACCAGCTAACAATGTAGTGCAGTTTGAGACAACCTAGAAATAGTCAAATAACAATGGTGCAAAAGATTTTCATGCTAATGATTGAATAGTGTTCTGACACCTAGCCAAAATAAAGATGATTTAATTTACTTCCCTGGTGCGTGTCTGAGAAATAGAATGGTGCTGTAATGGTGCTGTAATGTATTGGCATCCCGTTGAGCATCCAGTGGGCCTGTGGTTCTGGGTGTGTGGCCACTCCTGAGCCCAATTAACAGCACAAGCTTCGTCAACAGGATTCATATACTAACCCTGACATTCTGTTCAATCTCTGAACACTCACACTGTGCAGCTGGGATGTTTTGTAAGGCTGGTTTATGATGAGGAAAAATGGATGTTTGATTGTTCAGGCCCTATGAAGCAAGAGCTGGAAAAAGACGTGAATCAACGCATGAGCAGAATTATACGTGACACAAAGAGAAGTGACACATTTATGAGGGGGTGACTGTGAAAGAATGACCCTTTTCTACAAGAAGGGTCCTCTGCCTTAAATCGGCTCTTGGCCGCATTTCTTTCTCATTTGTGCTGAAATGGGACCATTGTGTTAGACCCCTTGTTTATGACTCTTTTTTGTGACTGTTGTTTTGTTACTTGTGAATGAGGGCACAGCCCCTCTTTGTGTGATAGCTCTGCCGCAAACGAACAACACAGTGGGGTTGTGGATTGTGATGTGGAGGGTGTGACTACATACAACCTCTCCCTCAGCAGATCCTTGTTGTTGATAGATGTTTAATGGCACTTTTATTAGCCCTCAAAGTCAAGGGCCTCACCTATTGGAAGGCAGGGAGATGATATCTCTACAATATGGGGTGGTCCATCAGTACACTTGCGCTCATTGTTCCTGCCCTTCTGTCTCTCAGCTTGGTAAGTCAGCTTGGTAAGTCATGTTCCCACTGTTCAGCTGTAGAAGAGGAGGGGTGACTTCCTCCACTAGCTGTTAGTGTGTTAGGATATACAGAAAGGCATGCACGCGCACACACACACACACACACACACACACACACACACACACACACACACACACACACACACACACACACACACACACACACACACACACACACAGACAGTGTGAATGCCTCTGGGCCCCATGATCGACCTGTGTGACCCCCTATGAATTCCAGCCAGTGTTTGTCTTGCCAGAGGTGCGTGGACACAGGGATGTTGGCTATCAGTACAAAGTCACCCACCATGTTTACAGAGTTTCGCTTCTGCTCCAACCCAGGATGAAAGCAGGTAGGGGAGGGAGAGAGGATGGATTTACCAGTCTGCAGGGGCATAGGCCTTCCCATTGGAATACCAAAGGCATGTCCGTTGACCACTCCAGCCATATTCCAGCTAAAAGACATTGTCAGCTTTCTTCTCGTCTTCATTCTCATATTAAACATATGCATGATTAATACATTTATTGTAGCAAAACGTTTTGCAAGCGGACACTTTTTTTTAACGCTGCTGCTACTCACTGTTTATGATCTATTACGATAAACAAATGTAATCTAGTTAATCGCAGGAATTGCTGTGATTAA
The DNA here is from genome assembly GCF_964263955.1 of Coregonus lavaretus. Classification (NCBI taxonomy): domain Eukaryota; kingdom Metazoa; phylum Chordata; class Actinopteri; order Salmoniformes; family Salmonidae; genus Coregonus; species Coregonus lavaretus. The sequence goes on along the minus strand of NC_140024.1, from coordinate 6,658,322 downwards.
TCACGATTAACCGCAAATTCTGAATTTACCCAAATGAAGCTGTAATATACGTTTCTTTTATACAACAGCATTACAATAATATTGCCGCTTTAATTTTGTCCAAAGTAACGGCTAGCAAAATCAGGTAGATTGATAAAGCACACTTTCTTTAACCTCAATGTAAACTTGTTCTGACATCTCATTGTTGTTTTTAGCGGTGTAGATTATGTATTTTGGATGTTTTCAGTGTATTTTCAACACTTTCAGACAATACGATGAATTAAACAATTTTTTTTAGAGTTTGAGCACTAAAATTACAAAACGTTAACTTGAGCTAACTGATGAACTGTGACAGCCCTAAAGGAGACGTTGAGAATTGTCTGAGCTCTTTGAAAGAGAGTTTCCTCCCCTGCAGGAAAAACATTGTGAGGCCCTTCACCGCCAAATGCTGCTACAAACGGTTGTAGATAAGGCTGGGTAGCCCATAGCCCTGGGAGAGAGGGGTTTGTGAGACTGACTGACTGACTGAAGCCACTACACTCCATTTTTGTGGGTTTGGAGGATTGAGTTGTGCAGATGGGATCAACCTGGATATGGATCTGGGTAGGGATGGTGGAGGGAGAGGGGGGAGGAGAGGTGGGGGTTGGAAGGGGTTAAGGCGTCAGCATGCTTCAGTTCGGCAGCAATAATACTGTTTGTCCATTTTGAGACGCCATAGCTAGTATACACTTCCTCAAAATAATCAGAATTAATCTAAGATGATTCAAGAAATCAGTTATTGATTTTGACGTTTTTTGCCGAGATCTTAGTCGTGCAATTTTACATCTAACGAAGATGTTTGGTGCAGTATTTCTAAATGAGAAAATGTGCATGAAAACGAGTCGTCTCTCGTTGAATGACAACAAAGACTTTACTGAAGAATCCCTACTGTTGACCAATCACCGACGAAGGGGCGTAGACTTCGGCTACTGACTTTGGCTTGCCTCAAGAAAAAAAATTGTGTGCCCGAACAACCGAAAAAAACTTTATCGAAGTCAAAAATGAACAAAAACGTCACAAAATGTCATCATATACGCACACTCTTCCGAACTGTTTCGGCTGGGAAGCATGCGGAAGCCTTTAGCGTAGCAGGGGAGTGGGTGTGTAGAGGAATGCTGGTGTTGCCTGGAACTCTGGGGTATTGGATAACAAAACAAGGGTCAACACAACCCATACCGAGGGTGTTAAAGGAGATATGGTGTCAGGAACCAGGAGAGATAAAACACTCAGTTTCAAGAGCCACATGCTGTTCTTGTTTGTTTGTTTTGCTTTATGGAGCATTTTCTTTATGTATAGACAAAAAAATAAACATTTTCAAATAATGATGAATATGTTAGATACTGTATGCCAGTTGTTATTCTCTTCGAATATAAATAAACTATAAATATCAATTAAAACATGAAACAGCAGCCAAGATGCAAAAGCATGCAATAGTAGAATGTGCTGGTGTGCTCATACTGTGTTCGTCAGTTCACTGGCAATGTGTTGTAGGCATCATCCTGGCACCTAACCTCTAAGAAAATATTGTATCTCAGTTGGGAAAGCGTTTCAATTGATCCCCCCTCTGACACTGAGCGGTCAATCGACTTGACCATCAGCGGTGGTGAGACAGGGGTGAGACACAGACTAGCCCCTCTACCTCTAGACAGCTGGTGGACCGCCCTCGAGTTCTCTGAATGTCTCCTTGATGTCTTTGTCATCTCACCGAGCGGATCGTAAAGACACCATTAGGATTCCTGAGATGCCAGGGGCTGGGGCATGTCAGGATGGATGCTCCCCAGCACCGTGCTGGTGATAATGGTGCTGCGTTGTCATGCATTTCAAACTACTTCCTTCCCGACGAGCCGCATCTCCAGCCCCTGCCATGGAATGATGCTCTCCAGTGGAGGGTTTAGCTCTGGGTCAACTGGGATGCCAAGGCCTTAAAAAATGTCAATAAAATGAATGGCCCCTAATCGGACCACCAGTGATGGCAGGATCCCTGTAGCATAGCAGGCCCGTAAATGCTGCCTTTACTTCCCCTCCACTCACAGTAAGGGAAGGCTGTGAAACGCTTTAAAATGCTCACAGCTTTACAAGACAAATGTCTCAATGGTATAGGGACCTCTTTTATTGGGGAATAAGATCAAGCAGCCAGACGTCTCTAGGAACGTCCTTATTGTTACTCTGCCACTCACATTGTTCTGCTTCTTCTGTTTACTTATCATTTAAAAAAAATTGTATTCTCATAATTGGCATGCAACTGCATACAACTGCATACAAGCATTGCTGTTCTTATTAGAATGTTTTGAAGTTTGTATTATTTGGACTTGTAACTCGTTTGAATGGAGGCAGTTGCAAAATTTTAGGATCTAGGAGAGATGGCCATGCACTAAAACCACTACAACCTCCATGAGGACAAGGCCAGCCTCTTCTCTCGCCTGTCTGTCTGTCTGTCTATCTATCTGTCTGTCTGTCTGACACCAGGGTTCCTTCAGCTCAGACGGCACCCGTCACCCTGTGGCCACATAGCCGGGCTATCATGACTTCAAAGAGACTGTGGAGCGGCTAGGAGCAAGTCACTGTGAAGAGTGTTATCCGTCCACAATCCACTCCTACTAAAAGAGCTGTTGTTACTCGCTGTCATCTGACACTGGAAGTGTCGGCTCATCACCTGGCTGGAGATTTTATTGAGATTCTTAGTGACCTGAAAAGGCTTTATGAACTGGGAAGGTGAAACATTGATTCAGTAGCAGGATAAACAGCAGTTATCTCACCTCAGCCTCCTCTCTGCCACAATGTTTTTAATGACTGAAGTGGATTAGACTTCTGATATATTAGACTGATACAAACAGCATATTCAGTATGTGGCAATCGAACCCACAACCCAGATGTTTCCAGCACCATACCCTAACCCACTGAGCCATTAAAACCACAGATCCATTCAGTGCCCAGATGTATCTGAGACAAGTCTTTATTCATGACCTGTACTAACCATGGCTCTCCTCCATCCAAAAATATCCCCTTCTCTCTGTATAAAACCTCTCCATAGAATAGGCTTTCCCTCCTCACCCCTTCTCCATAACCCTCAACCCTTCTCCACCCCCAAACCTTCTCCAACCCTCTCACCCCTTCTCCAACCCCCTCACCCCTTTTTCTATCACCCTCACCCATGCCGCCCCTGGAGATCTTCACACATCACTGCAAAATGCGGATTTCCCCCTCCCATCCTCCGATGCTTGTCTTTAGAGTCATGAACCAACCGGTGCTTAACCCAGAGACATTAATTTATTTTAATTTCTGTGGTTCCCCCACCCAGTGCAGCAAGGGGCCATAGTGGGCCTCAGCCGCGGGGATCTCTGTGTGATACTATTTAGAGCCACATCTGTTTGTGGCCCCCATTTGCATCACTGAATGCATGCACTCTGAGGGCTACACCCACTCAGATTAGCCTCTCTGTGTAGGCTACCCATCTGTTAAAAAAGAGAAGAAGAAAAACATGTACACTAAAGTTTTAGAACACCTACTCATTCAAGGGTTTTTCTTTATTTTGCCAAGCTGTCATCAAAGCAAAGGGTGGCTATTTGAAGAATCTCAAATATAAAATATATTTTGATTTGTTTAACACTTTTTTGGTTACTACATGATTCCATATGTGTTATTTCATAGTTTTGATGTCTTCACTATTATTCTACAATGTAGAAAATAGTAGAAATAAAGAAAAACCCTTGAATGAGTAGGTGTTCTAAAACTTTTTAGTGTACATTCCCTAAACCAACTCCATCTGCCATTGGTGTACAGCACAGGAGGCTACCGAGGGGAGAACGGCTCACAATAATGGCCGGAACGGCGCAAATGGAATGGTATTTGATACCATTCCACTTATTCTTCTCCAGCCATTACCCCTTTTCCCCAATGAAGGTGCCACCAATCTCCTGTGGTGTACAGATACAGTACCTCACATTGTTGTAGTCTACTGCATATCTCGAAAAAGTAAACTGAAAGCAAACTGAGTGATATTAACATTCATGATCTTAACCTTGTGAAATTATCATATATTTCTGCTGTGAATTGCATACTTTAATGACAACAATATTTTAAGGGGTAACTGCACCCGCTGATTTGGCCTCGTTATTTTGCTTGCTCCTCAAGAATTGTTGGTGGCCATGATAGAAGCCAAGCGTGAGTTGGCTTGGCGGTGTGGTTTGATGTGGGTGTTTCTTGGTTGTGTTGCCAGCATCAAGACACACCCATCTGTCAGAAACTTGCCCGCAGCTGTTTCCCCTCACTCTATCACAACAAACAAACCTGCAGGTTGAATTCAATAACTGCAGGCAGATGTATGGTGAGATGCCGGAAAAAAGCGTTTATTTACTCATTCACAAGGGTGTCCTGATCACAGCAACACAACAATCAAACACAATATTAAACAAAACAGCAATCAAATGACAGCAAATTACCTTTGAATAGGGCAGTAGCCTACAGAGTAATATGAGAAGAATGCAATTGCTGAATTTATGTAGATATTCTAAACAAAGTATTTTGATCATTTTCAAATGTAGCAACATGTCCATGTAGAATAAACAACCCTTTATTTAATACCATAGAAGCAGCATTCTGCTATTATGTGACCGACCGGCTCGATTCGGTCTTATGTAGCAAAATTTGAAATTGTGTTTTTTACATTGGATAAAAGTAGAGCTAGAAACTTGTACAGTGGGGAAAAAAAGTATTTAGTCAGCCACCAATTGTGCAAGTTCTCCCACTTAAAAAGATGAGAGAGGCCTGTGATTTTCATCATAGGTACACGTCAACTATGACAGACAAATTGAGAAAGAAAATTCCAGAAAATCACATTGTAGGATTTTTAATGAATTTATTTGCAAATTATGGTGGAAAATAAGTATTTGGTCAATAACAAAAGTTTCTCAATACTTTGTTATATACCCTTTGTTGGCAATGACACAGGTCAAACGTTTTCTGTAAGTCTTCACAAGGTTTTCACACACTGTTGCTGGTATTTTGGCCCATTCCTCCATGCAGATCTCCTCTAGAGCAGTGGTGTTTTGGGGCTGTCGCTGGGCAACACGGACTTTCAACTCCCTCCAAAGATTTTCTATGGGGTTGAGATCTGGAGACTGGCTAGGCCACTCCAGGACCTTGAAATGCTTCTTACGAAGCCACTCCTTCGTTGCCCGGGCAGTGTGTTTGGGATCATTGTCATGCTGAAAGACCCAGCCACGTTTCATCTTCAATGCCCTTGCTGATGGAAGGAGGTTTTCACTTAAAATCTCACGATACATGGCCCCATTCATTCTTTCCTTTACACGGATCAGTCGTCCTGGTCCCTTTACAGAAAAACAGCCAAAAAGCATGATGTTTCCACCCCCATGCTTCACAGTAGGTATGGTGTTCTTTGGATGCAACTCAGCATTCTTTGTCCTCCAAACACGACGAGTTGAGTTTTTACCAAAAAGTTCTATTTTGGTTTCATCTGACCATATGACATTCTCCCAATCCTCTTCTGGATCATCCAAATGCACTCTAGCAAACTTCAGACGGGCCTGGACATGTACTGGCTTAAGCAGGGGGACACGTCTGGCACTGCAGGATTTGAGTTCCTGGCGGCGTAGTGTGTTACTGATGGTAGGCTTTGTTACTTTGGTCCCAGCTCTCTGCAGGTCATTCACTAGGTCCCCCCGTGTGGTTCTGGGATTTTTGCTCACCGTTCTTGTGATCATTTTGACCCCACGGGGTGAGATCTTGCGTGGAGCCCCAGATCGAGGGAGATTATCAGTGGTCTTGTATGCATTCCATTTCCTAATAATTGCTCCCACAGTTGATTTCTTCAAACCAAGCTGCTTACCTATTGCAGATTCAGTCTTCCCAGCCTGGTGCAGGTCTACAATTTTGTTTCTGGTGTCCTTTGATAGCTCTTTGGTCTTGGCCATAGTGGAGTTTGGAGTGTGACTGTTTGAGGTTGTGGACAGGTGTCTTTTATACTGATAACAAGTTCAAACAGGTGCTATTAATACAGGTAACGAGTGGAGGACAGATGAGCCTTTTAAATAAGAAGTTACAGGTCTGTGAGAGCCAGAAATCTTGCTTGTTTGTAGGTGACCAAATACTTATTTTCCACCATAATTTGCAAATAAATTCATTAAAAATCCTACAATGTGATTTTCTGGATTTTCTTTTCTCAATTTGTCTGTCATAGTTGACGTGTACCTATGATGAAAATTACAGGCCTCTCTCATCTTTTTAAGTGGGAGAACTTGCACAATTGGTGGCTGACTAAATACTTTTTTCCCCCACTGTATTTTATACACTACAGTTGAGAAACAATGGGAAAGTAATTAGGCTTTGAAAGTTGATAAACTTGTAACCTCACTTTTGAGAAAATTGCACTTTTGGTACCTACTGGAGAGCTCTTCTTTGTCTACACCCATTCAGCATCGTTCACACCCTTTTAAGCTTTAGCCCCACCCATCTCTTTAACGATTCACATGTGAGGCTATGTACTAAACAACCAAAAATTTCAAGACTGGTTTATACTACGGGTGTGTTTGTAAATTTAATCTGGAGTGCCAGAGTGTGCTCTGGGCGTTCGTAAACTCAGAGCATTTGCTCTCGGAGTGCACACTGGCCGAAAAGTAGGGTTGATCCGAGCGTTCGGACCTAACAACAGCGGTCAAGCACCCAAGCTAACTGACGTTGGCTAGCTTGCTAGCTACTTCCAGACAACAGCTCACTCTGACCATTTTACTCGCCCTAGCAGAGCTGGTTAGACTGGTTTTATGTTATCCAGAGCGTTGGTGACTGCAACTGTGCTGCTGGCAACAATTTAATTACGCTTTTTTTGCCAACGTTTACTGACAAAGGCCATATTCAACAGGTGTTGAGCGTTCGTAAATTCGTCAGTTATTCTGCGAATTGACCAGCTACGTCTATCGACAGTTGTCGCAGTGACATCATAAACATTATATTGAAATAGTTACTTGCATAGTGGAGTCTTTTGTTTAGACATGTAGCTAGCTAAACAATGAACCATAATCCCAACTCATAACGTTACTACCCTGCATGAATCTGCAGGTAGCTAACCAACCAGGTTCAATGTTAGCTAGCTAACATTAGGCTATAACTTGCAATGCAAATGGCTCTGAGATACGAATAATATTACTACACAGATCATACACGTAATGTAGCTAGCTAGCCAGCCAGCTAACGTTAGCAAGCTAGCTAACAGTACACTTTAACTTGAAATGAAAACAACTTTCTGACAAAATTAGAAATGTGTAATATCTGAAAATATAGCTAGCTAGACTCTCTTACCCGTATACATGGTTGGACGCTTCTCCCTCTCTGTCACGGGTGCCATTGTTGCCCTTAGTTTGAAGATGTAATCCTGAGTTTTCTGTGTTCTCTTTTCGACTCCGTCTGCATATTTGCAGTCAAACGCCTCTTTAGCTATCATACTCTAATTCCACTGATTTCAAAACTTGGTCCTCCAGAAATTGGAGAGCAACACTTATATAGTTCTACTACGTGATATCTTTCAAAAATGCAGCGTTAGAAAGGATTACCTACACATACTGACCAGCTCATATTATAGACAGATGCAAGCTACATGGCAGACCAATCTAAACTTATCTCTCGGCATGTACAGCCCACTCATTATCTCAGCCAATCATGGCTAGTGGGAAGGTTGCTGTGTTTTTCCATGGCCAGACCAACTAGGCTCATAATTTAACAATTGTATTTGTATTTACAGATGGCATACAAGTTTGTTATTAAGACACGTGAAAGTTCACATGTTCCAGAAGGGATTTCTGCCAGAAAACACATTTTGATAAAAAAAAGAATGTTTACGTTCAAATGGCTCTCCTGTGAAGTAGTGACGCGCGACATACGCCTAGTTTCCTGAAACGAGTCACATATAACAATGTGCACCTTTCATCTTTCATTGTAATTCCTAGCCAATTCAGATACTGTGCCTATTGGCATTTTGTCTGGTGGTAATGGGGCTACCTTGGCAAACATGTCAGAGTGGTCATACCTTCCTTTGTGGTGTCCCGTGTACAACAGGAGTTCCCTGATCATGGTGCAGAATACATAGGGTTTCTCCCTCCCCATATTGACTGATACCATTCAATTGAATAATAAAAAAGACCCAAATAAAAGTGGTGTCTAGTAAAAATGTTATGCTGAGTTCAAGGTCTCTCTCTATTCAGAGAGTATCAAGCCCGTCTGTCAGTCTGGACTTCATCACATCATCTTACAAGTCTCCATGTGCTGGCTCCATACGTGTTTCTGTGAACACATACACACAGTCACTTTTCTATTACTAATGGCAGTTAGGATAGGTAATATCTTGACGCCTTGATAAGTTCCTTTCCTGAGGATGGCTCACCCCTCACAGTTCTGGGGGATTTCAACCTCCCTACGTCTACATTTGACTCATTTCTCTCTGCCTCCTTCTTTCCACTCCTCTCCTCTTTTGACCTCACCCTCTCACCGTCCCCCCCTACTCACAAGGCAGGCAATACGCTTGACCTCATCTTTACTAGATGCTGTTCTTCTACTAATCTCACTGCAACTCCCCTCCATGTCTCCGACCACTACTTTGTATCCTTTTCTCTCTCGCTCTCCTCCAACACTACTCACTCTGCCCCTACACAGATGGTAATGCGCCGTCGCAACCTTCGCTCTCTCTCTCCCGCTACTCTCTCCTCTTCCATCCTATCATCTCTTCCCTCTGCTCAATCCTTCTCCCTCCAATCTCCTGATTCTGCCTCCTCAACCCTCCTCTCCTCCCTTTCTGCATCCTTTGACTCTCTATGTCCCCTATCCTCCCGGCCGGCTCGGTCCTCCCCTCCAGCTCCGTGGCTTGATGACTCATTGCGAGCTCACAGAACAGAGCTCCGGGCAGCTGAGCGGAAATGGAAGAAAACTAGACTCCCTGCGGACCTGGCATCTTTTCACTCCCTCCTCTCTACATTTTCTTCATCTGTTTCTGCTGCTAAGGCCACTTTCTACCACTCTAAATTCCAAGCATCAGCCTCAAACCCTAGGAAGCTCTTTGCCACATTCTCCTCCCTGCTGAATCCCCCCCCCCCTCCCTCTCTGTGGATGACTTCGTCAACCATTTTGAAAAGAAGGTTGACGACATCCGATCCTCGTTTGTTAAGTCAAATGACACTGCTGGTCCTGCTCACACTGCCCTACCCTATGCTTTGACTTCTTTCTCCCCTCTCTCTCCAGATAAAATCTTGCGACTTGTGACGGCAGGCCGCCCAACAACCTGCCCGCTTGACCCTATCCCCTCCTCTCGTCTCCAGACCATCTCCGGTGACCTTCTCCCTTACCTCACCTCGCTGATCAACTCATCCTTGACCGCTGGCTATGTCCCTTCCGTCTTCAAGAGAGCGAGAGTTGCACCCCTTCTCAAAAAACCAACACTCGATCCCTCTGATGTCAACAACTACAGACCAGTATCCCTTCTTTCTTTTCTCTCCAAAACTATTGAGCGTGCCGTCTTTAGCCAACTCTCTTGCTATCTCTCTCAGAATGACCTTCTTGATCCAAACCAGTCAGGTTTCAAGACTGGTCATTCAACTGAGACTGCTCTTCTCTGTGTCACGGAGGCTCTCCGCACTGCTAAAGCTAACTCTCTCTCCTCTGCTCTTGTCCTTCTAGACCTGTCTGCTGCCTTTGATACTGTGAACCATCAGATCCTCCTCTCCACCCTCTCCGAGCTGGGCATCTCCGGCGCGGCTCACTCTTGGATTGCGTCCTACCTGACCGGTCACTCCTACCAAGTGGCGTGGCGAGAAGCTGTCTCCGCACCACGTGCTCTCACCACTGGTGTCCCCCAGGGCTCAGTTCTAGGCCCTCTCCTATTCTCCCTATACACCAAGTCACTTGGCTCTGTCATATCCTCACATGGCCTCACCTATCATTGCTACGCTGACGACACACAACTAATCTTCTCCTTTCCCCCTTCTGATAACCAGGTGGCGAATCGCATCTCTGCATGTCTGGCAGACATATCAGTATGGATGACGGATCACCACCTCAAGCTGAACCTTGGCAAGACGGAGCTGCTCTTCCTCCCGGGGAAGGACTGCCTGTTCCATGATCTCGCCATCACGGTTGACAACTCCGTTGTGTCCTCCTCCCAGAGTGCGAAGAGCCTTGGCGTGACCCTGGACAACACCCTGTCGTTCTCCGCTAACATCAAGGCGGTGACCCGATCCTGTAGGTTCATGCTCTACAACATTCGGAGAGTACGACCCTGCCTTACACAGGAAGCGGCACAGGTCCTAATCCAGGCACTTGTCATCTCCCGTCTGGATTACTGCAACTCGCTGTTGGCTGGGCTCCCTGCCTGTGCCATTAAACCCCTACAACTCATCCAGAATGCCGCAGCCCGTCTGGTGTTCAACCTTCCCAAGTTCTCTCACGTCACCCCGCTCCTCCGCACACTCCACTGGCTTCCAGTTGAAGCTCGCATCTGCTACAAGACCATGGTGCTTGCCTACGGAGCTGTGAGGGGAACGGCACCTCCGAACCTTCAGGCTCTGATCAGTCCCTACACCCAAACGAGGGCATTGCGTTCATCCACCTCTGGCCTGCTGGCTCCCCTACCTCTGCGGAAGCATAGTTCCCGCTCAACCCAGTCAAAACTGTTCGCTGCTCTGGCACCCCAATGGTGGAACAAGCTCCCTCACGACGCCAGGACAGCGGAGTCACTCACCACCTTCCGGAGACATTTGAAACCCCACCTCTTTAAGGAATACCTGGGATAGGATAAAGTAATCATTCTACCCCCCCCCCCCCCTTACCCCAACCCAAACCCCAACCCAAAAACAAAAACAAAATATCTGCAATATCTGACACACAAACAGGTACTATGCTGACGTTTGAACAGGTCAGATAAAACATACCCAATGATGTTTTCCCCATCAAACGACTGAGGCTGCCGTCTGGCAAAAGCATCTCCAGGCCATCTGTAGAAATAGGCAGAGTTGAGGCAGAGCTCATCAGTGACACATGGAATGAAAAGGGTGTTGTTAATACTAGACATTTGTGCTGTACTGTATTATTAGTAATCACTCTGGATGTGTTGAGTGGATGTGTTGAGTGCCAGTTCTCTCTGCATCTCATGCATCCGTGAACACATTCACACATTCACTGTTCTGTAACCAATGGCAGTTAGGGATAGGTGATATCTGACACACAAACATATACTATGTTGAAGTTTGAACAGGTCAAACTAAACCTAGCTAAATCTCTTCTCCCCATCGACGACCGTTGGTGAGCAGGCAAGAGGTGAGGCTGGAGGTGAGATCTTTGACAGAGCCCCATTAACGGGCATAGCAGAGTAGATCAGCCCCTCATCAAAGATACTAGTCGGTCATACACAAACACACACACACAGAGCACTGATACATTATCAATGGTGGTTATGATTAGCCTGGTGGAACCAACCTGATTGCTGCATTCACCTTTCTATTTCACTTCAGATATCATAAAATGTACAGTGAAATAGAATGGTGAACACAGCGATCAGGCTGGTTCCACCAGGCTAAGATATGCCCTGGACATTGTATGCATCTAAGAAGTAGAAAATAAGCAACAAGTAATGTCAGTTTACATAAATTATGTTTCACTATAGGGTTATCAAATCTATCAAAGTAATAAAGTGGGTTACCTTCTGTACTTGTACAAATGATGAGCCTGTGAAGCTGTTGCCGCTGACAGGTGAAGGTTGCTGGCCGGATACTTGCCAACAAGTGGCTGACTGTTCCATTCATAGGAACGCTCACAGCAAGGGAATGTCTGCATGATGCTGATGAGGGCCTCCTTCCTGGTCTTCTCTATGCTGCATGTTCAGCTGCAAACTGGACATCTCTCGAACAACTGCAGCAGGCAATCTTGTGATGTGGTGTTGACTGGGAGGGCCTGTAAAAGGGTGATAAAATAGACAGCCAAGTAGTGAATTGCATTTTGTTCTAAAGAAAGGACAAAGCATTTTGCTAATGCACTTCACAACCTAAATTAATCTACTAGTTGTATCTGCTTGGCTGGGGAATTAGCCTACTAGTTTATCAAGCTGGGTATTTTTGAATACAACTATTCACATTTCACATGACAAACATTACCTGTTGTTGTTGATGAAGCCGTCTGTGTCATATGGGCAGTAACTCGGGTCACTGTCAGAGGCCTAATGATGGCGTGTCCTTTTCATAGGAGTTGAGGGAGACTGGCAACAACGGAGGAGGTGTCACAAGGGTACTTGTGTTGCATGACACACTTATATTCTGAGGTCTTGCCTGACAAGCTGTGAAAATAGCAAGTGAACAGTGAATTAAATGATTTTTGGAGGACGCTAAACCATTGCATTCACATTGCTGGACATGTTATGATACCCACCTTTTCTTCTTCTGGTAGGTCCTGTGATCCATTCACGACAAGGGGATCAGTCTGGCACCCAACTGTGTACTTTGTCTAACAGAAAAACAGGGTCAACGATTGTCATCATCCCTCAACTATAAACATAGCTTGAGAAATAACAATCTCAATTGGAAGCTAATTCTATGCTTTACAGGTGTAGACTGACTGGCTCCAGATTGGATTAGATTCAGGCCGGTGATGTCGTTACACTATGCAACCAACTGTGACATGTTTTGCAATGGCCCTGGGTTGGTTTGAGTTTGTTGCTGCAAGACATAAGTTAGATAGTACCACCATAGCTGCGTCCTTATTTGTGCCCTAGACATGGGTTGCACCTCGGAGGCTAATGTGACTGTTTTGTCTAAATTACACTAACTTAGAGTGGCATGGAAATATGATGACATTGCTAAAGTAGGAATTAGTATGAAACAACTTTGCCATATTATGATGTCGTTAAATTTACTTTAATGAGATGGTAATGTTGCCATGACTGTTACTAGCAATGTTTGTCAAAAATAGCAAGCAATGCTAATGTAAGCTTGCTAAAATACGGTGGTCCCCTTAATCTTAGTTAGCTGGCTAAAGTTATACTGCATTAATTATTTGCCTTCTTTTGAAATGTCAAATCCGAGTTGTATTGAGGTAGGCTAATGTTAGCCAGCTACCTAGCTAGGTAGCTAGCTAACGTCAGCTATGCTAGCAATGATGGTGATAATGATTATCAAAATATGCAGTCCATTCTGAAAGTATTTTTCCACATTTTGTTACGTTACAGCCTTATTCTAAAATTGATGAAATTGTTTTTTCCATCAACTATCTACACACAATACCCCATAATAGCAAAGCAAAAACAGTTTTTTAGATATTTTCCCACATTTATTAAAAATGGAAATATCATATTTACATAAGTATTCAGACCCTTTACTCAGTACTTGGTTGGAGCACCTTTGGCAGCGATTACAGCCTTGAGGCTTCTTGGGTATGACGCTACAAGCTTGGCACACCTGTATTTGGGGAGTTTCTCCCATTCTTCCCTGCAGATCCTCTCAGGCTCTGTCAGGTTGGATGGGGAGCGTCGCTGCACAGCTATTTTCAGGTCTCTCCAGAGGTGTTAGATCGGGTTCAAGTCCGGGCTCTGGCTGGGCCACTCAAGGACATTCAGAGACTTGTCCCAAAGCCACTCCTGTACTGTCTTCGCTGTGTGCTTAGGGTTGTTGTCCTGTTGGAAGGTGAACCATCACCCCAGTCTGAGGTCCTGAGCACTCTGGAGCAGGTTTTCATCAAGGATCTCTCTATACTTTGCTCCATTCATCTTTCCCTCGATCCTGACTAGTCTCCCATTCCCTGCCACTGAAAAACATCCCCACAGCATGATGTTGCCACCACAATGCTTCACCGTAGGGATGGTGCCTGGTTTCCTCCAGACATGATGCTTGGCATTCAGGCCAAAGAGTTCAATCTTGGTTTCATCAGACCAGAGAATCTTGTTTCTCATGGTCTGAGAGTTCTTTAGGTGCCTTTTGGCAAAAAAGTGGGCTGTCATGTGCCTTTTACTGAGGAGTGGCTTCCGTCTGGCCACTCTACCATAAATGCCTGATTGGTGGAGTGCTGCAGAGATGGTTGTCCTTCCATCTCCACAGAGGAATTCTAGAGCTCTGTCAGAGTGACCATCGGGTTCTTGGTCACCTCCCTAACCAAGGCCCTTCTCCCCCGATTGCTCAGTTTGGCTGGGCGCCCAGCTCTAGGAAGAGTCTTGGTGGTTACAAACTTCTTCCATTTAAGAATGATGGAGGCCGCTGTGTTCTTGGGGGCCTTCAATGCTGCATACATTTTTTGGTACCCTTCCCCAGATCTGTGCCTCGACACAATACTGTCTCGGAGCTCTACGGACAATTCCTTCGACCTCATGGCTTGGTTTTTGCTCTGAAACGCACTGTCAACTGTGGGACCTTAAATAGACATGTGTGTGCCTTTCCAAATCATGTCCAATCAATTGAATTTACCACAGGTGGACTCCAATCAAGTTGTAGAAACATCTCAAGGATGATCAATGGAAACAGGATGCACCTGAGCTCAATTTCGAGTGTCATAGCAAAGGGTCTGAATACTTATGTAAATAAGGTAGTTCTGTTTTTTGTTTTTTATAAAAACAAATATTTAATCCATTTTAGAATAAGGCTGTAACGTAACAAAATGTGGAAAAAGTCAAGGGGTCTGAATACTTTCAGAATGCACTGTACATAACCAGATACATAACCAGCAGTCTATGGTCTAGCTACCGGTATACTCACCACCACTGGGGACTAACGAACTCCAACCACCTATTCCGTAAGATAGGGTCCTTCGGCAGGGCATGCAAACCATAGTTGGTCAACCCGTATAGCTAGGGTTTTTCATTCTCAAATGGCCGTGACCTTTGAACGCGTTGGGGCAATGAAACAACGGAGCCCCATTCAATGAGGGGAAGCGAAGTGGACGGACGGGCGATTTGCACGTGGAGCTTGGCAAAAGGGGGCATTATTTGTTAACATAATTGTAATCCAAACCCAACCTTCATTTACTCGTTTAGTCATTTAGCAGACGCTCTTATCCAGAGCGATTAGGGTTAAGTGCCTTGCTCAAGGGCACAGACAGATTTTTCACCTAGTTGGCTCGGGGATTAGAACCAGCAACCTTTCGGTTACTGGTACAACGCTCTTAACCACTAAGCCACCTGCCGCTCCCACCTTTACGCACTGAGGTTCCAGACTCCGTTTTAGACAAGACTGACTTTATGACCCGAGTGGCGCAGTGGTCTAATGCCACTAGAGATCCTGGTTCGAATCCAGGCTCTGTCGTAGCCGGCCGCGACCGGGAGACCCATGGGGCGGCGCGCAATTGGCCCAGCGTCGTCCAATGTAAGGGAGGGAATGGCCGGCAGGGATGTAGCTCAGTTGATAGAGCATGGCGTTTGCAACGGCAGGGTTGTGGGTTCGATTCCCACAGGGGGTAGGAAAAAATTTTTATGTATGCATTCACTAACTGTAAGTCGCTCTGGATAAGAGCGTCTGCTAAATGACGTAAATGTAATGACCAAAATAATCCTATTTACACTTTGTAGTAAATTTTGACACTAGAATAAATGTTTCTGACTCATATCAATGCCACAAAGTATAAAAATAAAAATGCCATTTTCAAAAGGATTAGTTGTTTTTTAGAGGCAGTCGCTCTTTAAAACATACAAAGTATTACAGATACAGTGTAAGGTTTTCTCTGATGCTATTGGAAAAAGTAGAACCGTAATAGATGTATCTCTATTTTCTGATTGGAGTATTATGAAGTGAGGGCGCTGGCCTGTTCCCAGAGGTTGGACTGCCGTTGTTCTCCCTCTAGTTAACTATTCTTCAGGTTGTGTTTAAATCTAATTATGAGCCAATCAATCTCCCCTGACATGTGAAGAGAGGAGCAGGACATCTGCTAACATGGTCTCCAACCATAGCTCTTGAAAGAGAATACTCAAATAAGGAATAATTATGCCTTCTTGTGCGATCTTCCAGGAGTTAAAACATAAATTCCTAGTAGTCACTTTTATATTGTGTTGTGGATGTTAAAGTATCCTGTCATGTTTCCCACATCTTCAACACTATCCCAGTTCCAAGTACATGAATATCCTAGCCCTCTTAGTGGAACAATGCAGACCACCATATTACTTAGCACATTGTAAATATGGGCTCCTCTAATCTTCTGTTTTTCAGTATTGACCTAAGGTTTGAGCCGGTGTATTTATTTGGAATGAGTTGAGCCCTCCTATACTTAGCAAGAACACAAGTTGTAATTTACTTGTAGTGATCTGAGTGTATCACTTCCTTTAGCGTCTTCCCTGGCCCTATTTAGTTTTAAAGGCTTTGGTTCCTTTGCACGAACATTTAAGATGCTTGCATTTTCTGAATACGTAATTATGGCATATTGTGCCTGCTGACTATAGCAGAAAGATCGCCTGTCCACTTGCATTAGGGTAAATTGATTGTGTGAGCATCTCAAGACGGCATTCATTTTGGCCTGGTTTCAGATGTGCTGTATGGCCTTGTATTTTTCACATGGTGCTATTTGGGGTGGAGGTTGTGGCTGCTTTTGTAGTGTTACATGATCGATCGTGAATTCAAGCCTCATCAAAGAGAGCACAGGGGATTTATGTGTTCAGAAACTCCCTCTCATGAAAGCACATTTTGTCTTCTCTGCTGTTCCCGCCATTGACTCGCATGTGGTATTAGCATTTTTGTTTCCAAATGCTGCAAACTGAAAGTGAGGTGTTTTGTGGAGCCCTTGTTAGGAGCATGCTGAACACTACTACATATAAATATTTATATTCACCCCCCTTGGCATTTTTCCTATTTTGTTGCCTTACAACCTGGAATTAACATGGATTTTGGGTGGGGTTGTATCATTTGATTTACACAACATGCCTACCACTTTGAAGATGCAAAATGTTTTGTTTTGTGAAACAAACAAGAAATAAGACAAAAAAACTGAAAACTTGAGCGTGCATAACTATTCACCCCCCCCGAAGTCAATACTTTGTAGAGCCACCTTTTGCAGCAATTACAGCTGCAAGTCTCTTGGGGTATGTCTCTATAAGCTTGGCACATCTAGCCACTAGGATTTTTGCCCATTCTTCAAGGCAAAACTGCTCCAGCTCCTTCAAGTTGGATGGGTTCCGCTGGTGAACAGCAATCTTTAAGTCATACCACAGATTCTCAATTGGATTGAGGTCTGGGCTTTGACTTGGCCATTCCAAGACATTTAAATGTTTCCCCTTAAACCACTCGAGTGTTGCTTTAGCAGTTTGTTTAGGGTCATTGTCCTGCTGGAAGATGAACCTCTGTCCCAGTCTCAAATCTCTGGAAGACTGAAACAGGTTTCCCCTCAAGGATTTCCCTGTATTTAGCGCCATCCCATCATTCCTTCAATTCTGCCCAGTTTCCCAGTCCCTGCCGATGGAAGACTGAAACAGGTTTCCCCTCAAGAATTTCCCTGTATTTAGCGCCATCCCATCATTCCTTCAATTCTGCCCAGTTTCCCAGTCCCTGCCGATGAAAAACATCCCCACAACATGATGGATGCTGCCACCACCATGCTTCACTGTGGGGATGGTGTTCTCGGGGTGATGAGAGGTGTTGGGTTTGCGCCAGATGGCCAAAAAGCTCAGTTTTAGTCTCATCTGACCAGAGTACCTTCTTCCATATGTTTGGGGAGTCTCTCACATGCCTTTTGGCAAACACCAAACGTGTTTGCTTATTTTTTTCTTTAAGCAATGGCTTTTTTCTGGCCATTCTTCCATAAAGCCCAGCTCAGTGGAGTGTACGGCTTAAAGTGGTCCTATGGACAGAAACTCCAATCTCCGCTGTGGAGCTTTGCAGCTCCTTCAGGGTTATCTTTGGTCTCTTTGTTGCCTCTCTGATTAACGCCCTCCTTGCCTTGTCTGTGCGTTTTGGTGGGCGGCCCTCTCTTGGCAGGTTTGTTGTGGTGCCATATTCTTAAAAAAAAATTATAATGGATTTAATGGTGCTCCGTGGGATGTTTAAAGTTTTTGATATTTTTTATAACCCAACCTGTACTACTTCTCCACAACTTTGTCCCTGACCTGTTTGGAGAGCTCCTTGGTCTTCATTGTGCCGCTTGACTGGTGGTGCCCCTTGCTTAGTGGTATTGCAGACTCTGGGGCCTTTCAGAACAGGTGTATATATACTGAGATAATGTGACAGATCATGTGACACTTAGATTGCACACAGGTGGACTTTATTTAACTAATTATGTGACTTTTGAAGGTAATTGGTTGCACCAGATCTTATTTAGGGGCTTCATAGCAAAGGGGGTGAATACATATGCACGCACCACTTTTCCGTTATTTATTTTTTATACTTTTTTCATTTCACTTCACCAATTTGGACTATTTTGTGTATGTCCATTACATGAAATCCAAATAAAAATCCATTTAAATTACAGCTTGTAATGCAACAAAATAGGAAAAACGCCAAGGGGGCTGAATACTTTTGCAAGGCACTGTACATCTTTGATGTGCAGAGAAACAAGTTCATCAATTCATCAATAGGTGGCGCTCATTCCTCAAAGGAACTTTGCACTAAAGTGGATGATCAGCAAATCAGTCTAAATGCTTGCATAAATTTGAGGTTTAACTGCTGTACATTTGCAACATCTCTTTAAAAAACAAATTATCCGTATTTTTATAACTTACGTTGAGTTATGAGTTTATCTTTGTTTGTATCTTTGTTCAATCTTAAAGGTGCATACGTTTTTATCTCAATATCAAATAATTTCTTGGTAACAATGAATTACCTTACTTTGATTGTTTTTAATTAAAGTGGTCAAAAATAAACAAAAATAGCTTCTAAGCAAAGAGCAACTTCTTAAGCAAAAATGTTGCTAGGACTGTGGGAGTGGTCTGAGTAGGGAGGGGAGAATTGAAAACTAGCTCCTGTAGCCTCCTGTAGCTCAGTTGGTACAGCATGGCACTTGCAATGCCAGGTTTGTGGGTTTGATTCCCACGGGGGGCTAGTATGAAAAATGTATGCCTTCACTAACTGTAAGTTGCTCTGGATAAGAGTGTCTGCTAAATGACTAAATTGTGTTGGCAGAGTGGTTTGGAACTCCCTTTCTTGTTGGTCTCTTAATTCATTTACCGCCTGGTGATGTCACCAAGCATGCCAAAACTCCATCCGACAAAAACAGGCTGAAATTTCAGATGGCCTTTTCAAACAGCACTTACACTAAAAGGACATCATCATAATTTTTTACAATTTTACAGTATTATTCCAAACTCATAGTTTGAAAATATATATAAAACACAGGAAAATCACGTTCATGACTGTAATGTACTTTATATAGTTATTGTCACCTAATGTGACTACTCAAAAGTAGTTTTATGGGCCAGTTTTATAGAAGTAATCATTATGTTAGAATGCTCATCAGCATTTGTCAGGTTTTTTTTATTTATTTATCCTGTTTTCATTGGTGGTAGACCTTGGGTGATCAATCTTGATACCATAGCTGTGTGTACAACCACAGAAGGATGGTAGTGGAATGGTATCAAATACATCAAACACATGGTTTCCAATGCCATTCCATTTGCTCTGTTTCAGCCATTAATATGAGCCGTCCTCTCCTCAGCAGCCTCCACTGTACAACACACCAAAATCTATTTATTTTCTTGAACCCAAACAAGTTGGATGGCTCAACAAAGTGACCGCTGCTTTGTAATTCCTCTCTATTTGCTCTCCAAAACAAACAGGCTGTGCAGAGGCAGGAGGCAGGAGGCTCCACTTGGACTGCACACTCTAACCTCTAACCTAATACACACAGCAGCATGCTATGGTCATTCGGCTGTATACTGTTTGTGTTTCAGGCTAATGCTGTGTACACTGGAATCCAGCAGTCATAGCAGCATGTGTACCTGGGTCACCTACGGAGTGGGCTGGGGCAGAGTGAACTGTCTGACCCATTCGCTGGCCTTGCCTGGCTCCCTCTCATGGACAGCCATATCTGCAGATCAGTGTGTGGCTCCACAGTCCAGGATGCTGCTGCTGGCATAGAGGAATCCCACAGGGACACAGAGACCCATAACAACACACACAGACTCTGAGCTGAGTAGAGACACGCCGCCATTGCTGTTGTGTAAGACAGAATGTCTCAAATATTGCTGCTACTAAAACCCGTTGAATTGATAGTAACACAGCCGGCTCCCTGACTTAAGTTTAAAAAGTCCCTTTCCAGAATCTTCTTGCGTCCTCAGAGTAGAATGCCTCAAGGTGTGCATGTCTAGATTACAGTGGAATGGAATACCAGTTTCGCTGTGGTATTTAGGAAATGTAAGGGATGTTTACTGTCTATCAAATTGCTAGTAAACATGCCCGTTTCCTCTCTTTCCTGATCTTAAGGAAGTGATTCTTTTCCACAGGTGTGAGGATTGATTTATCTAATAGTGTGCTTAAAGAATTTGACATGTTTTACAATGACCATCTGAGGCACGAGTAAGTCATTTTGAAATATGCTCTATCCATCGAACTGAAGGGAGTTATCTGCTTGAAGGGATGAACAAGTCTGCACAGCTCTTTCTGCTCCTAGTTATCTAGATGTTAAAGGCTCTCAGTAGGAGTCACATTCAAATCATTACAAACTCACAGCTACTTATTTGGCACGCACTAATGGTCAGATGTGCAACAAGTGTTCATCGCTTCCTTTGCTTATGCCGTGCCAGATCCTGTAACATATGTCCCTCTGTCCATGCAGTTGCACTTGGCACCGTCCAGTGAAAATGACACCTGCACCTGCACGCGACACTTCTCCCCAGGATGCAGACGCCAATATGGACACGAGAGAACATTTGCGGACGGACAGCTTGCCCTCTTGTGCACCCGCCACATGCCAACGTGATGCAGCCTATCTGTTCATCAAGAAAGAATAAGCATGTGCTTGTTTTTTTGGCCTGACTCTTTTCGGTGGCGAACATGTAGCTGAACAGATGTACATTTAACACGCCTGGCTCTGCACTCTCCCGCCAACATGACCCCAGGGTGTGCCATATACCTACCCCCTCTACACCCCTCGCCAAATTAGATGGGAGAGGGGGGAGTTGGTATAACAACGGAGGCCTTGTGCCGGGCGCATGGCAGGCCAGTGTGGGGACTGTGGGGGCTGTAGATGGACTCGTGGAGGCACTGGGAATGATCTGGCAAGCAGGTGCTCCTTTTGTCTCTGGGACAGTACCAGCAGACAATAGCCCCGGCACTGTCACTTTGCTCACTGACTTGATACACTGGAGCAATAGTAGCTAGAAGGCCTCAACTTTGACCCCAAGGCAGACTGGACAGACAGGGGACCTTGCAGGGCTGGTGTGTGCAGCTTGAGACACACGCTGTAGTGTCAGCGGGAAAGAAAGGCAGAGATGGATGTCCCAGATACATGGTTTTATTTAATCAGTCTGTTTAATGAAGTGAGCTGCATATGACTGGGAAAACCTCAAATATATGTTCTTGTTGGGACTGGTGAAAAAATAGGGAAATTATTAACTTTAATCGCTTGTGTTTTATATGATAGGAATGATATACTGTTTGGCATAAAGTGACCCGATTCAAAGACAATTACATACTGGTCTATTGCAAATGTCACATAACTTTGAGGCAACTTTTCCAGGAACTTGTTTGAAATATGAAAATAAAACATAATTTTGAATTGCTGGAAATGCCTTTGAAGCATCAAAGGTGTTTCCTGAAGGCACAGGCCTGTCTATTTACATCATGTCTTTGATGCTCCCATTGGTCATCATATAGACACACAGACATGTTGGTACGCACATGAAGAATGTATGTTACTACATGCCAATTAAAATGGTTGGTGAAAAATATGTTATAATGATGTTAGAATAGCTATCGCCTGTTGCCCAAATGGGTGTCCTCTATATGAAGAGTTTCATTCCAAAACGCTATATATCCATTTTCAGAAATGTTGGTAAATTAGCTTTTATTGTTTAAAGAAATTATGAAAGAGATTGGTGTGTTTTTTCACTATCTAATCATGGCATGGGGTTGTTCAATGTATTTGTTTAAAATCTATCACTTGATGGTTTCATTTCAGAGAGACAAATAATCATGTTTTCTTTTGCAAAATGCTATACACTGAGAATACCAAACATTTGGAAGACCTTCCTAATATATATATACTACCAGTCAAAAGTTTGGCCACACCTACTCATTCAAGGGTTTTTCTTTATTTTTACAATTTTTTACATTGGAGAATAATAGTGAAGACATCAGAACTATGAAATAACACATATGGAATCATGTAGTAACCAAAAAAGTGTTAAACAAATCAAATATATTTTATATTTTATATTCTTGAAAGTAGCCACCCTTCATGTCTTAAAGTAATGATGGACTGTCGTTTCTCTTTGCTTAGTTGAGCTGTTCTTGCCATAATATGGACTTGGTCTTTTACCAAATAGGGCTATCTTCTGTATACCCCACCTACCTTGTCACAACACTACTTATTGGCTCAAACGCATTAAGAAGGAAAGAAATTCCACAAATTAACTTTTAAGAAGGCACACCTGTTAATTGAAATGCATTCCAGGTGACTACCTCATGAAGCTGGTTGAGAGAATGCCAAGAGTGTGTAAAGCTGTCATCAAGGCAAAGGGTGGCTATTTGAAGAATTTCAAATATAAAATATATTTTTTGATTTGTTAAACACTTATTTGGTTACTACATGATTCCATATGTGTTATTTCATAGTTTTGATGTCTTCACTATTATTCTACAATGTAAAATTAAAGAAAAACCCTTGAATGAGTACGTGTGTCCAAACTTTTGACTGGTACTGTATATATGTTTGCCCTCAGAACAGCCTCAATTCATTGGGGCATGGACTCTGCAAGGTGTCAAAAGCGTTCCACAGGGATACTGGCCCATGTTGACTCCAATGCTTCCCACAGTTGTGTCAAGTTGGCTGAATGTTCTTTGGGTGGTGGACCATTCTTGATAACCACGGGAAACTGTTGAGCGTGAAAAACCCAGCAGCGTTGCAGTTCTTGGCACAACCTGGTGCGCCTGGCACCTACTACCATACCCCGTTCAAAGGCACTTACATTTCTTGTCTTGCCCATTCACTCTCTTAATGGCACACATACACAATCTATGTCTCAATTGTCTCAATGCTTACAAATCCTTCTTTAACCTGTCTCCTCCCCTTCATCTACACTGATTGAAGTGGATTTAACAAGTGACATTAATAAGGGATCATAGCTTTCACCTGGATTCACCTGGCCAGTCTATGTCATGGAAAGAGCAGGTATTCTTAATGTTTTGTATACTCAGCGTATGTCCACCTCACTCTCAGATAAATAAGTAGTACTGCTAGGTTTTACACAGTCAAATGTAACAAATAACATTTTTTTTATATAAAGAACTGTACAAATGATACATTTGCGACATCAATATATAAAAATAATAATAATAAATATTCAATACAGTAATATCAGATCTGTAAGTAAAACATTTACATTTGACATTTTAGTCATTTAGCAGATGCTCTTTTCCAGAGTGACTTACCATAAGTGCATTCATCTTAAGATAGCTAGGTGAGACAACCACATATCACAGTCAAATATACAGGATACAAACATTCCATTCCTGCTAAACAATGGCTATATAGCGTTTTGCAACAAAAAAACATTTTCATACACATCTATGAAAAAAAAAATCTGAGAACAGTAATATTTACACACACGAAGGTATCCATATGTAATTTTTTCTGATGAAAAAATATAGCATTTTGGAAATAAACTCTTCATATACAGAAGTGGATATAGGCATACAGAGGGGAGTGTGCTTGCCATATTGTGGCCTACTGGTCTTCTTATCGTATCCTTCAATAAACATAGGCAGGACTGTATTTATCAAACTCGCTTCCAGTATGCAATTGATACCACATAGCAAATCTGTTCCCTTAATACCAATGCAGCTAGGGCCTCTAATGAATACAATATGTTTAATTGGAAAGTAATTGAACAATCCATCCTCTGGTTTTGTATGTCTGCATCATTTGGAGCATGAAATGTGAACATGACTAAATATGACTATATGTACCAAGTTAGAGGGGAAATCAACACACCACCCCAACTCCCGCCACCAGTAGCAGCTCACCAGCAGCTCACCTCCTTGACCCTGATGTAATGCTTGACAAGTTTCCTCTCCAGCAGATATGTGGGTCAGCGGTGGGGGGGGAGAGTGAAGCGTGCCCAGCCTCAGACGGTGACGTGATGGTGACCAGTCCTAGACCAGTCCCAGTGACTCTCTCTCAACGGGAGGCCACCATCTCCCCAGAGCACTGACCTCATTCTCCCTTTCTATATGAAACTCATTAGTTACTCATACAATGGCCTTTGACCCCCAGCCCCTCCCTGCTGCTGAGTTCACAGCTGTACCAAAAATAAGTTTGCTGGTGGGAGGCTGGTAGCCGGTACATCAACTGTTTCTGTTTTGATCGTGATCAGCCTCAGCAGGCCTCTTCAGTGTTCCATCCCTTGGGGCAAGCAGAGCAACCAGGCCTGGCCACCCGTGGTCATTTTCTATTTGTCCACACGTCTCTGATACAATCACAGGGCGGTTCAGTTCTCAACTGCCGGTCATAACAAACAAGAGCACTCGTTTCATATGGAAATGGTACAGTAGCATCACAATGACCCTGTCTGGACTTCAATCTGTCTTATTGAGAACTGATTGAAAGGCTTCTGAGTCTAAGAAATGACCGTGATGAGTCTTTGTGTAACTTGCATTCTGTTTTGTCTTTGCTCATTGTTGCTTCATTTAGCAAGACATCTCGTCTAGGCTGACTGGTGCAAATGGAAAGCATAGTTTATCCAAGGTATAGCGGTGGGAGTTGGAGATAATTAAAGTTATGACATGTTTTTCTTAGCCATTAAACATGGTGGAAATACTTGCCAATACAAGGGTCTATGGAGGTTGACATCATAACCAGAGCCAAAACTGGAGTGGCTTTATTTGTGCTTCCAGTTTGTCAGTGTAATGACTGTGAAGGGCATGAATGAGCATTGTGCATCTCATTTTCTATTATTATCAAGATGCATTTGTCAACCTTTGTTTGTTGCCTAATTAAGTTTGTTTGCCAACAGTTTGTGTGAAAGCATGTGGAAAGCAAACAAGCAGACTTTCCCAAAAATGCCCCCGATCCCGCCCCATCCCACCTTTTGTTTTGTCTGCTGATGGCCATTACTGTCAACAATAGCAAAGTAAGTGCAAGTTTTCTTGTTATCTGCTGTGTCAGCTTTGTTCAGTCTGAATGTCGCCTCGGAACTGTCCAAGAAGGTTGGCTTTTGTAAAGTAGCAGCAACAAAAACAAAAACAAAACAAAGATATCACTCCTGAATGTCAAGTGCGAGGGGAGAGTCAAGAACAAATGTGACCACCACCACCACCCTCCTTCCCCCTTCCCCCTCACCTCTTCCACCACCACAACCCCACCCTCCAGTGAAGATACAAGGACCTCTTTTATGCTGGAACAAATGTCGGCCCCCTCAGTACAGTTAGCAGCAACAAAGGGAATCAAAGCTGGTGTCCATGAATGGCCGCGAGGTTCTGGCACGGTGCGCAGGGGACTGGAGCGTGGCGCTCGCACCCACCAGCAACAGATGGGGGAGCGGAGAAGGTGCCACAGGCACCAGACTGAGCAGAGGGAAGAACCCCATTATCATAGGGATGGACAGAGAAGGGAGAGGGCTGGGGTGACAAAGGTTAAGAGAGGAGAGTGGCCAAACAGATTTTGGAATATGAGTAACGAAATCACCCGGGAAGCAGTGAAAAGAGAGCTTGGGCCGGTGTGGAGGAGCAGATGCTTGGCAGGCTCTGTGGCGGTAATGAGAGACACGCTCTGGCCACACGTTAGTCACATCACAAAACAACATCAACCAAACTCTGAATCGGTTCAATTAGTTGGAAGTAAGCACCCTGTAACAGTGGAACGGTATGCATGCTACCATGCTCAGACGTTTTATTTGGACTTCATTAGGCTGGAGCATGGAAATCATAATGATTCAATTATCTGTCTGAGCTATTACAGACAAGGCCCACTCTCCAATGCCATAATACATGGACTGTCATCATACTTTTATTGAGATCAGGTGTACGAAACAATCATATCCATAATTTAGGTTACATTTCAAAACCATTGAATAATTTTTTTTATGTCTTAACATTGAAATGTCCTTTGTATCCAAGAAACAGTGTTAACAGCAGAATGGACAGATGTGTGGGTTGAATAAGACGCAGATTCCTTGTGGTGGCTTCAGTGGAGCACTGTGGCAGGTTCACAAGGCTATGGATGCATCCGGTCACACAGGCAAACATTCCTACAGGATCAGGTTAACAGGTGAGGAGTGATTCCCAGCCCTCCCCGAACCACGAGCTGAGTGGACAGCTAAATCACAATAATCTGTTTCTTTGTTTCTGGCCAACAGAGAGATCTCTATGAAAATGGTTCTACATAGCATGTTTTTAATCCCGCTATTCTGGTAGCTTTCTCAGCGGAAGGAGGGTAAATGAAGTGGAGGTTCTGCCATTTCCTGGTTGCAGTTTATGTGGCTAAACAAGCAAGTATAGTGTAGAGAATAATTGTACCATCGAAGCCGCTGTGAAATACATTTTAACCAAAAATATTGTATTTTCAGCTGTTTGAAGCTGGTGTACAAAACCGAAAGCAAAAGTGAAATTTAAGAACGGGAAGCATAGAAATAGCGCACACAGAACACATTTCTATGTGAATTTGGTCAGATCACCCAAAAAGTTACCTATTGCAGCTTTAACAATATCAATTAATTAAATCAATCTTTCACTTGTTTTGGCTACACATACATTACTGGCAGAGAAATTACAACTTTTGGGTTAGTTGCATTGGGGGAATGTGGTGTAGCTACCTACCCCTCCACTCAGTTGGTCCGTTGACACAAAGACCGTCTGACCATGAGCCCTGTTTTAATTGCTCTGACAGTCCTTTTTTTTGACGCGCTGTGCCACTGTGACCAGACTGATGACCATTGTTCACTAATATCTCATTGTCCTCTGACATATGAGTGGCACATAGCCCACAATCGATTGTGGCATCTGCACACACACACACACACACACACACACACTCTCTCTCTCTTACACACACATACACACACTAAATGGACATGGGCGCCCTATATGATTACAAAAACAAACCTCTCATACCGCGTGTGTGTGCGTGTGGATGCGTGGTGTGCGTGTGCATGTGTGTGTGAGAGAGTGTGAGAGGTTCCTGATGGGGACATGCCACCCATGAGTCCTGCTACCACTGTCTAGTGATTGCAATCACCGGGCCAGAAGTAATTTGCCGTAACGCAGTCCTGGAAATTGAAATGGCAGTTTTGATTGTCCCAGAGGAAGCGGGAAATCTCCTCGTCTCTTTAATGGTCCTCTTGGTTTCTCTACGGGTGTCTGGGAGGAGTAGTGAACAACCAACTACCAAGCTGCTCTATTGTTACAGGTTATATAACAAATGATATCTGCTACTCCTCATCAGCATAATGGCAGACAATACTACTTACTTACTGAATAAATGTGAAACATTGGCCTGCCCTGGGAGCAGTTGAGCATTAGGTTTGATATCCATTTTCATGGGAACCTACTACGGTAGACTATATAAACAGATCGGTTCTTGAAATGGCTTTTTCATGAAGTAAATCATTTTTTATTAATTGAGTGACTAACATAATGTGAAATCAAATAGGATGTTATGAAGAAGCCGTTAATTCTACTGTAGTTTGAATGTTCATATCAGGAAGTTTATCTTTGTTGACTTGGCTTTTATGTAATGCATATGTACTTCCACATAGCAGCAACACGCCCAGGATTAACCAACCAACTTTTTGTGAATGGGAGGAGGTGCAGGTGTCTACTAATGTAAACTTCCTCCCATAAAAAAGTTTATGAAAAAGGTTCTTAATGGCCTATACCGTTGTATAAAATTAAATGACTTCCCTCTTTTAGACGTTGGCCACCTGTGCTCTTTTCGGGAACCATCAACAAGGGAAGTGTCTTTAGCAAACATGATCTAACACAGGGCTAGAGGTACAACGGATATACAACAATCAGCACATACCTGATATTAGCACTTATACAGGCAGAGGTCACTTATATATTACAATTATATGAATTATTAATATTCCATTGCTACTTCTTCTTTGCTGTGGTAAGTTAGTTAACTAAAGTTGAGAAAGCAAGAACACTATAAAGTATACAGTAGATGATATACATGTAAAAGTCTCCTACCTATTACCTTATTCTCAATATACCCATATTTGATTACTACCGTAGCCAAATGATCATGCTCACAATCCTGAACAGTTAGATTTTCCTGATACTACTTTACTTTTCCATAGTCAATAGATTTGAGTGTAGTGCAGTACTGTTGCTGAGCTCCATCTGGACATGACATCAGGCCCACCTCCCTTGCTCCCTCCCTCCGGCGGCACCCTCTGCCCTGGGTCGGGCCCTCTGACACCCTGGCCCTGCTCGCCCTAATGGATCAGGCTCACTAACCCCCTACTGCACTCGTTTGTCTGATTTTAACAGTGCGCTTCAGACGGTTTGATGAGTCCCTCTGTCCGTCAGGGAGACATGACGCAATATGGTCCAAGTGTCTGTGGACCTTTTAAAGGGTATAGCCTTCGCCATTGATGCTGGATATTATCTGTTCGTTATCCTTATTTGGGTCATATGAAACTATTGGCCTGCTGAATGTAAGCAAGTCCAGTAACCTCTGCATTATCAGCCCAGCTATTTCTGAGGCTGCAGCTACAGTGACTCCACAGCCCCAGGAGTGTTTGCCCGACACACAAATGAATCTTAACAGGAACAGGAGTGGCTGCCCATTGAACCTCACTGTGTCTGGTTCAATGACAAGTTTTAAGATCAAGATCATGTGGCCGACCGGCAGCTGACCAGACTAGACCACCCCCTCCAGTCAGTCTCTTTGCTCACCTTATCTTCAACCAATTCCCTGTAAAGACACCTCTCCCTACCCTGCCCTGCCCTGCCATCACCTGCTCTCTGAGCTGTTGGAAAACAGGATGTGACCTTGGCTGCAGATACATAGATTTTCAAGGACTAGTACCTGGATTTAATTTGTTTCTACAGACAATATTGTCTAAATGGGCTGTAAGGTGAAGGCAGTGTCCTCTCAGCATGACACTAGTTCCTATCTGTGACTCCTGCTGGCCCTGAAAAAGCCACCTAAGCCTGAGGTGTCATCTAGAAGGATAAATAATACTGTCATCCCCAGCCTGCGGCACATGGCATTCCACCTCCACCCACACCGGGGCCTGTACGCCCTGGAGACAGTGGCAGCAGTCCTAGCTTGTCACCCACACAGAGGACTGGGTTGGAACGTTGACATAGTTCGAGTCACTAGCATGTTTTTGGACCAGATATAGCTGATTATTGCCATACCATTAATTGATGTATGTCAGTGATAGGCAGGTGTAGGCTACATCACATCAGGACTGGGTCAGTCCATCCTGTCACACCAACCATGTCTATAATGCTGAGGTCTTGGTGTTTTCTGAGAACCCTTGGGTAAGTATCAGCTGACGGAAAGCACTATTTTCTCCAAAACAAGACTTGACTTTGCCCATCTGTCAGTCAGGCGCTTGCTTCACCTCCACAAGGTTAATTTTCAATCTTTCAAAACTGAAAACATCTATAACAATCAGTGGAGGATAGCAATAGGATCTTTGTGAAGTATTTTAAAAAGACACCTTTTGGTCATTGGACCAGATCAACTCATCCAAAATGTCTGGACCAAACACAGAGACAAACACAGAGAAACACGGAGAGGCATTTTTGGCCCCTGCCCCTGTGAAACGCAATAGCTAGGGCAATAGCTGGGGCTGTGAGTGGCTGTGAAACCACAGTCGCCGCCGCCCTTTCAATCATTGACCACAGGAATGTCTTTCTTGCGGCCGCCTCACGGCAGACTTCCCTGCCCTCAGAGCCCGTCCATGCTGTGTCTTTCTCACCTGGCCAGCGAATTCCTGGCTGAACAAACAAGGGCAGAGCCTTTTCACTCCTGAGCCGTGGGAGCCCACTGCTCTTTAATCATCCGCCTCACACTCTCGCTCTCCCTCTTTCTCTCTCTTTCACTCTCTGGCTCCCTCTCCCTCTCGCTCTCCCGTCTTTCTCAATGATTTGTTTTCTGACTTTATTTTCATACATTAATTCATTTGAATATTGAACAGGCAAAATTTTAGTTTATTACTTGAGATTTATCTATGAATATTCATTGCAGAGATTAATGAAGATAGCCTATGTTTGTAATGTTTAATTCATATGATTCATTCTAATATCAAATTGTGATCTAGATGGTTTTTTTTTATGCATCCC
The DNA here is from genome assembly GCF_964263955.1 of Coregonus lavaretus. NCBI lineage: Eukaryota > Metazoa > Chordata > Actinopteri > Salmoniformes > Salmonidae > Coregonus > Coregonus lavaretus. Next base: position 6,627,900 of record NC_140024.1, on the reverse strand, counting down.
ACTGTATATTCTCAGTTTCATTCACTGGCCATTAATGGGGCGAAGTGTCGTTGTACCGTCCTGTAGTCCTGTGATCAAAGCCTGTGCCTGTGCACTCCTTGCCAGGACGGTAACTGTACAAGTGATCCAGCCCCTGAACCTGAACCTGCGGACTCACATGCTCCTTGTGAATGTGTTGGATCAGAACCACCACAGGCAGGAGGAGGAGGCAGTTGTTGTGCCCTCACACAGCCAGACGGTCGTTCCCCTTTGATCGATAAATGTTGACTGTGGAGTCATGGAAACCCATGACTCTTGAGCCTGTAAGTGCAAGTCTTTGAAACACGTCCAGGACGTTAATGACCAAGGGACATCACAGTGTTCTCCATGCGTCCATGAGCTTGCATAAATTCTTCTAACTCTTCTAACCAAAGTAGGGCAGAGGTTTCTCATATCTTAAAGTGTAGGACAGGGCATTACCTATTGTATACTGGAGTATTCTAACTCACAAAGCAGCGGGCTTGACAGTGCCATGTACCATTGTCCAAATTCCTGGCTTAGTCACAAAGAAATGTGTTAGTGACTAATATGGTCAAATATAACAAAATGAATCACATGTTGTTATAACTTTCTGGTTAAACAGACCTTCAAGGCTAGGTATTAAGAAAAAAAGTAACCCTAAAGGAATTATTGGGCACAGCTACCAGAGTACAGTGCAAGTAGCTGAGTTGCTCAATATTTTTTGCTGAAAGATAAGTTAATGTTAAAATAGAAAACTGCATCATTGGATTCATATAGGGAATAGTAGGGAACGTTAAGCTAAAGGGGTAAGTTGAGCCATCCTTGTTTCTAGGAAACAATACACAAAATTAATCATTTGACCAAATATTTAGGAAGATGTCATCATTTCATGGAGTCTGTAAAGGAAGAAATCACATGGAAAAAGTGGTAAGGAAGTTAGGTCCAGTTTCAACAAGTCAAATTAATGTATTGTGTTAGAGGTTTCATGATGCTTGTATTTTCACCAAAGTAGATACTTTTAAGATTGTTCTATTCATCAATTGTCTCTATAAGCTTAAATATGATCTTAAACCTAGCCTGAAAGTGCATCCTTGTAGCTGTGTGGGCTAATATAGTCAAAATGTTTGCCTTGGGGTAAGTTGAGCCAATGGTTGAGCCAATGGCAAGTTGAGCAAATTGAAGTGTTTTCTTCACATGCGTAATGCAAGGCATTATCGCTGGGATATGAGGTAACAACAGGGCCTGGCCTACTGTATGTTAAAAGTGTTTAAAAAAGAACACTATTTGTTAGGTGTTAAGCCTGTGAAGCTTAAAATGATTAAAAGACAAAAAAGCAGTTGTGATTGTGTTGAATTATGTTTGGGAAATAAAGATAGACATGGTTTTAAAAAGGTAGTGGTAATATTTCATTTAGTACAGAAATTTGTAGGCGGCTTAACTTACCCTGTCCCGTGGCTCAACATACCCCATACCCCATTTTTTGGGACAAGCTATGTTTTCAAAACTGTAATGTTTACATGAATTCTGATTATTTCCAGGGATACACAACATCCTGAAATATATAGATATCTTTGTTAGAAAGAATACTACATTTCCCTTGACGGAATGATGCTGAATGTAAAAATTTAAACTTACCCCACTCTAACCTAGTGTATAACCATGAATTACATTTCAATATCAAAGGTGAATACTGTATTGTGCAGTATCAGGAGCAATCACCTCCCTCTATCCGGAGTGACCACTGGATCTTTCTTTCAGTTTCTGTCTTACAGATTTCCCACAATGATTCCACTGTGGTGTGAGACATGTTGTATCCAAGTCCACGTCCCATATCAGAAGTCTGTTATCATTAACTAACCTCTATAAATGCTTTTAAAACTCCCATGTAAGGCACTCAAGCAGGGATAATTAACTTCACATGTGCCGCGTAGCTGAAGAGTCATTGATTGACAAATCACAAGCTGCCTGGGAAGTGACTCTGTTCTCAATGTCTTCTGCAACTCCTCAGTCGATTCAGTTGGAGTAAAACACCTTAGGAATAGCATATTGAGATACATTCGACAGACAATGACTGCAAAACCATTTCACAATGCACCCAAACAGAACATTTGATCCTTAAAATCACATACAGTACATCTTAAAACTGGCATTGTTGATTAACATTTTGATTAATGACTAATATAGATCTTATGAGTTTTACATACAGCATTGATCTGCAGATGAATGCCAAAGGCAGTTGTTCTAGCATGTTATAGGCCAAAGCAGGACAAGGTCCTCCGCTCTGCACAACATACTGTGACATGGAAATAAAGTATGCATTTAATTGGTTTGCATTGAATTGACTGACATACAACTTCAACTGTTTCTTTCATATGATATTATCTGTTCAAAGAAAGTCTGTTCGAACTATTCCGGCCTTGACATTTACGTCCTACTTTGATAGGATGTTTATTTTAAGAGAGCAGTAATGTGACGTGCTGGTTGCATGTTAGTCAGTGAGAGTGACCCTCATTCTAAAAGTGAAACTTTGGTCCTGTTTTTACTGTGGGCTGAATAGGCTATATTTTGTTAGTTTGGTCAGTGCAGCTGCCCTTAGCTTAGGCTTGATAGCGGAAGGCCTTTCATCCTCCCACGCAGGCAGCGATACCATGACCCTGCTCTTTGTTCTCCCAGCTCCTTTACCTTCTCAAACACCAATGGCCCTGCAGAGACCAGCTCTGCCCTCCACTAAATGTCAAAACGAAGATAGAAGGGGAGAAAAAACTTTTCTCAATTACCTCCGTCGTCCGGAAACAAATATAAATAGACAAATTCATAGATAGTGCGCGCCAGCTAACAATGGGGCAAAGTTTAATCCGTGTGGTGTTTTATCCTCCAAGCTCTCTTATCTTTCATTGAGTATTTGAGGTTAATTGGGATAATTTGAGATTTTTTGAATAGATAGTACCTGTAATTGAAGCTGTTTGAAGGTTTTTCCTGAATCTGAGTTAACCAACGACTGGGCACACCACGTCATTTCAACGTGGATAATTGGGTAATATTTGGTTGAGACGTTGATCAATCAGATTACAACCTATATTCACCCACTCATAAAGACAGCCAAAAGTTAGTTGAATTTCCAATGCGTTATCACTGCGCTTCCAACCATTTAAAAGCACACTAAAGTTCAATTGGGAGTACAATCTCAGATATTTTGTTTATACAACAGCTTAATGTGTTATCGCTGTGCTTCATCTAATAGCAGAACCAAATGACCTGTATAAAAATGTATGCACTCACTAACTGTAAGTCGCTCTGGATAAGAGCGTCTGCTAAATGACTAAAATGTAAAATGTAAACAAATTGCAGTTGAGATTACATTAAAAGTTAATGGTGCAAGTAATCAATGCTGTTCAAGTTTCTGCGCTGATTATTACAGCAATTGTGAAGATCTCCACAGACCCGCGGTGACCTATACATGCTATCTTGAACATGCACGCTTTATATGATTACATAATGTACAGTTACAGTAACCTCAAAATGAGGCCATGGATGTTACTCATTTTAAAGGCCCAGTGCAGTCAAGAACTTGATTTTCAGACCCCTTGACTTTTTCCACATTTTCTTACATTACAGCCTTATTCTCAAATGGATTAAATAAAACTAAATCTTCAGCAATCTACACACAATACCCCATAATGACAAAGCGAAAACGGAAATACCTTATTTACATAAGTATTCAGCCCCTTTGCTATGAATGATGGAGTCCACTGTGTTATTGGGGAACTTCAATGCTGCAGAAATTTTTGGTACCCTTCCCCAGATCTGTGCCTCGACACAATCCTGTTTCGGAGCTCTATGGACAATTCCTTCGACCTTATGGCTTGGTTTTTGCTCTGACATGCACTGACAACCGTGGGACCATATATAGACAGGTGTGTGCATTTCCAAATCATGTCTAATCAATTGAATGTACCACAGGTGGACTCCAATCAAGTTGTAGAAACATCTCAAGGATGATCAATGGAAACAGGATGCACCTGGGCTCAATTTCGAGTCTCATAGCAAAGGGGCTGAATACTTATGTAAATAAGGTATTTCTGTTTTAAATTTTTAATACATTTGCAAAAATGTCTAAAAACCTGTATTCGCTTTGTCATTTTGGGGTATTGTGTGTAGATTGATGAGGAATGCAAATCATTTCCTCCATTTTAGAATAAGGCTGTAACGTAACAAAATGTGGAAAAAGTCAAGGGGTCTGAATACTTTCCGAATGCACTGTAACTATATGTTCAGCACTTTTGAAATGTATAGCGACAGAATTCAGAACATGGGCCGTTCTTACAGTATTCTCCCTGTACACCAAGTCAGAACCGTAGGATAAATAAAGGGAGCATATACAGTTGAAGTCGGAAGTTTACATACACCTTAGCCAAATACATTTAAACTCAGTTTTTCACAATTCCTGATATTTAATCCAAGTAAAAAGTCCCTGTCTTAGGTCAGTTAGGATCACCACTTTTTTTTAAGAATGTGAAATGTCAGAATAATAGTAGAGAGAATGATTTATTTCAGCTTTTGTTTCTTTCATCACATTCCCAGTGGGTCAGAAGTTTACATACACTCAATTAGTATTTGGTAGCAATGCCTTTAAATTGTTTAACTTGGGTCAAACGTTTCGGGTAGCCTTCCACAAGCTTCCCACAATAAGTTGGGTGAATTTTGGCCCATTCGTCCTGACAGAGCTGGTGTAACTGAGTCAGGTTTGTAGGCCTCCTTGCTCGCACACGCTTTTTCAGTTCTGCCCACATATTTTATAGGATTGAGGTCAAGGCTTTGTGATGGCCATTCCAATACCTTGACTTTGTTGTCCTTAAGCCATTTTGCCACAACTTTGGAAGTATGCTTGGGGTCATTGTCCATTTGTAAGACCCATTTGCGACCAAGCTTTAACTTCCTGACTGATGTCTTGAGATGTTGCTTCAATATATCCACATAATTTTCCTTCCTCATGATGCCATCTATTTTGTGAAGTGCACCAGTCCCTCCTGCAGCAAAGCACCCCCACAGCATGATGCTGCCACCCCCGTGCTTCACGTTTGGGGTGGTGTTCTTCGGCTTGCAAGCTACCTCCTTTTCCCTCCAAACATAACAATGGTAATTATGCCCAAACAGTTATATTTTTGTTTCATCAGACCAGAGGACATTTCTCCAAAAAGTACGATCTTTGTCCCCATGTGCAGTTGCAAACCGTAGTCTGGCTTTTTCATGGCGGTTTTGGAGCAGTGGCTTCTTCCTTGCTGAGTGGCCTTTCAGGTTATGTCGATATAGGACTTCTTTTACTGTGGATATAGATACTTTTGTACCCGTTTCCTCCAGCATCTTCACAAGGTCCTTTGCTGTTATTCTGGGATTGATTTGGACTTTTCGCACCAAAGTACGTTCATCTCTAGGAGACAGAACGTGTCTCCTTCCTGAGTGGTATGACGGCTGCGTGGTCCCATGGTGTTTATACTTGCGTACTATTGTTTGTACAGATGAACGTGGTACCTTCAGGCGTTTGGAAATTGCTCCCAAGGATGAACCAGACTTGTGGAGGTCTACAAATTTTTTTCTGAGGTCTTGGCTGATTTCTTTTGATTTTCCCATGATGTGAAACAAAGAGGCACTGAGTTTGAAGTTAGGCCTTGAAATACATCCACAGGTACACCTCCAGTTGACTCCAATGATGTCAATTAGCCTATCAGAAGCTTCTAATGCCATGACATCATTTTCTGGAATTTTCCAAGCTGTTTAAAGGCACAGTCAACTTAGTGTACGTAAACTTCTGACCCACTGGAATTGTGATATAGTGAATTATAAGTGAAATAATCTGTCTGTAAACAATTGTTGGAAAAATTATTTGTGTCATGCAAAAGTAGATGTCCTAACCGACTTGCCAAAACTATAGTTTGTTAACAAGACATTTGTGGAGTGGTTGAAAAACGAGTTTTAATGACTCCTACCTAAGTGTATGTAAACTTCCGACTTCAACTGTAAGCCAACAATGAAAGCTCTTACAATATTCGATGATTACATTTCTCCAAAACAGGCTATTGGCTACATGTGCCCCACCAAAGTAGAACAGTAGGCTAAATTATGAGGGGAAAAGAGACCAAATTATTAGGGTGGAGGCTACTAACAGCTTACTACCCAATGTACACTTAGTATTACTTTCTAAGCTACAGTATACATATCTCTCTGGCATATTACATAATTTATGCAGAAGCATACAATACATTTTTGGACTCACCTTGTTGTGCTGTGCTCACTTGAACAGGAAGGTGGTGCGGCGGTCCTTCGTGGGCAAATTTTTTCATCAATCTTTGTCATCAAAGACTGGCATTCTCTGGATTTATGGTGCTTTCAAGACAACTGGGAACTCAGACAAAAACAAGGTCGAATCGTGACGTTAGTGATCTTCAGGTAAGAGCACTTGAAAGAGGCCCAAGTTCCCGACTTGGAATTCTGAGTTGGATGACCGTTGTTAGACGTATTTTCCCAGTCTGAGCTATTTTTTTTCAGAGTTCCCAGTTGTCTTGAACTCACTGAAGTATGAGATTTCCCAGTTCCGAGTTTCCAGTTGTTTTGAAAGCGGCAGATGTCATGCTGGATTGACAGCATGGCCAATGTTGAATGTTTATCCTTTTAAGCTTGGAAAAGAGACCCTTATACCCAGACTTGGACCACACATCCACTCCACTGAATAGCAGGCTAGTGATTGCTTTGCAATGCTTGCAGTTAGCCACTGATTCCTTCCAAACCACTCATTGTTGAATTTGCGATTTCCAACTTGTTGTGTAATGTTTATGTCCAATGGCTGATGAGCACCGATACATTTTATCTATAATTTCTCTTCATCATTTCTCTTTTTATGACTGAAAATGATTTGCCAGTAGATTGTCGACTTGATTCATGATGATGACTGCTAGCTTGCTAGCTAAGGCTTTTTAACCATTTTAATTGAAAACAATCATAGTAGAAATGATTTGATATTGGGATAAAAACGGCTGAATTGTACCTTTAAGGTTGAACGTTACAATAGTTTGTAAGATAGCCTTAACTTTAGGCTATTTACTGTATACAAAAGTAAAATGGAATTGTGTTTGGTTGACAACGAAACCAAATATCAACATTTAAAGGAGACGTATCTACTGCTTGGATAGCTCCAATTTGTTCCAATTTGTTAACTTGTTGACAAGTTAATAGGCTATTTATTGTATTTCAAAAGTGAAATATCAACCAAATATCAACATTTCAAGGAGTTTTAACTTCTTATTAATTTATAGATAAACTGGAATTAAAGCCAGACTAAGTCAGTGGTACAGATGGAACTATCCAAGCAGAGGATACATCTCCTTCAAATGTTGATATTTGGTTGTGTTGACAACCAAACACAATTTAAAATCACTAAATATTATTACATTTGAAATCAACCGGAGCCCTATTGTATTGTCTAGTTTTTTGTTGAATTCTGGGTTGAATTTAAACAATAGCTGTTGATGACTTTGCAAATGCTATATACAGTAGGCCTAAATAGCATAATTGATGGTATATGCATGATAAAGTACATTTCAGTTCCCCTGTTAAACCTTCCCTTTGGAATGACTTCAAGAGCAACAGTGAATCTATTTAGTTTTTAAAAGGAGATTTCTCAACAATCTCACGATAGCACATTGGTAATAGTCAGTAACAAACATCATAGCTAAGCAGGACAGGTCTTGGTTAAAACCCTGGATGGGAGACAAAAGGGTAGCTGTAGATAGCTCAAATCTCCAGCCTATTGTCTTTTTTTCTGATAGTGGATATATAACGTTGAAGATCTGACGTTGTTTTAAAGGTACAAATTCAATATATGTTATACAAGATTTGTCTATGTTGAAATTTGGTTACCATGATGACAATCCTGTGGTTGAAATGTCACCCTCAAAAGAACAGTTTATGTTGATGACTTTTTTTAAATCCAATGTATTTTCCACGTAGATTCCACGTCACAATACGTTGACAAATTACGTTGAAACAACGTTGATTCAACCAGCTTGTGCCCAGTGGGCACTAGTTAGTGAGATTTGAGTGGAGGGGTTTAAGGGAGTAGCACAGGAAGTTATTGTTAGTCTGTCTGTTTGTGTGCATATGGTGTGTGAACAAGAGAACCAGTGTGTGGGTAAATGCTATGTGTTTGCACTCGTAGAGTTTGCACTCATTTAGACCTTCCAATACCTTTTGGCTGCAGGTGTTTTGTGTAAATCAGAGAAACTGGGGATGGATATAGGGGATTGGGGACAAAATAGCATGCAGGCTCGGTGGGCTGCTTTCAGAGACAGAGTAGTAGCCCCCTACTATGGGGTGGGGGAAGTGCTTTGCGGCTTGGACAGGGGCCAGGGGGTGGGGAGAAGATCAAGGGTAACCCAGGACATATTGGAGGTCAATGCGCAAACACCCAGTCTTGCCTGGCAACCACCCCAGGAATGTTCTCACAGACCGCGCAAGGGAAGTTGGGAGCCCCCAGACAATTGGCCGAGAGTTAATATTGTCCTTCCGGGTCAAAGGTTAAATGCAGGAAGGTCAGGAGTGCTGGAATGAGCTGGTCTGCTGAGGCGGTGCCCCCAGTTGTATAAAGTGAGCTGAAAAACTGGCCATAGAGGGGCCATAGTGAAGAATAATGTTCCTCAGCCTTTGGAACACCCATTGGGAAACAGCTGGTCATGGAGTCTAGTTACCCCCTCATATTCAACAGGCTAGTGGTATCAGCCATGCACAGACAGATGTTCTTGTCAAAGTCAGCCTCACTTCTGTCAGACGGTTTTATGCATGAGAAGCATACTGACTTCTAGGAACAGCAGACATTTGATAGTGTAGGACAGAACAAGGCATTATCATGAAGCTTATCAGCGTGTAACTCAATGTTTGTTCTTCCTCAGGAAGTGTGAAATGTGGTATTTTGACATGTGACTATGAATGATAGAAAGTGTTCAAGATAGTGTGTGGATTGTGCTGGCTACACACCATGAAAGGATTTGACACTGTGCCAACTGAACCAGTTATTCATTTGATTAATTCATTCAGCAGTTCACTCATCAAATTCTAATTTCATTCATCTACATATGGTTATTAGATTGTTCTTCAGAAAAAAATCTGATTGTGTGATAGTGTGTGTTTGTTGTGTGGGATGGACAGATCCCATTTCCTTGTCTTCAGTGGAAAACTTTGAGAGCCCATCCCCTTCTACAGGGCTCATGTTACCCTGAGAGGCAGGAATGCATGAATGGCGCCCTCCCCATATCTGACTAGCTCCTTCATTCACAAATATTTAGGAGATAAGTCAACTGACCTCCACTGTTCAAACAGGGTGGAGGAACTTCAGGCAGATACAGAAGAGGTAGAATCAATGTTGATGTATTACTCAGAGCCTGTTAAAGTTGCCCGGATTAACAATAAAATATAAAGATAAAATGATGTTGCTGTATGTGTCATCTTATAACTGGCTTCAGCATGGCATTTTTTTAACAGGCTTTTATATCAAGGGACCAAGAGAAGATATGAGCAGAGAATTGACTGCATCTCTTGTATTTGATTCAATAATAATACAACAAAAATGCACAAGAGTAAAACATGTTAGCATGTTTTTGTCTATGCAGGTGTGTCCTTCAAATGTTAAGATACATTTGCTAAATCTTTTGACCCAATGACCAGTCATTGCTATCAGTGGCAGCTGAAAAAAGACTCCGTTTCCGGAACAATGCTCTGTTTTCTACTGTGGGAGGAATGGTTTACTTTGAGGAGTGTTTGAATCCATGTATTCTATTATATACCTGAAGCAGAAACAAGCTGTGTCTCTTGAGAGCAGGAGGCCTAATCCTCGTATTATTTACACAGGTAACATATGATGAAGGTGTCTGTCCATTTATTTTGTCTCCTTCATAAAAACAGCATGAGTAATCACCTAGAAAAGTGACCCATTTGCAAATGACAGTAAGACAGATCAGACCGCCTGAAGAAGACTGAACCTCAGGCAACAAAGATGGTTAAATGACAAATGAGGGAGGCTCCTGGTCAAGCAAATACAGTGCTGATCCTTGGTAGGCCCTGCCTTCACAGATGGCACCAGGAAGGGGCCAGGCAGGGCCCCTGGCTCCATATGAGAAGTCCTGTTGCTGAGCCTGACCTGCCTTCTGGGGCCCTGTATACACCCAGAGAGCCACAGCCTAATGTCCCGAGGCAGGGTAGAGACGCTGACGGCCTCACACACCCCACCCACCACTGGCCTCTTTCCCATCCATCTTCTCAAGGTCACTTGAAGGTCTCCCCTGTACCTCTGTAGACAATACCTACCACCGAGGACTGATTCTCAACCAATATGTGCTCCAAATGGTGTTATAACTCGTTCAGGTGGTTTGCAATTTCATACAATTTTATTATAGTGATGTGAATTGTCCAACTAGTACATTTGAATGGAAGACTATTTCCACCATGTTTCCACAGTCCAGTTTTTACTGTGTGACAGCTGGATGTTTTGGGTTCATGATAAACTAATACTGAACCACAGTCTCTCCTCCAGGCCTCCCAGCAAGGGAAAGACAATGTAGTGGCAGACTTTAGCTGCAGAACCTGTCAGGTTCCATCAGCACTGACGGGGATGTGATGTGACATCTAAGAAATATTACTAGAAAGAAAGCTGCATGACTGGATAAGTAACATGAGGACATTACAATGTGCAATGTCACTGTCTATTCTAACACACCCTGAGACAGAGATGGGGTGTTGAATGTTTTGTTCTTATCACAGAGGGACACAAGTGCACCCGTCGTCAATGTTCTAAGGCAAGCCATTGTAACATGGGCTCATATGCTTACAATAAATACTAATGTAGCTAACATTGCAAATGGGGATGTCTCGAGATATTGATCCCTACAAAGATTTGCCTCCACTTTTTTATCGATTTTTCGTACAGACACCATTAGCTAAGATGCATAATGTATCCCAACTAGACTGTGCAAGTCAAGTTTCAAGTTTTAATGTCACGTGCACAAGTATAGTGAAATGCCTTTCTGGCAAGCTCTAAACCCAACAATGAAGTAATCAATAACAATGTAATACAAAAAATAACGTAAGGTAGAACACACAAGAAATACAAATAAGAAATAAGAAGAACACAAGAAAGTATGTAAGCATACTATATACAGGGTCAGTCAGTTCCAGTACCATATTTACAATGTGCAGGGATACTGGAGCGATAGAGGTAGATATGTATAGGGAAAAGCTGACTAGGCATCCGGATATATCAGAGATTGTATGTGAGTGGGTGTGCGTGTGTGTCTATGGGTTCAAGAAGTGATGCATTTGTTATCAATATCACACCATGGTTTCTTTAGTACAGAGTTGTAAAAACAGCCCCCGCACTTCCCTAGCTCTGCGGCACTTTGGAACACCTCCTGTCATAAGGTACTGTAAATGGGTTTAGCAATGCTAACATTTCCATGTGAAACCCTCAGTACAATATACTAGATCAAACACATTGTCAATGCTATTTCCTCTTGGTTTTATTGTCTTGGAACTGAGAAAGATTTTGTTTATTACCATCATGGGAGTCCATATACAGCCAGGTTACCAGAATGTGAAAGTAAACGTGTACAGTTGGACTTTATGGAAGTCCTTTGTCTTGTTGAAATGGAAGATATTATTATTATTATTGTCATAGCAATATTTACCTATTGTTTGCATCAAATTACAATGCTCATTGCATATCTCAATTTGCCTACCTGGTCCACATAAGGTCCAAGCCTACAAAAGCTGCTTTGTCTCCAGTAGGACCACTATGAAAAGAGGAACAGAGAGAGAAAGAGCATGGTCAGGGCCTCGTGGAGTGTCCTGAAGCATATGGGACTCAGGCGCAGTTCCTCATGGCTACCCCTAGGTGGTGCTTGCATTCCAACTCAACAAAGCTGCAACAGAGGGTCTGGCTTTTGTAGACTAGGCTGGAATGGTGAGGAGAGGGCAGCAGACTGAGATATCCAGTGGCTGAGGTAACGGCCAGCCAGACAGCACCTCTCCGCTCTCCAGCCACTATAAATAACCAGTGGGGTTTTCTCTGTGCTCTCCTCTGCTTAGGTCTAAGGAGACTGGGTCATGCCTCTGTGACCCTTGCCTATGCTAAGTCAGCAGAAAACGCTAACATCCGGTTTTCAGGGATACAGTATTTTTAAACCTAACTTCTGTTTCCCCTGAAAAACGGAAGTGGGAACTCCGCTCAGGCATCTTTCTACGCCTGCTACGTTAGGTTACTGTGACCCTACATGGGAGACGGAAGTCACTTCACAGGATGGTAGACAGAGAGAGAGAGAGAGAGAGAGAGAGAGAGAGAGAGAGAGAGAGAGAGAGAGAGAGAGAGAGAGAGAGAGAGAGAGAGAGAGGAGGCGCTCTGTGGAGGGATCACATTTCACATGACAGGGATATCTTTCGTTAGCACACACTCCTGCTACAAAATGCTTAAAATCCACCCACTCCTCTTGTCTAGAACATGTAACTTCTCAGGTATTTGTGTGGTTTCTAAGTATGTGTTAATAGCACTAGGACGCTACTGAACAAAATGAGCTGCTACTGTAGAGCTTGTGGTGGGCCATGTGGAAGTCTTGGTAGGAATTACAGAGCATTCTATTTAGCCAAATGTGCAAAACTAAAAGCATGTTATCGGTCAGGACTTTATGACATCAACATTCCAACAAACAATATTCCTTACATTTCACTAAGAATATGAAAAAGGGATCTACTCCACCCAAAGCAAACCATAGGAATTTACTTTTTATGAACCTCAAGCCCTCTCAAAATCCAACGTTTTGCTCTTCATATAAATAGACTTTCCGCCAGCGCAACTTTAAGCGGGGCGAAATCCGATGGAATTCCAAGCATTGATCTTTCATCAGGGAAGAATATCTGGCTGGGAATTCTGCAATTACCTCAGTCTGTCTTCTATTTTTTGTACACACATGCTACGCTTTTGTTTGAGGTGGAGTATCTATTGTTCTAGTTAGCTCATCTATGCTGTTTATTCATCCTGCTTTTAGTGGTTTTTAGTAGTTTGTAGTAGTGGTGTATGTTGTTCCATATGTGGCTTTGTGCGCGTGTGTGTATGTACACGCCCATGTGCGTGCGTGTGTGGGGTGGTGGGGTTATGCATTCCATGGGTGAAGCTTCTGTCTGTCTCCACATAGTACCCCAGCCCCACCTGCTTCCCCCGGCTAGTTGTTACTCTGGGTTCTCATGGGACGGTAATCTACAACAAAGGCCTCCCAGCCCACACACTAGGCAAGGTAATGCTCCCACATAAGCTCTCCCCCGAGCCATGTGCTCTGGGCCTGGCGTTCAGCATGCAGCCTGCCTCGCGTTCTATATGCTCACACGTTACAGCACAAGAACAACCCGGGGAGAGAGGGCAACATCTTTCTGCAGACAACAGAAGGGGGGTGGGGAAATGTTAACGTTTTTTTGCTCTGAGGAAAACCACAGAAATAGTTTAAGGATGTTTTGTCACTCATGAAAACTTTCACACTTCCTGCACAGGCAATGTAGCGTATGCTACCTGTGTGGGGGCCTCACATTGTGATGCTATTTGCTCTTTGGTCAACATTGAGGGAAGGCAGATATGTTATTTAAAGCTTATAATGATAACATGTTTGTATTTTGTTGCACGTTTATCCTTAATCACCAAGCGAAACAAGAGCCACTGTATCAAACTTTTTTAGTCAGTGTCTCTGCAGTACCTCAGAAATCCTCTGTATCTCCCCTGGCCTTGAATAGCCTCCTTGATCTGATGCTGTTTCGGTTAAATTTCTTCTTTATCCTCCCTTTACAGTTTATTTTGGTTCTGCACAGGTCTATCTGTCTTCACTTAGACAGCGGATAGGAATATGTTTTAAGACCATCAGTTTTCACTCAGAGGGAGTATTATCTTCAAATCTGTCTGTTTTCAAGTGTCTGCCTGCACAAAGTGCCTCTAGAGCCATGGAGCGTATGTCTTTGTAATCATTCCACACAAAGATTGTTCTGGTTTTTAAGCCTCCACCCACATCAACCCTATAGATTCCTTCCTCCTATGACAGCCGAGCAGAGCGCAGTCGTAAATTGTTTTGGGATGGTGGGTTTATTACATAAGCAGGCTAGACGGTTGGGAAAGAGAGAGGGCTCCCATTTCGGCTAAAACTAACCGGAGGGATTTGATTTCTGAAAGACTACCTTGTGTGTGAGAGGTCCTACCACACCTTCACTCTGCACCCCCTCTATAAACGACAAGGAGGAAGGTGAGGTGCACAGTTTCCCTGCTCCACTTGTCATTTTTAATGTTGGGTAAAATCACACGTGTCTCAGACTGTTCAAGCCGTTTGTTTCCATGGAAACAAGGGGAATTAAATTGCCATGCAGATTTGGATAAGGTGAGAGTGTAGTCCATCAGAGGTCAGGTCTAAAGGGCCTAAGGGTCACCTGGCCTGGGACTGCGCGTGGCCCAGCTGCATTCAGGTGAATCTCTCTCAAGTTCTTTTGGCCTTTAAGGGAAATGTGTCAATGACAATACCTAGAAGTAGAAGTGAATGTTTTGCAATTCCTAAGATAGAAGTTCCTAATTCCTGCAAATTGATTGCACACTGCTGACAAAGAAGTGCAATTGTTGCATTGTGAATGAGTGAAAGAAAGAGGGAGAAGAAGAGGAACTTCTGCTGATTGGTCAGTGAAAGAGGCTCCCTCTGATTGGCCGTAGCTGATTTGGTCACTCACACGGTGATTGGCTTGTCTAAGAGGATCGTTGCACAACCTCTAAGATCTGGATCTGTTGCCATGTGAGTGCATGTCCTGAAGGACTTTAGGTCTCCCTGTTGGAATCATTGTCTTATGCACTACAAGTAGCACACCATTTTATTATATATTTTTTGTAGAATTCAGAAAGAAAGAAAGAAAGAAAGAAAGAAAGAAAGAAAGAAAGAAAGAAAGAAAGAAAGAAAGAAAGAAAGAAAGAAAGAAAGAAAGAAAGAAAAGAAAGATGTGCTGAACAGGAAGCCTATGTGATGTTTCCTCCCCCTGGCTGCAGGCAGCAGACGCTGAGGGAGATAACGTTCACGGAAGGTCTTCTTTCTCCCACACCTCTGAGGTCCTAACAGTGGCTTATCATCCTGCCACCACACCCTGCACCTCGCCTCCTCGCCTCCTCGCCTGCTCGCCCACCTCCTACTCGATAACACTATCTGCCTGCCAGGGAGAGGTGGTGCCTCAATCCGAAACAGCCTGTGCACGCCTGCTAGTGTACAGCCATGATCTGTCCGTTACATCTACACCCCATACTGTCATAGCACTGATGTTAGACCAGAAAGAAGAGTTTTGTTTTCAACTGCACACAAAAAATATTAAGGAAATCACATTTCCTATTACGCAACTTTGCAACTTTTGCAGTGCTTTCTCCTAACCGTTGTACATTAACATAGACTTCCTTCCCCTGATCAATCCCGTCAACACAGCAGCACTCCAGAAGGATGATTTTCAAGAGGTGACCTAATCAGTGTGACCGCTAACCTCTGGGGGTCAAGCGTAACCATGAATGAAGCGGAATGGAGTTATTCTAATTGTGCAGCAAAGGGCTCAGGGGCCTCACCCCAGACACCCCACTGCTAAAATCTAGCCTGACTTGTGGCCGAAACAGTCCATTGACTCTGAATGAGTGGGACAGTGCTGGTGCAGGAAGTGGTTCAGTGGGGGTTTGAGAGAGATGTGAGGCTAGGTTCCAGTGCCTGTGGGCATGAGACATGGAGCTCTGCCTCACAGAGATAGGCTTGTTGTGGGTTGTGGACGGTGGCTCTTTGTGTCATTTGGCACAAAGGCTTTGACAGAGTAGATACTTTATAAGGAGGTCGTTACACATCCTAGTGACTGACGTGAGGTTTTGTCTGAGCATGTTGATTTAATTAAGTGAAGGTCTCTAGTGGAACCCTACCAACAAACCTAGATTTATGAATATGGTTGATTGAATATGGCTCTGAATCGGGCTAGTGATGACATAAGGTGAGTCGTGAAAGAGTTTGTGTGGTTGGAATGAATGGCAGACAACCTGCCATGCTCCAGGGCAGGGATTTGAAATGAATGATACATGTTCAAGTGGCGTAGAAAGCGGATGTCACTGCCTGAAAGGTAGAGAGGGGCTTCCAACTGACCAATGCAATGTTTTCACCATAGTCCCTCCTAATCCTCAACATATGGGGTAGGAAAAGTCATGGCAGTGACCTGCGTCGTTGTCCCCTGTTCCCGTATTGTGCATACAGAGGATGGCACAGGCACACAGGCAGTGTTCATAGGGAAGGGATTCCTACACAGAGACATGTGTGGTCCCCTCCCTCTGCACCCCCACCCCTCATCTGGAGAGCTCCGCTCACAGGAGCCCTGTGCAACAATTGTAGCTTTCATGGGGTCTGTAATGACAAAATGAAACACAGTTGTGGGATTTAGGAAGTGTAATCACTTTCAGAACCCTGGGAGGATGAACTCATAGTGCTTCCCCCCAATACGCTACATAGAGAAACCTAACTGGCCTGGCCATCTCCTTCTGTTGCAGAGAATTTATCATAAGATGGCCACCTATATCAAAGTGTAAGTCTCATGTTACACTCAACATGTCTTCAATGACAACCTCACTCAAGGTTTGAGTGCATACTCATCACACTCCAACCTCTTGTGGATGGGACAGTGTGGTCAAGCTGTTACAATGCAGAACTCTAGGCCTGAAACATGCATCGTCAGGGGACTAAGTGATGCAATGTTTATTTGGGCTGTCTGGTATTGAGATCTGCCAAGAAATGTCTTTATTTCCTGCTGATGTTGACCTGCATACTGTAAATGAAAGGACCTTCCCATTTTCTTTCCTTGTCCTGCTGGAACTATTAGGTAAAATACCTTTTTTCAGAGACATATTTGTGCCGTGATACATCACACGTTGGCAAGCCAGGAGCTAAGGGGTGTATTGATGGTCATAGAGCAATATACAAACTACCAGATGGTAAAAAGAGACAAGGTGACAACAAGAAGGTATCAAAGACCTGAAGAGAAACAACAACTGATATGAGATGTGTGATCTTTGGCCAGCCATTTGCACAGTTGTATTCAGAGATGTTTGCATCTGTGGAAGTCTTAACAACAAACAAGAGGTCAGTCCTCGGAGATGGGAGGAGGATGAGACAGAAAGAAAGAGAAGAGGAAGAGAAAGGCAAGAGGGAAGAGAGAGGGAGGGGGAGAGAGAGGGAGGGGAAGAGAGAACAAGCCCTTGTCCAGACGGCAAGCACATGCTCATGTAACAGGAGTGGTGAATTCCACAAGGCTTACTGATCTTTCACTTCCCATTAGGCAGGGGAAAGAGAGTGGCTGGGTGGGGGTGGATGACAAATCTGATCAAATATCAAACGGGGTAGATCCACCGGCCCTCTAAAAGCCCTTGGAATGGCTGATTGGATCTGATTTCCCAGAGGAGGCTCCTTGTGTTGCTGGCCTGGGTCCTGGGCTTGGGCCTGGGCAGAGCCTGGGCTGCATGTCCCATGGAAAGACGATGACCCAGGGACATTAGCCTCAGATTTAACCCTCGTGTTTGCCTTCAGGAATGTAACACAGCAGCTGCCACATATGATCCTTCTGGGGTTTTCCATCTGCATCTCATTCATCTCTCTCTTTCTCTCTCTTTCTTTTTTCCTGCCAATCATCAGGACCTTCCGTCAGTCTCAGGGGCGGCTATTATATGATGTCATTACAGTAGAAGCTCAATAGATGCTACATCATGCTACATGCTAGGATGGTGAGCGTCACTCTGCTGCAGGAACCTGAACATAGAGGCTTGAGGATAAAACGTATATGCTGTGTCATCAGCAAAAACAAAAGTAAATAGGTAATTCAGCGTTTTTTCTGTTTGATCTGATGTATCTATGCCGTGGCCATAATAACAGTGCAATATACTGATTATATTGGTCTGTAAGATGATAATGATGGTATGTAACGTTTACTGCCAACTGCATGGTTGACAGTACTGGGCAGTACAGTTTGTCCTTTTTACCATTTGTTTCTCAGGCACTGACAAAATTCATATTTTTAGGGAATGCTTGGCAAATCATAACTTAATTCAATTAGGTTTCCATTAAGCCATCTAATTTAGTTCCGGAGTCCATTTGATGGGACAGGTTTTCTGTTTAAGTTGGCTTAGAATGTGGTTAGCCAAGGCTCAAAGCCACTGTCCAACTTCCTTCATAGAACCATATTTTACAGAACTGTCTGGCCTTTGTAATACTGTCTTGTGACCTGCAAGGGCCGAGCACGCCCCCATTCACATCGACAGGGCTGTAGTGGAGACGGTTGAAAGCTTCAAGTTCTTCGGCGTCCACGTCACTAAGGACCTGTCATGGTTCCAAACACACCAACACAGTCGTGAAGAGGGCTCGACAATGCCTCTTCCCCCTCAGGAGGCTGAAAAGATTTGGCATGGGCCCTTCGATCCTCAAAAAGTTATACAGCTGCACCATTGAGAGCATCTTAACTGGCTACATCACCGCTTGGTTTGGCAACTGCTCGGCATCCGATCGCAAGGCGCTACAGAGGGTAGTGCGTACGGCCCAGTACATCACTGGGGCCGAGCTCCCTGCCATCCAGGACCTCTATACCAGGCGGTGTCAGAGGAAGGCCATAAAAATTGTCAAAGACTCTAGCCATCCAACTCACAGTCTGTTCTCTCTGCTACCACACGGCAAGCGGTACCAGAGTGCCAAGTCTGGGACCAAAAGGCTCCTGAACAGCTTCTACCCCAAAGCCATAAGACTGCTGAACAGTTAATTAAATGGCTACCCGGACTCTCTGCTTTTCACCCCGTACCTACATGTACTGTACATAGTACTTCAATCAATCACCTAACCAAACCTACATGTACATATTACCTCAATCAACTACCTGGTACCCCAGTACACTGACTCGGTACCAGTACTCCTTGAAAAATAGCCTGTATACAGCCTCTTTATTGTTATTTTATTGTGTTATTTTATTGTGTTAATATTTTATTTGTATCTATTTGTAAATGTTATTACTTTTTAACTGCATTGTTGGGAAAAGGCTCGTAAGTAAGCATTTCACGGTAAAGTCTACACTTGTTGTATTCGGCGCATGTGACAATACAATTTTATTTGATTCCATTTCATACAACAAAGGAATCTTGGCATTCCTTCAAACCTGATTCACTGTGCATCATGCATACCTTACTGACTGAGGCTCAGATCGAGACATGTGTTTTGATTTTGAACACACACTGCTTGAGTTTGGGCTTGGCTGGATGCAGAAAACCGATCCTGGGGCAGCACTTTACATTTAATGTCACTCCTGTCCTTGAGTCGAGCTGGATGGCCTTGTGTTTAAGAGCTAAAGGAAGACGGTTTAGAGCACCAGGAAGTGGAATCTGATGACATCCTGTGGGGTCATATGAAGAGGGGGGAAAGCAACTTTCATCCAGAGAGGAACTACCACATATAAATAGCTTGTTCTGGTCGTTGAACTATCAGCTGCAGGTATGGATGATATTTTTAAGTCTCTAATAGATTATTGGAGCATTGTTTTGTTTTTTTACTCTCTTGCAACTGCATCTCTTTATGCATATGTATTAGCAGGTGATGAGATTGTACAATATTGACATTGGTTCATTGAAAAACATTGGTAGTATGAAGTCTTTGGTTGGTCTGGGTGGCTGGAGGGGGGGGGGGGGGGGTTGAGGATACAAGGGACAATCAGCACCCTGCCATTGACAGAAATAGCTTAATGTCATTAGGAGTCCATAAGGAAATCACATGAAGCTCTAAGTGGGAGCCCACGACAGACAAGCTGACAGTATCAGCTCTCTCAGAGGGGAAGTCCGTCGCTCCAAAAATGAAAACGCTTCCTCTACCCATCCTGCTTTGTGGGTGGGAGTTCCTACCCCTCTCATAAAGAAAGAAAATGTCATTTGGGGTTTCTGGGTGTGCATAGGGAGGCCCTAGTCTAATGCACCAAGTGCGCATTGGCTCCCTTTCAAGTCTTTGGTTGATGGAAAGGAGATGTATAACGATTTGTTACTGCAGGGTAAACTGATATAAACTTGCATGATTGTGAGCATGTGTACGTGTCTCTTTGTGTACATGTTTCTGTAGTGCGACTGTGTGTGTGTACAAGCATGCGTGGTGTGTGTATTTTAGCAGTAGGGTGCACACTGCAACAATAGAAATGTACTGTAACTGCTGCAATATGAAGTCCAGTGAAAGAGGAAGGGAACATTGAGTGTGTGCACTAGCCTCACAGACCGGATATCTCTGATAATTCCAAACAAAAGACCTTGGGCACACATATCTGACAGTAAATCTCCTCTTTCTTCCGAAGATGACAGCTAGACTCAATTTGGGGGAGCCATGCACTAAGCTCTGGAGCAGCTTTGAAGCAGGGCCACTTGCTCCATATTTGTAATCATGGGACGCCAATCATTCTGCATGTGGTGGAGAGGATTAGTTATGAAATATAGTCACCAAATTATGGAGGATGTGTTATCAATGGTAGTTTCTCTGAGAACGTCCCTGATCATGTTAAAGGCCATGATATATTCCTTTTAACTGTAGCTGCAGCTGGATGTTCCATTTCTGCTTGGGCTGACACATTCATCTCTGTGCTGCTCAACTGCAAATGATTGGGAGAAGGATGCCTAGTCAGTTGCACAACTGAATGCATTCAACTGAAATGTGTCTTCCGAATTTAACCCAACCCCTCTGATTGCTAGCTAACTCTATGGGTGGTACAGTAAAGCTTGGGGTGTTACTCCTGGAAGAAATTTTTTTATCCCAGGTATCAGTGCAGAGTCTAGAGTCAGCATGTAGCATAATGGTTCTTCAAGGTATTTGACCTATTGCATCTAATTTCCTTTACTTGTGTAGAAAGGTGATCATCCATGAAACTAAGGGA
This sequence comes from Coregonus lavaretus, assembly GCF_964263955.1. Lineage (NCBI taxonomy): Eukaryota > Metazoa > Chordata > Actinopteri > Salmoniformes > Salmonidae > Coregonus > Coregonus lavaretus. Next base: position 6,606,906 of record NC_140024.1, on the reverse strand, counting down.
ATATGTAACCAGCAGTGTGATCATGGCACCTAATATTATTTATTATTTCATGAACAGACAACCAATGGATTTCAGCAAGATGATCTCACCAGGTTACAGTTAGTCTAGTTAACCTGAAATTCCACAATGGCCTCTGAGTGACTCTTGTCTTTGAAATATGTGGTCCTCTGTAGCTCAGCTGGTAGAGCACGGCGCTTGTAACGCCAAGGTAGTGGGTTCGATCCCCGGGACCACCCATACACAAAAATTTATGCACGCATGACTGTAAGTCGCTTTGGATAAAAGCGTCTGCTAAATGGCATATTATTATTATAAATAGCTGGTTGATTCAATAACGCTGCTAGTAATGACTTAGCCTCTTGTTGTGTCAGTGAAAAAAGGTAGACTAATTCACTGGTGATGTCGATGCACAGGCCCCTGCAAATAGCGTGACATTCCTGGAATAGTTCTACTCGGCTAAAAGTTGTCAAAGTAGCTGTTCGATTTCATTACAGCAAATCTAATTTATTGGTGGTGAAGGAGTTTTTTTCCCTCTATCCTTAGATTGCTGTTTTGAACATGGAGCCAGATATTATTCTGATTGTGCCACAATGGCATACTAGACCCTTTGACCAGCATAGCATTAATACAATGTCTTCATGTTATTTATTAAACAGTTTATAGTTGTTGTTTTTTACAGTGAACTATTTCTCGTGATGTCCTGTGTTCAGACACTGGCAAAGCAACACAAGCATTTTAAGAGAATTGTATACCCATTTGCTGCATTAAAGCCTTGTCTTACGAAGATCATTAAACAGAAAGACTTCAGTCAGTCACTAGGTCCTTTATCATCTATCTTAAAGCACAAGTTTTTCAATTACCTTGAGATGAGAGAGAGCGCGCGCGAGAGAGAGAGAGAGAGAGAGAGAGAGAGAGAGAGAGAGAGAGAGAGAGAGAGAGAGAGACCCTCTCCTGGATTTCATGAAAGCCAGTTTACATTGATAAAAGCTTCTTTATCAGGAAAGATGGATCTATGTGCTGTATATGTCACATTTTTCAGAGAAGCTATTAGTATCTCATGCACTCTGACCTGACAGTGTTCCCTGTTACTGCCGGAACTTACAAAACTTTTAAAAGTGACTTGTTAATGTGTTAGAACAGGCTTTGTTTACATAAGTTCTGCAATATCAGCTTGGGTTAGTCATCGGAAATGGTCCTGAACATGTTTTGACAGATAGTCCATTGAGCTCAACGCCTTTTCAAGAGAGGCTTATTCAGAGAAGCCTGTAACCCTTCCCTCATTCCAATGTTAAGGTTTACCAGGCCATTTCCCTGGTAATTGACTTGGGTTTGGGCAGGAATTAACCAACAGGTTTCCATACAGTCAGGCTGTCATAGAGTATAATACACATGAAAGGAAGGGGAATAAGTGTACTTTATATTCAGGACAGGAAGGACTGAGTCTTTTGTTATTGTACACAAGGAGCTGCATGGGACTATTTTGGAGTAATGGAGCAATAGAGACAGCTGCTGCATATGGATACCTTTATGTCAAATTAATCACAGTCAACCACTGGGGTTTCCCCCTACAAAACTGTTACACAAGACATGGCCAGCCAAAGTTTGCCTTTCAAATTCTATGCAAAACCATGCAAATCTATGAAAATAACTGTCTTTGGAAACTAGCATGCAGGGATTGGGTTTCGTAATCAAAGGAGTTTCTAACTGTTCTTTTTTCCTGTCAGCGATGTGTCTGACTTTCCAGGTCAAGAGTGGCTTGCCTCTCTGGAAAGAAGAAGGATCGCACCTGAGCAGCATTGGAGGTTAACTTTCAATAGCATTCCTCTAGTATACATATAAACACTAAAATCTTATAAGCCTTTGAAATGCATTAAAACTGCTGCCACTGTATATATTTCTATCGGATTACCCAAGGGTATTTGACCTAAATAGCATGGATTTATAAAAAATGGTTTTCCTATAATTTCTCTACAAATGGTTTCAATGTCTAAACAATAATTACTTGCAAGGAAGGTTTGGAATCTGGAGAGCTTGCTTTAATCACAGTTCTCACAGGGCAATTCGTTTTGATGACATGCCGTGACTATAGTGTTGCGGTGCGGTGCGATCGGTTATAGCAATATTTGGTTGCGTCTGCGTTAGATTTGCTTCAAGCACCCTGGAATGTGAGCAGAAGCGGGCTGACACACCCATCCTGCACCATGTCACCATAAGTCATAGTGATAGAGGCCCCTATCGATCTGCCAGGGGTTAACCACGGACGGCCAAGATACACACACACACACACACACACACACACATACACATACACACACTCCTCCTCATAGATCACTCCACCATTATCACCCCATGGTTGGGTTCACAGCTCTGTACAGCTAACAGCTGGTTTGGCCTGTCTACACCCCTGGTGTAGGAGGCACATATCTCACTGCTTTATAATTTACTATTGAGGCTTTTCCACTTATATCCATAATTAGCAGTTGAAGGGGTTTCCTATATAAATATTTAGAGAGAAGTCATGATGACCTGAAATTGCAAGGCCACCTCCACGATCAGATCCCTAGAGCATAGTATGTACACCCGGTGTCACGATCGTCTAGTAGCGAAGTAGACCAAGGCGCAGCGTGTGAAAGAAACATGACTTTAATTAGTTGAAGCACAAGCACAAAACAAAACATGATCGTGAAGTCCACAGTAACACTGACTGAACACGGAACAAAAACCCACAACCACAAGGTGAAAACAGACAGTTTAAATATGGCTCCCAATCAGAGACAACGAGCCAACAGCTGACACTCGTTACCTCTGATTGGGAGTCACTCATTCAAACAAAGAAATACAACCACATAGAACAACCCAACCAAACAGAACACCACGAAACGAACACACCCTGGCTCAACATACAAAGTCCCGGAGCCAGAGCGTGACAGTACCCCCCCCTAAAGGCGCGGACTGCGACCGCGCCTCAAAACCCCAAACAGGGGAGGGCTGGGTGGGCATTTCTCCTCGGAGGCGGCTCCGGCTCCGGGCTTGACCACCACCCTTCCACAATCACCCCGTAGCGCCCCCGGTCCGGTCTGACCCCGCTGGCTGGATCTGGACCGGACATAGACGGAGCGGATTGCTCAAACTCCGTAGTGGAGTAGCTGACCTGATCAGGCACCGGACTGACGACGCGCACCCCTGGCTTGGCGCGTGGGGCAGGAACGGACCGGACCTGGCTGACGATACGCACCCTTGGCTTGGTGCGTGGAGCCGGAACGGACCTCACCAGGCTGACGACTCGCATCCTTGGCTTGGTGCGAGTAGCAGGAATGGGCTGGATCAGGCTGACGACTCGCACCCTTGGCTTGGTGCGAGTAGCAGGAACGAGCTGGACCAGGCCGACGACGCACCCCGTAGGCTTGGTGCGTGGAGCAGGAACAGGCCGGGCAGGGCTGTCGACGCACACCGTAGACTTGGTGCGTGGAGCAGGAACAGGCCGGGCAGGGCTGTCGACGCACACCGTAGACTTGGTGCGTGGAGCAGGAACAGGCCGGGCAGGGCTGTCGACGCACCCCGTAGACTTGGTGCGTGGAGCAGGAACAGGCCGGGCAGGGCTGTCGACGCACACCGTAGACTTGGTGCGTGGAGCAGGAACAGGCCAGGCAGGGCTGTCGACGCACACCGTAGACTTGGTGCGTGGAGCAGGAACAGGCCGGGCAGGGCTGTCGACGCACACCGTAGACTTGGTGCGTGGAGCAGGAACAGGCCGGGCAGGGCTGTCGACGCACACCGTAGACTTGGTGCGTGGAGCAGGAACAGGCCGGGCAGGGCTGTCGACGCACACCGTAGACTTGGTGCGTGGAGCAGGGACAGGCCGAACAGGGCTGGCAACGCACACCGTAGGCTTCGTGCGTGGAGCAGGAACAGGCCGGACTGGGCTATGGAGACGGATAGGAGACCTGGAGTGAAGAGCTGCCACAACCCGTCCTGGCTGAATGCCTACCCTCACACACTCTGTGTGAGGCATCAGCACAGGACGTACAGGGCTGTGTACCCGTACTGGCATAACAGCACGTGACACTGGCGCAGGATATCCGGGACCGAGGAGAGGCACTGGAGGCCGCGAGCGCTGAGCCGGCACACTCCGTCCTGGCTGCATGCCCACCTTCGCACAACACGTGCGGGGTGCTCGCACAGGACGTACCGGACTATGCCGGACCACTCGCGGCACAGTGCGCATCTCCGCATACCGCGGAACCTGCCCAGTCTCATGCTGCCATGCCTGAGTACGGGGAGTTGGCTCTGCTCTCCATCCAGGCTCCGCCAACCTGCCTTCTGGCCCCCAAAAGCCGGTGGCCTCCTCTCTTAATCTCCCAATCCGCCCTGTGGCAGCCTCCTGCTGCCCAGTCGCCCATGCCGTGTGCCCCCCCCTAAAAAATTATTGGGGGTGCCTCTCGCCTTTCCGACCACGGCCCGGTTGACGCCGCTTCTCCACTCCTGCCTGGGTCTCCCCCTTCATCGCCTTCCGGTACCGGACGGCCTCCTCCTCGGTAATCTGCCCCCAACCGAGGAGGACATCCACCAGCGTCACCTCCTGCGTGTGTTCCTGGACACGCTGCTTGGTCTTTGTATGGTGGGTTTTTCTGTCACGATCGTCTAGTAGCGAAGTAGACCAAGGCGCAGCGTGTGAAAGAAACATGACTTTAATTAGTTGAAGCACAAGCACAAAACAAAACACGATCGTGAAGTCCACAGTAACACTGACTGAACACGGAACAAAAACCCACAACCACAAGGTGAAAACAGACAGTTTAAATATGGCTCCCAATCAGAGACAACGAGCCAACAGCTGACACTCGTTACCTCTGATTGGGAGTCACTCATTCAAACAAAGAAATACAACCACATAGAACAACCCAACCAAACAGAACACCACGAAACGAACACACCCTGGCTCAACATACAAAGTCCCGGAGCCAGAGCGTGACACCCGGGCTTTACTGGTGATTCTAGATCAGCTTAAACCTACCGGTCCATGCATTTACAGTGTCATCTTTGAAAAAAGGTTTAGCTCTTACCTAGAGTCACCTGGTGTTGAAGATCCCCTCACCTGCAGGATCATGTTGGAAGGAAGGGGTGGAGGGTGGGAACATGCAGGAACATGAAGAGGCTGAACAGAAAAAGCTGTTTACACTCCATTCAAGACAGGCAGGAGAATATATGTCCATGCTTATAAATTAAAGCTTTATTTATTTGGAGACAAATCTCAGAGCACCTATAATAATACTAACACATCCGACAGCCATCAATTATGATGATTTAGAACACTAAGACCCTGATTGGCCTTCTAGGTAGGTAGCACAACCAATATGAAAACAGAAACTTGATCAATGTTGACAACTGTTCTATTTAGCTCTAGCTACATATTCAAGCACATTTCATTTCAACTCTATCTCAATATGTTATGATCAGATTCAGCATAATGGTCCTCCTAACTCAGCGTCGTGTAGACTCATTATCATGTCGGAATGATTGCTTTGTACTGGTCCTAGGGAAGCAATGGGTCTAACGGCAAAGTTATTTGGAACACCATACTTTGAACATGACCTATCCACAACCTCCCTCAGACGGACTGTGTTGTCTTACCAGTCTCCCCCATGCCCACGTTCTCTGTCTCTGCCGCCTGTTTCCAAGGCGTGCCACCCATGGAGCAGCCTGCCTGGCTGTGACTGGGATGCCAGTGGGGCGAGGCCTGGGATGCCAGCAGAACTATTAAGTGGGACTGCGCCCTGCTCCTGGGAGCAGCTGGATCCACACTGGCCCCATCCTGCTTGCCTGGCTCCATCTGATAAGAGGAGTAGAGCCCGCCTGGGTTGTTCTGACTGGGAAAGGGAACACTGGAGAGCCATGATGAAGGAGGAGTGCACTGCATACCACATCTGGGAGGGAGGAGAGAGAGAGGGATACAGAGGACGTGAGAAGGTGAATGAGAGAAAGATAATGAAAGGAAAAGACACAGAGACAGATGAGATGGTTATGATTTCTCAAGATCAGCTGCAAAGTCCCAAGGTCAACACTTTCTAATCTGGGTCCGTCTCCGGCCCTAAACGACACCCCGTGACAGAACAATACTGCACAGAGCGAAGGAAGGAAGGAACGAAGGAGAGACATGAATCCAGCGAACTGCTCCCTCCCAGGCCACTCAGTGGGGTTATGAGCGGACATCTGCACAGTGTCACTCCCTGTGGAGGAGCGGGACGGCTAGGCCTTTGATGGACCCCACCATGGCTCCCAATTACATGTAATGGTGAATAATTGCCCCAGGAGGCTGAGGTCTGAGGGCTTCGCTGTGGTCCAGCAGCAGCAGTAGGACAGGAGCTTTGGGGCCATGTTGTGCGGTAGACCTCCGTACGTACGTGATTGGGAAGGCTGCAATTATGATTGTGATACAGCCATTAACATGTCCAGCTCCCTTTCTGAGGGCCGACGAAAGGAAAGTAAAGGGAGGGGCTGGAGGCTGGGAGCAGGACACTGATTAAGTGCTCTGTGCTCATTCGCTTAACGTGTCTCTGTGTCTTCAGAGCTGCAATGGGTGGAGCTCTCTCTCTCTTTTTCTCTCTCTTTCTCCCTCTCTGTTTCTAACACTGTGCCACCCATGCCGACAGCTGCCCACTTGGCAAGTCCCCTGTCATGCGGTAATGAGTGGAGGGGTGGGAGAGAGAGGGCAGGGCAGGGACAGGGAGTGGGGGCTAGGTTTTGTTTTTGAGCGGGGATGAGGGTGAGCTGAGTCCAGCTGGCTCTTCCTAGTCTAACAGGCTGAGCTTTGTGAGGCCAGACAGCTGCATAGAGAGAGGCTGTGTGTGTTTTCTGGATGTACCAATGTGTGTACATTTGTGTTTGTGTATTTGTGCGTATGTGTGTGCATGTACAGTGTGTGCTGTATTTGTGTCTTTAAGCGTGCCTGTATGCATTATTGTATGAACGTCAAGTGCGTGTATGCGTGAGAATGTCACATGTGAATGTCAACTTCCTGGCTCGTGTTTACCTGATACAGGTAAAGTCACTGTTTGTTTTCAATGTCAGCTTACATGATTTTTTTTTTTTTACATTTTAGTAATTTAGCAGACGTTTATCCAGAGCGATTTACAGTTGCGCATTCATCTTAAGATAGCTAGGTGGGACAACCACATATCTCAGTTGTAGTACGTACATTTTCCTCAATAAAGTAGCTATCAGCAAAGTCAGTGCTAGTAAGGGGGAAAAAGTCACATGCGAGTGTTAGTTCACGACAGTCAGGTTTTTTTTGTGGTGGGGGGAGGGGGTGCAAGGGGGGTGCTGTGGGATTATTTAAAATACTCTTTTAAGAGGGAGGGTTTCAGATGTTTTCGGAAGATGGGCAGGGACTCTGCTGTCCTAGCTTCAGGGGGAAGCTGGTTCCACCATTGGGGTGCCAGGACAGAGAAGAGCTATGACTAGGCTGAGCAGCAGCTGCCTTCTGGATAATTTGCAGGGGTTTGATGGCACAAGCAGGGAGCCCAGCCAACAGCGAGTGGCAGTAGTCCAGAGGGGAGACGACAAGTGCCTGGAATAGGACCAGCGCCACTTCTTGTGTGAGGTAGGGTCCTACTCTACAGATGTTGTAGAGCATGAACCTGCAGGAGCGAGTCACTGCTTTGATGTTTGCAGAGAATGACAGGGTGTTGTGCAGGGTCATGCCAAAGTGCTTTGCTCTCTGGGAGGGGGACACCGTGAAGTTGTCAACCGTGATTGAGAGGTCTTGGAGCTGGCTGGCCTTTCCCGGTAGGAAGAGCAGCTCTGTCTTGTTGAGGTTGAGCTGGAGGTGGTGGGCCGACATCTAAGCTGAGATATCTGCCAGGCATGCAGTGATGCGTGTCGCCACCTGGGTGATAGAAGGGGGGAAGGAGAAAAATAGTTGAGTGTGATAGGAACTCCTGAGTGGCGCAGTGGTCTAAGGCACTGCATCGCAGTGCTAACTGTGCCACTAGATCCTGGTTCGAATCCAGGCTCTGTCGCAGCCGGCCGCGACCGGGAGACTCATGGGCGGCGCACAATTGGCCCAGCGTCGTCCACGGTAGGGGAGGGAATGGCCGGCAGGGATGTAGCTCAGTTGATAGAGCATGGCGTTTGCAACGCCAGGGTTGTGGGTTCGATTCCCACGGGGGGCCAGTATAAAAAAAATATGTATTCACTAACTGTAAGTCGCTCTGGATAAGAGCGTCTGCTAAATGACTAAAATGTAAAATGTAATAGGAGTGTGATAGGAGAGACCATGTGAGTATATGACGGAGCAGAGTGACTTGGTGTATAGAGAGAAGAGGAGAGAGCCTAGAACCATGCCCTGGGGGACACCACCAGTACGTGGTGCAGACACAGATCCTCTCCACGTCACCTGGTAGGAGCGGCCTGGCAGGTAGGATGCAATCCAAGAGTGTGCAGAGCCTGAGACACACAGAGGATGGAGAGGAGGATCTGATGGTTCATGGTGTCGAAGGCAGCGGATAGATCTAGGAGAATAAGAATAGAGGAGAGAGAGTCAGCTTTGGCAGAGCGGAGAGCCTCCGTGACACAGAGGAGAGCAGTCTCGGTTGAGTGACCTGTCTTGAAGCCTGACTGGTTAGGGTCAAGAAGATCGTTCTGAGAGAGATAGCGAGAGAGTTGGTCAGAGAGAGTTTTGGAAAGATAAGAAAGAAGGGATGAGAGTAGTTTGTTTTTCTGTAGTTTTTTATATCAGAGGGGTTGAGTGTTAGTTTCTTAAGGAGGAGAGCGACTCTGGACATTTTAAAGTCAGAGGTGACGCAGCCAGTGGTCTGGGATGAGTGATGAGGGAAGTGAGGAATGGGAGAATGTTTCCAGAGATGATCTGGAGAAGGGAGGAGGGGATGGAGTCGAGCGGGCAGGTTGTCTGGTGGCCGGACCTCACTAGTCACAGGGGCTCATCTGAGATGTGCATGTACCCATGGGCCCTGATCAAAAATAGTGCATTAAATAGGGAATAGGGTGCCTTTTGGGATGCAGACATGCAGTCTTCCCAGTAGTGAGTGCCTTGGCCTTGCCACTCTGTATGCTCAACTCCCTAATGCAGGAGCCTGGTTGGAGGAGCCACCACTGCCTTGGCGTTTGCCTGTTTCACTCACTATCAGCCTCCATGCCTGCTCCTTGTCTTGATGCCAGCTGAAAAACATACACCACCCATTGACTTCATGCCGGAGAGATGAGATCTGCACTTCACCCTAGAGGAGAGCTTAATTGACTGATTGTTGTTAGGCAATCAGCTTTGATGTGTCAATCATTCAGCATCTCAACAATGAGTGACTGGAGGTTATTGTGGAATGTCTGTCATAAAGAAAAGGCTGTAAACCTCTAAAGGTGCCCTACCTTCCGCTGAATAATATCACTAACAACATCTTCATATGCATGCAATGAATGATGATCGTGGAAAGAGGAGTGGGTGTGCAGACTTAATCTGATGACCTGTACACAGCCACAGATAAGAAGATGCTTTCGATTTGTTGTCCAGGTTCTCACATGTACATCTCAAGAAAGTCAATTGTGTGTTTGTTTTGGGATTTCTTTGTGCATGATATACTGTGCCATGCAGCAAGCCAAAAAAAGCAAGCCTATACTGTTCTGCATGTCTATACATACAAATAAACCATAGTTTTGTAACCTGGACTTGTTCTCCCATTTTTTTATTTTAAAATAGAACCTTCAGTCCCTGACAATCAGCCAAGCACGATTGGGGGGCCAAAATGTCACTTTAGTAATTTTTTCTAGGTAAAGTTCCATCCGAGCCCCCCTGGAAACCCCCTCCATCACTACAGAGCTAACTGATGGCCTTCTATTGGTTATGTAAATCACTCCCACTAGTTACGCGCCTCCTTTTCTGCCGGAAGGCAACCAGGGCCTGCAAAAGGGATCATGACTGTTTACAAAAGGCAGTCATTTTGAATCAATCCCATTATATTGCACTTAAAGGTTTGCCGCCTTGTGTTTGTTCCTGTCTGGAGGCCATTTTAATCTCCTTCATGAGCTTCAATAAAAACATCTGTTTGTCATCTATAAATACATTTATCTGCATCATAACATGGTGATAAGAGGAATAGGCCATACAGTATTCTCCTCCCTCTTGTAGATAGATACAGTAGAGTAGGCTATCTATAAGTTACATCCAGTAAGTTCTCAGTAAAAACTTGCACAACGAACATCTGTCAGTCAGTCATTAGCAGCCAGTGGAAGATTTTCTCACATTTTCAAAAGGTCCTAAGAAGGCTCTGTTCGAATAGTTGTAATACCTTGAGTGCTGCACCGATAAGTCATCATTTGCTATGCGTTTTCACAGGCGATAGTAAATACCTCACTTGCAGAGACAAGCTCCCATCCCTAATGATAAAGTAGAAAATAGATATAAAGCATGTCCATCTTGCCCCAGATTTGGGAGAACTTGTCCTATAAAGATCAGAGAGACCCTGATAAACATTGATGTTGGAGGCTCTAAAACATAATTCAGGGGGTTTCTACATTTCTGGTGTCACCCAATAAGCAATATATGTGCAGCATCCCTAAGACCTTTGTATGATTCACAAGCAACTATCTTATGTTTTGCCCGGACTACAGAGTGAACACTTTCAGGAATTTCATACGCAGTACTTGCCAAGTGTGATATATTAGAGACAGCTATCAGAAAGAACCATGTGATTATTTTATGTGAAATTCATAGAAAGCATTAAGTCAACCTCCTGTTCAAACAAATGAACTTTTATTTATTTCTAAAGTATGGTTCAACAGATGTTTTAGCTGCGATGGAACAAAACCACAATACAGATGTCAAAACAATACATTAAAACACCTCCAAAACTTTAGAATGTCTCTCTCTAACAAGAAAGAAAGCAGGACTAAACAGAATCATTAACCAGCCACGGAGTTTGATACTGTGACCAATTCAAAGCCACACTGGGGGGAAAAGCCAATGTAAGTTTGTAAATGATCAGGGACATTGGACCTTGTGTTTTGGCGCAATCCTGGACAAAGGAGAGAAGTGCTGTAGTGAGGCCCAGTCCGGCATCCAGCAGCAGTGGCAGCGTGGCCCAGCATTTAGGAGCGCTTGTGATTGATAGCTGCGATTGTGGCTCACGCCTCGGCACACCGCTCCATCGGGATATTCATTCCTACTTCCTAGGGCCTTTGTGTTCCCGAGTTGAGGAAGGAGGAGAGGGGGCCAGTGGGGGCGAGGGGCACCCGACCCGGAACATTGGCATGGCGCGGAGCCCCCCAGAAGAGTGGCTCTACCATCTGCCGCAGTAATTCACCACCCGCATGCCAGAGCAGCCACGCGGCCTCTTACGCAACGTGCCAGCGGCCCCCCGCACAATGTGCAGAGACAAATAACGCAAGCCAGATTGGAATTTCTAAAAGAGGGTATTTTTCTTTTCGGGAGCCAGCAGTGCAGCGAGATCACCCCATTCAACACGTTTGTTTGTACTGCACCCCCACTAGCTAAACCCCCTTACAGCCGATGCGAGGTGATACCAATAAGAGAGCCTTCAGTCCTCCTCTCCCCTAAAACTTTCTGAATAGCACAGTTCCCTTTCTCAGAGCCTGAGCCAAGACAACATTCTCTTAATCTAGTTGATTCGTTTATCAATTAATTGTATTATTTTTTGTCAGTCTCTGTCTGTGAAGGTTTCAGATGGTGCACTGGTTCATTAAAGCCTGCTATCCCTAGATTTACTTAAAGAAACATATTCTACAGTACTGTGATTTACCACCAAAGCATAGAATGAGATACCACACTACATTCACATTGGTATTTTACCGCCATATTCCCACTCCTGCTATCTCTCCATTATTAATTTTTCCAGGATCCAAAAGGATGTAGCATAGACAGGAAGTTATGGAGGTATCCTAGCTTGTGTTTGGAGAGTAGTGGTACCCATAGGTGAGTCTCTTTGTCAAAGAAGAGGTGTTAAAGCATTCAAATTGCATGTGTGTCAAACTAAATGTTTCCCCCGGTTTCATATAAAAGCAGTCAATCATAGAACAAATCAATCATTGTTTTCAACTTGTGGAAATGTACAAATGAGGTTTTTCACTTATCCTGGAACCCAGGGTTTTGATTGATGACCCTCAGTCGTGTACTTTTTTCACATCTTTTCATAATGACTCTTTCTATTTGCATTATAGCACGACATTGAGACACCACAGACGTATTGTCTTTTTTGCTATCCACATTATTGTCCCTAAGTTTGAAAATTAAAAACTAGGTATGTTAATCTAAAGCGGTGTAATGATAATGACATTCAATATCTAGTCAGCCCAGTGGTTGGCCACTATTCGGCGGGTTCACTGGCCATTAAAGCCATGGCTATAGTTCCAGCCCCTGATCACAGAGATCAGTAATTGGATCTCCTCAGCCAAGCCGAGCCCTGGTTATTTACCCTCACTGGTACATAGTGATGGGATCCAGACATGTGACAGGAAGGTAAAGGGAACCACATGTGCTGCCCTGCCCTCGGCCACTCGGCAAGGTCAGGGTCACTCCAGGCATACCCTTCCAAACTCAGGACCAAACTCACCTCAGGAACGCCAGAGAACAACCATTAGCAGTTGTTGAGTCCAAAGTCCACAATCATTCTCTGGGACCTCATATACTGTAGCAAGAGGAAGGTCTTCTTGAATGGCAGAGTTGATCAATACCTTTTTGTGTTTTGTGCATCAAGTTTAGCAATATAGAAATTTAAACCTAAGAGGCTAGTTGATTTCTTTGAAAAGTCTGCCTTTCCTCTTGTAGCCCTCTGTTGAGAAAGTATATTGTCCCTACAGTACAGCACTTGCGAAACATGCACGGTAAAGACCAAAGAGTGTCAATCTTTAGGTTATTGGTTTTTGTTGATTAATAGGTAATAAAATAATCTGTTTTCTGTGCTTTGATCTTTATAGTTGTTATCTCCTCAAAGGTGACACAAATATATACTGGAGGAAGACTTCCTGTTAAATATACTCTATCATATGTAGGAGACAGCTGTCATTGGTGTGATAAGCATGCAAGGTTCAACTCCTGGCTTGACCTTTGTCAAATCTCTCCTGCATTGTTCAGTAATGTAGGATTGAAGAGACGCACCCTTCTCTCTGTGTAGTTACATGATCCCTCTCAGCACGGAACTATGTGTTCACATGACTCCCCATACCAAAACACACCCACGTAAGTCCCATCAACTCTCTCCACATTTTCCCCTTAAGTAAAGTGTGTGTGTGTGTGCGTGTGCCTGTGTGTGTGCCTGTTTGTGTGTGTGCCTGCGCACACATGTGTGTTAGTCTAAGATGAGCATTGAGTCTGTAATTAAATATATAGAGATAATTCTTCACAATGTCATACATACTAAAACATACCACACACCTCCATTGTAAAGGCAGTAAGAATACACCGAAACAGAAATCAAACATACTTTTGATTTGTATACATGCATACTTTATGCATACACCACTCTTACATGTGTCAAACTATCTGCCAAATAGGCCTTTCAAAAGGAGGTTCTGATGGATGAATAGAGCTTCCTGTTGAGAGAGCTGTTGCATAGAAGGCACATTTCCAGATGAAGTCAGGCCCTCTCAGACTTGACCCCTCTCAGCCAGAGGACCTTTGCTCCCTGGTCTGCTGTGTCAGTCAACAGTAGAGCCTGATGAGCTAGAGGTAGTGTCAGGACTCAGGACCTTCAGTTACGTATGCAGGTCACAGGTTTGTCTGTGTGTCTGGCTCTGGGTGGCCCTGATACCCTTCCGTAGCTTAGACAAAGCACAGTGTCTCCACCGAGTTCCGTATTCTCAACAAACAGACATATTTCCTAATCTAATGTTTTCTTTTGTGTGGTCCTAAAGAGGTGTCGGAGTGACAGTGGGCAATCTCCATCTGTCTTGTTTTGGTTTTGTCTGCGCTCCTAGAATCGGAAGGATGTGCTTTCGGGACTGCCGTCATGGGGGCTCCACAAAGAGAAGGTATTTAGCAGAACTCGTGGCCCTGCAGCTCCTGGGGAATCAGCGGTGCCCATCGGTGCAGGCCCTCATGGGAGCGCTGATGCGGAGCGGCCTGGACGGCTGCACTGGTCTGCTGCGCTGGTCTGCTGTTTCACCATGGGAGGGATGGGTAGAGCTCAGATTATGGCTTCCGTCAGTGGGTTCACAACACAGACAGGAGAATCATAGCCGGGTGATGAAATGTGGATTATGCTGGCTTAAGCTTGGCACAGGATGTCATATAGACTGCTGTGAGACCTCTGTATTGGAGTTGCAGCATTTTTTCTTTTACATATCGCCATCAGGATGGCAACGAGTCAGAGCCTAAAAGGCTGTAACTGCTCTGCTATCAATTACACTTGTGTTGACATTGGGACAGGGCCACTTCCTGCTCATTTACTTACAAGGTGATAAACTGTACAGTACCTGAAATGTTACCTTGTGTTTGGTGTGTGTGGGTGTGTGTGGGTGTGTGTGTGAGTGTGTGTGCGTGTGTGTGTGCGTGTGCGTGTGCGTGTACCTGTGTGTGCATTAGCATGAATCAGTCAACAGCTCTATGAATGTGAAGGTTGGAGCCAGGTGTGACTTGGACACACATTACCATTTCAACTGACATCCTTATTTACTTCCTTATTTACTTATTTCACAGAATGTTCATAGCATTGCAAATTAAATAATTCTGACAAAGGCAACATTCAATTGGCTCACATTTCACAATAAACCTCTGAACACCAAGAACGCAAACTCATTGAAGAACCCATTTGGTCACATGGTAGAAGAAAGCAATGTGTTTATACTGTCATTGAGGGAGCAGTAGCACTGCTTTCAGGAAGACTCATATTTTCCAATATAAAGTACAATAATAAAAATGTTTAAAAAAGCCTGTAGGACTGGGCCAGGGACCCTCATAAATGAGTGCCCTCTAGCTCTCTCTCTCTCTCTCTCTCTCTCTCTCTCTCTCTCTCTCTCTCTCTCTCTCTCTCTCTGTCTCTCTTTCTCTCTCTCTCTCTCTCTCTCTCTCTCTCTCTCTCTCTCTCTCTCTCTCTCTCTCTCTCTCTCTCTCTCTCTCTCTCTCTCTCTCTCTGTCTCTCTGTCTCTCCTTCTCTCTCTCTCTCTCCCCCTCTAGTTTCATAGGAGTGGGTCTTAACAAGCCCCTGAACAACACAGAGGCATGACGCATGTGGCGGCCCCAGGAGGCCCTTTAAAATGCTTCATAAGCTGAGCCCATTAGCTCTCTGTGTTACTTTCCTCGTTTTATGGAGAAGTTTCTGCAGGTAGAGTGAAGTCTGGAACTAGCCCTTTGTTAATGTGCATTGATGCAGTGTTTGCGTTATTGTCACCAGCACCAGCACCAGTCACTAAGAATAGAATGTTATAACAAGTCTATACCTGGCGATGGTGGGTGAGTAGGACAAAATTAGGCAGGGATTCAGGGAATAGGAGTGGAGAACAGCTCTGTCAAACTAACATTAATCTGTTATGGGAGATGATTTTGGGTAAGGAGAAATATCTGACTTTTAATCCAACAGACAGGCGTAATGGGACTTGAATGGAGTTATAATGGTCTATAACACAACTCTGCTATTACACTTCATGAAAGTTATTCAAATGGACATGCATATGGTTAATAGCCACCCTAATGGTCCCCACATGGGAGCCAATCACTTCAATTTCATTTTAAGCTGAAAACCAGTGAACTGATAACACTTTTTTTACAACAAAATATGCAAATGACGCAGCCAAGTCCATACATGCTCATTATGAGTCATGAGTAATGAATCATTACAACTCATGAATACATACCTGTCAGTTAAGTGTTATCAAAATGTACAATCAGTCAATGACCTTATCCATTTATCTGTTAATCAACATTGCGGTGCCAAACATTTGATAAACCGTCCTCATGTTGAAATGGGCTTGTCACACCTGAAGTCTTAACAAGATCTCTGACATTCTGTGCCTCCAATTTAATGACTTACTTTAGCTTATTATCCTCAAACTAAGGCTCTCACCACCTTTCTTCCTGATGTTAACATTGGCACAGACATCAAACACTATGACAGCCCTCGTCTGGCCCTGATAGATCTAGGTGGAATGGAAATGTTAATTCATTCCCATCCACCAATGCGCTATCTATGCCATTTGGCAATGCTATACTGTTGTTACTTGTGCTTATTGGCAGGTCTTGTCCAAAATTGCATTGTCAGTTCTAATGGTTTCTTTAGAATTAAAATTGAGTGTAGGCTATATGTTGCTAGTTGGGTCATGTGGGGAGAATTCTGAGGAGTTGGGCCCCGGGGCTGTTTTCACAAGTCCATTCCGATTCGGCTGTATATAAATACAGCTTTAAACTTCAGCCAATCAACTTGTACTCCCCTTTCCCATGTAGTGTCTTTTATTTCTGCATTTATTCTGCATTGAGGTGCTAGCAGTAAACATTTAACAATCCTGGTGTGGCGATTGACACCTTCAGCACTTTCAGACTACACATTTCGCACATTAGAGTGTGGCCAGAGCTAACTATGGTATTCGTTAGGAACCTGTGAACATTTAGGACTTAGGTAAGAGAATATTCTGCATCCTCCATAAACACAGGCCAATTGACAAGCATGCTGGCCTCTGACCACATTTCTCCCGCTAGACCCTGTTATAAAACTAAGAGTTCCTCGTCTTCCTATTTTGTGTCGGGGAGAATGGGGGAGGGCAGCCTTTGAGGATGAAGGTTGCGCGTGCATGTTTGGAGGGAAGGAAGGGGTGTTATATATAGCAATTCCCATTGTCTGTGAGCACTGTGGAAGGCAGGAAGGAAGAACCTCCTGAACAACAAATGGGGGACCAGTCCGACCCGTTCCGACCATCCTCCTCAGTTCGGTGATAATGACTAGGCCAGTGGACCTAGGGGGTTCAAGAGTGCAGCTCCTAACACAATGTAACGGAAATGTGCCACCTAGCCAGGCCCTGTCCCCATCGTATGATTGGGACTGCTTAGACAGTCATTGTACTGTATGCTAATATTGTACTGTATGTTGTTCCAGACTTATTTGTGTTGATTTTCACGCTCGTTGGGCACTTCAATAAAGGGACGCAAATGACTTCCTCCCAGCCATCAGGACAGAAACGTTTCATTGTGTTTGGACTCTAAGGACAGACAGAATAGTAAACTTTCCTTTTCTGATGTCTTCCTGTCTATGAAGAACAAAAGCAGTGGAAGTGGAAGGTTTTTGGTTGTGTGTGGAATCAGCACACGCTATGAGCTCATTTACACAGTCCTTGCTAAATCTGGTTCCGGTAAAAGGCAGTGTAGGGAACTTTTTCATCATAGTCTAGATCAGTGTGTTTCATTTTAGTCTTTGAATACAATCAGGTGAGTTAGATGCTACAGTAAACATAAAAATGTGCACCCCTTTGCGTTCCCAGGACCAGGGTTGAGAAACGTTATGTTTCCTAGTTGAGCCTGGCCTCCTGGAGGTCAGCCAATGGAAACCAGGATTGGTTTTCCCGATAACTTTACTTGAAACCTTGTCAAAAGATCTAGTAAACTGTGACACACTATCTGTCGTGGCCTGTCTGAACATTAAACAATTAATTAATTAAAAAATCATATAGACATATGTTATATAGTAGTAGAGGCTCTAACAATGGGAATTCCAAACCACCCGTTGTATAATAGTCCTTAATAATCACGTAACCCAACCCATCTTCTCTTCTGCTCCACCCACTATGTAAATGTAAGAAAACTCAAGCCATTGAGCCTAGCTGTAGTAAACGTTAAAGATAGTGAATGATAAATGATGAAGTGAAAATGAATGATATTGAAAATTAAGGCCTCCATTGACCACACACACACACGCGCGCACACACACGCGCACACACGCACACACACACACACACACACACACACACACACACACGCACGCACACGCACGCACACACACACGCACACACACACAGAGAGAGACCCCTCCTCACCCCACCCACCAACCCAACCCCCTCGGCCACAATAATCTCAATGGGACAAGTTTATTCTGCCTGTGGCCTATTACCAATGCACGTTTCTGTGAAGCCCTGGGACAATGTGTGTCAACACATGAAAGTAATGCCTGGGCCTGCCAGAACAGTGGGGCTGGGGGGCTGAGAGGTGCGCTGCAGGTCGCCCTCTCTGGAAGGGCGCCTGCACTTGAACTGTCTCCATTCATGGGAGGGGAAGCCCTTCTTTCATGTGTCCCCTGGCAGGGCGGCCGGGGCTGGCCTTTAATTCTGCTGACCCCTCTGTGATGTCCGACATTGTCGCCTAATCCTCTTTCTTTTCCTTCCACCGCTACACCCCAGTCAGAGGGGTTGACTTCTTTCTCTCTCCCATAGTCCCCTTCTCCTTTCCCTTCTGTCTCTCTCTCTCTCTGCCCCCCAAATCGTTAAGCCCTGTCCCTCCTCTCCCTGTCTCTGCTACCCCTCTCCCCCCCTGTCCCCTGCATTTACACCCCCCAACATTCCACGGGTCTTCCTGTCCCCCCCTCTCCTCCCGGTGTGTCCCTCTGGGTTTTAGGAGGTGGGGGATTAGGACTGTGGCCTTGCGATTGTTTGAGGGGTGGAATTTCAGAGAGGTTTTGTGGTGGAGAGGCAGACAGTGGATAGAGCCAGGGGTTGGGGGTCGCAGCAGGAGGACATGAAGGGAGAAATTAGAGAAACTACTGGTTTAGACAAGTGTTGTAAGAATCCTGAAGGCAACTGGATGATAAAACAATGCTTGTATCAGGCTGCTACTGTATGGTACTGCAATGCACTTAATATATTTAGAAATGATGTGTTTGTACATTCTAGAGAGTTATCCTTTCATGACAGACCATCTGATAACTGAATATTCTGCATATTCTGATATTCTGCAGCTGTTCATAGATTTCCTTTTGACACATTCTACTGTTTGACAGGAACTTCCATGGAAGTAACTCATTTGCCCCAGACCATGAGTTGTAAGTTAAAAACCACAGCCTGTGTTGTTCTACCATGACTTTGCAAATTGGTTGAATTACTCACCATATTAGTGGTCAACTGACTGACTTTGGAATTCCGTCTCTGTATCAAAATCACTGGTGTATTTTGCCTATCCTTGAATAACCAAGTATGGATGGCTTCATGCCCTTGTGACACATGCTGACTTACTGTCTGTGATTCTCCATGCCAGGGTGACACACTGATGGTTTATGAGTGTTGGCACCAGGGTTCTGTTACTGAATTGCCAACAGTTTACTTGTCACTGGAAGAATATTGTAGCTGGTTGTTACACATGAGGGATTATGACACAAGGAAATGTTGGAGTCACTTCCCATAACTGAAATTCAGTGGTCAGTGCAATATCAGAGGTGGCACAATGGAATTGAACAAAATAGTCCTCATTTTGAAATAGTTCAAACTCATTTTGAAATAGTTCAAAACATTTTGAAATAGTTCAAGGAATTGAAACTGATGGAAAATCAGTGTTGTATAAAACTGTCACCCTCTGAAAGTGACTTTCTTCAGGCATTGTGTGTTCTCTCTTTCCCTCTTTGTCTCTGTCTATATCTCACTTTCTCCCTCTCTCTTGTCCACAACTGCCTGTTTCTGCTTGAGTAACTATCAGTGGCCAATGGACCACATGCATTCTTGATCGTCCACACACATCTGCCCTCCTCTACTCACCCCTCACCCCTCACCCCTCACACACATACACACACACACACACACACAGGATCTCCCCCTTTCATGTGTTGGGGCCCTGGAGTACCCCTAAAAGCTGAGAGGAGGGGGGGGGGGATCCCCTGCTTGAGTGTGGGACCAGCAGCTGTGTCTAGAGAGGCCTTCCATGAACTCTCGATCAGTGATGTCACGAATGGGGCCCTCAGAAACACTTGGGCCACAGGGGCCACCAAGAAACCCTGTCATCTCGCCTCTTTCCCTGAATACAGCACTCTACAACACACTAGTGCCTAAATCGTGTTAAGAATTCAAGAAAACCTGTGCCATTGAGCTTAGCTGTGGTTAAAGTAAATGATAGTGAATGATAAATGATGAGGTGAAAGTGAATGATGAGTCAGACAATGGATTAAAGCTACAGGCGCCACCAAGAAACCCTGCCATCTCTCTGATTACAGCACTCTGGAATGCATGCTTCTCTAGTGTCCACTTTCCAACAACCTTCACCAGCAGCTGTTACCAAGACAGACTTCATTCTGGTATTCTGGTCTCCCCAGCCCAGCAAGATATCTCTCTGCCTCTGTCATCTCTGCTTCAGGAGGACAACAGCAACACATTTGCCCCTATATTCTGAAAACTCCTGTGATTTCTGTTTTACATTGTGTAATCGCTTACTGCTTGGACCTGACCCAGCAGCAATAGACAGGAGCAGACGGACAGTGTGCTGATGTTGTCACTGATTTACACACGACAGCTGAACAGAGGAGAGCAGAGGAGAGGAGAGGCCCTCTCGATCACAGGGACACAGCAGGAGCAGCAGTTTCAACTCCACTCGCTGTGCAGATCTGTGGAGGGAAATAGGGGAAAAGTACATAAGATTGTATGGATCATGTCTAGATCACTCCCTGCAGATTTCCCCACAGGCAGCTCAGGGGTTCGAACCGGTAACCCTCTACCGGCCCACCGCTCTAACCTCGAGGCTACCGCTGCGCCCTAAATACTCTAACATGGATTGGGTTCTTCCATTCCTCCTCAATCTCCCTCAATGCAGTAAGCTACTTATGTAGTAAAACAGATCAATCTGTCTGGAATAAAGCCATGTGACCAATACATGTTTCTTAGCTTCGATTGGTCTATTGTCT
Source organism: Coregonus lavaretus (assembly GCF_964263955.1). Taxonomy (NCBI): domain Eukaryota; kingdom Metazoa; phylum Chordata; class Actinopteri; order Salmoniformes; family Salmonidae; genus Coregonus; species Coregonus lavaretus. The sequence goes on along the minus strand of NC_140024.1, from coordinate 6,586,084 downwards.
TGTTTCCCACCCTCTGTTAAAAGCTTTGTAGGTGTCCCAATAAACTTGGAATGACTGTGGGAGTGCTTTGGCAAAGGTCTTCGGCCTTACTGGAAATGGCCTGAGTGCTAACAAAGCAATGACTTTGCCATCTGCAATGTGAACCCACCTTGCAAAAAACATCTCCCTTAGAGAATAATTCCATTGAATGATGTCTGAAAAGTCTATGAGTGGATGTGAATGTGACTTCAGACTCTGTGTCATTTCTGAGACCTTACCGCGCTTGCTGTTGCCATGCAACAGTGGCTGGTTGGAATCTGGCCTGGGCAGAGGATCAGTCCACTCTGGCTTAGAGGAGACAGAGTCCTTTTTTCAGCACTGCCTGTGAAAGCCCATGTGACTGAAGTCAATTGTTGCGGCTAGTTTAGCATATCCAGTGGTTGGTTGTGGTCCATAGTAATGGGAGAGGTTTGGATTTGCTACACCTTACAAGCTAATTGCATCCTTTTTGTACAAATTGAATTGTAATTGAATGAGTGGGTCTTTGTATGCCTGCAATATTTATTTATTTCTCTCTCTCTATCTCGCTCTCTCTCAAATACACATGTGCAGTCCTCTTTTATGACAGCACATACCAACGGAAACATTATATATTGAGAGAATGTTTTTTCTTTGGCGTCCAGTCCAGTAATTTGGCAACAGAAATCTATTAGACACAGCCTCTGAGATTCCCCTGGATGGAAATACAAGAGCTATAGCCATCCTGTCCTGCCCACTGGGGCTGGAGGTGGGGAGGGAGGTGGCCATAGAGGGAGTCCAGCAGCATTTCAGATGCAGCATTAAATCAAATTCCACCACATCCCCCTTTTCCACTGATTTTCCGCATCCAGGTCAGAAGCACACATACAATGATCTCATTTCCAGCCGCCACAGGGAAACGGACGGGGAGGGGAAGTATTCTGATCTCACTTTCACTGCAAAGGAAGTGCGAGGCTGCAGGCAGGCAGGCAGGCAGGCACCACATCCACAGATCAGAGCAGGCTGGACGCATGGGATTGACGTATGGATGGATGATACCAAGGAGGCCTTTGTTTGGGCCCAATGGGGGAAGGGGGAGGCAGGGGCATTCCTGTCTGAGATTACAGGGGCATGGTGCCTTCCCCTGGGCCAGGCTTCTGTGGGACTGGAGAACAGCTAGGGGCAGGGTCCACTGTCAGACTCCTCAGTATTTGGGAACAGTGACCCTTTACTGAGAAGGTCATGAGGGGATGCAAGCCATGGAATTTCACCACACACTCATCTCTCTGTGTGTGTGTGTGTTTGTGTGTGTGTGTGTGTGTGTGTGTGTGTGTGTGTGTATGTGTGTGTGTGTGTGTGTGTGTGTGTGTGTGTGTGTGTGTGTGTGTGTGTGTGTGTGTGTGTGTGTGTGTGTGTGTGTGTGTGTGTGTGTGTGTGTGTGTGTGTGTGTGTGTGTGTGTGTGTGTGTGTGTGTGTGTGTGTACGAGCGTGCTTGCATGAGTGTGTGGTGTGAGCCAGTGAGTGGTCCCTCAAAATGAATGAGAATATCCCCCCATTCAGCTGAATCAGCAGGCTGGGTGACAGCAGTTGAGGTTATCAATGGAAAATAGAGTAAAGGCGCAACCCCCTACTCAGCATCCCACCACTGCAGGGTCCTGAGCAGGTCAAGAGAGTCGAAAGAAAGAAGTACCACTGAAGCAGCTTTGGGATTCTCACCACAGACCCTGAACCTGGGGGTTAACGCTCCATAGTCGCCTAGTTCATGTAATAGTTTTTTTACACTTTCCAAGCAAATGGCATAATAAATCTTTATCAATTATGTAATATTTCCATCAGGAAACCTTACATTTACTGTGTCACGTTTCAACACTTGTGTTGACTGACATACAGTACCTTGCAAATAAAATGTGAGGTATTTCAGTGGATACCTTGTTGGATATCAATTTTTTACATTTTAGTCATTTAGCAGACGCTCTTATCCAGAGCGACTTACAGTTAGTGAGTGCATACATTTTCATACTGGCCCCCCGTGGGAAACGAACCCAAAACCCTGGCGTTGCAAGCGCCATGCTCTACCAACTGAACTACAGGGGACTTACCCGAAGGGTGAAACAAGGCTGCTATTTCCTCTGTCCGTGGGCTAATCAAGGAACTGTATAAAGTGCTTGTGTGCAGTGCTTTCTCCTTCCCTTTTTGTGTGAGAGGAATTTACAAGTCTTTTTTCCTTTGTATATCACACTTTCTTCCACTTTTACCACTGAGGGGAAGCAGAGAAAAAATCAGTTTGTCATTTAAAGTGGTAGTAGTGTTTTTATAAGCAGGCAGCGACTGGACAGGTTGGTCTTTGCCTTGTTTTGCCACCCTTCAGCAGCTGGGTTAAATTCTGACATCCTATATATGGACAAGGGCTCTTCTAAACATAAATAGGCCTACTAAATATTTTGGAGACTTCCAGAAGCTTCAAGGTGGACTTCAAGATCACCAATAATTTAGAGTGGTTTTATTTATGTTATGACATGAAAGAGGAAAGTGCCATTTCAAAAGTCCAGTACCTTCCTGCTTGGCGTTGGTGACACGCTGCATTTGATGACCTTTGCACCCCCATCCACATTACTTCCCCAGACAAAAGATTACCTCAGTAACATACATATTTTCCCACATGCAAGGCCGAAATTGGAAACTTCCTCTAGCAGGCTGAGACTCTTTTTGGAAGTCATGAAAGGCCAATGTGGGAGGTCAGGAAGGAGGGAGGTCATTCATCCTACTGCTTCGGCCTGAGAGCAGCTCCAAGCTCCAAGCCTTTGTTTATCACTCTGGTTTCATTGAGTGAATCTTTCGGTGATTTGTATTTATTTAAGTAGTGATATGTAAGTTCTCAAGAGTTGTTTTCTTTATCATTGCAATGTACACTCTCATGCAGGCTTTCTAAGTATACTACAACATTGCATGGGTTGGGAATGCTAAGAGCCCTCCATCGGTGAATTCTAATGTGAGCCGGACAGTGGCTCTACCACCTGTAGAGCTAGCTAGTAGCCCTATCATCTCTGCAGTGGATAGTTAACACATTACTAAATACATTTAGCCTCTATAAGCCCCCTAGTTTGAATCATGTTGCAGGGTTAAGAGTAACCAGGGGCTCAGGAGGTGGGTAACTTCCACAACTAGGGGTGACAGCTCAAATATTTGTCCAGTTGAGATAAGCTCATCTGATCGTGGCCAGGGCCTTAATCTGCTCAGCGTTTTGTCCATCTTATTGGATAACATTACAGCTTCAAAGCTGCAACACAAAAAGGTTCCCAAACTGAGCGTACTCCTCCCGATCAGGAGACACAAAGTTCCCGTCTTGATAGAATGAGCAATATGACAGATTGTTCCCCACCAAACACTGTAATTGGAACTACCTATCTAAACAATGGCAGCATGCAATTGGTGGAGAGGGAGTGTTGGACCTCCAAGCCTTTAATGGTATCAGTCTTTAAAACGTGTTCTCCCACACACCATGCCACATCAGTAATAGCATCTGAACAAATAGAAGTGCCGTTTTTTTACATAGATACAGAGAGCTTTCTGAGCGGGATTTCCAGTTTTGTCAGATAAGGAGATAGCATGGCTAATCTGTAGAGGAAGTAAACATTACTTCACATAAAACAAATTCGTCAAGGGCTCTAACTGGTCTCTTTAGGGAATGGATCCATTAATGCTAGAAAACATCCATATTATGCTTTCTTGAATCATCATTTTTATAGGAATTAATGCATTTTTTCACAACGTCAGGGAGCAACTATTCACTTGAATTGTTCTCCTTACTTGATTACTTCAAACAGGCGTCCCGTGATAGGATTGTGTAACCTTGGTGGTTTAATTAAGTTTGCGGCCACCTTCCTTAGTGGTGGATCAGTGAATGAAAGGTGAAAGACTTCCCAGCAGAACTCACTGGGTTGCCTGGGTTTTAACAAAACACTTAAGCTGCTCAACAGTGGGAAACGGTAAAGAGTTAACTACGGCCCACAGATGAGAAGAGGGTCGAATAGCTGGTGGAGGCAGTGGTATTAATGTCCTGGTGTCGTATGTGTTCCTCAATGGTCCTCGCCTCTCCTCCCAAGTGACAAAAGTCATTCACATAGTTAAAACATAACTTTGACTTTCACTTGTTATCTATTTACCTTAACCACATTTTAGGTTGGGGAAATGTTTCATTTCAGACTTTGGGAAAGAGATTCGGGGACAGAAAAGAGAAGGGGGTGGAATTCAACTCAACGCGGGCGGTAGTGTGTTACTAACTGCAGCGGCGCACAGTCTGCAGGCTAAAATAGATCCAGGAGTGTGGCCATGATCGCATTCTATGCAGCACAATCAAAGCATTCTCTCCCAGTCGTCGCATGTGTCTGTGATTTGGGCCTGGCCCGCTCCAGCCCAACCACTAAGCCTCCCATGTGAGAGCGAGGGGCGCCCAAAGGGGTGCAGCGGTTGAACTGGGGGACAGCTGTACCCTGAGGGCTTCCATCAACACAGCCCTCTGCATCCCCCACCTCCAAAATAAAGGCCTGCACCACATCTGAGGCAACCCACTCTGGAAAAAAAAGCTTTTCCTACTCCATCTTTTCCTCCCTCCTTCAGTATTTCTCTTCCTCAATCTCTGTTTCTCGCTCTGCAGTTTCAGGTTTTTTCCCACCGCTTTTAGACTTGAAGTATGCTTAGCCAACATTTTGCACCGTCACTTATCCTCCAACACTTTCATTGTTTTGATGTGAGCAATTATACAACTATTCATTATAAGAAATAATAAGTTATCTGTTTCTATTATCCTCTGCTGGGAAACAGTGTCACTTTACCACAAACTCTATCCTGCCCCCCCTTTTCTCACCTTACCTCTGCCCTTACCATGTCTGCTGTGCTGGATATATACCAGCAGTGTTCCCAGACTACCCCATCAGATACACTGACTAGGGGTCTCAGCTTACCTCTCCACTGTTGAGGAACATTGTATATTTACATTTGACATTTTAGTCATTTAGGTTGATGATACTCAATTATCCTTACAACATCCTGTTGAAACCTATGTTCCAAAGTCAGTACTTTTATAAATGTTTGTGGTTTTCAAATGAATCATTTACTTAACTGCGCGACGCTCCTCAGCTCCGCTTCGTCAACAAAACAAAAACAATGGTGATTGGGCGGACAGTGGTGCTGTTTCCGCCTACCATCTTTAAAGGCAAAAAATAAACATGTACTTTACATATCTCTCTTCTTTGTTTACACCACTTAAACAGGCTAACAACCTCTGAAAGGAGAGTGCTTGATAATATGCTTTTAATTACTCAAGCACATTGCCCCATTACAATCTGTAAATGCAAAGAATGCACCCGTCCCTATTCTCTCAACACTCTGCTCAGGGCCATTTGTTGGAGTGTTGTTTGATGCAGGACAGAAAAAAAAGGACACCCTTGCATAAAGCAAACACCCTTATGCTCCTCTATCAGTGCTCCGGGTGGTTTCACCTCTTCATCCCCTGATTTCCCCATTCCTCCTACACCCTTTCACCCTTCCATTCCACCTACTTAATCCTAATGAGTTTGCTCAGTCCCAAATCAAAAGGGGACTGCCATCAGGGACATCTTGGAAGCATGTTCAAATAAACTATTTGTCTTTCAATAGGTAACCAATAGAATGCAGGCCCCACATTTTAAGGCCCCCCACGGGTGGGTCCCTGGCTTCTTCATATTCATTTTAGGAGTCCTAGAGGGGTGACTGGGCAGTGGGGTTTGGTGGGGTTTGGTTAGTGGAACGATTTGGGGTTTTGGGTTTAGGGTTAGAGAGGATGAACATCAAGGAATTTGTCATTGCCTCCCTCTCATGTTTTCCTGAGTGGCTTTGGAAAGCAAAAACTAGATAGTGGTTATCATATTACTGCTTTACCTGGACCTTGACTTGACGATGCAAATGTATTAAACTCTCACTGGAGACATTGTGTGACAAAATGTGGTTTGGTAATGATAATGGAAATCTATATCACACACATTTACAGTACATACAGTCTTTCTCTTAATACTGAATCAGGCATTTGAATAACTGAAACTGAACCATGGGTTTATTATAAACCAGAATCATCCAGGAAATACTATTAGCATATTCAAACATTTGCATATATCCTCACAATCTACACAAATGTAAAATTCCCAATGTTGGAAGGAAGGGTTCTTCAAAAGGGAGAAAACCTACTTGGCATAAAATACAGCAGGTGCTTTATTGAACTATTGAATCAACAAAACTATCTTTCCTGTGTCACAAATATTGATGATATAGAATCTTATGCCATGACCTCACAAGCAGGGTGTTCAATATCAATCCTTTTTCCTTTTACATTTCGATGGATAAAAACTCATTTGAAGAATCTGACAATGACAATGGGGTCACACTGCCCATTGGACATCATGAAAGAGGAAACAATGGACTGCTCTGCTCTCTCTGGTCTTCCTTCCCTGAGTGAAACAGAGACTGTAAACACACAGGTTATGGTGAGATAAACAATGTGGACCCCTCTGCCATAGATTCTCTCTCTCTCTCTCCCCACCCCCAGGCTTTTGCGAGTAGCCGGAGACATCCCTGGAATTCACTAAAGCCACCCACTTGGCCAGGGCCATTCACGCCGCATCTCCCCTCGCTCCTTCTCCCAAGGCCCAGAGAGGGGGAGCCATTCATCCCTAATGAACTTCTGAAATCATGCAAACAGCTTCGTATAATGGAGAAATGGGGGAAGCAGTTGTGTATATTTTTTTTCGCTGGGAGAACGGGGTGCAGCTAAGGGAAAGCCAGTTAAGACAACAATGTTTTATATTCTGTTTTAGGGTGAGAACACCTCAAGCAGCAAACAGAATGAAAAATAGATCAACTATCATATCGAGGGAGGAATTCTTGGCCACATTTGATATCATAGGAACTCAAATAGGATAAAGATATTTGGGAAGTGATTTTGGTAACATTCTATTTGGATAGTCCATCTGTAGATGCTCTACAGACTATCTACAGACTATCAGTAACATTTCAACTACTGTAACTATCTACTAACCCTAACCCTAGCTCTAACCCTAACTTAACCCTTACCCTAACCCTAACCCTGCTCTAAAGATGGCCATACTATCAACAAACGATCTGTTGATAAGCAACTGCTTGCTAAGGTTACGGATAGGGTTAGGTTTAGAATAAGGGTTCCTTACCCTAACCGTAACCTTAGCAAGCAGTTGCTTATCAACAGATCGTTTGTTGATAGTATGGCCAAATGTGTCCCTCGATATGATAGTTGATCTATTTTTCATTCTGTTTGCTGCTTGAGGTGTTCTCACCTTAAACCTATCCAAACCCTAAACTTAACCCTTACCCTAACCCTTATTCTAAACCTAACCCTAACCGTAACCTTAGCAAGCAGTTGTTTATCAACAGATCGTTTGTTGATAGTATGGCCATCTTTAGAGCATCTACAGATGGAAAATACGGATTATCCAAATAAAGTGTGACCATGATTTATTTATCCATACACAACCATTCTTTCAGAATTGGCTGTGGCGATATCCGCTTACAACACAGGAGTAGAAAAAAAAAAAAAAAGCAAACAGCTGTGCTGCTTTTTCTCAGAGTATGTTCCATGAAATGACATGCAGGTGCCTCATAAAACATGACCATGAAAAACAACACTAATTAAAGTTAATTAAAGGTACAGGGGAGGCAAAGACTAAAACAATATATGTTTGCATAATGGGTATGGTAAACTACCAAAGCAAGTGTCTAAATATGTCAACCTCCACGTCTCTAGTTTTATTTTCGATTTTACATTATCTGGCATTATTCCCCACATATTCCTTTTAAGAAGCTTGTTCTTCATAGTTCTTGCATGTACAGTATCAAGAAACATGTACACCCATTGCTAACTGCGAAAGCTGGCCTTTATCAGTGAAGCAGGGAGCAGCACAATTGTTTCTCAAGCCAAGGGTGTTGATAAGCGTATTCTTGTTACTGTGTTTCTGCTGAATTTAGGTGGGCCTGTAACTGAAGCAGACATTGAGAAATGCACTGTCATTGTTAACACTCCCATCCACAACGTGCAAGGGCCCCCTTTTTAGGTCAAGACCTCAAGAGTAGAAAAATTGTTGATATGGTTTTCAAATCGTTAAAGAGCAACTGAACGCAAAAAAACGATTTCTCTGGTTGAAAAAGGCCTATGTGGTATTGGTAGTGGTCATAAACATCAATTCTAGTCCCACAATTTACTAAAAAGTGTAAGTAGGATAACTTTGGTCATAAAGTCAGTATTTTCCTAAACTAATATTTGCGAGATTTAAGAAATTCATGACGTTGCCGATGTCCTTGGATATTGAGGGTTGGGTTTGGATTTCAAGCATGCCCACAATCATGCCCACATGTCCACTAACAAGGGACAGCTTTTCAACTGGTCTCAACAGTTCAATTTCTTAGTGAGGAGGAGAAAAACCAAGGTGCAATCAGTGAATTCAGCCCCCCCTTTAAGCTTAACAGAAAGTTTCCCAGCATTTATAACTTTGAAAAATCATCCACAGTGCTGATCTAAAACATATGAAAATGGTTAATCTCTTGCTCAAAAAAATATGTTTAACATTAATTTACATTGATGATGACTCGTCAACACAATAAAGGCTATCTAACGCTCATCATGGAGTTTATCAGACTTTTTGTTTGTTTTCTCAAAATGAGAGTGCACCTCTCAGACAGGAAGAACCTGACATAAAGTAAATCTAAGGGAAGTAATACAACGTTTCTGGTCTTCTTCCACCTCAATGCCTTCTTTCCTCTACCTTCCATTTTGCAAAATCCTCCTTCTACCCCTACTATCCTCCCCCATGTGCCAGCTATTTTCACTGCACCAGCCCTTTCCTTTGAGAGTTCCGCCCAGCAAAACCTGTATGCCGACCACATGCGAAGAGTGGAATTTATGGCCATTTAACTGCTTTTTCCTGTCATGCCAACAGATACCTTCAGAGGCAGAGAAGGAGACTTGTGGGACTGGCTACAGCCAACCGCACATTTTCTCAAGAAAGACACTCTTCCACCACTAAGCTGTCAGGTGAAACTTTAAAGAAAGATTCATGAGAGAGATGAGGAGAAGGCAGTAAGTGAATGGAGGAAGGTCTCTTCTCAGCTACCTATTAAAAGCAGGCAGCAGTATATCTGAAAGAGCAGAGGCTGTTGCACACTGTGTAGACACCATCCCTCCTTGTGATTGGGTGTCAGCCCAGCCAATAGGCGGGCCCCACTCTGCAGCCATTCATGAAAACCCAGAGGCACATAGTGACTGAGTGAGAGCACAGGAAGTACAGTGAATGTGGTGGCTATCACATCCCAGCACGCCTTCCTCTGCAGGCATCTCATTCAACCCCTCAAGGTTTCACTTCCTACTGTCTATTGCCTAAGTCCTCTTTCTTTCTTTCACATATAAGGAATTCACATGGCCTTCTACATCCTCAGACTATTGAGTTGGGAATTGAACTCATGTCTCTAGCTGCACAACATCCCTTGTTTCTCAAAAGCCTTGTAGGTTTTTTAGACAGCCAGAGTATTCTCATGGGAGGGTGAAAGGAAATGTGTTGTAAATGTAATGATTTAGTCAGTGTGTGTCCTTTATTTACACTTTCCTTTCAGCATACTGTATATACATTTCATTCTTTGCTGATGGTCTGAGCTCAGAAAAACACCCACGCTGAATTTGCTCAATTGTTTTCACTCTTCACTCCGTTCACCTGCGACTCACATTTTTTCCTAAAATCGTAAGAGACATCTGTCCATAATCTAAATCTAAGATTTCCCATAAGGGTTTAGGATTAGTTGCACAACACTGGCTATACACAACAAACAAACAACTGATTTGAGACTGGATTTGGAATTGAATAGTTGTCTTTTGGGCGATTACGTTGCAGTGTTGCAGAGCAGGTTAGCACTTGTTTTCTTTTAATTCCTTTAAGGAATGAACTGCCATAGTACTGTATAACCTTGACCCTACTTACCCTAACCCTAACACCTTGTGAATAGACTGTTAAAGAAGCATTGTATTTGCTGTTTTATTGCAGAGCAATTTCACCGAAAATGAGATTCCTTGCTAAATTAATGAACTGTTCATTGTGGTCCAGTCGGCTGACCATTTTAGACATTAATAGAAAGGCTTTTCTGTGGCATAAAGAAATCCATTCTTTGAATTTTTTGGTCAGAGTTTCCGTGCAGTGGTAGGGAGCATGCTTCTTGAGTCACACAGTCTTTTTTGTTGTTGTTTATTTTAATTTCATTCCTCTAACAAGAGGCATTATTTGATGCCCCATATGACCCATTGAGATCTGGAAATGCCTCTGAGACAATTTAACTTTCTTATCTTACAGTAAAATGTATTTTCCCTGATTGCATGTTTATTAATGTCTGTGCCATTTTTTGTCTGTTTATACTTTTCATTTGAGAAGTCCCCTAATTGTTTTGATATCATTGTTTTTATTTCATTCTTTTAGTGGGGTCCTCCCTGGAAATCCGGTGTGCTGAATACAGCTGAATACATTGGGTTGTGAAAGAGAGTGTGACAGAATACTCAAGACCCTCCTCAAAAATGTGGTCCTATGCCCAAATGTGAGTCATTGTCCCCCTTGAAAAGGGAGATAGAGGAGTTTTGGGGCAGTTTCCTGTAGATACGATACTGCATGTGGTATGTATTGGTATGGGGTAGCGCAGAAGCAGTCTGGAGGATGGGTGGGTGGGTGGGCCTTGCTCTTTTGGCCCATCAAAATATTTGACATTCAACTGGCATCTGGCATTTAGTGGTGTCCTATTAGAAAACAAGTGTCTGGCTCATGGGAGGTCTAGTTAGATGCGTTGAGCCTTATAATAAAAGTTGTGTTTTTCAATAACAGAGTTGGCTCACAATTACCTTACAGCAGTCTGATTGAAGACAAATAAAGTTTTTATGATAAGACTATGTCCAGTCAAAACAGTAGAAATTCTAATTATGTTTTTGTTTGCTTTGTAGCTTAGAGTAGTGTAATGACTTGCTCCTGTTTACTCTCTCTCTCTCTGTCTCTGTCTCTGTCTCTCTCACACACACAGAGAGAGAGAGAGAGAGAGAGAGAGAGAGAGAGAGAGAGAGAGAGAGAGAGAGAGAGAGAGAGAGAGAGAGAGAGAGAGAGAGAGAGAGAGAGAGAGAGAGAGAGAGAGAGAGAGAGAGAGAGAGAGAGAGAGAGAGAGAGAGAGAGAGATGCACACAGACACACACAGGTACTATAATCCTGCCCTTTGGACATTATGACTCTAGTAGAGAGTCTAACATGTTGACATCTTGTCTACCTTGGTCTTCTATGGTGAAACCAGTTTGATGCCCTGCCCTGTAGTATCTTTCTTTATACACTCCTAGAAAAAATTGTTCCAAAGGGTTATTCGGCTGTCCCTGTAAGAGAACCCTTTGTGGTTCCAGGTAGAACCCTTTTTAGATTCAGGTAGAACCCTTTTGGGTGCCATGTAGAACCAACCCTCTGTCGCAAGGGTTCTACATGGAACCCAAAAGGGTTCTACCTGGAACTAAAAGGGTTCTACCTGGAACCAAAAAGGGTTCTCCTGCATGGGGACAGTCAAGGTTCTAGATAGCACCTTTTTTTTCTAAGAGTGTACTTTCCCATGTAAGCAGCCTGATGATCTAATCTACGCTGCTTTATATCCAATATAAAGACTGAGCTCAAAGGCAGCGCTGCAGTCTGGAGCTGTAAACAATGCAGCCGCAGGATTTCATGAGCTCTGCCCCCTTTTGTGTCATAATTATCTGCAAACGCCTCCAGATGGTGAAAATGCAGACACTCTGCAACCATTAAAAACCTCTAGTGTTGGTGTCTGAACATTAGCATCAAACCAGCCACCATATCTTCCCCATATGGAAACATGTCTAATAAACAAACTTGAACTTGAACTTGATGTTAATACATGTGAAACAATGGGCATTTCTTTCAGCTCTGCAGCGGGCTTGATGTTCTTTTATGAGCCTGTAAAGCGAGTGGCCATTGCATTGTCTCAAATGAGATGCAGACGAGCAGAGATGCGGGTGTACGGAGGAGGCCGAACAGACTCACACGGTGTTCCAGTGTCCCTCACTGTTCAGACATAATCAAGCATAAGTGGATCAATAACCTCACTGGTCTTAATAGAGGGTCTTACTGCATCTTCCAAGAATGGAGGGAACCCACCCCCCATTCCCCCCACCTCCCTAAACCAACTCCCGCTGCATACATCTAACACCCTACATCCAAAACCACCCATTGTCATCCGCCCCAGCCTTGGCCTTCCTGAAACAAGCTCCCAGTTGTCTTCAGGGGAACACAGCTCCCTCTCCCTCCTCCCCTCAGTGCTCATTAGTGGGGCCCGGCAGTGACACCGCCTCCACGACCCAAATGGGGGGGCATGGCATCCACCTGTCAGACAGTGTAACTGGAATGAAGACAGGAGATGGAGGGACAGGGGATGGTGAGGGCACGTCTCAGCTGGGACCTCTCTGCAGCACATGGCTGGGGGTCTGGGGATCTGGGGGTCTGGGCTGTGGGGATCAGGGCTGGGGGGCTCCTCTTATAGGGTGGTGCCATTGAGGATGGACCACAGACTGGCCTCCCATGCAAACTGGCCTCAGCCAAACTGTCGGGGGCGCATGGAGGTCTGCGGTTTGGACCCTTGTCTATTGTTCATGGAACTAGGCCAAGGCGCTGAGCTATCAAAATCAATTTGGCATGTGGAATGATAGGAGAACAGGGCAGGGCAGGGGAAGGTAGGGGGAAGGTGGCTGATCACACTTGTTGATATGAGACATAAAACTAGCAGTTTTATTCTGGGCCACCTCCTCTCAGGCTCTGAGCCAGTGGATGAAGTTAGTGGAGCGGGGCATTTGTAGACAATTATTATGTAACTACACTACCATCCACTTAGTCACTGTATAGATCTGTCTCAAAGTTGGAAAATTGACTCAGTGGTTTTAGTATGTTAATCATTATTATTTGGAATATTTGAATTAAAACAAGTCATTGTTTTCTTACTACCGATACAGTTACATAGCGGGATTTTTTTGTTGTTGACGATATAGCATATCGTTCGTTTTGACAATATCGCAATATTATTTTTGCGCTAGTTGGCTGTACCTGAACCAAAGGCTTTCAGCACTTTTATTTCCCTGACTGATCAAAACTTGTTTTCTTATGGCTCTCTTGTCCCTCTGCAGCAGACATATGGTGAGCAATATGTTTGGAACATCGAATCGCAATAATATTACAGTGTCGAATCGCAATGCATATACAGTGGGGGAAAAAAGTATTTAGTAAGCCACCAATTGTGCAAGTTCTCCCACTTAAAAAGATGAGAGAGGCCTGTAATTTTCATCATAGGTACACATCAACTATGACAGACAAATTGAGAAAATCACATTGTAGGATTTTTAATGAATTTATTTGCAAATTATAGTGGAAAATAAGTATTTGGTCACCTACAAACAAGCAAGATTTCTGGCTCTCACAGACCTGTAACTTCTTCTTTAAGAGGCTCCTCTGTCCTCCACTCGTTACCTGTATTAATGGCACCTGTTTGAACTTGTTATCAGTATAAAAGACACCTGTCCACAACCTCAAACAGTCACACTCCAAACTCCACTATGGCCAAGACCAAAGAGCTGTCAAAGGACACCAGAAACAAAATTGTAGACCTGCACCAGGCTGGGAAGACTGAATCTGCAATAGGTAAGCAGCTTGGTTTGAAGAAATCAACGGTGGGAGCAATTATTAGGAAATGGAAGACATACAAGACCACTGATAATCTCCCTCGATCTGGGGCTCCACGCAAGATCTCACCCCGTGGGGTCAAAATGATCACAAGAACGGTGAGCAAAAATCCCAGAAGCACACGGGGGGACCTAGTGAATGACCTGCAGAGAGCTGGGACCAAAGTAACAAAGCCTACCATCAGTAACACACTACGCCGCCAGGGACTCAAATCCTGCAGTGCCAGACGTGTCCCCCTGCTTAAGCCAGTACATGTCCAGGCCCGTCTGAAGTTTGCTAGAGTGCCTTTGGATGATCCAGAAGAGGATTGGGAGAATGTCATATGGTCAGATGAAACCATAATATACGTTTTTGGTAAAAACTCAACTCGTCGTGTTTGGAGGACAAAGAATGAAGAGTTGCATCCAAAGAACACCATACCTACTGTGATGCATGGGGGTGGAAACATCATGCTTTGGGGCTGTTTTTCTGCAAAGGGACCAGGATGACTGATCCGTGTAAAGGAAAGAATGAATGGGGCCATGTATCGTGAGATTTTGAGTGAAAACCTCCTTCCATCAGCAAGGGCATTGAAGATGAAACGTGGCTGGGTCTTTCAGCATGACAATGATCCCAAACACACCGCCCGGGCAACGAAGGAGTGGCTTCGTGAGAAGCATTTCAAGGTCCTGGAGTGGCCTAGCCAGTCTCCAGATCTCAACCCCATAGAAAATCTTTGGAGGGAGTTGAAAGTCCGTGTTGCCCAGCGACAGCCCCAAAACATCACTGCTCTAGAGGAGATCTGCATGGAGGAATGGGCCAAAATACCAGCAACAGTGTGTGAAAACCTTGTGAAGACTTACAGAAAACATTTGACCTGTGTCATTGCCAACAAAGGGTATACAGTGATCCCTCGCCACTTCGCGATCACTTATCGCGGATTCGCTATTTCGCGGATTTTCATAATGCATTTTTTTTTTTTTTTTGGTGCATTGTGCTCTGCATTCTGATTCGCTAAAAACTCACTCCCGCTTCTTGTATCAAAACATGCTACGAATTGTGCTATCATTTTGTCGTCTCGTGCAGTTATGTGTACGTACATAAAACAGCTTGGCAAATTTACATTAAGTTGGCCAAATTATCTTGTAATTTCGAACATCTTCTAAACCCATAATGTCGACGAAACGGCCTACACGTGAGTCACTGTATTTGTATACATGTAATAGTTGCTAATTGTAAAAAAAAAAAAGTTTTCTATTTCGCGGATTTCACTTATCGCGGGTCATTTTCGGAACGTAACCCCCGCGATAAACGAGGGATTACTGTATAACAAAGTATTGAGAAACTTTTGTTATTGACCAAATACTTATTTTCCACCATAATTTGCAAATAAATTCATTGAAAATCCTACAATATTTTTCCCTCATTTTGTCTGTCATAGTTGACGTGTACCTATGATGAAAATTACAGGCCTCTCTCATCTTTTTAAGTGGGAGAACTTGCACAATTGGTGGCTGACTAAATACTTTTTTCCCCCACTGTAGAATCCTGAGAATCCTGAGAATCGCAATACATATCGTATTGTGATAATATCGTATCGTGAGGTCCCTGGCAATTCCCAGCTCTAATGTCTACAAAGCAACTTTGCTCAAACGCTCAAACACCTGATGGGAAGTCATAGTGCCATTTAATTTGTCGGAGTAAATACCATTCAAGAAGAAAACCTAGTCTAGCTACACTGTATATATAAAAGTATGTGGACACCCCTTGAAATTAGTGGATTCGGCTATTTCAGCCACACCCGTTGCTGACAGGTGTGTAAAATCGAGCGCACAGCCATGCAATCTCCATAGACAAACATTGGCAGTAGAATGGCGTTACTGAAGAGCTCAGTGACTTTCAACGTGGCACCGTCATAGGATGCCACCTTTACAACAAGTCAGTTCGTAAAATTTCTGCCCTGCTAGAGCTGCCCCGGTCAACTGTAAGTGCTGTTATTGTGAAGTGGAAACATCTAGAAGCAACAACAGCTCAGCCGCGAAGTGGCAGGCCACACAAGCTCACAGAACGGGACCGCCCAGTGCTGAAGCGAGTAGCGTGTAAGAATCGTCTGTCCTCGGTTGCAACACTCACTACCGAGTTCCAGACTGCCTCTGGAAGTAACTTCAGTACAATAACTGTTTGTCGGGAGCTTCATGAAATGGCTTTCCATGGCAGAGAAGCCGCACACAAGCCTAAAATCACCATGCGCAATGCCAAGCGTCGGCTGATGTAAAGCTCACTGCCATTGGACTCTGGAGCAGTGGAAACACGTTCTCTGGAGTGATGAATCACGCTTCACCATCTGGCAGTCTGACAGACTAATCTGGGTTTGGCGGATGCCAGGAAAACACTACCTGCCCGAGTGCATAGAGCCAACTGTAAAGTTTGGTGGAGGAAGAATAGTGGTCTGGGGCTGTTTTTCATGGGTCGGGGTAGGCCCCTTAGTTCCAGTGAAGGGAAATCTTTACGCTTAACGCTTACAGTATACAATGACATTCTAGACGATTCTATGCTTCCAACTTTGTGGCAACAGTTTGGGGAAGGCCCTTTCCTGTTTCAGCATGACAATGCCCCTGTGCACAAAGTGAGGTCCATACAGAAATGGTTTGTCAAGATCGGTGTGGAAGAACTTGACTGGCCTACACAGAGCCCTGACCTCAACCCCATCGAACATCTTTGGGATGAATTGGCACGCCGACTGCGAGCCAGACCTAATTGCCCAACATCAGTGCCCAACCTCACTAATGCTCTTGTGGCTGAATGGAAGCAAGTCCCTGCAGCAATGTTCCAACATCTAGTGGAAAGCCTTCCCAGAAGAATGGAGGCTGTTATAGCAGCAAAGGGGGGACCAACTCCATATTAATACCAATGATTTTGGAATGAGATGTTCGACGAGCAGGTGTCCACATACTTTTGGTCATGTAGTGAAAATAGACCCAGATTTATTTGCAAGAGCTTTACACAACACTGGGTGATTTTGGCACCTATGTAAGGTCCTAATAACCAAACCGATTGCATCTCCTGCCAGCCTAAACAAGCTGCATGGGCTTGTAGAAATCCTGGATGGCCCTGCTGCGTCCTGTGGCGTTGTAGGACAGTCACAACCTGAATTAGCTCTCTCACTGCATTGTTTCTGAGGGCTTAACCCAGTAATCACAGCAGCCTATTGGGCTCATTGGCTATGCATTATTTCAGGAGCTTGGTTAATCCCTTATGCTCATGTTCCTAACCCGTTGACATATGGGACTCTGAGAATGATACTTGGCAGGATTTACTGGGTTGTTCAATAATAAACCCGTTGATAACCATTTGAAGAGTGAGACGTGGATCTCGCACATTAGTGTAAGTATTTAATAGTGTATTACATATTTAACATAATAGTGTAAGTATTAAATTAAGTATTTATGATTGAATTTCCATCCCATCTCCTTAAAACAATAAATACATCAACTGTTAGCTTTCTTGTTTGACACGGTCATATAAATATAAAATACTCTGCAGTGCTGCTTGTGGATATTCTCATTATGTTATCTAAATGATTATTGGTAAAGGAGGGGGTCCTGTGGGGGAGAGCCACAGGCAGGCTAATTGATAGACGTGTGATAATCAATATGTCCAGCATCTGTGGTTTGAGACGGGGCTCATAGATTTAATCTAACGATATGGATTACTGTACATCAAGCCCAGTTTTACCACTCAACGTGATTGTAAGGGCGCTGATATTTCTAATTAAAAAACTATTGCCTTACATGACCCTTGTTTCACCCACTAAGTATTGGAGCCTGCAGTGAAATACTTTAATCTGGACACTTAATCATTTAATCGGGACATTAATGTGATTTGATTGATTCCCGCCAGTACAATGATTATGCTATTGCTTGAGCAGCACAGAGGGCATGTGTAAAGCTTATACATCTCATCTCCAACAACAGGGTTTAATGAAGTCTAATGCTGTAAGAGGTAAAAAAAAAAAAAGCCTTCATCAGAACAGTCTGTTCTTGTTGTTGATGGTTGACTCTTCTGTACGTATGGAATTTGCTGCTAGAGTATTCATCATGCTAGTTGTTCATTCCTTGGACAAATATGTACAAAAGAGTGTCACATACTTTAGCTCAGGACCAATTGAAATAAAGATATGTCACCAAAGGAAACTGATGTGTCACGTAAGATGATAACAGCATTGTCGTAACTACAGTTTGGCAGAATTTGCTTGATGTTGAAGTTCAGATTAAAATGGAAAATCATTTTTCATCAAATGTGTGTGGACACACTTGGATTTGCACGAGAGGAATGAGGAAACTATGAAAATATTTGTGGAACATGGTGTGTTTTTATAAAACATTCAACTCAAATTTACCATGTTGTATCCTGCCATGTCCACAAACATTATATATTGTGTCCATGTAGAGTTTTAGTTTTCATTAGAATTACAGCCAATTACATAATCATTTGATTATTTAAGATTTTATAATAAGATTTTATAGTAAAATTATTGTTTTCCTTTGACTATTGTTTCTTTGGTAGATAATGATTTGGGATTTGAAATATGTGCATGAAAATACTTGGCAGCCATTTGAGGTTAAAAATAACACAACAATAAGCATTAAATCATAGTACCCTACAAAAAACAAAACATTTCCTAGACGCTCCACATTGATGTCTGGTTTTACTGTATGACCTCACTATATCACAAAATGTTGATTTGTTTATTTGAACAGTTTTTGAGTTGTAAGTTATATGTTTTTTTTTATATCATTTTAGGAGATAGACCATCAGTTAATTCCCCTTGATAAAACATTGGATCCTTGTCTCTCCCTTGGGTTTTCAGTGACATTCATTTGGGATCTTTGCTCTCTCTTGTCTTTATTTGCAAATATTTTCATCCTTCCTCCATTCAGCCACCTGTATAAACCATATATCTAGGGAGGAAGCCACTGGACAAGATCTTTCACCTTCCTTTCATTGTCATACCGGGGTTCTTGGGGTCATATGACGTCAGTAACCAGAGTCATAACTACTCCAACTAACTGGACGGATCTCGTATGACCACAACCATGATTTGGCTCCCTTTATCATAATTCATTTTTGGGTGACAGAGCCTTATGCAGCAGCCCTGACGATTGTGGTTCCGTCAATATGTAAGATTTCTCGAAGGTCATGAGGGTCTGTCTGTCCATGGACAGCTGGGGCCCAGGGGCCCATGAAGAAGGCTCTGCATTGTTCCCCCTGGCCTGGTTGGAGCGTGGGCTAGAAGAATGTGAACCAAACGCTAGCAGTTCATATCTGCAGGATGTTCTTTGAGATAGAAATATGGGGTAACATGTGGTGCCTTATTCGCTCCTCGTTTCATTAGGTCAAGCACTTACTGTGTTAAGCGTGATGTACAAGCAGCCAGTTGCCTTCGTCATGTAGCAGACAGGAATGCAAGCTGAGCGGGAGCAGAGCATGGCTCCGGAAGGAGAGAGACGTGTCATTGTTCCACGCAGCCACCCATCCACTGGCCCAGAGTGACAGGGCCATCATGGGTCAGCTCCCGCCAACTCTGCCTGCTCCCAATTCAGAACCCCCGCCAAGCCTACTCCCAAGTCAGAAGCATCTCATCTCCTCATTAATAAAGACAGAAGGAGCCAGGATCACCAGCCCTTCGTTATGAAGAGAAATCAAATATTTTTGAATAGTTACGTTTTCAAATAAAAATGTGTTATATGACTGAACCAGTACAGCCCCAATATTCTGATATTAATTTATAGTTAATTGATAGTTTGTTCACTCTAAAAGTGTATTTGAGTCTCACTCTCCACAAAAAATCTCCTGCGAATGACAAAACATTTGCTAAAAAAACATTTGCTTTCCCTGCTTCCACCTAATACAGTGCCTTGCAAAAGTATTCATCCCCCTTGGCGTTTTTCCTATTTTGTTGCATTACAACCTGTAATTTAAATTGATTTTTATTTGGATTTCATGTAATGGACATACACAAAATAGTCCAAATTGGTGAAGTGAAATAAAAATAAATAACGGTGTCATAAGGTGAGGTGTATGTGGGGTGGAAGTCAGGCGCAGGACACTGAGGCTTAGTCCAAAAAACGTTTACTAAAGTCCCAAAGAAACAATGTAATGTACAAAAAGGCACGGCCTCAAACAACAAAGGAGGCGACTATGCGCAATTACGCAACAAACAAGCGTAATACAAAATACACAAAACACGACACGTGACAAAAACGACCGGCGAAAAACAACACACAACTAATCCATACAAACACAGGGAACTTATAGGACATGTAATCAAGGCAAACCAGACACAGGTGAAACGGACAGACAAAAGCAATCGCACATGAAACATCCAACGGTGGCAGCTAGTACTCCGGGGACGGCGAACGCCTTTGCCTGCCCGAACCAGGAGGAGGAGCAGTCTCGGCCGAAACCGTGACAGTACCCCCCCCTTGACGCGCGGCTCCAGCCGTGCGCCGACCCCGGCCTCGGGGACGGCCAGGAGGACGCGGACCCGGGCGTGTGGGATGCCCATGGTGGAATTCTGTCAGGAGGGATGGATCGAGGATGTCCCTACTGGGCACCCAGCACCGTTCCTCCGGACCGTACCCCTCCCACTCCACGAGATATTGGAGACCACTCCTCCGGCGCCTGGAGTCCAAGATGGTCCGGACCCTGTACGCCGGGGCCCCCTCGATGTCCAAAGGGGGCGGAGGGGTCTCTCCTATCTCCTCTTCTTGGAGTGGGCCAGCTACCACCGGCCTGAGAAGAGACACGTGGAACGAGGGGTTAATATTTTTGTACTCAATAGGCAGTTGTAATCTGTAACACACCTCGTTCAATCTTCTCAGGACTTTGAAGGGCCCCACAAACCGCCGACCCAGCTTCCGGCAGGGCAGGCGGAGGGGCAGGTTTCGAGTCGAGAGCCAGACTCGATCTCCCGGTGCGTACACCGGCCCCTCACTGCGGTGGCGATCGGCGCTCGCCTTGTGTTGACGGATGGCACGCTGCAGATGGACATGGGCAGCGTCCCACGTCTCCTCCGAGCGCCGAATCCACTCGTCCACCGCAGGGGCCTCGGTCTGGCTCTCGTGCCACGGTGCCAGGACCGGCTGATACCCTAAAATACACTGGAAAGGTGTTAATCCGGTGGAGGAGTGGCGGAGAGAGTTCTGGGCCATCTCTGCCCAGGGGATATACCTCGACCACTCCTCCGGCCGGTCCCGGCAATAGGACCTCAAAAACCTACCCACATCCTGGTTAACACGTTCAACCTGCCAATTGCTCTCTGGGTGGTACCCCGAGGTAAGGCTAACCGAGATCCCCAGGCGTTCCATAAAAGCCCCCCAGACTCTGGAGGTGAACTGGGGACCTCGGTCGGACACAATATCCTCGGGGACCCCATAGTGCCGGAACACGTGGGTAAAGAGGGCCTCGGCGGTCTGTAGGGCAGTAGGGAGACCCGGCAGTGGGAGGAGACGACAAGCCTTAGAAAACCGATCCACAACGACCAAAATGGTGGTATTACCCTGGGAAGGGGGTAGATCGGTCACAAAATCTACCGATAGGTGGGACCATGGTCGTTGTGGAACGGGCAGAGGATGTAACTTACCCCTGGGCAAATGTCTAGGTGCCTTACACTGGGCACACACCGAGCAGGAGGAGACATAAATCCTCACATCCCTGGCTAACGTTGGCCACCAGTATTTCACGCTAAGGCAGTGCACCGTCCGACCAATACCAGGATGTCCAGAGGAGGGTGATGTATGAGCCCAAGAAATAAGCCGATCACGAACCTCGAGCGGAACGTACGTCCGCCCCACAGGACACTCGGGGGGAGTAGGGTCGGTACGCAGCGCCCGCTCGATTTCCGCATCGACCTCCCACACTACCGGAGCCACCAGACAAGACTCCGGAAGTATGGAAGTGGGCTCAATGGACCTCTCCTCCGTGTCATACTGCCGGGACAGTGCGTCTGCCTTACCGTTCTGGGACCCAGGGATGTATGTGATCTTAAAAACAAACCGGGTCAGGAACATATTCCACCTAGCCTGACGAGGGTTCAATCTCCTAGCTGCCCGGATGTACTCCAGGTTACGGTGATCAGTCAGAATGAGAAAAGGGTGTTGAGCCCCCTCAAGCCAATGCCTCCACACCTTTAGGGCCTGGACTACAGCTAACAGCTCCCTGTCCCCAACGTCATAATTGCGCTCCGCCGAGCTGAGCTTCTTGGAGTAGAACGCACAGGGGCGGAGCTTAGGTGGCGTGCCGGACCGTTGTGACAGGACTGCCCCAATACCGGTCTCGGACGCGTCCACCTCTACTTGGAAAGGCAAAGAGGGATCCGGATGCGCCAGCACCGGGACCGAGGCGAACAGGTTCTTCAGCTTGACAAATGCCCTGTCCGCCTCAGCTGACCACTGCAAGCGCACCGGACCCCCCTTTAGCAGAGACGTAATGGGAGCTGCAACCTGTCCAAAGCCCCGGATAAACCTCCGGTAGTAATTAGCAAAACCCAAGAACCGCTGCACCTCTTTTACGGTGGTTGGAGTTTGCCAATTACGCACAGCCGATACCCGATCTACCTCTATCTCCACGCCAGACGCGGACAACCGATAACCCAAAAAAGAGACGGACTCCTGGAAGAACAAGCATTTCTCTGCCTTGACATACAAGTCATGCTCCAACAGTCGTCTCAATACTTGGCGCACATGGGCTACATGCTCGGTTCGTGTAGAAGAATACACTAGAATGTCGTCAATGTACACCACTACACCCTGCCCATGCATGTCCCGGAAAATCTCATCAACAAAGGATTGGAAGACTGAAGGAGCATTCATTAACCCGTACGGCATGACGAGATACTCGTAATGACCCGAGGTGGTGCTAAATGCTGTTTTCCATTCATCCCCCTCCCTAATGCGCACCAAATTGTACGCGCTCCTGAGATCCAACTTTGTGAAGAAACGCGCTCCGCGTAATGACTCCGTCATCGTCGCAATCAGTGGAAGTGGGTAACTGTATTTTACTGTGATCTGATTGAGACTACGGTAATCAATACACGGGCGCAATCCCCCGCCTTCTTCTTCACAAAGAAGAAACTTGAGGAGACCGGAGAAGTAGAGGGCCGTATGTATCCCTGTGCCAAGGACTCGGCTATGTAAGTCTCCATAGCCGCAGTTTCCTCTTGAGACAGGGGATACACATGACTCCTGGGAAAAGCTGCTCCGGTCTGGAGATTTATCGCACAGTCCCCCTGTCTATGAGGAGGTAGCCGTGCTGCCCTCGATTTGCTAAACGCTAGTGCTAAATCCTCATACTCGGGGGGAATGCGCAGTGTGGGCACTTGGTTCGGACTCTCTACCGAGGTCGCCCCTATGGAAACACCTAGACATCTCCCTACACACTGGGCAGACCACTCCATAAGAGCCCTCTGTTGCCACGCTATGGTAGGATCGTGGGTGCTTAACCAGGGAAGCCCCAACACCACTGGGTACGCAGGAGAGTCAATCAGATAGAACTGAATGATTTCCTCATGACCCCCCTGCGTAGTCATCGTCAGCGGTGCTGTGACATCCCTGATCAGACCCGACCCCAACGGCCGGCTGTCTAATGCATGGACAGGGAATGGAACTTCTACCGGCCGAAGGGGAATTCCTAACCTAGCACAAAATGCCCGATCAATAAAGTTCCCAGCTGCGCCTGAATCTACTAGCGCCTTATGCTGGGAATGAGGTGCCACCTGTGGAAAACGCACAGGAATGCTCATGTGACCAACAGAGAGCTCTGGGTAAGTGGGGCGCCTACTCACCTGAAATGACTCCCCAGTGCATGACCTGTTGTCCCCTCTCTCAGAAAACCCTCCCCAGCACCTGGCCGCGGTGTGTCCTCCACGGCCACAGTTGGTGCAGGGGTTGGCCCTCCTCGGGTTCTCCCTCCTCCTCTCTCTAGCGCCAGCACCCCCGAGCTCCATAGGAATAGGCTCAGAGGTGCTGGAGGATGGAATGGACGACCCCCACTCGGGACGTCCGCGGGCGGCCAGCAGGGTGTCAAGCCTGATGGAGATGTCCACCAGCTGGTCGAAGCATAGGTTGGTGTCCCTGCAGGCCAGCTCACGACGAACGTCCTCTCGCAGGCCACACCGGTACTGGTCGATGAGGGCCCTCTCATTCCATCCCGCATCCGCAGCTAACGTCCAGAACTCCAGTGCATACTCCTGTGCGCTCCTCTTCTCCTGTCGGAGATAGAACAGACGCTCCCCCGCCGCCTTCCCTTCAGGTGGGTGATCGAAGACTGCCCGGAAGCGGCGGGAGAACTCAGCGTAGGTGATGGTAGCTGCGTCTATTCTCCTCCATTCGGCGTTGGCCCATTCCAACGCCTTACCGGATAGACAGGAGATGAGGGCGGAGACGCTCTCGTATCCCGAGGGCGCTGGGTGTATAGTAGCCAGGTATAGTTCTATCTGCAGGAGGAACCCCTGACACCCGGCTGCAGAACCGTCATATGCCCTCGGGAGCGAGAGCCGAATGCCACTGGGTTCCGGTGCTGAGAGAGGAGGACTGGCCGTTGGTGATGGGATAGTGGGCGATGGCGTGGGCACTTCCCTAGTCCCCAAACGACTTAGCTTGTTGGACACCTCGTCAAGGGCGGCCTCAAGTTGCTGGAACAAGATGTCTTGATAGCGTAACTGCTCCTCCAGCACCCTGGGTGCCGCCACTGCTCCTGCTGACTCCATGATGGTGTGTTGTTCTGTCATAAGGTGAGGTGTATGTGGGGTGGAAGTCAGGCGCAGGACACCGAGGCTTAGTCCAAAAAACGTTTACTAAAGTCCCAAAGAAACAATGTAATGTACAAAAAGGCACGGCCTCAAACAACAAAGGAGGCGACTATGCGCAATTACGCAACAAACAAGCGTAATACAAAATACACAAAACACGACACGTGACAAAAACGACCGGCGAAAAACAACACACAACTAATCCATACAAACACAGGGAACTTATAGGACATGTAATCAAGGCAAACCAGACACAGGTGAAACGGACAGACAAAAGCAATCGCACATGAAACATCCAACGGTGGCAGCTAGTACTCCGGGGACGGCGAACGCCTTTGCCTGCCCGAACCAGGAGGAGGAGCAGTCTCGGCCGAAACCGTGACAAACGGAAAAGTTGTGTGTGCATATGTATTCACCCCCTTTGCTATGAAGCCCCTAAATAAGATCTGGTGCAACCAATTACCTTCAGAAGTCACATAATTAGTTAAATAAAGTCCACCTGTGTGCAATCTAAGTGTCACATGATCTCAGTGTATATATACACCTGTTCTGAAAGGCCCCAGAGTCTGCAACACCACTAAGCAAGGGGCACCACCAAGCAAGCGGCACCATGAAGACCAAGGAGCTCTCCAAACAGGTCAGGGACAAAGTTGTGGAGAAGTACAGATCAGGGTTGGGTTATAAAAAAACATCAGAAACTCTGAACATCCCACGGAGCACCATTAAATCCATTATTACATTTTTTAAATAATATGGCACCACAACAAACCTGCCAAGAGAGGGCCGCCCACCAAAACTCACAGACCAGGCAAGGAGGGCATTAATCAGAAAGGCAACAAAGAGACGAAAGATAACCCTGAAGGAGCTGCAAAGCTCCACAGAGGAGATTGGAGTATCTGTCCATAGGACCACTTTAAGCCATACATTCCACAGAGCTGGGCTTTACGGAAGAGTGGCCAGAAAATAGCCAATGCTTAAAGAAAAAAATAAGCAAACACATTTGGTGTTCGCCAAAAGGCATGTGGGACACTCCCCAAACATATGGAAGAAGGTACTCTGGTCAGATAAGACTAAAATTGAGCTTTTTGGCCATCAAGGAAAACGCTATGTCTGGCGCAAACCCAACACCTCTCATCACCCTGAGAACACCATCCCCCCAGTGAAGCATGGTGGTGGCAGCATCATGACGTGGGGATGTTTTTCATTGGCAGGGACTGGGAAACTGGTCAGAATTGAAGGAATGATGTATGGCGCTAAATACAGGGAAATTCTTGAGGGAAACCTGTTTCAGTCTTCCAGAGATTTGAGACTGGGACGGAGGTTCACCTTCCAGCAGGACAATGACCCTAAGCATACTGCTAAAGCAACACTTTAGTGGTTTAAGGGGAAACATTTAATATAATAATATAATAATATGCCATTTAAATGTCTTGGAATGGCCTAGTCAAAGCCCAGACCTCAATCCAATTGAGAATCTGTGGTATGACTTAAAGATTGCTGTACACCAGCGGAACCCATCCAACTTGAAGGAGCTGGAGCAGTTTTGCCTTGAAGAATGGGCAAATGGGGGGGGGGGGGGGGGGGTGAATAGTTATGCATGCTCAAGTTTTCTACTTTTTTTTGTCTTATTTATTTTTTGTTTCACAAGAAAACATATTTTGCATCTTCAAAGTGGTAGGCAAGTTGTGTAAATCAAATGATACAAACCCCCAAAAAATCCATTTTAATTCCAGGTTGTAAGACAACAAAATAGGAAAAATGCCAAGGGGGGTGAATACTTTCGCAAGCCACTGTAGGTCCTATTACCACCTACCTACTACACTACTCTTAGTCACTTCCCATCTCATTAAAATGCATGATTTGTTTCCTTGTCTTTGTCATATTCTGTGTCGTGTTTCTTTCCCCAAATTGTCAGTTTTTGTTACAAGGGCTACTAGAGATGTGGAAATTTGCAGAATCAGATGGGAAAGAAAAAGAGAACCAGAATTGTCCTTCTCTTCTCTTTTATCATCTTCTAGTGGGCAAGTATGTGATAAAGAGAGAGAGCAGTTCAGAGGAACCAGGACTAAAAACACTGAACACAGGCACAAAGAGGAGGGTCAGGGGTCACATAGCACTGCAGGGAAAAAAGCACTAAAGAACTCCAGACAATTGCCAGGGACCGGCCAGCAACGAGGGGGCTTTGAGAGGAGAAGCAAGACCAACCAAGTTGACAAATGTCCACTTTTCTTTTTCCTCTCCTCCAGCCCACTCATTCTTTCTCCTTATGTCTTTTCTAACTATTAAAAAAGTGTGTTGTTCATTAACATTATAATAGTTTAGGTCTCTGATTGGGAAACTTGTTGAACAATGTAGAATACAAAAACCATCTGAATACGAAGACAATTTAGTTTATCGGTAATTCTCTAAGTAACAGAAACACCTCTGTGCACAATTTCCACTTGTGTTGACTCATTTCTATTCAAATATGACTGGTAGATTGTCCTTGAATAATTTGCCAGCAGGACAGTATTTCTGGTAATTAGTTGTCTGCCATTTGCGCCATAAAGGACTATCCTGCTAATCAAAAGGGCCACATCCCAGGGCCTAAGTAGTTAGCTGGGTAGTGTGCTCCCTGGTCCCAGATGGAGTGGACACAAGGACTGTCCCCATCTCTGGCTGCTGGATTTGTGGCTATGAGGGGGGGTAATCCACCTGGACGTGTCACCTCGAAAGTCAAGAGCGAACAATGGAAACTTAACTAGGGATCATCTGCTGTGTAATTACATATCATCCATACCCATCCGCACTTAGATGGACTCCCCCGCCCAACAACAAACACACCAGGCCCAACACACACCTAATCCTCGAGGGGACCATTCGGACCCCCTTCTGGGGCAGATGGGCCAGGGTGGCGCGCGTTCAGCATTAATGCCCAAGAAGATTTCTGGCCATGACCTTTTTGGTTTGATCCTATTAGCAGCTGAACGGGGAGGTGGACATCTGAGTGACAGGGGCTCCAGTGTAGCCCCTGACCCTGTACTCATTAAGCACACATATGCCATCTGAAACCTGGCATATTGCAAAGGCTTTGGATCAGTTCATGATGCATATAAAAGTACATTCATAGATTAATAGACGATTACTCACTATATAGATTTAAAGTTTAATAATATGGTACTGGCAAGCCCCCTGCTTTGAGGGATAAAGATGCAAATATAATTAACTAGCTTACAGTCCACTATGTAGTCCAGTACCCAACACGCTTATAAGGGGTGCTGTTTGTTGCAAAACTCACCTCTCATTCCTACCAATGATTTTGTGGAAGTGAACACAGTATCTTCTCTAGATTAATGGAGGACCTTAACGCAACATTAGACATGATTGATGAGTGCCAGAACAGGAAACACTATTCCCCCATGACAGGAAGTTCCAGTGGTTAACGTATTCTTGCTCATGTGGTCCGAGGCCTCTTTTTTCATGTCTGACCAGAAGCAGTGATCATAAAAGAGGTCTGAGAACACAGGACTGTGTGAGGGACATTTTACTTTACCCTTGTTTTGTATACCTGAACTAATTTCAACAGTATTATAGTAGGCTGTCCACCCACTGCCCACTCTGTTATAAAATACATTTTACCAAGACAGATATGATTATTCATGTTCTGAATAGTTCAGTGGGGTCTTTCTCTAATATATCATTAGCATTATATCCAAAAAGTCGGATTTCGTAACCTAATACATCCGATAATAAGCACCAAGCTCTGTTGACATAGTGGTACAGGTTTCTCGTAACAACTTTTGAGGATTTTACATTGTGTGGTCATTGTCTTCAAAGTTGTTTCTGGGGGTATCAAAAAGCTAAATTAGCATGACACAAACTGGATTAAATGTAAAAGGCTTTGAAAATAAAAAGCTTGGTATACGCTCAGTGCTCCGTTGACATTTCACAGAGAAACGCTTCTTTTTGTGAGAAATCTTCGAATCTTCTAATGAATATGAAAAGCGTATACTAAAATATGAAAATACTACGTCAAGTCTCAAAATTGATATCCATCTTACATCTACATTGTTTTATGTCCTGCGGATTTGTGAGGAAAGATGACAAGTTCAACGGGAAAGTGAGCCTGTCAGGTAGCCAGTAGACTTAATTCTTGCACAGAATCAAGCTGACTTGATGCAATATTCCAGATTTTTGGCCACTTTTTTTTCTTTGGACTCCATTGATATAGTCACCCTATTTCTGGCCATCCTACAAGGGTAAAAACTCCAATAACTTTTGAACGAGTTCTGATAGAGACATGAGGTTTGGACCATTGGTTTTCTTAGAGGATTATCTACACAATTATTTGTATCTAACATATTATTTTACCCATTGGTCAAAAGATGCGTTTTTGATTGGACACCCTAATTATAGTATACATAATGTATTAGCAATGCTGGACCTCCTGATGTATTCCCATTCTATGGAATCACTTCAAAGAGAATATTTGACTGTCTGTAAAAGGTATGTGTGCGTGGTGTGTACGTGCATATGCTTGTGTGTCTGTGTGAGAGAGAGTATGAGTCTGATTATGTGACTGAATGCATGTGATGTCACTGTTAGTCTAGCTGCCAAATTTGTGTGAGTGTGTAAGTGTGTGTACATATAGAGAGAGAGCAACGGCTGGCTGGCCCCCCAAGCTGGCAAGACTGCTAAAACCAGAACACAAACCTCAAAAAAACACACACACACACACACACCAGCCCCTCTGATTAGGGCCTGAGCTCAGATGAAAGGCGGCAGAGCCAATCAGTGATGAGTTAGGGGCACCAAGGGAGGAAGTGGGCCCGCCACAGGCATTCTGGGCCGTCTAGCTGTTACTATTGAAACAGCTCCCAGAAACAGAAACAAATCATCAAAATGGAGGGTGGCAGTGGCAGGAGGAGGAGGACTGTGTCCACTGTGGAAAATTGTATTATAATCAACTTCACTTTATTAGACTACAGCGTCTTAAAAATGCAGAATGAGAACAAGTTTTCTTAAAGAGGACCAGGGTTCCAGTAGAAACGATGTTTGTTTGCCTACCCCTGGCCTGTGGGGGAGAAGTTATGGAGTTACAGCATGCTATGGCTTAATAGCAAATATCTAGTGAACACTAACTACTTGTGACACTCATCAATCATGAAATTAATTAAATACAATTGCATTTTTATTGAATTGTTGTTTATCAGAAACTGTGTATCTTCAGTCATGTCATTTTTCTCATAATTCATTGCGACATCCGACAGTTATTTTGAAACTGGCCTGTCAGGATCTTGAAGACAATGTAACAAACAGCAATTATCTTGCTAAAAGTCCTTGCTAAAATGCTTTAGAAAGACCAATATCAATCCTGAAATTGACCTTAATTAATGTCGTCAGCTGCAGTGTATGGGTCTCCTTTGTGGGATCATTGGCCGGACAGTGACAGAATGAGCATGGGACACAAGGCCTGTGTAGCATGGCTATCAGATCGACCTTATCACAGGGACACAAACAGGACACTTGAATGATAAAGAGAAAGTATATAAGGAAAGATTGGTTCCTGAAGGTCAGTGCGGCCACTGTCTACCAGATCATGCATGGTAGAGACATCCCTTTTTTGATGATTCCCAACAATGGTTGACTCTCACTTAGCTCCATGACAAGTATTGAAAACGTTGAAGTTGTTTACTCCTTGAGGGGCAACCTGTTTGGCACCTTCATAGTTTCTTTGAATTTGTTTCTTTCCACACATCAGAACGATTGAGGGGTATGGCTTACCAGGATGTAACGAAATGCTTTGTGCATTTCCTGTACTCTTGATGTGGTGAGGGGCACGCAGAGACAGGCTGAAATACTGACTCACAGGGCGATGGAGGGGGAGAACCAGAGGCTTTGAGCGTGTGCCACAAAATAGTTGCGGACAAGGCTCAAGAGGCACCCGCGCTCTTCGATAGAGTAGGCACGGTCTGGCTATTTCGTTTTCCACTCTGGTCTTTGCCGTCAGCAAAGCCAGACAAATGATAAGGGGCCTATAGAAATGCTGCAGTTAGCAGGGGGCCCGGGAACTCTGTCATGAGTTTTAGATTTCTATTCTAAATGCATTTTTTATTTCACTGTGTTTGCCTTTTGGTCTATAAAAGAAAGATATATATATTGGCCTTCACAGACAAAATCACACGAGAAGCATATCATTCATCAAGTACTGTTACTGTATTCAGGTTTCTGAAATTTCAAGGGGGAAAAAATTAAGGACATGGAGTTCCAAGCTTTATTTTTATATATCTGTTGTTGTGAAATATAATGAACTGTGAATACAATATACAGTGGGGAGAACAAGTATTTGATACACTGCCAATTTTGCAGGTTTTCCTACTTTCAAAGCATGTAGAGGTCTGTAATTTTTATCATAGGTACACTTCAACTGTGAGAGAATGAGTCTAAAACAAAAATCCAGAAAATCACATTGTATGATTTTTAAGTAATTAATGTGCATTTTATTGCATGACATAAGTATTTGATCACCTACCAACCAGTAAGAATTCCGGCTCTCACAGACCTGTTCGTTTTTCTTTAAGAAGCCCTCCTGTTCTCCACTCATTACCTGTATTAACTGCACCTGTTTGAACTTGTTACCTGTATAAAAGACACCTGTCCACACACTCAATCAAACAGACTCCAACCTCTCCACAATGGCCAAGACCAGAGAGTTGTGTAAGGACATCAGGGATAAAATTGTAGACCTGCATAAGGCTGGGATGGGCTACAGGACAATAGGCAAGCAGCTTGGTGAGAAGGCAACAACTGTTGGAGCAATTATTAGAAAATGGAAGAAGTTCAAGATGACGGTCAATCACCCTCGGTCTGGGGCTCCATGCAAGATCTCACCTCGTGGGGCATCAATGATCATGAGGAAGGTGAGGGATCAGCCCAGAACTACACGGCAGGACCTGGTCAATGACCTGAAGAGAGCTGGGACCACAGTCTCAAAGAAAACCATTAGTAACACACTATACCGTCATGGATTAAAATCCTGCAGCGCACGCAAGGTCCCCCTGCTCAAGCCAGTGCATGTCCAGGCCCGTCTGAAGTTTGCCAATGACCATCTGGAGGATCCAGAGGAGGAATGGGAGAAGGTCATGTGGTCTGATGAGACAAAATAGAGCTTTTTGGTCTAAACTCCACTCGCCGTGTTTGGAGGAAGTAGGATGAGTACAACCCCAAGAACACCATCCCAACCGTGAAGCATGGAGGTGGAAACATCATTCTTTGGGGATGCTTTTCTGCAAAGGGGACAGGACGACTGCACCGTATTGAGGGGAGGATGGATGGGGCCATGTATCGCGAGATCTTGGCCAACAACCTCCTCCCCTCAGTAAGAGCATTGAAGATGGGTCGTGGCTGGGTCTTCCAGCATGACAACGACCCGAAACACACAGCCAGGGCAACTAAGGAGTGGCTCCGTAAGAAGCATCTCAAGGTCCTGGAGTGGCCTAGCCAGTCTCCAGACCTGAACCCAATAGAAAATCTTTGGAGGGAGCTGAAAGTCCGTATTGCCCAGCGACAGCCCCGAAACCTGAAGGATCTGGAAAAGGTCTGTATGGAGGAGTGGGCCAAAATCCCTGCTGTAGTGTGTGCAAACCTGGTCAAGACCTACAGGAAACGTATGATCTCTGTAATTGCAAACAAAGGTTTCTGTACCAAATATTAAGTATGTCATGCAATAAAATGCAAATTAATTACTTAAAAATCATACAATGTGATTTTCTGGATTTTTGTTTTAGATTCCGTCTCTCACAGTTGAAGTGTACCTATGATAAAAATTACAGACCTCTACATGCTTTTTAAGTAGGAAAACCTGCAAAATCGGCAGTGTATCAAATACTTGTTCTCCCCACTGTATATTGATCTGTTTCAAACATAAGTAACCGGATTTAGCCCAAAGCTCATTACCATGCAATCACCTATGCTTGGGAACAGAGGTCACATACTTAGCCCGCCTTTTCTTGACAGCAAATGCCCTTCTCAAAACCAGCAAAATCCTAGACAAATATTAGTGGAAGATGAATCAATAAGGACAAAGCATACACCCAATTATCCTGATATTCACATAAACAGAGAAACATAGAGACAGACCATGTGCAGATTTTCAGAGGCCAAGTCAATGAGGATGACTGATGCCATAGATCAATAAAGAGTAGAACTCTAAACACGCAAATGCTATCTGACAGCCAAGTCCATATTCCCCTACCCTGGAAAAAAGCTGAAAAGTCCTGCATTTTCCCTCCCATGGCCTGTATTTGCAAGGTATGGATTACATAGGGGTTCTTAACATCTAACATCCTTCTATCTGTTTGCAATCTAGTTGTTATGATTACAAAGCATGCCGTAGCAATTTTTGATAAGCAGTAAAAGAGGCTGTTCTGGTTTCTTCTAAGTATGTCATCCTCTCAGGGTAGATACAAAATACTAACAGTGGCTGCCATGAAACTGGGATTCAATATTAGCCATTCTAAAATAATTTACTATTGTATAAATTGCATATGGTAGGCAGAACTATTCATCAGGAAATAATTTGTTATTCATCAACGTAGCATCCTGCAAATATTACAAATGCCACACAGACCTGTATCTTTTCTACACAGGAAAATCAGGACACATAGCTAGCTAACTAGCATCAGGCAGAAGAGGTTGCACTAACAACCCCATGTAGTAAAACATGGAAACGCATGGTAGTTAATGACAGAGCCCTTTGGCAGATTGGATATAGATACAGATTGGGCCACCTCGTCTACAGTACAGTATGTCCCCATGCAGCAGACAGCTCCAGGGCCGTGTGGTTGAGCCGGAAGTGGTAGTATAACAGGTGACCCTGGCCAGGGGCTGTGGTGTTGTGTGGTGGCTCCTGCTTCCTGGGGACCTGAAGGACAGGAACCTCCTGCCTCTGCTCTGAGGGGAGAGGAAGTGCCTGACATGCCTCAGTCAGGGTGGTGAAGAAAAATAACCTGAACTGTAATTATAGCACTGTATCATGTTAGACAGAGCCCCAGGGTATTACCCGATCTATGAGCTATAATTGTGTTGGAGCCTTTTTGTAAAGGTAGGGGGTCATGTCTTCCATCTACCCCATTATACAACATTAAGATAGGGAATCATCATTGTATATTTCTCTGTGTGACTTTTTAATACGGACATCCTCATTTGCCCTCAGAGATCAGTTCACCAGAGACAACATAATAGTCATCTTACATATGCTGCAGTTTACGAAGAAAAATCAGTGAGTGAAATTTCCTTCATTGTTGCTTGTTGCTCGATAACGCTCTAATTGGCTAATCAGGGGCAGCGATTGGCGGTAAGTGGTATGCCAATTAGTCTAATTGGAGTGTGACTTTCTGGCTAGTTAAAGTGAGACCGCTGATGTTGGCATGAGTTCAAAGTGGCACTTTAGGTCAACCCGTAAAGTGCTTTCATGGGCACTGACCTAATGATTCATGAGTCAAACTCCATTCATAAAGATCTTTGGCATATTTTGCTGCCATTATGAAGGTCTCCTGCTGTGTCTGAAAGAGGTCTGAGGTATGGATGCTGTAGAATCAACTAAACTAAAGCCTTGTCTACTTAGTATGTTGAAGTGTGTAAGAACTGCATACTAAAGCAATGCAAATAATGTGTTTGAACCTGCATTTCAGGCACTGTAGCCATGGGGTAACAAAAAGGGAGACTTTTCAGTGGACAGCCATCACACCGATAATGGGTACAACATAATGGGTACCAGACTGTGCACACAGACATTAAAGCTGTGATTTTCTATGCATTTACCTGCTATTCTCAGGGCTGACCAACCCCCTGCCCCTCCAACCCAACTTAGCACATGTTGAGATGGTGCCCAGGACATGGTATAGAATCTGAAACCACTTAAAGAGGCTTTGTGAGCGAGCGACTGAGGGTGGGAATATGAGAAAATTAGAAAGGTTTCCCTAAACTCGGGGCCAGATGAAAAACACCCTCCCCCATTAAATACCCATCAAACTCTGCTGGAGCGCTGAACTCTTTGGGGGGGGGGGGAACATGTCTAGCTATACCGCCACAGCCCACCCCCCTTATCCAAGTCCTCCAGGATATAGTAAGATTGATCGTGATGGCCAAAAATAACATCAGACCTGTTCCTATGGAGACAGGGGGCCTTGGTGCACAGACCTTTTCTCTCATTCTTCAAAATTATTCATGTTGATGTCATTCGTCTCTTTCGGAACACACATGTTCTGCGTGTGCAGCCAAATATATCTTATGATGTAAGATTACTTTTGTTTAAGGCCTCTTACATGTGGGATGTGCGTGCATGCGTGTATGTGTGTGATAGTTGTGCTGATAAAACGTGTCCATCTAGTTAAGAACCCCAGGGAATGTGCACCCCCAGTCAGTCGATACAGCAGTAGTTTGCAGTAGCCATATTCAGAGACCTCAGGGGAATCAGATCAGGGGGCCCATGCAACCACCATGCACCATACTGCTACAGTAATATAGAGCGCCTGGTGGCCATTTATTGCAAAGTTCCAGTGGAGGTATGCTTAACATAAGGTTAGGTGTAGGCTATGGGTGAGGGACCATTTGACTGCTTGAGATACAAGTCAAATATGAGCCAGTTGAGCACATTCGGCTGAGGAGGGCAATAAGAGGTTTTCAAATGTTTTTTGCACTACCTCCTTATGTGTGTTTGGGAGATCAGGGGGAAGCTGAGGCAGACCTAAGCCCAGGGCAGTGAAATTTCAGTAAAGCCAAACCAGTCACCAAAGCGCCGCTAATTTCATAATTGAAAGCATGAGTGTATGGGGACCCCCATTCTTCGAGATGAGTGTTTTGATAAAAGTTCAGGAAGTAGGAGGTGGGTTTGTGGAGAGTTTATTGGTTTCATTGAAAAATGGCCTTTGAGAATCTAATGCAATGGGCTAGGTAAGTAGACTACTGTAGGTAAATACTGTACTGTCAGAGGCATAAATCATAACTCTGCTGTCTACCTTCACAAAGACTGACATTCATCATTCAACACACAATGTAACTTTTTGTCTTGTATCAACAACACACAAATGCAGAAATGTTGAACCGTGAGTTCTGATCTTTGTTATTTTTTGGACTGTCTGGACATGATCTAAATGGGAATGTTAGCAGCAAACACACCCTACAGTGGAGTTGAACTAGTCAAAGGATGGTTTTCTGTGATATGAACCTGGACTGGGGTCTAAGGCATAGATAAGACATATCAAAGAAATGTAGAACACATAGACCTACATGTAGCACAAGCATACATCTTCATGTTCATATGTTAGCTACGGAGTGTATGGAGGTAAACATGTATGTGCCTGATTTATAAAACATTGCAACAAAAAGCAAAAAAATAAGCTTAGCAAAGCTAAAACGAAATGGTCCTCATCGTCCTCATGCCCTACGACTCCCATTGTTCTGCACTCAACGATGCTAATGATAAGCCATAGCTAGGCCATGGCTAACATACTCGCTAACAAGCTAAGTAAACAAACCTCAAACTAACCTTTGAATGTCTTATCTATTCCCTCCCTTGACCTTTATTTTACCCTTTTACTCTTTATGATTTACCAACATCTGAAAAATAAGTTTACAGAAGGTCAAACGCTTTGCAAATCCAGATCTACAGTATACACTATATATATAAAAGTATGTGGACACCCCTTCAAATTAGTGGATTCGGCTATTTCAGCCACACCCGTTGCTGACAGGTGTATAAAACGGAGTACACAGCCATGCAATCTCCACAGACAAACATTGGCAGTAGAATGGCCTAACTGAAGAGCTCAGTGACTTTCAACGTGGCACCGTCATAGGATGCCACCTTTCCAACAAGTCAGTACGTAACATTTCTGCCCTGCTAGACCTGGTCAAATGTAAGTGCTGTTATTGTGAAGTGGAAACGTCTAGGAGCAACAACGGCTCAGCCGCAAAGTGGTAGGTCACACAAGCTCACAGAACGGGACCACCGAGTGCTGAAGCGCGTAAAGATCGCCTGTCCTCAGTCGCAACACTCACTACCGTGTTCCAAACTGCCTCTGGAAGCAACGTCAGCACAAGAACTGTTCGTTG
Source organism: Coregonus lavaretus (assembly GCF_964263955.1). NCBI lineage: Eukaryota > Metazoa > Chordata > Actinopteri > Salmoniformes > Salmonidae > Coregonus > Coregonus lavaretus. The sequence continues at coordinate 6,549,403 of NC_140024.1, read as the reverse complement.
GGAGCTTTATGAAATGGGCTTCCATGGCCAAGCAGTCGCACACAAGCCTAAGATCACCATGTGCAATGCCAAGCGTCGGCTGGAGTGGTGTAAAGCTCGCTGCCATTGGATTCTGGAGCAGTGGAAACGCGTTCTCTGGAGTGATGAATCACGCTTCACCATCTGGGAGTCCGACGGACGAATCTGGGTTTGGCGGATGCCAGGAGAATGCTACCTGCCCCAATGCATAGTGCCAACTGTAAAGTTTGGTGGAGGAAGAATAATGGTCTGGGGCTGTTTTTCATGGTTCGGGCTAGGCCCCTTATTTCCAGTGAATGGACATTTTAACGCTACAGCATACAATGACATTCTAGACGATTCTGAGCTTCCAACTTTGTGGCAACAGTTTGGGGAAGGCCCTTTCCTGTTTCAGCATGACAATGCCCCCGTGCACAAAGCGAGGTCCATACAGAGATGGTTTGTCGAGAACCATGTGGAAGAACTTGACTGGCCTGCACAGAACCCTGACCTCCACCCGTCGAACACCTTTGGGATGAATAGGAACGCCCACTGCGAGCCAGGCCTAATCGCCCAACATCAGTGCCCAACCTCACTAATGCTCTTGTGGCAGAATGGAAGCAACTCCCTGCAGCAATGTTCCAACATCTAGTAGAAAGCCTTCCCAGAAGAGTGGAGGCTGTTATAGCAGCAAAGGGGGGACCAACTCCATAATAATGCCCATGATTTTGGAATGAAATGTTTGACGAGCAGGTGTCCACATACTTTTGGTCATGTAGTGTAACTTATAAATGTGGTATAGACCTCACCAATGCGAAAAGCAGTTATAGCCAACCCTATTCAATGTTTTTGATCACATTGTTTAATATCGTTGTTAGCATCAGGACTTAGTGAAATGTCCTAGGGCACCTTCACACACCACAGGCATTCTGCACATCTCAACAAGCACGCTGTAAACAAAAAGTAATTTTATTTTTCACTAATGTGTTTGCTTTGACTTCATAAATGGGTCCCTGCACCACTACAACGTCAGCTGTGGTTGTTCAGAAATGCAGTGTGACCAGCCTTATCAAAACTGCAGTTGCTGTGTTTGCATTGAGACATGCTGCAGGCTTGGGCAAGAACAGACTGTCTCTAAGCCTTCTTGCTCTTGTCGTTTGGCATTGTGATCATTATATAGAACCTTGAAGCTTGGAACATGGGAATGGCACATCTTCTGGCTGCCGCAAGACCAAATGGAGCTGGAATGACATGGAGGCGTTTCAGGTATTTCGCTCTGACTCCCCATGTTTTTCATTACAACTCCCTGAAACCTTGTTGGCGTTTAGAGGGTCAGGGTGAGGGGGATGCCCCGGTTGGTCCATGATGGCTTTAGCTGCTGCTCCGCTGGAGCTATGGCGGTCGTAAACGTCCGTCAGGACGGCCTGTTAAAGTTGGCCCAACCACTGCTTTCATGTGCCTGTGGTGGTGCCTTTTGACGTGGGCTGGGCTTGGGTGACGTCAGCCAAGGGGGCTCGTCCTCTCTCCTTAGGAACGTTTACCCCCCCACCAAAACAAGCACCATCACCACCACCACCACCGCCTCAAAAATGTGAAAAACACAATAGGGGCACTTACTGAAACACTAATTAATGGATATTCCAACCAACAGAGGGCCAGAGCTTATTGTCCCCTGGCCCCGTATTAAGGATCAGGATGGGGGAGGTGGCAGGAGGTTGGAGGAGGTTGGGAGAAGGTGGTCAACAGGGGTTTAACTGGTTGACTCAGTACTTTATTCTTAAGGAGAATTAAACAAGAAAGTCTGCAATAAAAAACTGTACTGAAATGTGTTGACACTCAAGTGTTGAATTTCAGTTTGATACCATACACTGTTTGCATTGTTCTAACTTTTACCTACACTAATTGCCTCAGCCACTAAGTGACTATCCACTGGTTGCAAGTGTTACATTATTACATTTTAGCAGACGCTCATATCCAGAGCGACTTACAGTTAGTGAGTGCATACATTTTCATACTGGCCCCCCATGGGAATCGAACCCACAACCCTGGCGTTGCAAACGCCATGCTCTACCAACTGAGCTACACGGGATTATGCATGTAAGCCCAATGTATGCAGACTCAGTGATGAGCCAAATGGACTTGAACGCTAAACTCCTAATGACTGCATTAGAAGGACCTGTGGCCCCATGCCTCTATATTTAAATGCTCAACAATCAAGTCTCTATTGTCAACATCCCAGAATCTCTGTAATACAAAACACCATCCTTAACTGCTGGCTATAGTGCCTGGAGTACCAATCGTTCTGTATAACAAATGAATCCACTTTAAATATTGCTTAGCCTTGTGTCTGCTTCAGTTGAACAATCCCATGAGAATAAAAAAGTTGTAGGCTTGGGAGTTTTCTTCTATAGTTTCTTCTACAGTACAGATAACTTTGGGTTTTCAGAGGGAGACGATGGGTCTCCAAAATGCTAGTTGGATCACTTTGAACTGGGACGCTTTGTAAGCTGCTTGAGGAAGATATGTTCAAGCCTCAGCAAAAAGTCACATTCCCTGGCCCTTAGCTGGCACAATTAATATTTAGAAGGATTTAATCCCAGAGACATCCTCCTACCAGCACACACACACAAACGCACACGAGCACTCACGCACACACATCGCAATATGTTGTTTGTAAGAAACTTTCCTTAAACACTGTTGTCATTCTGAAATGATTAACATAATTGAGTTCATTGGTGGCTAAACCCTAGTCAGCACTGTCTATAGTGTACACATTGAGTATTATTTTAGAACATAAAGAGGAATGGAGCAGGGAATGACGGTCTGGACGGCCGTCCTGGCGGTTTCTGCTGCCGGCGGATAGAGCGGGACGAACAGGGCTAACCTGATTATAGGCTCCCATCGCTCTTCTCTTTGTTTGTTTATGCTCCGTTTTGTCCCTGACCCGGGCAGCAGTTACAATGGGATTACGTCCTCTTTTACAAGGGGAAGAGAGGGGAAGACGGAGCATCCTAAATGGCAGGGCGGCTAACCCAAAGGAGAAGAAGAGAGACTGGGAAGAAAAGAGAAAGGATGAGAGAGGGTCCAAGTCCACTCTTTATAATAAGCCTGTCCGATGTGGTTCTGGAGCCCTAAAGACATTCAAAAGGACAAGAGCGTGGGCTCCCAGCACAATAATGTCATATTGTGTACAGAGACAGACAGAGAGAAACAGAGAGAGAGAGGCAGGCATGCAGGCAATACTTTGTGTGATTTAGCTGATGGGGTAACATTGGTGGGAAACCTCTCCCTTCCTCCCACACATTATATAAGTTATGTGGCAAAAAAGGATTTGGTGCTGCTGTAACATGTTATTCTGACAGTGACATCAGACCTTAAGTATTGTTAGGAATGGTGGTAGTGGTAGTTACAGTGAGCCATAGCTTTAATTAATTATTGTGTTATTATCAGGTTTTAAATACTTGGCACTGTACAGAGAGAATAAAAAAGAAGTATGTGTCACAATGCATGTGAACTGTTGCTCTCTCTTACCTAGGGCACCTGTTTGACATATGACTCATGTAGTTTAAAGGGATAGTTCCACATGTTGGTAAGTAAGCCCTTTTTTCTACTTACCCAGAGTCAGATGAACTCATGGATACTGTGTGCAGTGTGAAGAAAGTTGAAGGTAGCTGCTAACGCTAGCAATGGCTTCGGAAAGTACCTTCCTTCACACTGCATACAGAAACATAAACATTTTATTCATAAGTTCAGACTCTGGGTAAGTAGAAAAAGGGCTTCATTGCCAACATCTCAAACTATCCCTTTAAAGCTTAAAAGCAAACAAAACAGTTGAAAGGTTCAGTCCTGTTTTGTAGACAATAAAAAAATGTGTTAGCGCCAGGACAGAACCTCATTCTTTAAGTTTTAGGTATTTTGTTATGACCAACTTTTAATGTTTAACACACTAATTAGCCTACCACTTAAACCACAATAACAATGATAATGCTGACTATGCATTATCTTATTCCTTCTATTTACAACTAATCATCATCATGTTTTATAACAGTGTTGACAATGAAATCAATAGCCTACTAATAGTCTTGTTGATTACTCATGTACACTAAAACATGTTTTGGCTTTTTATCTATAATTATCTAATCCCTCAGGTTAAATCAAAAGTACTGTATATGCTTGAGATGACTGTATAAAATTCCCCAGTTAAATTATTTATACACAGACTCATTTTAAACCCCATTCACTTCAATGTTAGACCACATAGCCTACAGATGATTATGCAGTGCTTATGAATCAAAAACCACAATATGCTGAAGTAATTTTGAATGGCTAAATCATGCTGCTATAAAGGGATTCCCAGTACTTTTCCGTACATTAGAAAAATTCAAACAATTCTCCGTGACCTGAGTCACATATCAACACGAAAAGGAACATTGCTATGCTTTAGACAGCCAATGCAAAAGTCATTCAAAGTTATGCAAATTAACAATGTGGAACGTGTCACATTCAGACCAACATTTTCATGAAAGCTCAAAAGAATCCCTGAATGAACATGCTTCCTTCTTTTCTTCCTGGTTTTGCCCATGGACTTTCCTTATCCAAAAGGTGAAATCCAATTTAGCATTCAGTTGAATCATAATTAAAGATGCCTGTAAGGCTCCATCTCATTTGAGTGTTCTGGGAGTCTGTCTCCTCTGAGTTCTTTGCCTGGGAAGGTGTTAATACGCCTGCTTTTCTGAGCTGGCCTCAAATTGACAAGGACCTGCAATGTTGATTTTCTTATATTTGCTGACACTACATTGTCCTGGAAGTTTAAATAACACGATTTCAAATCAAATGTTATTTGTCACATGCGCCTAATACAACGGGTGTAGACTTTACCGTGAAATGCTTGCTTACAAGCCCTTCCCAATGATGCAGAGTTTAAAAATATATATACAGTATATACAAAAATAAAGAGGAATAAAATACACAAGAATGAAGCTATATACAGAGAGTACCAGTACCAGATCAATGTGCAGGGGTACGAGGTATTTGAGGTAGATATGTACATGAAGGCAGGGTAAAGTGACTAGGCATCAGGATAGATAATACTAAGAGTAAGAATAAAGAACAGAGTAGCAGCAGCATATGATGATTGTTAAAGTGTGTGTGTTTGTGTGTGTGTGTGTGTGTGTGTGTGTGTTGTGTCGGTATGCATGTATGTGTTATGTGTGCGTATGTAGTGTATGTGAATGTGTGTGGGTTTTGTGTGAGTGTCAGTGTAGTGTGTGTGAGTTGTTGTGTATATAGTGTGTATATATAGTCTTGTGAGTGTGCATAGAGTCAGTGCAAGATAGGGTCAATGCAGATAGTGTGGGTAACCATTTAATGAACTAATTATTTAGCAATCTTATGGCTATTTAGCAGTCTTATGGCTTGGGGGTAGAAGCTGTCTCGGAGCCTGTTGGTCCGAGAGCCTGACGCTCCGGTACCGTTTGCTTGACAGTAGCAGAGTGAACAGCCTATGGCTTGGGTGGCTGAAGTCTTTGGCAATTTTTTGGGCCTTCCTCTGACACCGCCTGATATGGAGGTCCTGGATGGCAGGGAACTCGGCCCCAGTGATGTACTGGGCCGTCCGCACCAACCTCTATAGCTCTTTCCGGTCTAGGGCGGTGCATTTGCCATACCAAGCGGGGATGCAGCCAGTCAAGATGCTCTCGATGGTGCATCTGTAGAACTTTTAGATGATCCGAGGGTCCATGCCAATTCTTTTCAGCCTCCTGAGGGGGAAGAGGTGCTGTCGTGGCCTCTTAATGACTGTGCGTGTGTTTGTGGACCATGTTAAGTCTTTAGTGATGTGGACGCCAAGGTACTTGAAGCTCTCGACCCGCTCCACTACAGCCCTGTTGATGTGGATGGGGGCGTGCTCTCCCCTCGTTCTCCTGTAGTCCACGATCAGCTCCTTGGTCTTACTGATGTTGAGGGAGAGGTTGTTGACCTGGTACAACACTGCCAAGTCTCTGACCTCCTCCCTGTAGGCTGTCTCATTGCCGTCGGTGATCAGGCCTACCGCCATCGTGTCGTCAACAAATTGGATGATGGTGTTGGAGTCGTGTGTGGCCATGCAGTCGTGGGTGAACAGGGAATACAGGAGGAGAATAAGCAAGCACCCCTAAGGGGCACCCGTGTTTAGGGTCTGCGTGGCGGAGGTCTTGTATTTGGTGTGAGAGGGATCCTAGTCAATATCAAAACACTCCTGAGTGGCGCAGTGGTCTAAGGCACTGCATCGCAGTGCTAACTGTGCCACTAGAGATCCTGGTTCGAATCCAGGCTCTGTCGCAGCCGGCCGCGACCGGGAGACTCATGGGCGGTGCACAATTCGTCCAGGGTAGGGGAGGGAATGGCCGGCAGAGATGTAGCTCAGTTGATAGAGCATGGCGTTTGCAACGCCAGGGTTGTGGGTTCGATTCCCACGGGGGGCCCCCCGATTCCCACTGGGGGCCAGTATTAAAAAATAATAATAATTGTATTCACTAACTGTAAGTCGCTCTGGATAAGAGCGTCTGCTAAATGACTTAAATGTAAAACTTTCCCAATTCTGTATCATTCATTTACTCTTTCTATTATTACTCAACTACTCTAGTACTTTTCCATTCTCAGTGTTCAAGGTCTATGCAAATGACTTTGGAGGGGTGTGAATGGTGTTCTTAGATATCAAGATAATGTAAGTATTTGTTTAAGGGTAAATAGCACATGCATATTTCAAGATGTTAATGATTATGTGTATTTCATGAGTCAAGCAAGAGAGCCCCCATCTACACACACACCCACCCCACCTCCATCTACCCACCCCACCCCCAGTATACATAAGAGAATAGGGAAGAAGGAGAGTTATTCAGAAGCAAATGAGCGTCAGTCTTACAGCTCTGAGACCATCAGACAGAAAGGACCTGGAATCCTCCTTGAGCTGCCAGAAGCTTCTACAAGACAATCCTGCCATCATCACCATGGACTTTACGAATGGCTGTCAGGATGGGGGCTAATTGACACATTATTGTTAAAAGAGCAACCAACTGACTACAGATTGCTGAATGCTTTTATTTCCGTCCAAACCAAAAACTGTGACTGTGTGGTGTGTACAGTATGTGTATGTGTGCACGTAAATGCACGCTTGTGAATGATTTTGGGGGCCCATTAACTTTTGCAATCCTTTGTGCCCCGAAATCATAGCACAGGCTCCAACTTTCTTCCGTAGCAGATATGAGCCATATAAGTATGAGTTTTTCCTTCATTATGCTTATCCCATTCCTTGTCTGGAGTCCCCCATGTTCCAAGGCTCTGTAGGCCCCCGCATGGCAGGGACAAGGTCCTTCTCTCTCCCAACGGCCTCCATTGTTCAGGGGACCTTTCCTCTCATTGCTGCCCATGGCCGGACATGGCCCCCAACCACCCACCCAAGCCAGTGGTATCAGGTCAGGCACGGCGCAGGCCTGCCCTCCAGACTGGACCCCCACCTCTCCCAGTTTGCGGATCACTAAACAGGACAATCACTCTATCCATCTTTTCATGGGGCATTGTGGAGCTGCCCAGAGTTGAGAAAGGGGCTTCTTTCAGTGGGAAAACTTTTCTCTCTTTTTTCATTATGCTTTTTTGGGGTTGCGGATGGGTTAAAAGAAAAGCCCTCACAGACTATGTGTCTCTTATTGCAAGGCCTTCTCCCTTTTTGGAGCACACATCCAGGATATGAAGAGGAATCAGGACATCAAAGCTGGAGATAGACTGAGCGTGAGAATGCCCCCCCCCCCCCCCCATCCTCAGTATTCAAACCAACTGTCAATATACCTATCAAGGAGTACATTTACATGCACACTAATAATTCAATATTAAACTGATTATGGTAGTAGGCCGAGTATGGCATTAGTCATGTAAACACCTTACTCTGCTTATGTTAATGGGTGTAAGGTCATAAAGAACTAAGCATACGCCGATTAAAACACCTGTTTTTCTGAGCAATATTTTGAATTATTGGGACATGTAAATACCTTAATCGGAGTTCCAGCGGTGTATTACAGATCTGTCATTCTCATTGAAACCAAGTCTAAGAAGCATTAGTTCTATGTAATCTAGTTCTATGCTTCGTGTTCTTGAGTTTGTTTTTGCATCTTTTACTTTCGGTTTCGTACACCAGCTTCAAACAGCTGAAAATACAATATTTTTGGTTATGGAAAATATTTTTCACAGTGGTTTAGATGGTACAATTATTCTCTACACAGTGACTGCTTGTTTTGTCACATAAACTGAAATTAGGCAAACTATTCGAATTTTAGCAACCAGGAAATGGCGGAGCGATTTCTGCATATTGCATCTTTAAGCAGCACAGCTGGTAATACACTGGTGTCCCCCAGCGACCAGTTCTTACATAAAACGTCCTCTATTCAGGCTGCAAAGGCGTCATTTTCCTCCTTCATTTGATTGAATGGCCCGCTCGCCTAAAAAAAACAGAGAAAATGTTTTTACTGTCTTAATAAAACCCACATTTCCACCACCATTTATAGATGTTGCACACCGCGTTCAGGTTGCAGCAGCCTGTAGTTTACTGCTGGCTGAATGTGGTGCACAACATCAGTAAGTAGCATTAGTCAATCTAGCATGGTGGTGACAGTATGCATATTTTACCTGTTTTTTTAGGCCAGTGGGTGATTAAATTTAGTTAAGGAGTAAACAGATGTCTTTGCAGCCTGAATGGAGGATGTTTTATGTAACAACTGGTCACTGTTTTGGTAAACAGCTGAGGGATGGGGCTGGAGAAATGTAACCACTCTTAAATTCATAGACAGAGCTATGGATGCAAGGACTGACCATCCATGATATCAACATTATAGTTTTAACATGTTTTGAGGCTATACATTGTTTTCAAACAATAGAGTAAAGTTTATATTTTGGGTTATGGAGTACAACAGTTGAATTAATCTCAAGAGGTATTTATAAGTTATATTCTTAGAGAATCAAAACAACTTAGGTACAGTTGTCAGAGGCTAATTATATTCCATGACATGTAAAGCAACAGACGATTGTTGTGACAGATATACATAAATATAAAGTTATTCAATTTAAATCAGCTGACATAATCACTCAAATGTAATTCATTGGTCTATGCAAAGATTACAATTTAAGAATGCCACGTGCTTCTAGTAACTGAAATTTCACTGAAAATCGTGAGTAAATCTTCTAATGATAGTGTTTTTGCACCGTTACACCCATAATGTGGGAGGACACTATTGTTGGTTAAATTGATAGACATGACACAAAGCTATACTGACAGTAGCAGGCATTAATTCATCAAAATGTCACTAACAGATTATTAGAGTGTGAAGCCAATTTCATGACTCACTTAACAAGAACTTGAATGAGCGACCTACCCACTCCAGACCCTTAATTTAAAGGCAAGATCCAACAATATGAGACAAGATCATAAAAAATTCAATCTGTTAAATCCTGAGTGAGATGATCAAGGTAAATACGCACTATTTAAAGGCATATTTGTAGTTTTGCAGTTCAAAATCACACACACTTCTATCACAACACACTATCTATTTCACCACTTACGCGACACACTGTAACGGAAAATTGTAATTTATAATGGTAATTCTGGGTATTATCAACAGTAAAATACAGTGAAACATATTTTGTTGGCAGGGAAAGAATTGCTGTATTTCGAATGATACTGTAATTCCATCCAACAGAATACAGTGCCGTACCGTATTTTTGGAGCGCCAAAATCCTTTTGACCACTAGTGGTTACATGGTATTGTTGTTTCTGTAGTGTAGCCTTGTAAGAGGCTACATTTGTTGCACCCGTTAGTGAGAGTGCTGTAGTAGTTAGTTGATATGTGGTAGTAATGCCCCATCAATTTAAAATGGATATGGGACAGATTGGAGTGGCAGCAAGTCTTAACCCTTTAAAGCGCAACTGCCCCTAAAAAGCAACTTATCGTTTTGAAAATGGCCTATGTGGCATCGATATGAGTCAGAAACTACAAAGTGTAAATATAATAATTTAGGTCATAAAGTCAGTCTCGTCCAAAACAGAGATATGCAAGATGATAGGTAAAAATTGTATGTCACGGAATGAAGGATACATCAACAGTTTTCCGTGGGTTGGGTTTATTTTAATCCTGCCCTCATCCCCACAGCTGGCAGCACCCAAGTAATCATCAATTCGGAGCGGGCTGCATAATGCCCATGGTCAATTTGGTTTGACATTCGATATCCCTATAGGGTTAGTTAGGGACCATCAGTAAATTACACAATGGTAAGGTCAATAGCTCCAAATTTCAATGACTTAAAAACCTCAAACCAACTAATTGTAGAAATTCATATACAAATATTGAAAGCATTTAATGAGACAACTAAAAGATGTGCAACATGAAAATATTGTCCAATTTACATTGTGTCATTTATTGACGGTCCTATCTATCCCCAGAGATAGGCTATCCAAAGGCAAACCAACTTTGCAACGGTAAAACACCAGCCGGCTGAAGTTTTTTGGCGAAATAATTAGGCTAACTCTTCCCACCTGCGAACACACACAAGAGACACCCATATTTAACCACACCCGGAAACCAACTCACGTTTGAATTCAATCATGTCATGGCAGCTAGCATTCCTTAATGAAACAAATCTAAAATGATGCCAAATCAGGAAGTGCAGTCTCCCTTTAATGGTTGAGCATTTTTCAATGTGCTTTTGGTCTGTTTTGCTCTGGAGTTGCTGCCAGTTTAGAAGTCTTTGTTAAGGCCTCTAGAAGTTACCTGGCTACCCAGACTCCTTGCTCTGGCCAAATGCTATGCCACGCCCACAGATGTTAGTTTCTTCTCCGAAATGAGTCTGGATCTGAGTACCTCCCCGACCGTTCACAAAATGTGAATACAGTCGGGACCGTCTGATTGGTCCAAAAACCGATAGGTTGGGCCAGAGCCAGAACTCGAATCGGTAAAGCAGAAGTTTGAAAATCCGTCATTTGCTTTGAAACTTGGATTGGTTAGAGACAATTCAATCGCTGATGGATTTGTTTTGTACAACGCCCCTCGTGCCCCTTCTCACCACAAACGACTTCAATGATTGCAGTCTCAGACTAAAGTATATATCGAACGACAGAGGAGCGGAAGAATTCAGTGTGAGTCGTCAGGCTACTCTAGAAGTGGAAGTGATATAAAACACAAAATATTCATTGATATGCTGTATGTGTAAACACATTACCTAGCAGCCAACCTGCTTGCACCAATCCCATGTAATTACAGTAAAATACTGTGAAATACAAACCCCACCTCCCCACAATGAATTTCATTCATCCATTTATTCACTCATTCATTTCAATTACAGTAGCATTTACTTTTTTACAGTATAATACAGTCAATTCTACATTAGTGTACTGTGTGTCATTACACAATACTTGCTTTGATACTGTATTTAGATTATAGTAGGTGTACTGCAACATGAAATACAGTAACTTACTTGCCAATGAGCTGCCTGTAAGTTACTGTCAAATTCAATGCTACCCCTTTACAGTGTACATTATAGTTTTACATGAGCACGAGTTGACCACATGAGATGGCCAACATAAAGCAGTTATGTCTGGCACACAGGCTTCCTCTGACCTATGAACCCGGAGATACTTCTGGTGTCAACCATGTTCTGTATGAATGGACCTACTGAATATCAGATGTGTTCCCTGTGGCCTTTTTGCCAGAGCCCCTGTTCGAGAACAGAGATTCCTGTCTTTCTCAGTCTGATGTATGGAGTCAGAGCGTCTCAAAACTCATTGAACCATTCAAGCAACCACACTTCTGAGAAACAGCACTTTGCGGAACTGTAATTCTTACTATGGTAGTCCCATCAGTAATCTATTTACTATTATTGGTCAGTCAGATAGATCAAGGCAAAGCCAGTGTCTCACCTACTCAGTGAGTTTTATGTCTAACCAAACATTTGAGTTTGACTCATTTTGTCTTTCACACACTCACACACACAGAAAGAGAGAGAGAGAGAGAGAGAGAGAGAGAGAGAGAGAGAGAGAGAGAGAGAGAGAGAGAGAGAGAGAGAGAGAGAGAGAGAGAGAGAGCAATCTGCCATGTCTCCATTAATCTCTGCAGAAAGAGAGGGGTCTGCCCAGGGTTTGGCCTCCACTGGGGGTGAGTTGGGAATCCATTTGACTTCATTTGGCACCAAATTAATCTTGATCACCATAAGCCAAAATGGCTTTGACGGGAGAGTGTCTTTGGGAGTGGTGGAGAGATGGATCACAGAGACAGTGGTGTGAGGGAGTGTTGGGCCCCTCACAATGAGATTAAATCCTGTGAGTCTCATTTTCAAATTGCATGCAATGGTGATGATGTAATTTGTGTGGAATAAATGTTATTTCAATAATCGAGGGGCCATGTATGTTAATACATTATTATGTGTAAGTGAAAAAACAGTGGAGAGTGAGAAAGAAAAAGAGATGTATGTACAAAATCTAATCAAATCAAATTGTATTGGCCGCATACACATATTTAGCAGATGTTATTGCGGGTGGAGCGCAATGCTTGTGTTACTAGCTCCATCAGTGCAGTAATATCTAACAAGTACTTGACATGGTGGCTTAGCTCTGTGACAGCCAAACCAGATCAACATCAACATACAAAACTTGTGTTTAGTTTATAATGATGGTGGCAAAAATGATTTATTATGACCTCTTTAAATTGAGCTTTCACTTATTAACATTGTTATGTGGAAGATATTCAGATTCCCCATTCAGGTTTTGTTTTTGTGCAGTGCAGACTTCAGAGCTGTTCTTTTGATTTACAGCAGGGGTCGGTGGGGGTCGGGCACTGCCATAGCCCATAGACTGAGAATGCTGCCCATTAATCTTTGATACCTGCTACACAGTACTTTAGCACTCCTTGTGTAGTTGGTTTTCCATTATAGGTCTGTGATTTATTGTGGCATCAGGGGGTCCCTGAGGTGGTCTGCTTCCAAGGGCCACGATTTATACTTTCAGAGACGTCTCAACGTAGGACCAGCCCCTCTAATGAAGGAGAGGCCTGGACCTTCATTGACCAGCTGGTTCTGAACTCTGTAGTACCAGGTCCCCATACTAAACTACTACTCACTGAAGAGTAAGACACTGAGAGAGTTGATCCATCAATGGAAATAAACCATCTACTCTGATTCGCATATTCACACAACAGAGCCTTTAACTAACAGTAGCCTATTAGTGTAAAGTCTTCCATTTTCACAGCTCAATATGTGTGCAATTATCAACTGGGCAGGAATCTCGCTCTGTAATGTACAATAGACACCCACATTACTAAAACTGAAACTTCATGACCAGCAAACTTTTGCAGAAGTTTACCGAAGCACATTTCACAATCCATAGGCTATACTGAAAATGTCGCCCCGCCCTTAAGTCGTTAACCTCTATAGGTCAAGGATGTCTTGAGGGATGACCCTGTATTAGCATAGGGTGCATGCATGACACCCTCTGAGGAAAGAAAGTGAACTCAATGCATCTGAGTCCATTGTGGAGAGTGGAGACAGTTGGGGGGGGCTTGACGAGTGTCAACGTGGAGCAATCATCAAAGACAAAGAGAAGTGGGAGGAGGCAGTGGCTGGGAGATGGTGGGAGGTGGTCAGGTGGGTGTTATGTTAAGTGATTGACAATCTGTAATCCTCTCATTAGGCAGCTATTTGTTTTGGGATATGCAGCAGCACAGGTTGGAGGCAAGACACCAGAATTCATCACCTGGCCTACAGCTGATTTACTGCACACCTGTGGGAGGGAGTTTCAACAGCAGCAGGGCCTCGGGACACAGTGTCAGGCCACCCTCCACTACACAGCAGCATTCTAATTCCTAGAAAATCTTTCTTTGTTCTCTCTCTCCCTCTCTGATAAATGACTGTGGTCCATTTAAACAGTGAGCATGTCCTCTTTAAAACACATATATTTCATATATTAACATAAACACAATACAAACACACAGTACTAGCTATATACAGTAGATAATACCACCCACCCTCCATTAACATGGAAGAGCACTCGTATTGTATGTTACTAACAAAGCAGAACTCCTTCAAGAGACTACATATCATCTCACTTCTACGGCTATAAAAAACGGCATTGCTTTCTTTCAGAAGGGGAGAGGCACATAATTGTAGCTTTGCTATCACAAAGAATAAGAAAGGAGTGAATTCCTAGTGCTCATGAAGCATTAAACCAACAGAAGGGCCATGCAATAATCTACCACAAAGCTCTGACATGTGAAATAGAAGTATGCATGTCAACCAGTGTGAGATCATCCAGGCTCTGTCGCCGCCGGCCGCGACCGGGAGACTCATGGGCGGCGCACAATTGGCCCAGCGTCGTCCAGGGTAGGGGAGGGAATGGCCGGCAGGGATGTAGCTCAGTTGATAGAGCATGGCGTTTGCAACGCCAGGGTTGTGGGTTCGATTCCCACGGGGGGCCAGTATAAAAAAAATATGTATTCACTAATTGTAAGTCGCTCTGGATAAGAGCGTCTGCTAAATGACTAAAATGTAAAAAATGTAAATGTAATCATGCTAACAAAGGACGGAAGGAGTGGTACTGTGTGCTGCAGCTGCAGAGGGAATGAACCAGAGTTGCCTATGGATGTCATCATCATTCATGAATCAGATACTTGCCAATGATGGTTCCCATTTTACAATAAGCGTCTCAAATACCTGTGTATTAATGTGGTAGTAAAATGCACATACAGTGCCTTCAGAAAGTATTCACACCCCTTAACTTTTTCCACATTTTATTGTGTTGCAGCCTGAATTTATAATGGATTAAATGTAGATTTTGTGTCACTGATGTACACACAATACCCCATAATGTCAAAGTGGAATTTTGTTTGTAGATTTAAAAAATAAATAATAACAAACGGAAAGCTGAAATGTCTTGAGTCAATAAGTATTCAACCCCTTTGTTATGGCAAGCCTAAATAAGTTCAGGAATAAAAATGTGCTTAACAAATCACACTCATTCTGTGTTCAATAATAGTGGTTAACATGATTTTTGAATGACTACCCCATCTCTGTACCACACACATACAATTATATGTAAGGTCCCTCAATCAAGTGGTGAATTTCAAGTACAGATTCAACCACAAAGACCAAAGGTTTTTCAATGCCTCGCAAAGAAGGGCGCCGATTGGTACAGACGCTGAATATCCCTTTGTGCGCGGTGAAGTTATTAATTAGGTTTTGGATGGTGTATCAATACACCCAGTCACTACAAAGATACAGAGTTCTCACTTTAATATGTCCAAGGATCATTTAGCAGACTGACAACCTTTGTACAACTTTGAAAATAATATACCTTTAGTTTACATGCAACATAAAATAGGCATACCCAATACAATAGGCTTACCGTGCGCAACTATGGAGCAAAACAGACGGGGTTGGCTTAGATTGATGACAACATGTAAACTACACTGAACAAAAATATAAGTGCAACATGCAAAGTGTTGGTCCCATTTTTCATGAGCTGAAATAAAAGATCCCAGAAATGTTCCATACGCACAAAAAGTGGGGGGCTTGATGAGTGTCAACGTGGAGCAATCATCAAAGACAAAGAGAAGTGGGGGGAGGCAGTGGCTGGGAGATGGTGGGAGGTGGTCAGGTGGGTGTTATGTTAAGTGATTGACAATCTGTAATCCTCTCATTAGGCAGCTATTTGTTTTGGGATATGCAGCATCACAGCTTATTTCTCTCAAATGTTGTGCAAACATTTGTTTACATCCCTGTTAGTGAGAATTTCTCCTTTGCCAAGATAATCCATCCACCTGACAGGTGTGGCATATCAAGAAGCTGATTAAACAGCGTGATCATTACACTGGTGCACCTTGTGCTGGGGACAATAAAAGGCTACTCTAAAATGTGCAGTTTTGTCACACAACACAATGCCACAGATGTCTCAAGTTTTGAAGGAGCGTGCAATTGGCATGCTGACTGCAGAAATGTCCACCAGAGCTGTTGCCAGGGAATTTAATGTTAATTTCTCTACCATAAGCTGCCTCCAACGTCATTTTTAGAGAATTTGGCAGTACGTCCAACTGGCCTCACAACCGCAGACCACGTGTAACCACGCCAGCCCAGGACCTCCACAGCCGATGTCTTCACCTGTGGGATCGTCTGAAACCAGCCACCCAGACAGCTGATGAAACTGTGGGTTTGCACAACCAAAGAATTTCTGCACAAACTGTCAGAAACCGTGTCAGGGAAGCTCATCTGCGTGCTCGTCGTCCTCACCAGGGTCTTGACCTGACTGTAGTTCGGCATCGTAACCGACTTCAGTGGGCAAATGCTCACCTTCGATGGCCACTGGCATGCTGGAGAAGTGTGTTCTTCATGGATGAATCCCAGTTTCAACTGTACCAGGTAGATGGCAGACAGCGTGTATGGCTTCGTGTTGGCGAGCGGTTTGCTGATGTCAATGTTGTGAACAGCGTGCCCCATGGTGGTGGTGGGGTTATGGTATGGGCAGGCATAAGCTACGGACAACAAACACAATTGCATTTTATCTATGGCAATTTGAATGCACAGTGATACCGTGACGAGATCCTGAGGCCCATTGTCGTGCCATTTATCCACCGCCATCACCTCCTGTTTCAGTATGATAATGCACGGCCCCATGTCGCAAGGATCTGTACACAATTCCTGGAAGCTGAAAATGTCCCAGTTCTTCCATGGCCTGCATACTCACCAGACATGTCACCCATTGAGCATGTTTGGGATGCTCTAGGTCGACGTGTACGACAGCGTGTTCCAGTTCCTGCCAATTTCCAGTCACTTTTAACAGCCATTGAAGAGGTGTGGGACAACATTCCACAGTCCACAATCAACAGCTTGATCAACTCTATTAGAAGGAGATGTGTCGTGCTGCATGAGGCAAATGGTGGTAACACCAGATACTGACTGGTTTTCTGATCCACGTCCCTACTTTTTTTTAAGGTATCTGTGACCAACAGATGCATATCTGTATTCCCAGTCATGTGGAATACATAGATTTAATGAATTTATTTAAATTGACTGATTTCCTTACATGAACTGTAACTCTGTAAAATCTTTGAAATTGTTGCATGTTGCGTTTATATTTTTGTTCAGTGTATATTTAGTTTCCAAATGTTTATTGAGAAGATATAAATACATTTGCACAATGAGCACTTGCTGTCCCTCAAATACATAGTTACAGTTGTTGGTTAACTAGCTAGCGAATTTTAGCCATATTAGCGTTGAAATGAAATCAGTCAAAACACCGCAAAACAATACCAGAGGGGTATCCTACGATGCAGTTTTGAGGAGTTAGCGAGGTAACTTTGGTCAACTCTGAGTTCAACTCGGGATAACAGATCATACAAAAGTGGCTCACCTTTTAGCCAGGTACATTTCTATGGCAATGAATTCCAAAAGCCTATTTTACACCATAGCCTGCTGAATTTGCAAGATAACTTCTCTTCTAAAATAAAATTGGCACAAATTAAAATGTGCCGCTGACTAGCCCATGGATTTATGTTTCAGCATTGTCTCAATGAAGAGTTTTGCGTTTGACTAGCCATGTGCAACATGCATGCGCAGTTACAAGCCTGCTATAGTTAGCGGCAGGCGGTCTAGCAATATCCACCATCGTAGTACGGACGAAGCCTGGGCTGGAATGTGAAGTTAACTGAAGCTGGTTAGCTTTAGAAAACCCTGAGTAGATCTAGCTTGCTTCGTAGGATACCCATCAGGCAGTTTGAGTTTGAGTTTCAGCCACCTACCATTCCCCACATGGCAGCTTCTTGTCATTGTTTCTAGCTATCTGACCATTCAGAATCATAACAAAGCAGGGATTCTGGCCCTATCCATGCGTGAGCATTATTTTGTGACTTTGTCAGCCAACCCATCTATGGAGAGTGGATTTACACAGCTGCAGGGAACAGCATGACTTTTCTCTCAAAACAGTGCAGAGGTGAAAGATGGCTGTGGTAGGAAATCCCCACTGTAATTTTACCATACCCTACGTTTAGCTGAAAGCCCCTGCTGAAAGTATGTAGGGATTTTGGCACATGATTTGCATAATGTTCAAAATGTATGAAAAAAGTTAACCTTGGGTTATAAGAATAGTAGGCCTACCTTTTAGGCCATATGGGTTAGTGAAAAAAGCACAACGCAATGAACATCGATTTTGATTGAAAATAAGTTTTTTGTTTAAAAACTTGTAATAGTGAAAGAGTCACCCACATTCAGTCAGCAATAGTAAGTCTTGACCAAAAAAAAGCCTATTTTGGTAGTTTTACGGTAGCTATTCAATTGCCTATGGAGAGGAATGTTAAGAATGTGAAAAGCTCCTATTCCTATTGAAACGACTGTGAGATTAAATGTTATTGCCACTCTTAGAAAAATTGTGACAAATCTGATTTCGACTATTCACAGAATTGATCCCTTATTTAGATCCTCTTCCACACAACAACAATAATATTGATCTTCCACTCCCATGACTTGCAACTGTTCTAAAGGCAAAATAACATCCCTTTCTGTTCAAACGTTATTTTTTATTTATTTTTTTGAATGTTATATAACATAAGCAGTTCAACACGTTTTTATTTGGCCTACAGCCAATGGTATTTTAACCAATCACATGATTATCGATAACTTTAATTTCAATAAAACATTTCAACACTCCCATTAGTGCTTCGTCATCTTCTGCCTGGTAACAGCAATTCCTCCTATTGGTTTAGACTCATTTCGGTCGCCTCCCTAGTCACAGAGAGAGAGAGCGAGCGAGCGAGACAGAGAGATGGGGGGGGTCAGGTTTTTGGGGGGGGTCAGGTTTTTAAACTTTTCTATCATAAACTTTTCTATCATTGACCACGTTATTCATCTTGTACAGTACTATGGCCACACACACACAGCACTGTCAAGTGAGGTAGTGCACTTTTGTTGTTCCACTTTAATGACATAAAATTCAACTGAAACCTGAAATCAATATTGTTAATAAGCTACTTTGTCTAAATTAGAGATGTTTATAATGCAATTATTATTAGGTTTTAACGTAAACGACTTTGCACATCATGATTTACTCTTGACTTTGTATAAATTAGAGATGTTTATAATGCAATTATTATTAGGTTAGGCTTTAACGTAAACGACTTTGCACATCATGATTTACTCTTGAAATATTCAATAGCCTGCCTTATTCAATGGCTCTGATAGTTTTTAATGCTTTTTAAAGGTTTTGTGATGCATAGGCCTATTGAATATGCCTGCAATCTGAACAAGTATATAAATTGCTGTATAATGATTACGTTAAAGTGATTTAAAAAAGACATGTCCTACTGTTAAGTGTCTTTGTGTGGTAGAAGCTTGCCCATGTGCTCACCTCATGTTCGACAGGGTGACGAGAAGAGAAGCCGGGGCTATTCTCAGATGGCTTTTTTCATGAATGTGTCTATACCGCCCCCTATCAAAATCGAACCAATTCACATTAATCTCTGCATTACCAATTTCCCTATACCGACACTAGCCCTACATCCCTCCTCCCTCAAACCCCCACCACTCAGCGTCCCTTCTCCTCACCCCCTCCTGACTCCCCTCGGCTGTATAGGCTACGCCACCCAGAATACTGGGACCTCCCATTTCCATACCTATAGGAGTGGATCAGCAGCGATGGGAAGGACTTGGAACTTTAGAGGGGTAGTTCTTTAGAGTTATCCTCCTCTCGCTATAGACTCCTTAGCTCGGCTCTCTCAGACTCGCTGTTGCTTTGATCTTCTCCTTAACAACAGTTAACGTCATCGCATAGCCCTCTGAAGGGGAGTTTTGTCTAGAAGGGTGAAGCGTTGGAGCTCTCAGAGGGCTTACACTGTAGGAGCAGCAAGCAGCATCTACCGAGGCTCACTCACTCCTAACAAGAAGCACCTCTTTTGATTATTTATTCAGCCCTAAAACGCAAGCTACTACCGCAAAAGACATGGAACACCAGCTGTTGTGCTGTGAAGTGGAAACCATCAGAAGAGCTTACCAAGATGCCAACTTACTAAATGACCGAGTTCTACAGACAATGCTCAAAGCAGAGGAAAATTACCTTCCGTCTCCGAATTACTTCAAGTGCGTCCAGAAAGAAATAATACCTAAAATGAGGAAAATTGTGGCTACATGGATGTTAGAGGTGTGTATATTTATGATGTCTAGATTTATTGCTTAAAAGTTTGTGTCCAAACACTAACCATGCACTTTGGACGCAATGTATGGAATTGGTCGTTTTATGCATCGTACGTTTTATGAGCATGACCATTCATATTATGTAAACTTACTGACATGTAGTAGGCTAATCTTTCATTTGTGTACGGTTGTCCAAGTAGGCTAAAATAGATTTGGAACACGGTCGTAGCATATTAGGCTATTTCCCATGTATTGTGTGTGTTCAGTAATTACAACACTTGCAATGTAGCTGCTCGATTATTTTATTTGTCGGAGACTTAGGAAATGTATTTAGATTGAAAAAACATTCCAAATTAATAGCAATGTACACGTATGCAGTCTTACTCTTGCCAGTAGTATGCGCCATCTTTGTTGTCGTATGCGTAGGTTTTTAATATCATTAAAAAACTTTAATAATGTCAGCAATGACAGTAACTCAATCAGCAAGTCGAAAAGTATATCTTGGGTATGCACTTATAATCCTGTCGCACGGATAGCGAAAAATGATTATATAAAACCATAAAGTTTGTTTCGGTTTACTAATCAGGCTGCTGTTGCTGCAGTTTCTGAAGGTCGCTCTGGAAACATGATCATTTTCACCAAAAATGTAAATAAGAATGCATTTTAAATGGTCGGATATGATACTATATCGATTAATCAACATTTACATGTAGTTAGAGATTGAGTTTTATGTCGACATACATTTTTTATTAATTTCAGAAATTGTGAGTCAGCACAAGATCTTAATGTCGCAGGCTCCACGAGAAAGAGCGGTGTCGTGAAAATTAAATTGTTTTCATATGTTTCCTATATGAAAATTCGACACATCTTGAAACTATCCGATAAGGTATATCATAAGGATCATTTACATGCTAATTTGACAAACCGGGACAATTTTTACATATTTTCTTTTCTTTTTTGAAAAGATGACGAACTAGAAATTTAAGGGGAAAGTTGCATTGACGCCACCTTTGTGTCTTAGTAAGAAGCGACTGAAAACAGCCTAAATTCTCAACTCTTTCAATTTCCGTTTTAATTAGGCCTAAGCAACTGTTTCAGTTTTTCTAAATACATGATTTTATGTTAATTGCATTGGCAGACTATATCCTACTTTGCGCCACCTGAAGCCTACAATTAGGCCATAGCTATTGTTTTAAGGACAGCCTTTAGGAATGGAAGGATAATGCAAAAAATGTGTTGTGTTGTCATTACAGTATTTCGTTTTCACTTATGGACGGGCATATTTATTGGTATATACAATCGACCTGAATGCACTTATAGTCCTATATTATAGGCTACTGTAATTTGAGGCTATAGGCTAAATTGCTGTTTTCACTTCTAGGTGTGCGAGGAACAGAAATGCGAGGAGGAGGTTTTTCCCCTGGCAATGAACTACCTGGATAGATTTTTGTCTGTGGAGCCCACAAATAAAACCAGATTACAACTCCTGGGAGCTACTTGTATGTTTTTGGCCTCAAAGATGAAGGAAACGGTCCCGTTAACTGCAGAGAAGTTGTGCATTTACACCGACAACTCCATCCGGCCCATCGATCTATTGGTAAATGAGCAATGTCAATCTTCTAAATAGACACTGTATATGGCTGTAGTTATAATCCATCCAGTTGTGTTCATTTTAAAGACAGTTTGCATCAAAGAAAGAGTTTGGTTTCTTGTACATTTCACATGGTAGCATACAGCGGTTAGGCCAGTGTAGCGCAATTACATGACGAGGGCGACATCTCCCTCTAGTGGAAATAACGTAAAATGTAGAAGAAATGATGTGAAGCCACTTGTGAAGTTCGATTGTCTCATTGCGCCCGTCTGTCTTTCTTTGTAGCAAATGGAACTACTGACTCTAAACAAGTTGAAATGGGATCTAGCATCAGTAACACCGCACGATTTCATAGACCATTTCCTCTCCAAGCTACCGATCCATCAGAACACGAAGCAGATTCTGCGCAAGCATGCCCAGACATTTGTGGCTCTCTGTGCAACAGGTAGGCCCAGACATGAACCATTGTCTGTTAAGTGTGAGCTTTTTCCTGTCACTGCTCCATAACCACTTTTTCAGGGACCAATGGCTAATATATATGTCAGATGCAAGATTTACATTTTGTCTGCATTTTTCCCCACTTGTGAGGATAACTCTTTCTCCTTGAAGGCCCCCGGGTGGCCAATGGTCAATCTAAATGGTTGGGGGTATGGGCACTGGTGCAGGAATGTTTGAGTGTACAAGGCCTAGCATGTTTTATGGAGGGTGTCTCAGTCACTTTGTAGTGTGGACAAGTAGAGGAGATACTGGAATGGAGTCAGTGATCTCTTTTTCTCCAGATCAGTTTGATGTGATTATGAGTTTGCTTCTCACCACATTGGTTTGTTTGCTTAGTTGTTTCTCCCCAAAGTCAGGGTTTGCTCAATAGAATTTGAATCAGTTGTCATTGGGGGTATGTTTTAGGGCTATTGGAAGAGCAACAGGATATCCATTGTCCCCTACCTCATTCTGCCAGAGCCTAGAATGGCCTTCCTCACATACCCTCCATCTGCTGTGGTCTCTCTCTCTACCCCTATATACAATACTTGATAGCTTTGTCTGTTTTATTTACCACATTAATCCTATTGAAAGCTCAGGTGTACCATTTAGCCAATGATCTGTTTCAGATGTTTTGCTTTACGACTCAAGTACTTACCATCTCTCTTTCTTTTGTCTTCCCTATAGATGTCAAATTCATCGCCAACCCTCCCTCCATGATCGCAGCGGGCAGCGTGGCAGCAGCGGTACAGGGGCTGTACCTAAAGATCAAAGACGGTGCACTGTCATCCCAGAACCTAACCAACTTCCTGTCCCAAGTCATCAGGAGTGACCCGGTACGTCAAACACAGCTCCCCAGACCTTTACATTGCACCACACACATGCTTGCATTGACTGTTTGTCACAAACCCTTTCGCTACTATTGTCTTTAAGGTATTTTGCATCATTATGCTGACAGTATCTCTCTCTCATCACAGGACTGCCTGAGGTCGTGTCAGGAACAGATTGAGTCTCTGCTTGAGTCTAGTCTGAGACAGGCACAGCAACATAATGTCTCCACAGAAACAAAAAGGGTAGATGAGGACGTGGACCTGTCCTGCACCCCTACAGATGTGAGGGACATTAACATTTGAGTGTCATCCTCCTCATTTTTTTGGAAATATTTTTGAGGCTCTGGCCTTACCAAGAGGCCATCTGGGAAAAGAGGACATCAGCGCACCCTCGAGTCGTCACCCTCTGAACACCCTCTGGCAAACGCTTTTGTGCCACACCTGTTACGGTGCCCTGGCCTATATGGCCTCCCAGTGACGTGTGGCCGCCCTCAGCCAGGGCTGTCAAGAAAAGACTGAACACCTCACTTTTCTGAGACCACCAGTCATGTTCCCTCTCACTCTCCCATCCTGTCTGGCTCAAGACATCAACAAGGATGATAGCAAAAACGAATTCTTATGAAAGATACACAACTATATGGATGAAATGAAAACATTATAGTTTATGTGCAAGAGTAAGCCACAGAAATATACATTCTTACCACCCAATGTTGTACTAGGATTTTTAAATACCATAGACTGACTCTACATGCTTACTTAAAACATTCAAAATAACATCGAGTAGGAATTTTTAGTCTGTCTTTGTGTCTAGGTTTTTATTTGAAGTATAAATTCATTTATAAAAGAGAAGGGGCATTTTTTTTCTCTCTATTAGATAGGCATTTTACTTGCTATCAAAGCTCCCCTGTTTTTTTTGCAGTCTAGGCATCTGTGTATCCCCGCTTGCTTATGCGTTGTCACTTTATTATATTGTCTAGACTTCTAAAGAAATTCTGAGCCCCTAGTTTTGGCCTCTTCTCTTTTTAACTGGGTTGTATAACTCAACAGTATACTTTTAGTATATATTGCTCTGTTTTATTGTTTAGATGATTGTGGATTGCTGGTGCTGAGATTTGCCAAATAAGTTCATTCATTCTTCAATATAAGGACAATTACTTTATATTCAATTAGGAGTAAATTGAATGAACCAGCATTGTTTGGCTGTTGATTTATGATTTATTTTTTCCTCATTGTACATATTTCAAAAGCTAGCAATGACACGATAAGCTAAAGTCTAGCATTAATTGCAAATCTTTACCATGCAATCCACAGTTACGTTTTTTGTGTGGTTATATCTTACTTTCTAATACCATTCCATTTTTAAAAGCACTTTTAGTCAGTTTTTTTCTGACTCATAAAAAAAAATCACAGAAAAAATTAGAAAAAATGGAATGGGGTGGAGCAGGTCTCTTTTAACTGTGGTGTTCTGTGTGTTACAATTTTGCGTACAAGTCAACGCAGCCCAGCAGCAATCCCGTGTACCCTTGATGTAGAAGGGTATTATTTTGGAGATTGTTATGCCACAGTTCTTACAGGAGGGGTCTATAGTGAGACGAGGATTGTGTGTGGCATGTTTCAGCATCCTGTATCCCATCGCTTGAACGGCATCCAGAGCATTTGAAACACTAAAGTATCAAACTTGAACGCTAAAACAAAGATTAAGTGTGTTTATTATTGCATATTTTACTATTGGAGCCAGTGCAGATTAGAAACAGGATGCCAAAGTCTGTCTCTAACATTTTGTACACAACTATTTACCATAGTGCTTAACACATGCCTGCCCTCAAAATCATGTATGACAGTGTTTTCTCAATACAAAACTGAAAGAAAACACCATAGTTAAAATGCTGTTTAGAATGTGTAATTGAGGGGATAAAAATACAAAAAAAATGTTTTTGTTTAGAGATGATTTTGCACAAACCTGAAGACTTAGGCTATGTTTATGTGGCTTGCCTAAGAGAAGTGGATCACTAAGATGGGAAGGGTAACGTTGAAAAGTGGGAGTGGGAAAAAGGGAGGCAAAAAGGGTGACAGCTTGACAGCAACAAGTTTTTGTTGAATTGCTGAATTAAGGTGTTTGATTGTACATTGAGAAAAAGAGATGAGAGAACAGGATAATGGGAGAGCACACTCCTCCTTTTGAGCTGCTATGGAGGAATTCCCAGCAAAGTGTAAAACAAAATGAAAAACAACAAGAAAAAAACAATGCTTTTTCTCCTATTGTTTGCTGCTATATATTTTTTTAATACATATAAATGTCAATATACTGCCATGTAATAGGTTTGTAATTTTCTATGAGAAAATTATGTTGACATCTTTGTTTTTGTAGTTTTATGTCATCAGTTTTTACTTTAATATGATTTCATTGCTATTCCAAAAAGAGGAAAAATTAGACAATAGACATGGTTTTTATCAACAATACCTCATATTACAGTCAAGATTATCTTTAATTTAGTTCTTTTTTTTTTGTTCTTTTTTTATTTTACTTGTTTGTTCAGTGGCTGATAGTCCTGTTTAAACTGCTAATGGTAATGCATTGATCATTATCCAAATGGGTCCTGATGAGAGCAAGTAGAGAGAGCATTGATTGAAACTGGTGCCATAACAGACCGGATTGTATAACTCTTTTGAGTGTTAAGCTGTCTCATTGAAAGTCTTCATCCCCTTTAGGCCCCTGAAGGCCCATCTATTTTATATTTATAAAGCATTTGCTCGAGTTAAAACCCTTAATGAGTTTGAGTTTGTTAAATACCAAGCCATAGAATTATTTTCAAATCATCATGCCGTTATTCCACACAGTTCAGTTCATGCTATTCTAGATATCTTGTCCTCCACCAAGAAGCATAGCATATTTATATTTGTGTCAACTGCACAATAAACGGTAAATAGATTAAATCTTGGAACACTGCAGTTTTTTCTTAACTGATCCGCTACTGGAACATTGAACCAAAAGAATGGGCTACAGATATTATTGGCACACTTCCATCTGACCCAGACATCCTTCAATCAGAGTAATGAGTGTGAGAGCCAACAGTGGTTCACTTAGCCATAGACATGATGCTGCTATATGTTCTGGTTGTAGATGTGAGGTAGGTCTAGTGTTGCCAAGTGTTTGACAAATGATGTTGCTGCAAGCTGCTGAAATTTCTACTCGCTAACAAAGGACCCATGATGGAAATATTGTTTTTCTGTCTAGTGTAAGGAATAATTGTTACCTCAAAAAATGAAAAAAAATACATGTTGATGCCCCTGTGCTCAACTAAAGATGACATTACATATTTTTGTCATATTAATAAAAAGTGTTGTTAGTGAAAATAAAACAGAAGGGGTGGAGATCTTTGTCCAAACTTTTCAACAGAATGTGCTGCAGTGCTCGCCACCAGCTTTTTACCATTGCTTCTATTGTTAATGACGGTCGTGTGGGTCGCCCCTCTTACTGAGCTGTGGGTCAGGATCTGTGTTCATTGCAATGGGTCAAAGGTCATCTGGGGTCCAAGAAAATAAAGCAAAGATTCTGAAATGTCTGCTTTATGATGTCTGTTTTGTGTAACAGTCGCTGGTCTGAAATGCACAACCTTTTGCAGATCCATTCTAGAAACATGATTTGAATATCAAACTAAACTAGAATTAAAAGTGGATAAAAAACATCCTGTTTTGTCTTTTCTTGATGGGAAAACAAAAAAGAATGTTAATGTTGATGTATTTTACAATGTCACATGATACATATTTATTTCTAAAACAAACAGTTATAGTATTCCATACATTCCTCAGTTAAGATCAGTAATCATCCATTTTGAATAGGAAGTTATAGATTACTGACACTGACAGAATAGTTTAAAGCAACATTGATATACATGATGATATTGAGGACATTTTCCAAAATCTAAAGTAGAAATGCTTTTGTGGGGCTAATGATTACCCATGCTATTGGTTAAAGCATGAGTGTGTGACAGTACTCATTGATGTATTATGCAAATCATTCCTTTGATCAGGGTTTTCTATAAAGAAAAAGGCGTGAAATTCTAATCCTTTCCCACAGCCCTGCAATCGTGAGCTGGACAAACAGTGGATAAAGGGTTTCAGCACATAAGGCAATGCGGCACCAAATCCCTGCTGGCACACAGACATCTCTCTCTGTCTCTCCCTCTCAACATCATGCCACAATGTATCTTATAGCATTTGTAAACTAAAGGATTAATAAAACTGCAGCCATAATGCTCACTATTTGACAAGCACCAAAACAACTATCATAAGATGTCTAATCTAACCCAGGGTTATAACTGTTTTACTAATGATTTATTAACCCTAGCCTTAACACCAGCCCTAGCTTTAACCTGTTGTTGATTATATCGTAAACCTTTTGCATCCATATCTGACCATTACCATATGCCGGCAAATTCTGATATCTTTATACTAATTGGTCCTTTGACCAATCAGATCAGCTCTTTTGCCAATAATCAGCACTGCATTTTATCACTGGAGACAATTTTCGTACACATCACTGCATTTTGTATAGTTCTGTTGGCTGGGCCCAGTACTGGCTACTTTTCGTATGTAAAGTTGTTCTTCATATACTCCCCCACTACCTCAGTGCACGTATTAACTGGAGATCCAGCTATTTTTAGACCCGCTCTCTGGACTGGTTGGTTCTGGAGCTCCTGCGGGTCTCCACTGACCTGGGGAAAAATGCTTTTTGTTTTTATGCCCCCAGCTCATGGAATAGCCTTCAGGCCACCTTGAAATTAGACTCGCTTGTCTCCATTGGACAGTTTAGATCGAGCTTAAGGGAGGTGAAATGTGAAGGTTGTGTTTGTTTTGATTAAGCTTGTTTTATTTATTGTATTGATATTATTTATTGTATGTTCATGTTTTGCATTTGTATTTATTAAGGATCCCCATTAGCTGCTGCCAAGACAGCAGCTACTCTTCCTGGGGTCCAGCAACATTAAGGCAGTTATATACAATTTAAAATATTACATGACATGACATATTAATAACACTTTTCACAACATGTTCACAAGGCTCCCTTGCAAATGAGACCCTGGTTTTATTGGTGACCCACCCTGTATAAATATAAGTAATTTACAGATAGCCAGGGGCACACTCCAACACTCAGACATCATTTGTATGTGTTTAGTGAGTCTGCCAGATCAGAGGCAGCAGGGAAGACCAGGGATGTTCTCTTGATAAGTGCATGAATTGGACCATTTTCCTGTCAAAATGTAATGAGTACTTTTGGGTGTCAGGGAAAATGTATGGAGTAAAAATTACATTCTTGTCATTAGGAATGTAGTGAAGCAAAAGTAAAAGTTGGCAAAAATGTAAATAGTAAAGATACCCCCAAAAATGACTTAAGTAGTACTTTTTAAGTATTTTTACTTAGGTACTTTACACCACTGTGTAAAAGCAACTGATTGTTGGGTAGGTCACAATAAAATGTCAAAGGCTTTCAGATGGGCCAGAGTAAAGAAAAGATGGTACCCACTGGTCTAAGGCCCTGGGCATTTGTGAAGGAACTCTTGAGTATTTCACATAAACCTGTGGGCGTCTGAGGTTCGCATTAATACGGTGTCCTCAGCCTCTGACATCTTAGCGCTTGCGGTTTCAGAGGAAGGATCAACATTGCTCCCCAAGTGCCATCAAAGGGTACAGGGATGGACTCATCAGGACATGCTATCTCAGTGTGGTATCCTTTCAACATTTTTACCCATGTCTGTAGCTATGATGCAGTGCAGACCTTCACAACTGAGAATTAGGCATTTCTCACTCATGCCATTGGTAAACAGTTTCTATGCCAGGCAGCCACATAGGAGAATGCTGTGCTGACCTGATCCCTCCTTGCCTTTGAGCAGCTTGTGACAACATCATGGATCAAATCAAATCCTATTTGTCACATGCGCCGAATACAACAGGTGTAGACTGTACAGTGAAATGCTTACTTACAAGCCCTTAACCAACAATGCAGTTTTAAGAAAAATAAGTGTTAAGTAAAAAATTGATAAGTAAAAAAATACAATAATAATAATAATTAAAGAGCAGCAGTAAAATAACAGTAGCGAGGCTATATACAGGGGGTACCGGTACAGAGTCAATGTGCGGGGGCACAGGTTAGTTGATCAAGGTCTTTTAAAAAGTTATCCTGACTTCCACAGTGATACATATCAACATTAAAATATTAAATTGAGTAGCTGATTCTGGGTGCCAAGATTAATCGTAACTGAATGTTCAAAAAACAAAAGCATGAAAACTTATACTGGCATCCTTCAGATCTACAGACATACTGCATAATGGGCTAGCCTATAGCCATCTGCCCCCAGGACTGGAATGGCCTGATGTTAGCATGAAATAGGGGCCCTTGTCTCAGTTGTGTGGCCTGGCACTTATTGTATGTGTTTTGAATGGGAAATTCACATTTATCATGAATCATGCAATGCAGGCAGTTCATCACAGAGATGGGGGGTGGGGGGTGCATATGAGGCACCAAGGCAGGGAAAAACTCTATGCCACCATTTAGTTTGGGGATGCTTTTCCTCGAAGTGCCTGGCGGTTTCATTTGTCACGTCTTCTTTTCATGTCACCACTCGCCACCTGCTCCAGAAATTCCAGAACATTCTCTAAACCCTCCAGTGCCCCCATAGCCCTCTCTGCCTCCACCCTTTCCTTGGCCCCATCCAGTCTGCTCGCCTAACATGGAGAATCAAAGAAACAGTGCTGCAACAGCTTTCATTCACTGGCTTACCCTCGCTCTCTCTGTTCTTTTTTTTTTGCCTTGGACTCAAACACACACAAGTAACTACGAATCAGGTCTGACTGCACAAAGATAAGCAGTGCACTGGCAGTTCCTTCTTCCCTCCAGCTCATTTGGGCTTTATCTGTCCCCCTCAGAAGGTGCCGCGGGGCAGTGTTCACCTGCTGCTGCACAGTGCACCAACCAGCTGCCACTGGCCCCCACCATCACTATTCCCCCCCCCCCCCCCTGTATATCGAATAGAAAGGGGGGCCTTGAACAAAAACAAGCGCGTCGCAACCCCCGCCATCGCTGGTGCCTCTTGATGCCATTGTTACAGCCAGAGGCCAATCCCACACATGACCCAGGAGAAGGGGCCGAACATTAACCGACTAGTGACCACCCTTGAAATCAGGCTGAAAGGCCCAGTGGTGGAATTTTATGGGGATGGAGTTGGTAAAAAAAAAAAAACAGACAGACAGTGATTGCTTTGTGCCTCTGGCAGGTGAATCAACTCTCCTGTCATCTGTCATACTGTATATAAAGTAGTTTCACAAAAAAAAGTGGCTTAGAAACACATACCACCTCAGTTTGTATTGCATAGTAAAGAATTGTGGTTTCGGTCACTTATTTAATATAATTGTGAGTTGAATTAATGCTTGTAAACTAATACACCGTAGCTGATGGAGGAGATCCGTCTCCATTCTACATTATCTCAGCAGGAGGAGCTCCCTAAAACATGGGTGTGATATTTGTCATTGACCACACAGTGGGGATGTTGTAGAGTTGAAGTTTCTGGCTATCCATATGACTTCCAACTACTTGTTGATAATTTCAACCGCTGAAATTATGCATCTCCTTGCGACCATTTCATAATGTTTTAGCAAGTATGAATACAAAAGGAAACAAATGTATTGGAATATGCTAACATACATACTTCACACAAGTATTTGAAAGAAATAGATTTTTATTATTATATTATTATTATTATTATTATTATTACACATCAACCAGTAATTTTAGCAATCTCACAGCACTCATTCTCAACCAGGTCACTCAAAATTGACTTACACTATTAGAAAAAAAAGGTTAATTTGGGATCTGTATAGAACATTTAGGGATGTTATATATATGAAGCAAGCAATAGAACCCTTATTGGTTCCATTTGGAACCTTTTTTCCAAAGAGTGTACATCATAATTCCTGTAGATTAAAACAAAAATTCACTTGTTTTATATAGAATCCTTAGAATGACAAAATAATTGATGCAACTCAGCTCTCTCTTACCACCCAGACAAAGCACTAAACATCCAGGACTATGGTGTATATAACACCAGTTAGGCCTATGTAGCACTTTCAGTTCACTTTTGTGTTCTCAGTGGCACTCCATATTTCTAAACTAGACTGATGCCCAATCAATTGATATCCTAACCTTTGTCATTCGTAAACACCAATTCTTCATAGTACCAATCGATAGCATACTTTATGCTCCACCCGTTAAAAGTCAGTTAACTACACTACAGACCAACTCAGGACCTCCTGTTTACATAAAAGCAGGCCCACCTACAGGTTCCTCCTCCTCAACTGTTCTCCTATCTTCTCGTCTTCAAAGCCACAATGCTTCACAGGAAAGGTTGCATTCAAGGAACCCCCTTCAGATCCACAAGCCGTCGACTTTAGGGTTGCCAGTTCTCTTCAGAAGGACATCCCCCCAGACCCTCCAGTCTTCACATAATCACTGAAGTCTGCTGGCACATTTAAAATAGAGCAGACCTAAAGGTGAAAGAGATTAAGGAGAGCCAAAGATCAGTACCTAGTTTTTCAGTAGACATTAGATTAGCCATCAAAATAAGAGCATGAAAAACACTGCTAACCAGTGGTCAGCTTAGGTCATGGATAATCTAAAGGCTATGAACCTTCACATTGAAAAATGGTTGAGTCAACCATTTGTTTGTTTCTATGAGCTTATTCACACAATTGACTAGTGGTTTGAGTGAGATAGTCCTACCTGTCTAAACTTGGCCCGAACCTTCTCCATGTCCTCCTGGAGATTTTCATAATGAGGTTCTTCATGGGGGAACTTTTGAATCAACCCAAGAAGAGATTCCAAAGCTTTCAGCCTTTTTCTTAAACATAAAATAGACAAACTGAAGATCATTTTATTTGCGTGAAAGTCAACAGGAACAAGTGACTAATGAGTTGATAGGTATTTTATTACTGCTGATGAGAGGTCAAACCTGGCCTTCACATCTGTGTTGTTTTGAAGAAGGCATTTCCAAGTGATTCCAAATCCATAATAGAAGGAAACCTATAAAATGAGGTGAGTAGTTTAGAAAGTTATCTGTAGTTGGGGAGAAATTTGTTGTAAAAACACAAATCACACTTATTTAACAAAGCTGTTTTCACAAACCAGTAAGCATATACATGTAATGTGCATTTAACAAAATAATATGTAGGACTTTAGCTGAGTAACAATCAGCTGCTGTAACAACACTGGCTTGCCATGCCTGCCCTGGGGTTTTGACTAGCTATTAAAAATAGTTACTAGTCAGACCATTATTACTGTTCCAGCTGGGTGATATGCGTTATTACGTAGGTCATGTTAAGCATAGCACAGAGAATTTTCAACAAACCTTTACTTGGCGATAGGATACTTCCTCAATTCCCGACTTGGAAGAACGTTAGCATGGGGAAACAGTGCCAGCGAAACTAAACCAAATCATGGATTGCTGTCATACCTTGTCCATAGACTGCTTACAGGGTAAGGAAACCAATGTGTAATTTTGTAATTTGGGTAAACTATCCCCTTAATAGCTAGTGTTGACTAGATGGTTTACAGTTTATGTCAGAATTGACTTTTTGTAGCATGTTAGAACTTACGCTGTAGGTTACGATAATTAACGTAGCATGTTAGGATAATTAGGTCAAGGTTTGGAAAATCGTTAGGTTTAGCTCAAATGCAAAAACAAATATCAACTTTTGACGTCAATTTAGACATGACCCTGGGTGAGTGATGCTCAACTTGCCTCCATTGAAAGCTTGGCGCCATGTGATGCTCCATGTTTACGACCATCAATCATTCCTTGTCGCGTGCCTTCATCGAACCCCTCGCGGTACCCCTCTCCATGGAACCTGAAATCATTAAAAACTCATACGTTAATCAATGAACATTGTTCCAACTCTAGCTAGCTAGCTAACGTTAACTATAAACAGACAGGCGTCATGCTAGCCTAGCTAGTACTGGCTAGCTAGTTAACGTTAGCTAGCTAAATAAACTAGAGCAAGGCAGTGTTTAGCCTACCTGTTGTCCGCCATGAGAATACAGTCAAATAAATCTTCACTTTTGTGGGCCATTTTCAAAGAGTATCGCCTATTAAAAATGTTACTTGGTTAGCTATCTAGCCAACAGCTGTCGCTTCCGCAAACATCAGTTTGTGGCTACAGCATTGCTTTGGACAGCCCAACAGTTAGCTCGCGCATCACTGCCATCTACTGTGTTGGAGTTTGTTGGAGCCGAGGTTCCAGTTAAAAGCAGTAAAGAGATGCTAGTGCTGAAAATAAACATAACATTTAGCGCTACATTGTCACATCTCGCAATGAACATGACGACTAACACCATGGACAGTGCCACGTAATAACAGCCAATGAAGGTATCTCAATGACTGTAGTGCTCTAGCAGCAGTGCAAGCAGTGGTGTAAAGTACTTAAGTAAAAATACTTTAAAGTGCTACTTAAGTAGTGTTTTGGGGTATCTGTACTTTACTTTGTTATTTATATTTTTGCCAACTTTTACTTCACTATATTGCTAATGAAAATAATGTATTTTTTACTCCATACATTTTCCCTGACACCCAAAAGTACTTGTTTCATTTTGACAGGAAAATGGTCCAATTCACACACTTATCAAGAGAACATCCCTGGCCATCCCTGCTGTCTCTGATCTGGCAGACTCATTAAACACAAGTGCTTCGTTTGTAAATTATGTCTGAGTGTTGGAGTGTGCCCCTGGCTATCCGTCAATAAAAAAAGAAAATTGTGCTGTCTGGCTTGCTTAATATAAGGAATTTGAAATGATTTATACTTTTACTTTTGATACTTAAGTACATTTGAGCAATTCCATTTATTTTTTATACATAAGTATATTTAAAACCAACTACTTTTAGACTTTTACTCAAGTAGTATTTTACTCTGTGACTTTCATTTTTACTTGAGTCATTTTCTATTAAGGTATCTTTACTTTTACTCAAGTAAAAGTAGTTGGTTTTACAAACATCAACAGCATAATCCCAGAAACCCTAGACCCACTCCAATTTGCATACCGCCCCAACAGATCCACAGATGATGCAATCTCTATCGCACTCCACACTGCCCTTTCCCACCTGGACAAGAGGAACACCTACGTGAGAATGCTATTCATTGACTACAGCTCAGCATTCAACACCATAGTGCCCTCTAAGCTCATCACTAAGCTAAGGATCCTGGGACTAAACACCTCCCTCTGCAACTGGATCCTGGACTTCCTGACGGGCCGCCCCCAGGTGGTAAGGGTAGGTAACAACACATCTGCCACACTGATCCTCAACACGGGGGCCCCTCAGGGGTGCGTGCTCAGTCCCCTCCTGTACTCTCTGTTCACCCATGACTGCATGGCCCGGCACGACTCCAACACCATCATTAAGTTTGCCGACGACACAACAGTGGTAGGCCTGATCACCGACAACGATGAGACAGCCTATAGGGAGGAGGTCAGAGATCTGGCCGTGTGGTGCCAGGACAACAACCTCTCCCTCAACGTGACCAAGACAAAGGAGATGATTGTGGACTACAGGAAAAAAAAGAGGACTGAGCACGCCCCCATTCTCATCGACGGGGCTGTAGTGGAACAGGTTGAGAGCTTCAAGTTCCTTGGTGTCCACATCACCAACGAACTATCATGGTCCAATCACACCAAGACAGTCGTGAAGAGGGCACGACAAAGCCTATTCCCCCTCAGGAGACTAAAAAGATTTGGCATGGGTCCTCAGATCCTCAAAAAATTCTACAGCTGCACCATCGAGAGCATCCTGACTGGTTGCATCACCGCCTGGTATGGCAACTGCTTGGCCTCTGACCGCAAGGCACTACAGAGGGTAGTGCGTACGGCCCAGTACATCACTGGGGCAAAGCTTCCTGCCATCCAGGACCTCTATACCAGGCGGTGTCAGAGGAAGGCCCTCAAAATTGTCAAAGACTCCAGCCACCCTAGTCATAGACTGTTCTCTCTGCTACCGCACGGCAAGCGGTACCGGAGTGCCAAGTCTAGGTCCAAAAGACTTCTCAACAGCTTCTACCCCCAAGCCATAAGACTCCTGAACAGCTAATCATGGCTACCCGGACTATTTGCACTGCCCCCCCACCCCATCCTTTTTACGCTGCTGCTACTCTGTTAAGTATTTATGCATAGTCACTTTAACTCTACCCACATGTACATATTACCTCAACTACCTCAATTAGCCGGTGCCCCCGCACATTGACTCTGCAACGGTACCCCCCTGTATATATAGCCTCCCTACTGTCACTTTATTTTACTTCTGCTCTTTTTTTCTCAACACTTTTTTTGTTGTTGTTTTATTCTTACTTTTTTTGTTTAAAATAAATGCACTGTTGGTTAAGGGCTGTAAGTAAGCATTTCACTGTAATGTCTGCACCTGTTGTATTCGGCGCATGTGACCAATAAAATTTGATTTGATTTGATTTGATTTGATTTGAAGTATGACAATTGAGTACTTTTTCCACCACGGAGTGCAAGGAAGGTCCACATTTTCTTTACCCTAAAAAGGCCTACCAGGAGATGAAAGCTGCCGGAAAATACAGAAAACAAACAAATATTTATTTGTATATATGAATGACAAAACATTGATGAAAAAATAACAGGATTCGCTACATTTCTGTCCATGCATTGGTGACCTATCAGTTATCATACTGGCCTAGTACTTTCCCTATGGTGGTATATTTATTGTGTTATATCTTTAGTAGGCTACTGCCCCTCCCTACCTTCAGTCTATGCGCAAACCCTACACCCCAACCCGAGCACTCCGTTCTGCCACCTCTGGTCTCTTGGCTGTGGCAGGGCTTGCAAATTATTCTGAAGTACAAAGGGAAACCCAGCCACGAGCTCCCCAGTGACGCGAGCCTACCAGATGGGCTAAATGTATTTTATGCTCACTTTGAGGCAAGCAACACTGAAGCATGCATGAGAGCACCAGCTGTTCCAGAACTGTGTGATCACGCTGTCCGTTGACGATGTGAGCAATACCTTTAAACAGGTCAACATTCACAAGGCTGCAGGGCCAAATGGATTACCAGGACGTGTACTCAGAGCATGCGCGGACCAACTGGCAAGTGTCTTCACTGACATTTTTAACCGCTCCCTGACTGAGTCTGTAAAACCTACATGTTTCAAGCAGACCACCATAGTCCCTGTGCCCAAGAACAAGAAGGTAACCTGCCTTAATGACTACCGCCCAGTAGCACTCACATCGGTAGCCATGAAGTGCTTTGAAAGGCTGTTCATGGCTCACGTTAACACCATCATCCCGGAAACCCTAGACCCACTCCAATTCGCATACCGCCCCAACAGATCCACACATGACGCAATCTCAATTGAACTCCACACTGCCCTTTCCCACCTGGACAAAAGGAACACATATGTGAGAATGCTGTTCATCGACTACAGCTCTACGACTACCTGATGTTTTTTAGAGTTCCAAAACTGATAAAGAATTGTGTGACTTCGAAAACGTTCAGTGTGCTACAATTTACTACATTGTGTCCCAATAATAAACATTTTTTTTGCACACAGCTTGTGGCATGTGGTAATCTTGTTGAACCAAAAATTGCTGTGAGAAATGAATCATCAATATGACTTTCTAGAGCTGATGACTGATGGAATGATCAAAATGCATTCCAATAACATGGGGGGCCATCAATGAGGTGGCAACAATTACACATTTTGACATATTATTTCACATGGGTGTCTTTGGTCAATTTGAAAATGTAAATGCAAACACATACGAGTTAAAATTAAGGCCTAAGCTAAATGCATTATATATATATAAAAATAAAGCTGTACAAATATATAAGTATTTACAAATATCTACAAAAATGTAGACAAAAAAGTGCATACAGATTCCCATATTTGTTTTTCAAAATACATGGATCAAGTATTTTCATTACATAATATGGCTAAAAAGTAAATTAAATTAAATGGAGAAAAAAAAATGGAAGAAAAAAAATTAGAAAGAAATACTACAATTGATTTCAATCCAGTTCTTCTTGGGCCTGTATGTTTGGAGTGGTGTATAATGTCATGTGCAAATTATGAGTTTGGAGACACCTTGTAGATATAGAAGCTTCTTAGTGTAGGTTGTATGTTAGCACCACCAGTCGCTCATCTCTTATTGAAACTGGGGCTTTGGATCGAGATCTGTGAAAGTTTCCCAAAGGCATCCATAGTGTCTATGTCCAGGCTTGACTGAGGGCCTTGCTCGGGGTGGGCTGACAAGCCCAAATCTGTTGTTATATCCAGGGGCAGGGTGCTCACCCTTGGCAGAAACTGGGACAGTGCAGGAATGCCTCTGTCTCGCCCTTGGAGCCTCTGCCTGCTGCCACCCAGGCTCACCAGGGTCCCATGCTTGTCGGAGACATAAATATTGTAGCCGTCTGGGAGGATGTTTTCCTTGAAGGAGCAGTCATCTTTCATATAGGTTTGCTATGGGAAGAGGAGGGAGAAAATAACATCTAGTGTATATGGAGTGACACACACAGGCTATTTGTCAGACCCTCTTCATCCTGACTGACTCCTGCCAGGAGTTATTCGAGAGCTATTTGCATAGCATATACAGAGTCACTAGAGGCCAAGGTTATTATTCCAGTTCCTTTCCAATAAGGTTTTAACTTTTAAATATATACCCTACCAGTGGACAAAGGTTGCTGCAGTGACATATAACCTATAGTAAACCATATCATTCTCAGTATTTGCCAGATGTATTTTAAATCTGGTATGCAAATGTTAATGTAACATTTCATGCAAGGAAAGGTTTTAAAAATTTGACTATCATGAGCTATGATCTTTGTGTTGCCTATATTTTACTATATGCATTTATATCAAAACCTTAGGATTATAGACATCTGATGAAGGATGATTTTTTAGATAATTTTTAGATAATTGGATAAACTGTCACAAACACTTTCTCAAAATGAGTATGTTTATTTTTTAAAGTTAATTTGATATAAATGTCGATTTATTAATGCTCCTCCAAACTATGAATTGCTTGCTGTTATTCACAAGTCGGAGCTGCATCTGAAATTGTGAGGTTTTAGTCATTCCAATCAATGTGAACGTTACATTAATTTTACAGTCAAAAGTCAAATGTGAGTGCTCTTACGGATGCGTACAGTCTTCCATTCCCTTCCATGCAGAGATACTGCGAGGCTGCCACTCCTTTGATTGCGACACAGCCTGTGTCTACAGGTCGGATTTCCACCAAACCTGTATCAACACAACAGGTCATTCAGTTTACTTAAATGTTTATTGTTATATATTTATATTTCCAAATAATAATAAAACAGTGACAGCAATACATAAAGACATACCAATAGACAACCACAACACATGATAATACAAATAAAATAAAAAGACAAAGACAAAACATATAAAACAGACAGAAATATAAGTTTATATTGTGCCTAATCAGAATAATACCTCAAATTTGGGATGAAATGGAAAAAGTTCAGTATTTGGTCATGAGCTGACTCCTCTCCTTATTTTGGATGTTATGAAGGAGAAGGGCTAGGTGGATATTGTTGTGGCTTTAGCTCTGTGGATTCTAGCGGTGGATCTCTCCAGGGTTAAGATGACAATTATAGATCCACAGAGTGTTCAAGTGAGCTTCCTGATCAAACCATGCTTTCAAAGTGGCCTTTTTTGCTGCAGTAAGTGCAGTTATAAGTTGATATTACTTTTTGGAGTTTAGACAGGTTTACACACTTTCTAAATGTATTGTATTGACTATTAGGCATATCTCTGATGTATGTAAGTATTATGTACAACCTAATAGAGTTACCATTTTATAATCCACAAATTTCAAATTCATAATCACAAGTTTTCAAATTACTTTTTCAAAGGATGCCAATACAATGCTCAACCAAAAGTAACCACCGCTTTCATCAGAACAACCCATCCAGAATATTAATTTTGGTTATGCAGTCTCCAATCAATATTGTGAATGACCTAGCCAGTGATACTGAAAGATGGCAAAGCAAAGGCAAAGTTAATGTCTCAACAAAATAAAACTGTTTCATTGCTGCTCTATTTATAGTGGTAGCCTACTTACTGTAAGAACTCTGCTCAGGAGATCCGTGCACCTTGCCATTCTCGTTGATTAGCAAGTGCAATCCGCGTTTGGCCGCATACAGATGTCTGAGCCGGACCGTCTGTCCCCATCCGTTGGCTATATGAGGCCCGGAGTCTGGCAGTGGCAGACAAACTCCAACAGCAAAAAATATGTTGACCATGCATACTGCAGTAACTGCAGGTGTCCTTTTGCTCATTACTATGTCAAATGTTCTTTCCTGATGCTGTTCTCTGTCTATTATCCCAGACCCTCTGCCTTCTTTCTATCTGTCGCTATTTTCTAGTAAGACAATGTCCCAGCCTTTTTAAATGTGCTGCTTATCAGTCCGATCGATAACCCTTTTCCTAAAGCCAATTCTGGGAACAACGTAACACACCCTCTCGACATGCAACAGAATCATAGGTGACTGGTGGCACATGCCACAACCAAGGATTTATAAGATAAGTTAGGCCTTTAGTTATCAAAGTCAAAACATTGATGATCATAATGTATTAGAATTAATTGATTATAATTATATGTTTAGTTTAAATATGTATACTGCATTTGATTTATAGCCCTATGTAATTTATAAGGTATTGAGAAGTTGAAGTGAATTATAGGCTACTGGATTAAAGTTTAGCCATCCGCTCGTCATTATAATATAACAACAACCTTTTTAAATTTGTCTATATTAATGAAATCCGGTTTGCCATTGCTCAATCAGGGGGAACATTTAGTTATTTCACTAAATGCCAAGTGTACACTGCAAGTCATGTGTAATTCAAACCAGCTCTGACACAGGAGCATATCTGTCCTTGTTGGACTTGGTCAACAAGCACAAATAACAGATTTACCCCTCTGTTATCTGATTTTGACCGAGGGTTTCCGATGCTTAGTGCGCACGCGTTGTCAATTGACGAACTCCTCCGTGGACCGTGAAATGTAGGCTACATAAAAGTTAAACAGTAATTTAGAGCAAATATCCCCATTCATGAAAATGCAGCCGAGGACCTACATTCCAAAGCGCAATATATCAGATCAGGTAGTATTAAACTATGTGGACGGTCGAGACAACATCTATCGGTGGGTAGCTTATTCCAGTAGGACAATATTTGTCAAAATACATGTTTTGAATTTTTTATCAAACTGATGTATTTAACTTTATTCATAACATTATGATTTGACCGACTAAACGGGAGACTATTTGAAGATTACTGACTAACCCATGACTAACCACTACAGACCGTGCTCTGCCTAAAATAAATAGCCTACTTATTCTGTAAACCAGATTTATTTTCACTCAGTGGTCCATGTCATTATACTCACTAGGTGGCGCACAATACCACATTATCAATTTTACATTCTAAAGTGCCTTCGTGAGCGTTGTGGGCTCCATGTAGTCTTAAATTGACACATGCAATTGGTTGGTGAAGTTCGCGCCAACGACATCGTCAAAGGTTACACGTATGCTGGATAGGATAGGCCTACTTTTCCGCACTTTTACACCTTGAATTGGGTGCACTGCGCAGGTGCCCCTCCTTATTTGCACGGAGGCTAGCTGTCTGTTCAGGGTGATAGAGGGTGATGGTGAGTAGGGGAACCTAGGCTGGTTAACGACATTAGATGGTAGCCTTAACACTTTATAGCTACATTTAATTGTGGGCATACCGAAAAGGAAAAGTCATATTGCCATGCTGTTGTTGTGCCTTTTACTTTTGATCAGTATGGCTTGTCAGTCAGTATCATTCCCATAGTCTCACACAGGCTTCTGCCCTCGGATGATAGAATGACCTCTTAGTAAGAGTCAGTTGGCGTGCCTCGACCAATGGCCTCCTCAACAACAGTGAATCGAAGGCCTGCACTGCAATACTGTGCTGTGACCTGATGGTGACATTTGAGAGAATGCCTTCATGCTTTGGATGAGTGAATAATGTTCATTGCACTGCTTGAGTCACGGATAAACTAGGCTCTCTTGCCAGGCCAAACTGTCTGGTGAAAGACTTTAGAAAAATGATGTCATGCTGAAATGAATGCATGGCTTCTGTGTGATGTGCAGTGCAGAGGATGTAACATTCATAGGCCTACTGATGTACAGTACTGTTGACCTATGTGGTCATCCTGATTTCCCATCAAATGAGAGTTGATTGCTCTGCTAATGCACTCACTGGCAGGCAACTCCTATCCGTTATCATACATATATTGTAGTTTTATTGTAACGTAGGATAACATAGTGTAAGGTAGTGTTGATCACCTGTTGGCCAAGATTTATTGAGGCCACTCCTCTTGGGGCTCATTCAAATAGACCTTACAATATAAATATTCAGAGAGAAAAGAGTAGAGCATATAATGGATACCATCGTCCCCCCCATAAACTGCAGATGGATTTTGTGCATAGAATGCACAGCTTTTGTAGTGCATTGGGAAAACTGCTAAACAAGTTGACACACACCAAGTGATGTCATAGGCTGCATAATACTCATGTGTTACTCAAAGTCAAGTTCTAGTTCCCAAGACGTAGGCTTAACCATTTTCTAAAGCTCCAGGGAAATGTGTTTGTGCATGAACTAAGGCAAGTGGCCCATGGCCTCCACTGTTTCTGCTGAAATGGTGACCATCGGCCCCTTGATTACAGGGCAATGGTCCATGTCATTTCCTAAATGCCCCAGTACAGAAAGCATTACACAGCATGGAAGTGAAAGAGGGGGAGTTTTTTCAGCACCTTTTCAAGTACCTTGTCTTTATAGGTAAACATCAGGAGGATCTCAAACAGACACCTCACAGCTGGCCCTACAAAGAGAGTATGGGGTACAAACACCCTCTTTAAGTACCCCTTTACTCCCTCAGGCAGATCACACCACCCATAATGTTTGCACCGCGGCGACTAGCACGAGATATGTCTCAAACGTTTTTCGTTCTCATGCTAGGCTAGCAAATGCTAAAGCTAGGATAGCATGAGGACGAAAAAGACAGTTTAATAAAAAACGAGCAGTATTTTAATTCTTCTCGATTTGTCATTTTGGATAATGGGATAATTAGGAGTACAGCAACATCTTCCATCCCTGGATTGAGGTACGTTTTCGAGCCATATCCCACGCTCATCACCGCGGTGCAAACATAATGGGTGGAGTGCATTTCGACTTAAAGGTACTGACCCTCAAGTCGAGTTTTGGCTAATTCAATCCATAGTGTGATTTAGCCATTTAGAACAAAAATATACTTATTTCCATCACTCAGTCAGTGTCGTAGTACATTTCAAGTGAGACACCATCAAGGTTTTAATAACTGTGTTACACTGAAACATTAAGTTATATAATAATACGTCTCTGAAATGTGCAGCAGGGT
The DNA here is from genome assembly GCF_964263955.1 of Coregonus lavaretus. Lineage (NCBI taxonomy): Eukaryota > Metazoa > Chordata > Actinopteri > Salmoniformes > Salmonidae > Coregonus > Coregonus lavaretus. Next base: position 6,506,846 of record NC_140024.1, on the reverse strand, counting down.
GACGCCCTGGCTCTGATGCCCTCCCACGTGCCAAGTTCTGCAACCCCACTCGGTCTGCCAAAGATGCCGCCTATTATCATGGCTGAATAAAGCTAAACCAAGGGTAACACTGAGGAGCCAGTCACCTGATACTACACCAGGTGTTTATTAGCACAAACGGTTGTTTGCCTGTGGTTTAGGCCAGGTGTGGCTATTTGAATGTCCTTGCGTCTGGCTGATGTGCTTCAGTGCCTCACTGTTTTGGTTTGCTCTGTCTGAGCCCATTAACAGTGTCATAGTGCCATAGATCAAAACTCCACTTATTGAAGTCTTGAGAGAAGTTAGTAAATCTGAAGCATCTATATTGTGGTTGAATAGCAGGGAATAATGCAACCTTAGTAAAAGAAAACAACCACCAGAAACATTCCCATTATATCCTCTCTGTTCTGTGCTTATGAGGGATAGCCCCACACAATCTCCTTTTGTTTTGACAGTAGGGAACAACTGAGCCCTGTCCCGCTTCATCCATCTCCTCTCATTGCCCCTTTTCCCCAGAGATGATCCAGTCTCACTAGCGTTAAAGACTCAGGCTTCGCTTGTGTTTGCCTGCAGGATAAAGCAGCAAAACCCTATAAGCTGGGGCTTAGAAGGTGCGATACCCATGGAATCCAGGGACTCTGTGAGGGGGCCTAGATAACTAAGTGCTCAAGGTGCCCCTGCCAGTCAGCAACACGCCTGGCCTCATCCCAATGCAGCATGATGTTTTAATCATTCTTTACAACTGGGATCTACACAGATGGCTTTGGACACTGTTGTTGATCTTGGAGTTAAAAATACTGATTGGTGTGTATAATGTATATGTTGGGGGTGCATGCGTGCAGGTGTCAGTCTTAAATAGCTTTTGGCAGTGAAAAACATAATTTGTGGAGATTGTTTATGCCGTTCACAATTCTGCATATTCACTTTTATTTTCCATTTTTTTGCTGTTTATTTAACAGACTTTGATACTCTACCTCACATCACATGCCTTGTGTCAGTTCCCCAGTGCTGAACCCCTAGTATTAATTGAAATCTGTTGTGGCAGAGGGACAAATTCACATTGGAAATGTAGAATGGCTGCCTTCATCCTACCTCAATGGAATCCTCCAACACCTTGCTGCCAGTTTACATAGTACCATCGAACAACCATTCAATTACCCATCTCTGTTAGCGAACACATCGTTGCAAGTTCCCCTGACTGTCTCTGTGAAGTCTTTGTGTTTTACAGAACTTGAAAGGCACATCTGAAATAGAAAGATATGTTGGCCCTGGGTGGATGGATGTTTATTTGGTTGACAGACAATAGAGTCAAGGCAGATAGATAGAGTGTAGCCACTATTTTTAGGGATTGTTTACAATCCTTAAACATTGCAACTTCAGTTTACTGGAGCAGAAAGCTGTAATTCTTTCAGGCAAAGACAAGGCTCCATTTAGCTCGAGCTATCCAGTGGACAGAAATACATGTGTATTGAGTGGCCACACCTGTCTCACTCTTCCAAGGCTATTTTTCTTTAAGAGGCATTTATCAAAATGGACAGTTCAACAAAGAAATAACTTGGAATTTACATAACTTGCTTTCCTCTCCTCAGTTTGACAAATATATTTCTGGTTTCTCCATTGAATAATGTGTATTGTAGTACGATAGATACAATATAATTTGATGTAACATTAGTTTGAAAAGTTAGAGAGCCATTGGAATTCTGAAACCCTATGTTATCACACTTCTTTCCAAACCTTTCAGTCAATTATTGTACAATTGATGTTGTCAGAAACAAGTATTAGTCTTGGTAGACCTGTCCTAACAAGGGTTCAGACATGAAAGAGTCATTTTCTACAACATTGGGAGTTTTATTAACTTCAAATTTAAGTTAGGCATTAGTCATGTGCACAGCACATACATCAAGATATTTAACAAGACCTGTATAAAACTACAGATAATATCTAGTAAATATAAAAAAGACAATGGAAACAAGAGTAACAAGACCACAGGACTCAAAGACACGTGTTACTTGAGACCCAAGAGCCCTCCCCTGGAAGCAGAAACAGCACAGCAATGGAAGAAATAAGCACCCATAGGAGACAATAGATCATGAACATTTAAACATTTAACACCGAAACATGCTCATTATTCTGCATTTTAAGTTCTTGTCTCTGTACCATCTCATCAGATAGATTCAGGGATAGTATACATGGCTGAACAATTGTTCAAACTAATGTCTTGTCTATAAGGTGCACATTTCAGAACATTGTGTTGTGTTGCTTGTACACTTGCTGTATAAGCAAATGAGGTGACTCTACTGAGGATGGATCAGGGTTCACAGAATATTTGCCAGTGGCTTCTCAGTCTTTTGTAAACATTATGGTGAGCCATGCAAAACAGTCTATTGGGGAACATTTGGCACAGCTGTGGCAAAGGAAAAATAATTATGGGATTGGCAGTGCAGCCTGATGTCTTGGGTGACTAAATAATATTACCAACAGGTGTTTGAGCATCCAGGTCATATGTGACAATATTAAGTCAGGGAGAGCATCATAGTCTTGACTCATTTTGGCTGCCATGTGCTCCAGTCTTTTTGAAGGGGAAGGTGGCATCCAGGATAGGATTGTTTTACGGGAGACAGAGACTTCCACAGCAGGTGTTTAGACATGGACACAGAGAGTTCACCAACAACACCCTGAGATATTTGCTGTAGCTCCAGCCATTCTATTTTTTACAACCAAATGATATGTTTTCCATTGACTGAATTTAGCAAAGCTATTTGCTGTTTCAAAGTTACGCCTCATTAGATTTCTTAGGATTTGGACGCTATTGTTACTATTGTTATATTGAATATAGAACAATGGGCCATCGCCTCCAGTTTCAGTTGTCTAAAATCAGTACTGTACATTGTAAACTACCATGGTATGTGGAATGTTGATCCTGAGATGGAACCCTCTCAGAGGAGAATGAACACCATCGTACAATCTAGAACTATTCTAATAGTCCCAGTCGGTATTAGATAGAACGTTGCGGCCCTGCCCGCTTGTGGGGAAAACAACTGGTGGTTACATAGGTTACCTATTGGCCTATTACCTATTGGCTCAGAGTAAAAACTTTACCTTTTTAAAACGCAAATTTTTTGTTGTCTGCTTGTCTTAGTCAATTCCAAAACTACATTTAAGAAAAGTAAAACATGCCTAAAGATTAATTTTCAACATTGCCAGCTTCCTAGCATTCTCAATATTGAGAAAAAACGTAATATTGTAGGTCTTCCCTTATGCCCCTTTTCATGACAGTGCTAGCAGCCGAGTGAGTGAGTGAGTGCTAGCTAGCGAACGTTAGCCAAGACCAACAACAAACAAACAGACTGTACACTACAAGTAATGAGTGGAGTTACAAATGGACTATACTATACAAGTTAAATGTCTTACCTGTGATTAAATGTTTTCCACACACATAGCTACGTGTAGCCTACTTGGACACCGGCTCCCCACATTTCCCGTTCTCCCACGCCAAATAGCCTGAAGCCACAGCACAGCGCTCTTCTTGCAGGCTCTATTTCCCTACGTGGGAGCATTGCGAACCATAGGTCAGGATTTTTGACCTGGTTACATTGAACAACACAGCAGCTTTTGGCATGTTTTGTTATTTGTTTTGTTATTTCTGTATGACAAAAAAAACGATGACGAAGTTGCTTCTTTTACAATGGGGGTCAATAGGAAAGAATGTTGGTTTTCCCCAATTTGTGGACGTGGTCGAGGGGAATTCCTTATTATTACGTAAATACCGACTAGGACTATAGAGGGAGAGAGACACCCTCTGGCATGGACCATCTCCTGGTCAATCCCCTTAGTCTGTGAATGAATGTTCCCAAAGGAGGAATAACAGACTTTGAAGCAGCTTCGCTATGCTCTGCCAGTTACCAGGGGTTATATTTACAAAATATATAAAGAAAAATATAGGGTTACTGGTTGAGCATATATTGCAGTCTAACAGCTGTCTGTAAATATTTCCACCATGATCATCCTTTCTAAAAGTAAATCACAGGGTAAAGATAGCTCAAACGTGACAAGGCGCAACTAGGACGAAATGGCTGCCTGCACTTCTGCCTATGGCATGGTGCTCCGAAGAGATTGGGGCTAATCTCAAACTGTTTCAATAGAATGACTTCAGGACAAACTCTAGAAAGGATTTGGGGGGATTTGTTGATTAAGTGAGGTAGATAATAGATAACAAGGAAAGTGGGGCAATGGAGAGAAATGGGAGCCAATACATGTCTCCCCAAAAAAATAATTTATAGCTTTTCGGTGTACACACTTGGGGAAAACATAATCATTACATTATCTTGGCTTCTTTTTTTGCACTCAGGGAGGAGCTCTGATCCTTTTGAGATCCAAATATCCTCCATACTGCTGAGGACTTTGATTTTTTACTTCCCATCATAAAAGCTGTACGTTATAGAGCCATGGCTATGGTTTCTGACTTGGTGTCAGCACACTGACCTTGCCTTTAAACTCTCAAATTCTCTGCTTATACAATGTCAAGAAGATGCCTCTCTCTATCCAGAGTCTTATAGATCTGACAAAGATTGACTGCAGAAAAGTTCAAAGTTCAACCCCCTGGCAGAGCTAAAAACAGATTTGAGAGGGTAGGACTTCAACGCGGCTCTTTCTGTAACCAGTAGTAAGCTGATACTGTTTCAATTAGACTCCAATGCCATACAAAGAGTCCTGCCATTGGACAATTGCTTCTGCTTCTAAAACCAATAATTTGATATAATTTCACTTGTTTGAACTTCCGTCTAAGACTTAAAAGTTATTTCCATAGAAGAAAAATAAGTAATATAAAAGTATCCTTTGCTCTGTCACTGTATAATATTTTGTCTATAAACAGTGTAAAGAAAACCATAATTCAACAAAGGAATCTCACTTACCCAAACACTTATTAGCAGCAGACTTCTGATAAGTTAAAAAACATAAATAAATGTGTTGATCTCTGAAATTCCCCCTGAAGTCAGGACCTGTTTCCCCCAAATACAAAATAGTTTTACATAATAAATAAACTGATATACAAACTTATACATAACATTTAAGCAGGATGATACACTTAGTCTTGCATAAAACTCCAGTTGAAAGTGCATCGTTTTGAGTCCCCCTCACCCCACCTTATTGAGGTTAAGTCTATTTCTGAGTGACTCAGATTCTTGGCAAGAAATGCGTCACCGTCATGGCTGGTGACACTCGGTTTCCTCTTTTTGTTTTACCGGTCTTGCTTAGTCCAATGTACATCCTCGGGTATGCCACCGATTCGTAAGCATTGTAATTATTTGCCAGGAGAGTTTCTTTGAATGTGCACTCGTTGTTGTAATGAACCTAAAACAGAGAAGATTAGAAAGATGTTTAATTATAGGCTATATGTTTAGTATGAGCAGTATAATGGCAAAGACATGACCTAGACGTGACCTACTTTGTAGAAATTGAAACTTGACAAAATAGTGTATAATGTTTCTAACAGTTATATTCCATATATCCTTAATGAATGCCATAGGGGTTGGCTAGTCCATTTGACTGCTTGGTTTTGTCTTTAATGTTGATGCTTTTGTGTGGTAGGGATAACCAGGGCAGGTGATAAAACCGATTATGTTAGAGCCACAATCCAACTATTTAACTATCCCATCAAGAACATTAATGAATGTGCTGTGTTGTGGGGTCTATAGACAGTGTGTGTGGGTGGTATTTTGGGCCAGTTCATCTTTACTCTGGGAAGGACAGTAGGTGCATGTGGTGGCTGGCAATGCTAAGAATGGAATGCGCAGTCTGAATGATCTACTGCGCTACCGTTCCTGGGTTTATCCGGCCCACAATGAAAACACGACCAGGCACTGGAAGCATGCCATAACCCAGCCCAACAATGTGACACGGAAAGGAGCTGTCGGGGGTGCTGTGGTGTATGTAGCAGAGGGAGTGGTTGCTACAGCTCAAGTGGTGACATGTCATCGAGTAGGCTACTGATAAGAACATCTACCGGCGGAAATCAACCGTAGATCATCTCATACACTCACAGATCCGTACAGCTTCCCTTTGCTGTTCATAGCCACGAATAGACCGCTTTGGACGCCAAAGATTGTCACAACTCCTCTCTCTACTGGAGATATCTCAAGGAGACCTGGAAAGAGGAAAACAAATAGTCTTGTATGTGGTTCACATGCAACTATCTTCATATCACGTCATCAGTTGATTTCACTCATGTCTGGAGACAGAAACAAACTTTCAAATTGCGCGAGCATGCATCCTCCAAGAAAGAGGCTTGTAGTCGCTGTCAATTTAGAAGCTTTTGTTAAGGCCTAAAGTGCAAGGGAAAGAAAACACCAAATATCAGTTGGTATAGTGTAATATATAATTAAATATTCACTATTAGCAATTGTGAATATGAAATATTAAATGGAATTCAACAATAAAGTACTGTATTGCTGTTTTGCTATGTATTTACTGCAGCATACTGTAAATGATTGTGCATTGTGGAGAAATATTGTGGCAGGAGAAAGAATCGCTGGCTCATTAACATATCTTAAGGCATGCCTTGTAGTGGCTATATTGGTTGCATCCGATCGTGAGAGTCCTGTACCAATTTAAGTGATATGTGGTAGTAGTTCCCTAACAATTAAATGTATAGGGAACAGATCAGAGTGGTAGCGGGTCTTAAACCTTTTAATGGTTGAATATTTACCCATGTCCATTTGATCTGTTTTGCCCTGTAATCACGGACAGTTTGGAAGCCTTTGTTTAGGCCTCTAGAAGTGCAAGTGATAGAAAACAACAAGTATTCATTAGTATGCTGTAATATGCAAATGCATACAGCCAACTTGCTTGCTCTAATCCCTTGTAATTACAGTAAAATACTGTAGAAATAATTTTCTTACAGTTTAAGAGTCACTTGTAACGTATTGCACTGTGTTTCATTGCTCTGGCATCAAGTTACCGTGAATATCTCAGTATTGTATTGACACTATCCAGAGATAGTCAGAAAATTAAAGATATCTTGTTGTAATTGCAATTATTTTGAATACCAATGTATCCTCAACTACAACAACATTTCCAGTAACGGTTACAGAAACGTTTTACTTGCTATTACTTTTTACTTGCTATCAACCTTGGTTGAATACACTGACTGTAAGTTGTTAATGACAAGAGCACCGCTAAATGAACAAAATGTCAATGTAAAAATGAAAACTTGCAAAGAACACTGGGTAACATGTCGCTGCATGGGTAATTCCAGTAATATCCTGTAAAGTATATTACAGTAACATTTTTGGTACCGTAAAATGGATTACCGTAAAATGGATAACAGTAGCTGTACTGTAAAATAAATATTACTGCCAGTAAGTTAGTGTACATTTTACAGGAAATGTTTGACAGTGCATTAACAAACATTGACACATTTGTTACAGATAAGGTCAATCAAGCAGCTATGGACCTCTGGTGCTGTTCTTGTGCCTTTTTATTAAAAGTGTCCTAACTGAAGCATCATATGTCACCTGTCCAATTTAAGTCCTCACTTGTACTTTACATCCTGGACTTTTGAGTCCAGAATGATGTCTGGCTCCCTTTTTTAAAGGTGTTTTTATGGCGACTAGAGCTGTTCAAACAGTATCTGTGTAATGGATCTCCCTTGAATTTTATGTCATGTCTCAAAATAGGCCAAGGGAACACAAAACAACCTTTAAGTTCACAGGCAGACCTTGTCGATATTGGCGATAGGGGCGTATTTGTCACATTATATCGTTGAGAAGATACAGGGTCATGTTTGCAATGACAACTGTCAGACAAGTAAATGTTTGTTATTCTTTGTGTCTGCAAATGTAATCGAATATGACTTTGTCTCGATGGGACATTAATTTGACACGTAAGGCCAAGGGGTTAATTTACCGTAACAGATCGCCGTCCTAACTTTAGGACGTATTGGATATTGGCTTGGTTCCTAGAAATCTCTTATTTCAGACACTGGTTTCAGAGTGGAAAGCACCCACACATCATTTTTAGCCTCCAGATGTTCCAACGCATACCTACCTTATTCTCTCCTTTGACACAAGACACTTAGACCTATTTATTTAATAGGCATTGCTTTTTAGCTAGCTAGCATAGCACTGCATGTTACCGATGCCACACAGACAACGTATTTCATCAGCAGTGAAATAAGAAGCACATTCTAATACTGCAATCAAGTCATATCTATTCCACTTTCAAATTAAACACATTGGTGAGGCATTTCAAACCGTGCCAAGATAACCCTGCCCCGACACTGACACTATCACATAATATGCCAGATATTCATATCGTGATAATATGTTGATGAAGACACGATCTAGCAGTCTCTTCAAATAAGTATAGGCTAATTGGAATACACAAGTGGCACATAAAAACATGTTTTTATACATCTAATTAAAAAACATTTGCGTAAGTCACTTAAGTTCTTTATAATTGATTGCATGAAATATGTTATGAAATATGAAATATTTGATTTCATTTTATGAAAGGCCTATTCTAATACCAATGTCTCGCACGGGAACGGGCTATAAGTGCATGGAATGACCAGGCAGGCCAGAGTTCAGGTTGGGAATGACAGCACAAGAGGTACATGCAACTAATGTGAGAAGACAATCTAATGCGTAAAAGTGCAATAATCATTTTGAACTTACTGTAACGGTTTTCATTGTGCACTCCTGTTATTCTCCCATCGGGTGAAACTTGAATATGAAACCCAATTCCTACATTGCAATAAAGGCGTCGTAGCCGTTTAATGCCCATAAGATAGTCGCTGTCCCGGTTTATCTCTCGTTTCTCCCCAGGGATCCGAGCCAAGGACCGCGAGTACAGTGTCTCCCAGCGTCGTTCCACTGTGCCATTCAGCCTGCCAGGGAAGGGGGCACAACGCACCAAACTAGACATCAGTCCCAAGACCAATATTGGTAAGAGGGCCGATTGAAAGGCCATCCTTACCAACACTGCAGTAGCCTACAGTGTTTGTTGAGGGAGTTTAAGGGACAACAAATATCACCACTGTGCCGGCCTTTAAGTTGGACTCCGAATAAGAAAATGCGAACGAATGAAAAAAAGCAACGAAAGACTCTCATTCCAAGACAAAGATGATGAGTTCCCTTTGGTGCGACATCTATTCTTGCTTGGTATGACTGTTCTCTCCGAGGTAACGTGTATAGATTCGAGTCGAACTTGTCCAAGTATAAGTTGAGAAGTGTTGGCCGTCTAGGCAAGCGCCGCTCAGCCATGCCGCTTTTCCCTCTCCGACGATATTTATATCTGCTGCGAAATTACATCACGCACTACCTACTGCATCACGGGACAGTATTCTAAGCCACTCTAAACAGACGGATCCCTCATAATGTACATGCTGTGCCAAGGGTGGGGAGGGAGGGGGGCGTTTAACAAATGTAAAAACTAGCCTTGCCCAGATAACAAAACAACATTTGCCAGTGTTCACTCATATTGAAACGAGCAAGACCGCGGGAAGTTGTCTATACAAATAATGCCCTTATCTAATAGTGAAAATTAGAATAAAGACTTTGTAATAGGGTTTCTTTGTGTAAAGCTTCCTTCATTATCGGACTGAAATAAAATTATTTATGTATGGGAGGATGTAAAATAGGAAATAGCCAAGTTTACAGACTGCGGTGTCAGACAGGAGACAGTTCTATAAATGAACAATAACAGGAAAAAACAAAAGTTGAATTCAACGAATCGAAAACACTAATTTAAGACTGGCAGAGAGAAAAAAATTACCCCGGTTCTTAAAGAGAACAATGGTGAGACTAAATAGAATATGAAAAGCATGATAAGTAGCTCCGACTGAAATCTGCACAGTGAAGATAGTGGCACAGAAAAGCCATTCACAACTTATTCAGTGTTCATTGCCTGCCTTGTGGAGGATATCGCGACAATGTGAGTCATTGGGCTATTGCTGGCTCTAGCTCTGTCATAGTTCTGAATTTATAATAACATCAATAAAGTAGTAGACTATAACATCACTGATAATGATAAACAATTATTACTCAATTTACGAATTCATTTGCAGTGCCAATGCTTCATTAGGAGAAAGATCATTTTGAGAATGTGGACAATGCAGAATTTTTGGTAGGGTTTAATGTGGCCCATAAGCTTAGTTAATATTTTTTTGGGAAAAAGGTTTGTGTTACATAGCCAATATCAGGGTGTCCCAAAGCAATGAAAGTGTGTCCAAATAATGCCCAAATTCCATCAGTGACAGTCTGCATGAACTGTCTACTATAAGCCACCAATTTGCTTCTACAAGACTTAAGTTACTTACATCTCTACACGTTGGTGAAATGGATTGGGGGAAACAACATTTTCACTAGGCTAGTCAAAACTTTTAGGTAAAATATGTTTAATCTTGAATGCGCACTTGTGCCATATAGCGTTGTGAACAGTAAGTACCCTCCTTCATCTCTAATAAAAAAGTTGTTTTGCCTTTTCGTGTATCTCTAATAACACAGAGATCTCTATGCACACAATGCTTAGAGAAAGAAACACCCCTTGGAAATCATTGATGGGTTTACAGGCGCTCTTGGGGACCCTGAACCCCCCAGTCACAAGCTGATGATTCTCATGAAAACGTTTTCTCATGTTCACGTTTGGGTAATCCTCAATGTATAGGCTAATAACATTCCGTCCCTCTATGCTGCAAATTGGAACTTTGAATGCAGTCAGATCTTGGAGCCGTACCTCGAGTTGCTCAACCTTTAGCTTGGCGACCCCTCTCTCCTGGGTTCGCTAGTTCACTAAACGCTGCCTGCTGATGACACAGAAGACGCGTCTTTTTCAGTCGGTTCATTTGATATTTTTCTGTGTCTCACAAGTGGGCTGTTTGTTCTCTGCCTTATGGATAATCAAAAAGATCGGGAGTGACGTTTGTTGTTGCGTTGGCAGCGATCACTGAGCTACACTATGGATTATCATTCATTACCATTGTACACATCCAGTACAACTTTGGACTATTTGTACACGTTTGAGCATCGACTCTGGAGGTTTTCCCCCATGTCAACTGAGCTTCAGGCCTATACTTTCCCCTGGTTTCGTTTTGGATCAATTCCTTATAACTGATGGGAAATAAACTATTGTGTAAATGAAACAGACATACATCACTGTTCTGGACAAAAATCTAACAACACAAACAAATATTTTAATAATGTATTTAATAACTTGCAGACTTTTCAAGCAAATATAATGGACTTACACGGTTTCTAACTGTCCTTTGAAGATGCACGTATTTGCCCATACTTCAACAAGTGACGTTTTTCCTTTCATGTAGTCCTGTGGTGCCGCTCTCCATGGTACTGTAATTTGTCTCCGCATTTTTAAGTAGGCTACACATCGCGCTGCATAGGGATTCGCTATGAAAGGGTAATGTTTTGTTTGACTTTTTAACTGTGTTCATGTTAGTTGTTCGGTTGCTCAATATCTTTTCCCTGACATATTTGACTGAATACATTTTCGACGTTGCTGTCTTGATAGCTTGAGGTTACTCCACATCTAAGCCTGTAACTTTTGAGCATGTCTTTAAACTTGTTAAATAAGGACAACATTAATGTGTAAAGAGGATGTTTGCATCAGACCTTGAATCTGGCAGCACTTTCATCAATTGGCAGGTGGTTGTAGTTTGTTTTGGTCCAAATCTATTGTTCCCTTGGTTCAATCTCTCCTGGTCAGCAAGGCAATCGACAAGTGTCTGTGATGTCCTCTGCTTTCGCCCTTTACCTGACGAGATCGAGGGACACCGTAAACTTAAATTGCCCTCAAGTCTGCACGTGAAAACCCATCCCTTGTCCCCTTACAAAAGACAGCTGGCAGAGACCTATAGTGTATTATGCAAGGGACTGTTCACAGTTCCATTTACTCAACTTTAAACCTTTTGTTTTTGTTGTAATCGGCATTTAGAAATAGAAATGTGCAAGCTTGAAAGGACATTGACCAAACTGCATGCAACTGTGATCTATACACTGGAGTTGTAGGCTATGCGTTGATAAGCTGTGATAGTCACACTTCAGTGTTTTGAGTTTATGTGTTTCTGTTACCCATAACTGCACATTAGTCATAAAACAAACACATACAAACCGTACAAGCTATACACTCGATAACCCAACTTGAAATCTATTTTGTTAAAAGGAACATGATGACAACATTTTAGCATGCTCTAGGTCTAGGATTATGCATTTTGCATAGTGCACCACATTACCTAACATACTCGACTATGTATTTTATGAGTAAAATCATTAAAAGCTGTATTCGATTTGTTTAATATTTCCTCAGTGCTGAAACTTTGAGCATTTTCCCAATTGTTAATTTGAATACCGGGTGGTATTCAAATTAACAATTGGGAAAATGCTCACTTGATGATTTTCAAGTTTGATTTGGCCTGTGTCAATCTTTTTGCCTATAAAGGGAGAAATCATCCTGGTTTGATTTTCTTTAATGCCTGCTACTGGCAGTTGCGTCAGCCAGGCTAACTGGCAGTTGCTGGACAAATCAGCCATTTCAGTGACTATAATTTCTTTATAGTTTTAGTTCTGGTGAAAGAAAATGAAATTGAAAGTGAATGTCACTAATTGTGTCAAATGTATTTACGAAAAAAAATAGTATAACATACTTTTGGTATTGACTCAGGGGTGGATGTTTTCCAGGTAGGCTACATCACTTTTATTTTAAAGTTAATAGATCAATAGGGCTTTGAAGTAGGCCTATCACTCTTGTGGGATAGAAGTCGTGATTTTAACACTTTTGCTCATTATTTTATGGCATCTTATAAATACTTGCTGATGTGCACCAAATATTATTTGAGACAAAGAGTCTCACACAATTTGGAAATGGTGTCTATATTTATTTTTATATAAGCACAATTTAGTTCACATCAATATGTCACTTCTCAGTCAAGTTATTTGACCATTATGGGAAGATGCTCAACAAATAAAATATTTGAAAACCAAAACAGTGAAGTGTCTCTTTGGCTGAGAATTCATGGTAAGCAGTGCAGACGGCCTGCAGAGGGCAGAGACAAAAGCCTCCCAGGTTCTGTGAAGGCGGAATTCCTGGCCACACCAATTAGGCAGGCATAAGGGCCTGTCTCCTCTTGGAGAGACACTGAATACCTGCGCTTTTAATTTTTTTAGGACACATTTCACTGATTGTTAAGATTGCATGTTCAAACTACAATAGCAGCAACAATAATAGTAGCGTATTCAAATTCTTCGATTTCTTCATCTTTGCATCATCACTCCTTCTTTTGATCATTATTCTGATGATCGCTTGGTTATTATATTGAATTTGCTCAAATTATGACTTGCTGTTCATAAGCTCATTATTTATTGATATAGGTCACATTTCCTGTCATATATGCGTATATAAGCATTTGACGTTTCAAAGAAAAAGTATTTGCACTCCATATACACTACCAGTCAAAAGTTTGGACACACCTACTCATTGAAGGGTTTTTCTTTCTTTTTACTATATTTTACATTGTAGAATAATAGTGAAGACATCAAAACTATTAAATAACACATATGGAATCATGTAGTAACCAAAAAAGTGTTAAACAAATCAAAATATATTTTATATTTGAGATTCTTCAAATAGCCACCCTTTGCCTTGATGACAGCTTTGCACACTCTTGGCATCCTCTCAACCAGCTTCATGAGATAGTCACCTGGAATGCATTTCAATTAACAGGTGTGCCTTGTTAAAAGTTAATTAGTGGAATTTATTTCCTTCTTAATGCGTTTGAGCCAATCAGTTGTGTTGTGACAAGGTGTGGGGGGGTATACAGAAGATAGCCCTATTTGGTAAAATACAGTCCATATTAAATAAAGTCCATATTATGGCAAGAACAGCTCAAATAAGCAAAGAGAAACAAAAGTCCATTATTACTTTAAGACATGAAGGTCAGTCAGAACGGGACATTTCAAGAACTTTGAACATTTCTTCAAGTGCAGTCGCAAAAACCATCAAGCACTATGATGAAACTGGCTCTCATGAGGACCGCCACAGGAATGGAAGACCCAGAGTTACCTCTGCTGCAGAGGATATGTTCATTAGAGTTACCAGCCTCAGAAATTGCAGCCCAAATAAATGCTTCACATAGTTCAAGTAACAGACACATCTCAACATCAAGTGTTCAGAGGAGACTGTGTGAATCAGGCCTTCATGGTCGAATTGCTGCAAAGAAACCACTACTAAAGGACACCAATAATAAGAAGAGACTTGCTTGGGCCAAGAAAAACAAGCAATGGACATTAGATCGGTGGAAATTTGTCCTTTGGTCTGGAGTCCAAATTTGAGATTTTTGGTTCTAACCACCATGGCTTTGTGAGACGCGGTGTGGGTGAACAGATGATCTCCGCATGTATATTTCCCACCGTAAAGCTTGGAGAAGAGGTGTTATGGTGTGGGGGTGCTTTGCTGGTGTCTGTGATTTATTTAGAATTCAAGGCACACTTAACCAGCATGGCTACCACAGCATTCTGCAGTGATACGCCATCCCATCTGGTTTGGGCTTAGTGGGACTATCATTTTTTCAACAGGACAATGATCCAACACACCTCCAGGCTGTGTAAGGGCTATTTTACCAAGAAGGAGCGTGATGGAGTGTTGCATCAGATGACCTGGCCTCCACAATCCCCTGACCTCAACCCAATTGAGATGGTTTGGGATGAGTTGGACCGCAGAGTGAAGGAAAAGCAGCCAACAAGTGCTCAGCATATGTGGGAACTCCTTCAAGACTGTTGGAAAAGCATTCCAGGTGAAGCTGGTTGAGAGAATGTCAAGAGTGTGAAAGCTGTCATCAAGGCAAAGGGTGGCTATTTGAAGAATCTCAAATATAAAATATGTTTTGATTTGTTTAACACTTTTTTGGTTACTACATGATTCCATATGTGTTATTTCATAGTTTTGATGTCTTCACTATTATTCTACAATGTAAAACATAGTAAAAAATAAAGAAAAACCCTTCAATGAGTAGGTGTGTCCAAACTTTTGACTGGTACTGTATTTGCTGAAAAATCCAAGTTGGTGCCACATTGATGTGCATGCCTCATTATTACAATCTTTGTTTGGCGGAAAAGTGTAAAACGTTTATTGTTAATGTTTCACGTTATAAACGTTTGGCCTAATAATGAATAGCAAAATGAGGCTATGTTGTAATTTTCTGTAAAGCGTTTGTCTTATTAGGAAACCACTAGCCTAACGTCCTACCCCTAGGGTGCAGTATCTACAAGTTAACACAAGATATGCTTTCCATAGATGGGAAAAGGGAGTCTGTGCTTCCTTACCTGTGATAGCCTATGGCTTATCCCGCCGTCTGCCGTAGTTGTGGAATATAATGCCTTCAATCGCTGGATGTCATTACAGGTTTTACCGCGTCGACTGTGGGAGGGAAAGTTTGCTAGTGCGCTAATGAGCATCTCCCCTTGACATGGCGACAGCCAGACACATCATTGTGTTGTGCGGGTCAACATAAGTCGCCCGGTCGAGACGCAAACTAACTACTGAGCTTTTGTTTACTTGCTTAATGCCACTGAACTAATAAGAGCGCCATGTGCCTGAATAGATGTTCTGCGGGAGCACGAAGGGGAACAGGAGAAAAACATGATCTGTGTGGGAATATGCAGAAGGGGCCAAGCTGTATGGTAGCCTCCATTTCTACAATTTAAATCAGTTTTAACTCCTGATTTCTGTATGCTTCCTATTAAGTTGAATGAACATGTCCCATAAAGCCGATATCAACATTTAATTGGGGGTTATCAACCGTTAATTTTTCATTTTTGTACTTTGTTTGTTGGCCGGGTGTAATTGTGGGTCTAAAATATAGGCCTAGTGAATAACCCAGTTGCAGTTATGATGGCAGACTAGGCTACAACCTTTACACTCAAACTAAATGGATCCTGGCACTTTATTTTCCTCTTCAAAAATGCCAGGGGGTCCCACATTGATGATGGGTGAATTTATTGATTGTGTTGGTTAATTATACTGAACAAAAAATATAAACGCAACATGTAAAGTGATGGTCCCATGTTTCATGAGCTGAAATAAAAGATCCCAGAAATGTTCTATATGCACAAAAAGCTTATTTCTCTCCAATTTTGTGCACATCCCTGTTAGTGAGCATTTCTCCTTTGCCAAGAAAATCCATCCACCTGACAGGTGTGGCACATCAAGAAGCTGATTAAACAGCATGATTTCACGGGTGCACCTTGTGCTGGGGACAATAAAAGGCCACTCTAAAATGTGCAGTTTTGTCACACAACACAATGCCACAGATGTCTCAAGTTTTGAGGGGGCGTGCAATTGGCATGCTGACTGCAGGAATGTCCACCAGAGCTGTTGCCAGAGAATTTAATGTTCATTTCTCTACCATAAGCCGCCTCCAACATTGTTTTAGAGAATTTGGCAGTACCTCCAATCATTTTACATTTACATTTTAGTCATTTAGCAGACGCTCTTATCCAGAGCGACTTACAGTTAGTGAGTGCATACATTTTCATACTGGAAAATCAGCCTCACAACCACAGGCCAGGTGTAACCACGCCAGCCCAGGACTCCACAACGGGCTTCTTCACCTGTGGGATCATCTGAGACCAACCACCCGGACAGCTGATGAAACTGAGGAGTATTTCTGTCTGTAAATAAGCCCTTTTGTGGGGAAAAACTCATTCTGATTGGCTGGGCCTGGCTCCCCAGTAGGTGGGCTTCCAATTGGGTGGGCCTATGGCTGCGCCCCTGCCCAGCCATGTGAAATCCAAAGATTAGGGCCTAATGAATGTATTTATTTCAATTAACTGATTTCCTTATATGAAATGTAACTCAGTAAAATTGTTGAAATTGTTGCATGTTGCGTTTATATTTTTGTTCAGTATATATAATTATCTTCTAATGCTCTCCTGGGAAATATCATATATTTTCGTCAGCCAGTGGATATTAGGCTACATCAGAATGTAGATTTTAATGTCCGGCTGATAAATGCATATCTTTGTTGGGGCGACCGCTTAGCCTAGGCCCTAGTCATTAGGCTATGGAGATAGTTGAAAATAAGACAGCAGGCGGGGAAACACAAAGGCTAATTCAAGTACTTCCACTTATCCGAAGTCCCACATTCCTGTTAAGTAATATTAGAGTTTGGCATTCATAACAAACTATAGCAAGGTGTTACACTTTCTATGACACATTTTCTTTTTCAGGAGGGATTTCCTTGTTTATTGGATCTGAGGCTTTGGTCAGTGTTGAAAAAAAGCAGAATGTCTCGGGCGACACGGCTTCCCAGGTTCCCCCAGAGACGTTCTATTGTCATGCTCAGGAAGCTTTCAGACCCTCAAGGTATAGGATAACACTTCTTTATATGCTCCTATAAATTTAGCAACACAGTTAGTGGTTGGTTGCTAGGTTCAGTTTTTCATATAAACTTTAATTAAACATTCAATGACAGATTCAGTGCATGCAATTAAAAAACACTCACTTTGAAAAAAAATATCTTATTGTGTCCCTAACACTTTCTCTCTCATTAAAACAGGTGCAGTCACTGTGAAGGGATAGGTACAGCACAGAGAAGGGATAGGTTCCCCTGAGAGAGTTCCATTCTGCTGGAGGCCATGAGAGCATTCTACTTCAGGACTGTGGGATCACACTATTGGGGTTGGTGAAGGCAAGCTACAAAGTCCTGGTACTTGAAAATAAAGAAACAACCATTCAGCTTTTAAAATGTACATTTTGCCATCAGTAACCTATATTGTTTTTGAAACTGTGTAATAATCACCTCACCTTGACAGAAATAACTCAGATGCTAAAACTAGACCTCCCTCTTAAATCCCAGAAGCCTTTTTAAACACAACGTTCACAGGTTAAACATTTCCTTATGACATTAATCCAAATACTTGATCGTTTATTGTTTACATGTTACAGTGTTCACTATAGCCTCATGACTCAACATTCACCATAAAATAATTGATTGGTGGTGAAAAAAATCATGACAATTACATATTTGTGTTAACATAGAGTGGAACAAAGCTGCATCCCCCATGCTCTGAACAGAACGGCAATCTATAAGCAACATGGAAGGCCAAAGCTAGGCCTACCTGGTGTAGGAACAGTGGTGTCAGAACTGACAGAGATGAACCCAACCTGTGGTGAAGTGCAAAACATGGTCATGGGCAGGACAAAATAAAGTCAGCTGAGTGTGGTCTCATGCCCAAAAAGGGACAAATAGGATTCAGTAAGTAAATTTGATGTATTTTGTATGTTCAGTTGCACTAGCTAGTTACACCAATTAACAAAACAAAGTAATGTTTGACAAGCCAGATTGACCATTTGTTTTGACAATATCTCTTGTTACCATACATTTGAGTGAGGGGTACGCCTGGTTGGTTACAACAAAGTAAAAAAGAATAACATTGGTAAATGTAGAAACAATCTCATCAATAACTTAAAAAACACAGGTACCAAATAAATATTCATATCATTAGTAATATACAAAGTACTTCTCGCAGTTTACAGACAGTAGACTATCACATCATAAGTACATTTCAAAATAAATGTGTTCCCATGTTTTTACTTGTTTTCTTTTTACGCTAATATGAAAAAGTGCTTTGCTGTATTTCTACTTCTCTGGAGCATACCACCTCCTTCGTATCTGTAAGCACATGAATGATGTCCAGGTCTTACTCTATCTCATTTCCCCAAATTAAAGCTGCTGATAAATGAAACTGATATTAAAAAGAACTGTACACATATATACATATATTATTTATGATCTTTAAAAAGTTCCACAAGAACACAAAAACAACTTGTCTTTTTCCAGGTAATACAACAATAAGAAGATATCCAGCTGTGTTGACTTTGGTCACATTCACACGTGTATGTACAAAACAAACACAAACCTTATCATCCTTTCATACTTAGATCAAACTTTAGCTGTATGTGCCTAACTCGAATTCCCAGGCAAATCTTGTGTCGGTATTGCAATAGTTGTGGGGGATGGTTCAAGTTGCATGTATCTCAAGCAAGGATGTTGGCGGGAGCTTGTACAACAAAGTATAGCTTGCTGCCACTGACTGATCCAAGTGAAATGTTCTCCTTCTAAGGCAGATATTTCAGTAAGTCCATTATTGGTCCGTTTCATGTGCCGTAAACTGGTGCTCCTCAGCTGAGAAATAGGGCCTACTGCTCTCAGACAGTGGCTAGTGTCAGTCTGTCACCAGGCCTCTTGGTTCTGCCCTTTCTACCCCGGGCCCGGTGTCTCCGTCTCCGGTGCTCAACCCGGTCCATAGGGGGACTCTGCTGTCCAGCTGGGTGCCTCTGGCTGTCACGGAGCTTTTGCACCATCTCATGGTCCTTATTGCCTAGCACTCGAGGCAGGAAAAGGGAGGCTTTGTCAGTGCTGCGTGTCTTAAAGCCCCTCCTTGGCCGGCCTTTCCCATTGATGGACACATACCACTGCCTCTTGGCACTGGCTCGTCGTTTGCCACTGCCACCCCCTGCAGGGGGCTGCAGGGTGGAGTGGTGTCGTGAAGCATAGGTGTTGTAGCCCAGCTCATGAATCCGCTCCAGGAACTCACACTCCTGGTTGAACACATCCTGAAAGAGAACACAATGTCAATTAACCTTTCATCATGGTCAACCTTTCATCATTGTCAATCAGTCCTTTCATTAATCCTTTCATTTATGGCCTTGGACCAATACTCAAATAGACATGAATCTATGAAATCACAATTTCACATGATTACTGCGAAAGCTATTCAATTAGGCCTCCTTGATTCACGGACATCTACACACACACACACGTTTGTTTTGCCATCCTTGTGGGGACCGAACAATTGATTCCCATTCAAAAACCTATTTTCCATAACCCCTAAACCTAACCCTAACCTTAACCCCAAATCCTAAACCTAACCCTAAACTTAACCCTAATTCTAACCCTAACCGTAATTCTAATCCAAACCCCTAAACCTAAAATAGCCTTTTTCCTTTCTGGTCCCCACAAAGATAGTAAAACCAAACACAGACACCCACACAAACGCATTCCATTTTATTGATCATATTGCCTTGCAATGATGATAGGCTGCTTCAAACTCTTGAGAACTATAGCAGTGACCAATTAGTTGGAGCAGTCACACAAGCCTCGTATAAGAGAGGTTGAATAGGGAAATCACTACAATTTGGTGCAATTTTATGCAAGATAAACACCACAATGGCTAGATGGAATCAAATAGCGTTCCTTTTTACCCGAATCCTCTAAATGCATATCTAGATATCTTGGCAAATGTGACATAACACTTACCGAGGCGTATAGACGTCCTTTATCATTCATAGCCAGATATCTCCCGGAAAATATCCCCTTTATCGCTACCACTCCAACATCCACTGCTGTGATCTCCATGATGCCTGAGAAGATGAGACCAAATGTTATGCATTGATGCATTCTGAAGAACATTTACATCCAGCTATAGTAGACTGTAGGAGTAGTAGTACTCTCCTTCATGACGCTATCATTTGGATGACATGCAGTGACTTCCCAGTTCTCGGGCTCCATTACGCACAGAACTACATTGGGCTTATCTGGATAATAAACGTTATGCGTTTTGGTAAAGATGTAGAAACACAACGACTATGAAATGTTAATAACATAGCTTGTACTGTGTACATTTTTAAATTGTTGCTTGTAATCACAAAAGTCAATTTGCGCACAAATAATTTGGATTTATTAAAAGCCAATTGGATGTTTAGAAGATGTAAGCTTGAACAATATTACATTTGGGTTTATTTGCTCTATCATCATCCATTGATTAGTCTATGTAGGTTATTCAGTGGTTTCGGATAATCGTAATTGATTGGATAAATACATCAGCTACGACCCAGCTATTGGGTCTCTCATAGTCTGTTAATTCTGATGTTCATATGGAAATAGGCCTCATTTTCGTGTTTGGGTTTGGCTAATGGGCGCTCTATTGCCTGATAAGTGGCTAGGCCTAAGTGTTTAATAAAACAGATAACAAGTGTCCTCTGGTCACGTTTTCAAAGATATACAAACATGATTACACTGCCCAAGTCAAATGTGCAAGAGAAAACCATTCAGCATACCAATTATCTGTGAACGCCGTAATTGTGACCCTGATGAAGTAGCCTGGGGGCAGTTTACGTAGGGGACAGTGGGAAGTGATCCGTTTTGGAAAGATTGCTTCACAAGTATGACAGTTTACCTACTGGTGTTGTCGTCTATATGATCTACTGTAGGACCCCATAGGGTAATTCTGTTTTATAGAGAGCATGCCTGACCTATTTTAAACCAACGTTTTCCCACAGAGGCAAATATACACTTTAAGATACACACACATTTCTAAATCTTTCATGAAAAAAGTGGGAGCCAAATGTAGGCTATATGCTACCACCTTAATACAGCTATGAATGAAAATATAGTCCAAATCGCATGGAATGGTAATTCCAGCGCCACACAATTAAAACATAAATTATTACATTCAACAGATATTTCCATCATAATTTAGTTATTTAAATGCTTATAAAGACAAACAGTGTTCTTTAATCACGAGATCTTCAATATAAAACAAAATATATACACTCTTAGAAAAAAAGGTTCTGGATAGAACCAAAAGGGGTTCTATTGCTTGCTTCATATATTATGGCACCCCTAAAGGTTCTATATAGAACCCTTTTGTAGGGTTCTTTGATCAGAACCCCGGGGGTTCTTCTTCACTCAACCAAAATCGGTTCGATATAGAACCCTTGGGTTCCATAGGGTTCTATATGGAACCAATTTCGGTTATTGATAGAACCTTAAGAGGTGCCATATATGAAGCAAGCATAGAACCCTGTTTGGTTCTACCCATAACCTTTTTTTCTAAGTGTAGGCTACACATAGAAAATAAATACAACATGAATTATAGCCTATACTTACTAAATTGGTTGTTTTCCTCAAGAGAACCGTCTATTTTCCCGCTTGGATGTATTTGCAAATGATATTTAGTTGCACAGTAAAGTTTTCTGCATCTTGGTGCTCCTCCGAGGTGCTCGTAGACTCCACCGCGTCCCCCAGCATCTCTCCGCTGCCTTGGGTCACACGCCTGGCCCCTGGCACAAGGAGCCCCTGAAGTCCTAGCAAGCCTCGGAGACAGATAATCCTGCTTGCTTTGGTCCAAGAAACTCAGCAACAACAGGAGCTGAATTATAACCATTGTGGCATGGCTGTATATCGTAAGATTCTGGCAAGAATGGATAGAAATGGCATCCGGGGTCCCATTAAAGAGTTGGCGTTTGCCTTTGCCGTAGTGTCGGCAAAACGCAATGATCCTGCCCAAGAAACATTGGCAAGTAGGTGTGTTCCCCAGCCGTCTCTTTATCTGAAGTGATCTGGTGAAGCCGTGGTCATCGATTAGGGCCGGCGCGTTGACAACAGTGTGGTCTCGTTCAGGCGGTTGTCGTCTCCTTTGCTCTCCCTACAGCGGACTGTAAAAACTTCTGGATCCTACAAGGAGCCAATCGGGAGATTTCGCTGATCGACAGCGTGCACAGATATAAAAGAACCTTCCAGTGACAATAGCCTGAACTCCGACCAATTGATACAAAGGAAAGGGGGAGGCAAGGTATCAGCCTTGTGTGAATCAAGAGAGTGCAGCGTGGATAAAATTACACAGCATTACACACAGTGGCTTATTGCGGAAAACCGCATCACAAAGAGCGAGCCAGGCATCTGATGGCAGAGTTTTCCTCTGAACTCCTCTTTTGAAGTATCCCAAAGACCAATTACATCCCAAATTATACACCGTGGTTTAAGACATGTGTGCCTATCCAAGTACCCTGTCAATTCAGTTTAACAGGTGAAGGTAGGAGTCTAAAACAAAAGAAAATATTTTGGTCGTGGCTCAAAAATAGGGTTATTTGAAACATCTGAAAACTTTTATATAATTTCAATTATCCTAACCAAGCACTCAGGGATCAGTAAACCAACTTTTTAGGGTTCAGTTTCTTTCGCCTATTAGGTCCATATTAAAATAGTGTCTCACATAATATTATAAATTAGGCTACGGTTTGTCTAAGTGATTTAACTGAGCATTCCAGAGCATTTCATTTGTTTGATCATGCCTTCGGTTTGTGTCAATTATTTGCATAATTATGTTACATTTCAGTCTTTTTCCTATTGGATTTTGATCAGAATATCTAACCAGCCTAACATATATGAGGTGTTTCCACTATCATACTCTCAAATAATCTAAATATATTCGTTTAAATATTCAGTCATTTTTAGAGTGTTCCAAATATCTCAAGTGACTGTCCTACCAATTTATTTACGCTAATAGGTGTCATTAAAGATTACACAATACATTTATTATTATAAGCTTTAGTGTATTATAATTTGCCCGAATCTTTATTTTGGTGAGATCCTTTCACAACGGAATCTTCAAGCAATGTGCCTCTGATGGAGAGCATCGCCTATCTCCAATAACTCATGAAACGCACGGGGACTGAACATGGCAAGCTACAGAATAACTTTTGGGAATCAACCTTTTGTCACAGACCGGTATCCTCAGAATTTCATATCATCGCCATCCTGGAGAGCAAACCGTTAAATTCCATATTGACCTAAAAATATCGACGTGTTTTTCTATTATTCTCCATGATACATTTCCAGCAGATTTTTATTAAGCAGAGAAGCACCATTATTGGCATTAATCCAATGTTTGAGTCCCCAGTGCAGTCCACAATTGTATTGTCTCCTCCTGCACAATATGCGCATTCATTCCTCTGTCTGAGATTGTGAAGTCCTAGGCTATTCTATTCCTAATATTAAGGCTCAGTCTATGTTGCAGCCGGTGGGCGGAAGAGTAACACGCAAATGACTACTGCCTAAATTGCTTCCATCTTGGTCGCATTATGGTTACCATTCTCGTAATTAGCACCATCTACAAATCTCTCTGCCATTTGGCGCTGCTCCAGAGCATACTATAAAGGCCATGGTTCAAAACTCCCTAAGGAGTGAACTGTTCATTTGTCTTCCCTTCCCATACAGTATTGTGGTAGCCCTGTCTGTCAAATAAAGTAGTTTACTTGAATCAATAAAAAGGTGGCAATAACATACTGAGCATTGCTCATCGTAGACGCCTGCGAGTCAGACAACATACCAAAACATCAGCCAACCGATGTATATCATACTTTGTGCTGGTGAACATTTCTGAGAGAGACTGTCTTGATGTGGCTTGACTCTGACAGAGGGTGGGTTACTGGGACTTAAGATGTGGTCTGCTGTTTCTTTCAGAAAGTATTTTAATTATGGCCTATAGCAGCCCACAGAGCATCTCAGTAATAATCAGTATGAACAGTCTGATTTGTGCGACACACACACAGAGGGAGAGGGAGGAAGAAATAGACTGAATGGTTGATGCTCAAATTATTCTTAAAAATACTTTTTCATTATAAATGACTAAATGGTTTGAAAATGTAATAAACCTGTTATAAAACTTAGTGACAAACTCAATATTGATTTAATATGACCTATCTTTCACAGTGTTTGACCTATCTTTCATCAAACCTTTTGGAATAAAGACCCCCTTAAGTTGGGCATAATCAAGTTTTAACAATTGAACCAGACTGTAAATGTCCGGCTTGATTTGGTTGTTTTGAGTTGTGTTTTGGTTATGGTTCCCCAGTTGTATCCATTTTAGTCATTTAGCAGACGCTCTTATCCAGAGCGATTTACAGGAGCAATTAGGGTTAAGTGCCTTGCTTAAGGGCACATCGACAGATTTTTCACCTAGTCAACTTGGGGATTAGAACCAGCGACCTTTCGGTTACTGGCACAACACTCTTACCCACTAAGCTACCTGCCACAAGTAAGTTAAATGAATAATCCACTCCAAAACTATATTTTGGTATGTTTTTCATTAGTCCACTGTTGATACAGCCCCAACATGTTTTGCATGTCTGCAATCAATCTTTCAAGATATAGGACTTTCAAAAAGCAAATTGTAACTTGCTGCATCATCATGATGATGTGTTTTCCATCATATGATGCAAAACATGACATGCAAAACATGTTGGGAGTGTGTCAACAATGGGCTAATGAAAAAATACCAAAATATAGTTTTTATGTGTGGATTATTCCTTTAAACAATGTGTCATTTCCATGGTCCATTTGGTTAAATGTGTTAGCAAGACTGCTTCATTATATACCACACTCTTAGAAAAAAAGGTTCTGGATAGAACCAAAAATGGTTCTATGCTGGCTTCATATATAGCATCCCTTAAGGTTCTATATACATCAAACCGAAATTGGTTGCATATAGAACCCTATATGGAACCCAAGGGTTCTATATGGAACCAATTTTGGTTCAGTGAAGAAGAACCCCTTGGGTTCTGATCAAAGAACCCTACAAAAAGGTTTTATATAGAACCTTCAGGGGTGCCATATATGAAGCAAGCAATCAAACCCTTTTTGGTTCTATCCAGAACCTTTTTTTCTAAGAGTGTACACCCAACTATTGCACCCAAGTGGTTATCATTCATTTGACAAATGATTAAAAACTATGCTATATCAAGTGCAACCAACACATACATTTGAACCTTTTTACTTGAAGAATGAAAGCAAGAATTTCAGGGCTTCTTTTTTAATTGACCCCAAATTCAAAACAAAGTGCACAATAGGGTGTTTTCTGACATTACAAAGGTTATTAGCCACAGGTCCTTTTCTTGGCCCCTTTGCAGAAAAAAAGGAGGCACCAATAATCCAGACCAAATCAAAGTGACCTTTGAACCTTTTTTGCTGTACTTTTTCTCATGGCATGGTTTCTTTAGCGAGCTAGTGATCTGAGGGCCCGGCCAAGGCTGCAGCCACTTTCCCAGACGGGAATGCTTCTCGTCCCCCTGACAAATCACTGCTGAGCCTCTTTTGTCCACTTTTACTTTGATCTCACCTGCTTGTCAGAGACTAAGAAAGAACTCCCGTACAGTTCGAACGCATTGCAAACAAATTGGCAACAATTTTCTTCTCTCATACCCCTTTAACCCAAGTTGGTTTGAAAATGTTAACCCTAGTTTCGCATCCGCATTGATTTTCTGCAACACTTTTAGTGATTGTACAATGATTTGTAAACGGAACATGATTTTGGCTTCCCCATTCAGATTTATTTTGTAATAGACTGTGGGAAGTTATAGTCATCTACTATATATTTCTTCTGATGGAGTTTAATCACCAAATCTTCGTATAGATTTAGATAGTATGGATGTTGCCATGTATATGGCCAGATATTTTAGCAGTATGAATATATTTTTTAACCACAGAATTATCGAAATTATTTGATCTAAAATAGTATCTGGGGCACTGGAGCAAGACACATTGGATGTATGGTTGCCACAGCATCTGTGCTGGAGTTTTGGATGTGGATATCAACCTCTCTCTCAATATCTATGTTTGCCGTGTTTTCTATTGACTTACTGCAGGTAAAGCTCTGACGATCTCTGTATATACACTACCAGTTAAAAGTTTGGACACAACTACTCATTCAAGGGTTTTTCTTTATTTTTACTATATTTTACATTGTAGAATAATAGTGAAGACATCAAAACTATAAAATAACACATATAGAATCATGTAGTAAACAAAAAAGTGTTAAACAAAGTATATTTTATATTTGAGAATCTTCAAATAGCCACCCTTTGCCTTGATGACAGCTTTGCACACTCTTGGCATTCTCTCAACCAGCTTCACCTGGAATGCTTTTCTAACAGTCTTGAAGGAGTTCCCACATATGCTGAGCACTTGTTGGCCGCTTTTTCCTTCACTCTGGGGTCCGACTCATCCCAAACCATCTCATTTAGGTTGAGGTCGGGGGATTGTGGAGGACAGGTAATCTGGTGCAGCATTCCATCACTCTCCTTCTTCGTAAAATAGCCCTTACACAGCCTGGAGGTGTGTTGGGTCACTGTCCTGTTGAAAAACAAATGATAGTCCCACTAAGCCCAAACCAGATGGGATGGCGTATCGCTGTAGAATGCTGTGGTAGCCATGCTGGTTAAGTGTGCCTTGAATTCTAAATAAATCAAAGACAGTGTCACCAGCAAAAGCACCCCCACACCATAACACCTCCTCCTCCATGCTTTACGGTGGGAAATACATATGCAGAGATCATCCGTTCATCCACACCGCGTCTCACAAAGCCATGGCGGTTGGAACCAAAAATCTCAAATTTGGACTCCAGGCCAAAGGACAAATTTCCATCGGTCTAATGTCCATTGCTCGTGTTTCTTGGCCCAAGCAGGTCTCTTCTTCTTATTGGTGTCCTTTAGTAATGGTTTATTTGCAGCAATTCGACCATGAAGGCCTGATTCACACAGTCCCCTCTGAACACTTGATGTTGAGATGTGTCTCTTACTTGAACTCTGTGAAGCATTTATTTGGGCTGCAATTTCTGATGCTGGTAACTCTAATGAACTTATCTTCTGCAGCAGAGGTAACTCTGGGTCTTCCATTCCTGTCGCAGTGCTCATGAGAGCCAGTTTCATCATAGCGCTTGATGGTTTTTCGACTGCACTTGAAGAAACGTTCAAAGATCTTGAAATGTTCCATATTGACTGACCTTCATGTCTTAAAGTAATGATGGACTGTCATTTCTCTTTGCTTATTTGAGCTGTTCTTGCCATAATATGGATTTGGTATTTTACCAAATAGGGCTATCTTCTGTATACCCCCCCACACCTTGTCACAACACAACTGATTGGCTCAAACGCATTAAGAAGGAAATAAATTCCACTAATTAACTTTTAAGAAGGCACACCTGTCAATTGAAATGCATTGCAGGTGACTACCTCATGAAGCTGGTTGAGAGAATGTCAAGAGTGTGCAAAGTTGTCATCAAGGCAAAGGGTTGCTATTTGAAGAATCTCAAATATAAAATATATTTTGATTTGTTTAACACTTTTCTGGTTACTACATGATTCCATATGTGTTATTTAATAGTTTTGATGTCTTCACTAAAAACCCTTGAATGAGTAGGTGTGTCCAATCTTTTGACTGGTACTGTATGTCATATTGGTGCTCAGGTTCAGTGGTGAACCTTTGACATGTGTTTGTTTATTTGAAGGACAACAAAAGGGATGTTCTTTTTATTATGAGAAGTAGATCTAATACAAAGTCACTTCAAACTGAAGGTGCAACCACTGCAGCACTCAAGCAAGGAGCAGGTACTTTGGAGATGTAAACACATAATATCGTGTCACCTCCATGCACATTTCCCCTTGTGCAGGATAGCTCTGATATAGTGCACTGGATATATGAGCACTATGTGAGCATGGATGGCTTGAGGGGTGAGCATACTTCATCCACGTACCTTTTGTGAGAGACAGGTACAGATCTGTGTGCTGTGCCTGATTAAACAGCAGTACTTCAAGTTGTGTCCTGGTAAGAGGATTTTTTCTCTCTCTCTCTCAATTCAATTTCAATTCAATTTAAGGGCTTTATTGGCATGGGAAACGTGTGTTAACATTGCCAAAGCAAGTGAAGTAGATAGTAAACAAAAGTGAAATAAACAATAAATATTAACAGTAAACATTACACTCAGAAGTTTCAAAAGAATAAAGACATTTCAAATGTCATATTATGTATATATACAGTGTTGTAACAATGTGCAAATAGTTAAAATACAAATGGGAAAATAAATAAACATAAATATGGGTTGTATTTACAATGGTGTTTGTTCTTCACTGGTTGCCCTTTTCTTGTGGCAACAGGTCACAAATCTTGCAGCTGTGATGGCACACTGTGGTTTTTCACCCAGTAGATAAGGGAATTTATCAAAATTGGGTTTGTTTTCTAATTCTTTGTGGATCGCTGTAATCTGAGGGAAATATGTGTCTCTAATATGGTCATACATTTGGCAGGAGGTTAGGAAGTGCAGCTTAGTTTCCACCTCATTTTGTGGGCAGTGTGCACATAGCCTGTCTTCTCTTGAGAGCCAGGTCTGCCTACGGCGGCCTTTCTCAATAGCAAGGCTATGCTCACTGAGCCTTAAGTTTGGGTCAGTCACAGTGGTCAGGTATTCTGCCACTGTGTACTCTCTGTTTAGGGCCAAATAGCATTCTAGTTTGCTCTGTTTTTTTGTTTGTTCTTTCCAATGTGTCAAGTAATTCTCTTTTTTTTTCTCATGATTTGGTTGGGTCTAATTGTGTTGTTGTTGTTGTTGTTGTTGTTGTTGTTGTTGTTGTTGTTGTCCTGGGGCTGTGTGGGGTCTGTTTGTGTTTGTGAACAGAGCCCCAGGACAAGCTTACTTAGGGGACTCTTCTCCAAGTTCATCTCTCTGTAGGTGATGGCTTTGTTATGGAAGGTTTGGGAATCACTTCCTTTTAAGTGGTTATAGAATTTAACGGCTCTTTTCTGGATTTTGATAATTAGCGGGTATTGGCCTAATTCTGCTCTGCATGCATTATTTGGTGTTTTACGTTGTACACAGAGGATGTTTTTGCAGAATTCTGCATGCAGAGTCTCAATTTGGTGTTTGTCCCATTTTGTGAATTCTTGGTTGGTGAGCGGACCCCAGACCTCAGAACCATAAAGGGAAATGGGTTCAATAACTGATTCAAGTATTTTTAGCCAGATCCTAATTGGTATGTCAAATTTTATGTTCCTTTTGATGGTATAGAAGGCCCTTCTTGCCTTGTCTCTCAGATCGTTCACAGCTTTGTGGAAATTACCTGTGGCGCTGATGTTTAGGCCGAGGTATGTATCGTTTTTTGTGTGCTCTAGGGCAACGGTGTCTAGATGGAATTTGTATTTGAGGTCCTGGCAACTGGACCTTTTTTGGAACACCATTATTTTTGTCTTACTGAGATTTACTGTCAGGGCCAATCGCTCTCTCTCTCTCTCTCTCTCTCTCTCTCTCTCTCTCTCTCTCTCTCTCTCTCTCTCTCTCTCTCTCTCTCTCTCTCTCTCGCTTTTTCACTCTCTCTCTCTCTCTCTCTCGCTTTTTCACTCTGTCCCGCTTGAAACCGGATAGGGCTGTCCTATACTTCTAGTCCTTTGATTCCTACCTGCAGATCTCAAATACCTTTTGGTGGGACAGTGGAGTGCACTGCACCTTCCAACAGTAAAATGATTGTGGTGGGTTGTAACTCTATAAGCCATCAATGGATGTCACACACCAAACAGTCACGGGGCAAGGGTTAGCCTGTGGGAGGGACAAAAACAGTAGCCCATTTCTTGTCACAGGTTGATAACAAGTGCTCCAAAACAGATGTCCTCAAATCGTTAAACTCACTCAAAAGGCATCCAGTTGTTCGATGAAAAAGACAACCACAGTAATATATTAACACACCCACAACCATTGCTCCATTTAAACCCATTCATTTTGCAATACAACTAGATTAATTACAAACATTCTATCTAATGATCGTTTTTAGTTTATCTGTCAAACACTCCTCTCACCGGTTCTAGAGAAGTTCCTCTGTGATTCCCACCCTTTGCTCTCCCCTCAAGTGGCTGGACTTACCATCAGGGCTTGGGAGGTGGGCAATGCCGTCCCCTTGTCGCAGCGAGACGAATGGTGTGGATTGACAGCGACGGAGCAGATGTCGGGAACTCATTTAAAACTCAATGTCACCTAATTTCCCTTTAATATAAGGCCATTGACACAAGCGGTGGGGTACTCCACAGGGGCCACTGCATAAGAAAGCTGCATGTTTATAGTGTAAAAGACGGATGGCAGAGGAGTGTTTATAGCATGGTGTATTGTTCTCAGGTCTCCTTTTCAAAGCTTCTCAGTGACATTTATATGGACCCTCTGTGGACTTTTACTCTGGGCTTCTTTTGTGCCCCCCTCCAGGGAGACACACGATAGAAACCCAAGAAAACACCACAGAGGCCACATGAGTATGCCCCTAGCTTCATGCTTAGATGGTTAAGCTGTTATACTTCATTACATTGATGTATGCATCATTACATTTTAGATATATGAGGTTTGTGTTTGTATTTGAGGATGGAAGGAGCTTGATGAGGCTTGATCATGTTTCAGTGTTTTTTTATGGATGGGAATTTTGATAACCAGTTTTGGCATGAAATCAACCCAAGCGTGAAGGTGATTGCACCATAGAGCAGTTGGCTGGTGTGTCTGTGGAGTTTGCATTGACCTGTGGAGGGCCACGTGCTGCAGGGTTTCTGGGTGGGCTAGTATCCATCAACACCTGGCTGGTCCAAGGAAGAGACCAGGATGACCTATGACATGACTCAAGGAAGGACGATGGTTGTGATTTGTCTTCACACAAACCAATTCAATTCCAAAGAGGTTTCTATATGGAACCCAAAAGGGTTCTCCTATGGGGACAGCCGAAGAACCCTTTTGGAACCCTTTTTTCAATGAGTGTACCCATATTTACAGTAGGCTTCTGCTCTAGAACTGGGCCACCTTCCTAGAGTGTCTCTCCCTGGCCGCGTTCGCTCTCCTC
The DNA here is from genome assembly GCF_964263955.1 of Coregonus lavaretus. NCBI lineage: Eukaryota > Metazoa > Chordata > Actinopteri > Salmoniformes > Salmonidae > Coregonus > Coregonus lavaretus. Next base: position 6,475,343 of record NC_140024.1, on the reverse strand, counting down.
AGACAGCTCTGTCTGTCACGATTTGAGCAAATTGGCCCACTGACAGATCTCTGTCCTGCAGGTACTTAGCACCACAGCACTGTTTGCTGATGTCTTTCAGCCGACAAGACTGAGCTATGTTAATACCATTCTTTCTGATGGGTTCTGAGTGACTCTCCCAAAATGGCACCTCGTGTGTGAAGTGGTTCCACATAATTCATCACCCTGCTGGATATAGTACCTTTAAGAAGGGGAGAGGGCATATGTGGTGCTGTTCCTAGGAATCAGACAATAGCTACAGCATACATGGACACAAGTGGATGATTACTCTTCTCTGTAGTCACGGTCATAGTATACATCAGAAAAAAAAACTGCCACATACAAGCATTTCACTACACCCACAATAACATCTGCTAAATATGTGCATGCAACCAATAATTTCATTTAGATTCTGAATGAAATGTAGAAGCATACCAACCCAGGGACTGAAGTTGATCCTCTATTAGAAAGTGGTTGTGGAAAAGACTGCCAAACGAGATGAAATGCCACATATTCCTTTCATACTTCCAATTGTATGCTCTGCAATTTAGGTAAATGTTGAGGCCATTATAAAGGACATCATACAACATTGCAATTAGTGATAACACTGAAGCATGTGGTAAGGCTTGGCTTTTGCTCTCTCTCTCTCTCTCTCTCTCTCTCTCTCTCTCTCTCTCTCTCTCTCTCTCTCTCTCTCTCCCTCTTAACTCTTGTTTGTGAAGAGGGGATTAGGATTATCATTGAATTCACTATACAACAAAGATTTAACCTAGAGCTCTTAGAGGGAGCGTAAACTCTTGTCAAAAGCAAAGGAATTAGCGTTTCTGCAATAATGCACTGACAACATATATGAATACGTAACTTAAAATTGGTTTGTGTAGTAGTATATTATAGTTTATGCAGTATTGTGATGGTCATAAATAAATGAAACACTTATTGCAGGGTTTAGCCATGGAACTTTTGATTATCCAGAAAATATACAATGATATGCATCAAACAAACAACACAAACACAAGGTTTTAGTGATGTAGTACTTTAGAACCTGTAAAGACCTCCGGCCGGAAATGTGTTGAAACCAATTTTCCAACCTGGAGCCTGCTTTGTTAATTTACACTGTCGAAAAGCATTCCTGACACCCCATTTCGCAGGAATCGTTATGGAAAGGATAATGTAAATTCTATGTTAGATTGGGGTTAAGGGCTAGACTGGTCGAGGCGGGTGCGACTGGTCAGCCTGGCCGGTTGGCTGGTTGGCCTGGCTTCTTTAGTGATGAATAAAGACACAATTGTTTGTCAGTTAGACTGAGAACAGGTGTTATAGAGCTGCAGACTGTAAAGCTAGAGGCCAGTGGCCTTGCTCTCTGATTTCAGGGGACAGAAGAGAGGGGTTCCTATTATGTGGCCCGGCACAGTCTATGGCCACTGGGAGAGTATTGCCTATCTGAATGCGGAGACTGTCGCTACTTCTGACATACTGGGTGGTAACTCTAGAATACGTATGTGCGCACACGCATTCTTCCTCCCTGGTCAGAGACGCTAACCAGCTTGTATCCACCCCCTTAGGGAATAACAACAATTTGTATTAGGAGCAAAAAAGGGTTCTTGGTTTCTATTTCAACATTCTACCAATGTTTCATGGAAATGTCACAGATGTGTATAGTTATGCCATAATGGTAGTTAAGAGTGCTTATATTTACTGAGGATGCACACATCAACCAAAGAGTTAAAAAGCTGTAACTGGTTGCAGGAAGCATGCATATGATATTAGACAGTACAGCTGGAAACCACAGCAATGCTAATGTTTTCCATTTACAGCCTTTTCATCAACCTGGTCTCAGAGCATTTCATATTATTTTGGACGTAAATCTGAGACACTCCATTTAGTATGATATGTTATGTTTCGTATGGTAAGTATTAATTTGTGGATGTCCATCACCCATTTTGTATGATATGTTACGAGTTACAATTCATATTATATGTTCCGAATTTGCAAAAAGTACAATATATTATGAATTTGCAAAACGTGCAATGTGTTACAAATTTGCAAAACATATGATATGTCACGAATTCTAGCTAGGTGGCTAACGTTAGCTATGCTAGGGGTTGGAGTTAGGGTTAAGGGTTAAGTTTAGGAGTTTGGTTAAAGGGTTAAGGTTAGGGGAAGGGTTAGCTAAAAGGCTTAAGGTTAGGGTTAGGCAAAGTGTTAGCTAAAAGGGTTAGGGTTAGAGGAAGGGTTATCTAACATGCTAAGTAGTTGCAAAGTAGCAAAAAGTAGTAAGTAGGTTTTTCGTCCCAACCCCATTTTGATATCTGAAAATTGTTGTGAAAAAAATTCACATGGAAAAAATGTCCATATGAAAAGAATTATGTAATTAACAGCCAATGTTTACTTTTTTATTTGGGTCTATGGCAGTGAATTATAAAACATTCTAACAGTATTTCTGATTGTCTTCTTAACTCATGATCACATACTTTTAATGTGGGGCTATGACAGTTAATTGCAAATTAGTCTGACATAATTTCTCTAATGCCTCATTCAAAACAACTGGGAACTCATAAATCTCCCACTTCCGACTTTAGTTCGTTCAAGACAACTCTGTAGTGACCCGTGAATGCGTTGTCTGTAGCATTCGGTCACATGACAGCTCGAAAGGCCCCTCTTGACTGTTGCACTTAAATCATTCCGATTCAAGCGCAACGGTCAAGTGCGGTCTTTTCCCACAATCTAAGGCAGCGGTTTCCAAACTAGGGGTCGCAATTGAAAATTATTTAAATCTAAAAGATCAAATTCAACCAGTGCCCTTAGATTGTGGGAAAATGCTGCAACAGTCAAGTGGGGGCCTTCAAGCTGTCATGTGAACGAATGCTGAAAACAATGCATTCACAGGTCACTACGGAGGAGTTTTGGTTCCTGACTCAAAAGGAATAATACCCTGCCGTCTCCCTTAGATCATTAAAACTCAATGTACCCTTCACCAGCTCATATCTGTGTGAAGCTGGATTCAGCAGTGCTCTCGTCTGCATTAAAACCAAATTTCGATCCAGGTTGGATGTGACAGCAGAGATGAGGTGCGCACTGTTGACAGAAGCTCCAACGCGACATGCATCAAGCAAACCCATCTCATTAGTGTTGGTGAGATAATGGTGCTTTCAAGACATCTGGGAACTCGAAGAAAAAAAACTAGGTCAAATCATGACGTCAGTGATCTTCAGGTAGGAAATATATTTCCCAGTCGGAGCTCATTTTTTTCAGAGTTCCCAGTTATCTTGAATGCACTGAAGTCGGAAGTCGGCAATTTCCGAGTTCTCAGTTGCTTTGAATGCGGCATTAGAGAAATTATGTCAGACTATTTTGCAATTGACTGTCATAGCCCCACATTAAAAGTATATAATTGTGAGTTAAGAAGACAATCAGAAATACTGTTAGAATGTTTTGCAATTGACTGCCATAGCCCCAAATAAAAAAGTTAACATTGGCTGTTAATTACAGAATTTCTTTCACATGGATGGAGTGGCAAGAAATTTCAGATATCAAAATGGGGTCGTGGATGAAAAAAGTTTGGGAACCCCTGATCTAAAGGCATTCTCTGGTTTAATTTTATCTTTTAGATTTCAATTATTTTCATTTTTAAGGTTAACCACATTACAATGATTTTGAGATACAAAGACAATATATTTATTTATATATTTTGGGGGGATTTTGGAAATTTTCCTGCGACCCCATTTTCATATCAGGCGACCCCACATGGGATCACGACCCCTAGTTTGGGAACCGCTGGGTTAAGTATTGTTGTTTCTCTCTTTCCTTGAACACAGTTTCCTTGAGAATTTAGATGTTGACATCCAATGCTTAAAAATCTCAGACAGGCACACAGGCTAGCTTTAGAACACGTCTCACCAAAACACACATTCAAACACACTAATCATGCAGGAGTGCTATTCTCAGACAGAACTGAATATGTGCAGCAGAGGAGGGTGGTGGGCAGCTAATGAAAAGCAGAGCTCTGCTCAATATGCTTCAGTTAGGAAGTGTGATGCTATAATGCATAGCATACCCCAATAAAGCCCAAGACATCCTGTTTGAAGACTCTCTTCAGAGTTTCATAGTGTGTTTCCACCTGCATGAAGACAGCCCAGGCAGAAGTAATCATCCATGCACCATGTTCTATGTTATTCACCATATTTGGATATTCACCCATTTTTATTGTGAGTGTGCTATAAGCACATCTAGAGGATATCCAGACATAACCTTCAAAAGGCCAATATGGCACCCAGACCTTCTGGAAGTGGACAACTTTTGTGGTATGTGAAAAACCCGCAAACAGACATTTTACAACAACAAAAATGTAACACACCGTCTCAACATTGAATCAGATTGATACCTTGACTAAAGAGGGGATCCTCCATTGGGAAATGACACCAGAAGTTTAATCTTTTAAACATGATCCAGTTGGCAACCTTGGTGAGCTGGGAGGGGAATCTAAAGCACAGGCTCCTTTTGACTTGCTCTACAGATTCCTCTTCTAATCCCTGGTGTGAGTTGAGGTGGCAAATTGGCAGGCTTCCAGGCCAGTCTAGATAAGACTGATTGTTGAAGAGAGGTACTAAGCCCCAGGATGACGGTAGTCCTCTGCTCCTCATCTGTGTTTGGGACATGTTTGGTGGTGCAGTATGTTTGGTGGTTTGTTTGATGAGCTGAACCTCAGAGGTTTGTGCGTACATTTTCTGATCAAATGCCTTTTGAGTGAGGCAGCCCCACCTTTAAATTGTATATATTTTAAATATACATTTTAGATATTCAGAAGTGGCTTTAGTAATGGCTAAGGCTTGGTATACAGATATACATGAGTCAGAGATTATCGATCTTATCATAGATTTGATAAACAAAGAAGAAATTACACCCTTCCCTGACCAATGTCTCAGTGGTACAATAACATTTTGCTAAGACATTGTATTAGAGGGCAACTTTCAAATGCAAGGGTTTTTCTCTGGAGATAGGGAATATACACATAGAATAATCTTAAACTGATTATTAAAGGCATAACATTTGCATAACATTTGCATAACATAACCTGTTAAATGAGCTAAGTATGTGAGGTTTGGTTGGTTGCTATGTCAGTCAGCAGCCCTTCACAACACAGGAAAAATGCCTGAATGTTTGTCATGCAGAGGGTAGCCCAGTGTAACCAGGAAGAAGGATGGCCCTCCCCTTGGAAACCAAATAGGACCCATGGGACAGGGCTCTCCTTTCGAGGCAGATCTGCTCCAGAGGGCCTGGGCCATTAGCAGCCTTAATATTCTGAATTACCTTTCCAGCCATTTGTTGCTCCTTTGTTGTGATACCTACTTAAAATATCAAAGCAGCGAGAGGCTCAATGAAACATTTGAAAACTGAGAAACTCAGGTTTTATGTGTCAACGCAGAGTCCCCTCCCTCCCTCTCTCGCAGAGTCCCACTCTTTACAGAGCTCTATGCAGGTATCCCTGGATAAAAAAAGGAATCAAAAGAAAAAAAAACTTTGGGTGGGACATCAATGGCTGACATGGTTGAGGCAGAACAAAAAGGAAAGCTTTGTAGGAGAAAAAAAATCAGAAGCACCCAAACAGAGGGAATGGGGCCAGAGAGATTGTTGAATCACGGCATACCCAGAGTACAACCAGTTTCTACTCCCTGCTCTGGGTAACCATTGGGAGATCAGCTATGTGGCCTAGATTGGCCAGCCATTTCCATTTAGACTGATCAGACTGGGGTTGAGCAGAGCTGATTCTGGCTGGGGGAGACTGGTGAAGGCCTCGGGCCATTCACAGTGCCAGGCCCACTCTAGTTTCAAAGTGTGCAGGAGTGTGTGCAGTCTACAAATTAATTTCCCTCCCCTAAGGCAAGCGGAACCCCTTCAGACACTACAACTCAAAAGAAAGAGCAAGACATCCCCCAGCTTCCCTCCCAAATTGTTCCCCTCTCCTGCTGGGTACACACACAAACAATTACATCAGGGCTGAAGGGGGAGGGATCTGTGTGTGACCATTGTAGGCTTGACATGGGCACATATATAGTGAGAGGATGGTGAGGAACATGTCAGGAAACCGTCCCAAGCTTATCTGTTGCTTGTGTTAGACAGCATGCCTTTGCACTGGAGAAGTAACAGAGAATTAGTATTTCAGAGAATCTTACCCTTAGTCATTCAGAAACAAAATAGTATGGGTGTTTGTTTGGATGTAATACAGTTTATAGTAAATATTACTTTTGGGAAAATAAATGACCTACTAATCTGTTCTGATTTGAATCTTTGCCTGTAGGTGACCAGGGGTTGAAGTGTTCTAAGGTGTTCTAGGTGAACATGATTAGAAACGTTCTCCTGTATTTGTGTGGACTCCAGCAGTCTGTAGATAGATAGAGGCAGAGAGAGGCGTACTGTACTGTATATAGATGCTGTTGTTGTGAACCTGCTGTTTTCCTGGGGCACCTTGTCTGTTGGCCTCTTGATGTGGTCACCGCAGCGCTGTAAGAATGTGTGTTCTGATGTCTGCAACATGACCTTACTCTTTATGTGTGTTTGGGTGTGTATGTGTGGTGTCTGTTTGTGTTTTCCTCCCCAATGATTTCCTGCTGAAATTAGACCCCATCTGAGTTTTTTCCCCCAGTTGAAGAATATTGTATAATTTGTTCTCTCATGTAAAGTGATGGGATGAATCTTACAAGGTGAGTGCTGTCAACTCAAGACTGTAGACAACCTCATAATAAGTGCATCAAGTAGGTTTTTCAGGTAGACATGGCTTTGTGGCCTCACTGTGGAGTCGGTGTGTGCATGTCAATTGGCCTGATTGTGTGCTGAGACACCTCAACGGGGACAAGGACATGGCCAGCTAAATATAATCATATGAAGCTCACTTAGCAGGGTGTTTGGCCCCTCACCCCCACTTTTAGTGCCCCTCCAGTTGTAGATAACCTATGGTCTACTGACTGTCATCACCCTCATGCTGCTCCATTGGTTCGAAGTTATTCCAACTCATAGATCTCCTATGGTTGCCATTGTTGTCATTGATGTTAAAATGTTTATGAAACTACAGATTCCATGAATTATCTAACTTGCTAAATACTTGTTTAAACCCTCAGTATAGGTAACATGAGAATAAAAAACGATTGATTTCTATGCTTTGTAAAAAATATATTGTCTCTCTGTTTGTGGGTGTGGCACTGGGTGCAGGACACAGTGGACTGTTTGAAGTGAACTTTTTGTATGTGTTGTTTCGTCTGTGCACCAGGAGTGACGAGACAACCACTGCAAACAGCAGGTGTGGCTTTTGAACGTAGCCATGATATGGCAGGTTCTCTTTGCTCTCAATCGTCTGGTTCTTGTTTCCATCAAAAGAAGAAAAGCCTTCTCGTGGTGTCTTTCATCTCCAGGAGACGGCCTCTCCCTCTCTACCTTTTGTTTGTGTGTTGTCCTTGGGCCTGAGCTTTGTGGTTTATAGCAGGTGTTACTAGTTTTAAGTTTGGTCTGCCACTAGCAGTCGTCCCATATTGCTAAACCACACAAGAGTTTTTTAACCAGAGGATGAGACGGTTTCATTAAAAGGTGGGCTGAAGTTTCTGCTCTGGTATGACTCTTGTGTGTTCATGGATGGGCTATAACAGTTCCTATACAGCATCTGTTATTATTGATCTTTCTGGCTGTTGTGGTTACACACTTAAAGGAAAAAATCCTCCCAAAATCACTCATTCCTATAATTTACAGTGTTACATAACACTAATATGTGAGAACAATATTTTTTGTGAACAAATGTTTCATTTTGTCATTATAATAAGGTTGGTAGCAAGGTGAAAATCGTTGTGGAAATCTGTTGCAACTCAAGTCGACTACAAAGCCCACAATGCAATGCTCTCTCTATTGGCTGGCTGGCAATTTTTATTTTTTTATTTTTTTTAACCTTTATTTAACCAGGTAAGCCAGTTGAGAACAAGTTCTCATTTACAACTGCGACCTGGCCAAGATAAAGCAAAGCAGTGCGATAAAAACAACAACACAGAGTTACATATGGGGTAAAACAAAACATAAAGTCAAAAATACAACAGAAAATATATATACAGTGTGTGCAAATGTAGCAAGTTATGGAGGTAAGGCAATAAATAGGCTATAGTGCAAAATAATTACAATTAGTATTAACACTGGAATGATAGATGTGCAAGAGATGATGTGCAAATAGAGATACTGGGGTGCAAATGAGCAAAATAAATAACAATATAGGGATGAGGTAGTTGGGTGGGCTAATTTCAGATGGGCTGTGTACAGGTGCAGTGATCGGTAAGGTGCTCTGACAACTGATGCTTAAAGTTAGTGAGGGAGATAAGAGTCTCCAGCTTCAGAGATTTTTGCAATTTGTTCCAGTCATTGGCAGCAGAGAACTGGAAGGAATTGCGGCCAAAGGAGGTGTTGGCTTTGGGGATGACCAGTGAGATATACCTGCTGGAGCACATACTACGGGTGGGTGTTGCTATGGTGACCAATGAGCTAAGATAAGGCGGGGATATGCCTAGCAGTGATTTATAGTGGGTTTGGCGACGTATATGTAGTGAGGACCAGCGAACAAGAGCGTACAGGTCACAGTGGTGGGTAGTATATGGGGCTTTGGAGACAAAACGGATGGCACTGTGATAGACTACATCCAATTTGCTGAGTAGAGTGTTGGAGGCTATTTTGTAAATGACATCGCCGAAGTCAAGGATCGGTAGGATAGTCAGTTTTACGAGGGCATGTTTGGCAGCATGAGTGAAGGAGGCTTTGTTGCGAAATAGGAAACCGATTCTAGATTTAACTTTGGATTGGAGATTCTTAATGTGAGTCTGGAAGGAGAGTTTACAGTCTAACCAGACACCTAGGTATTTGTAGTTGTCCACATACTCTAGGTCAGACCCGTCGAGAGTAGTGATTCTAGTCGGGTGGGCAGGTGCCAGCAGCGTTCGATTGAAGAGCATGCATTTCGTTTTACTAGTGTTTAAGAGCAGTTGGAGGCTACTGAAGGAGTGTTATATGTGTTGTATTGTGTGTAGCTAGCAAATGTAGCTACACACAATAATACCAAAGTCAATATCAGCATGTGAAGTAGCTAGTTAGCTGTAAAATCGCCTATACAAACTGCACTATCAATTTAGGAGTATACAATCTCACCATGTTCAATCTGCAGATCGATGTGCCTCACAGAATGGATTCTGACATTCGCAACGGCACCATGCAATGCACCCTGGACTGAAGAGGCAGACAAATAGGATACAGTGAGGGAAACAAGTATTTGATCCCCTGCTGATTTTGTACGTTTGCCCACTGACAAATAAATGATCAGTCTATAATTTTAATGGTAGGTTTATTTGAACAGTGAGAGACAGAATAACAACAACAAAATCCAGAAAAACGCATGTCAAAAATGTTATAAATTGATTTGCATTTTAATGAAGGAAATAAATATTTGACCCCCTCTCAATCAGAAAGATTTCTGGCTCCCAGGTGTCTTTTATACAGGTAACGAGCTGAGATTAGGAGCACACTCTTAAAGGGAGTGCTCCTAATCTCAGCTTGTTACCTATATAAAAGACACCTGTCCACAGAAGCAATCAATCAATCAGATTCCAAACTCCCCACCATGGCCAAGACCAAAGAGCTCTCCAAGGATGTCAGGGACAAGATTGTAGACCTACACAAGGCTGGAATGGGCTACAAGACCATCGCCAAGCAGCTTGGTGAGAAGGTGACAACAGTTGATGCGATTATTCGCAAATGGAAGAAACACAAAAGACCTGTCAATCTCCCTCGGCCTGGGGCTCCATGCAAGATCTCACCTCGTGGAGTTGCAATGATCATGAGAACGGTGAGGAATCAGCCCAGAACTACACGGGAGGATCTTGTCAATGATCTCAAGGCAGCTGGGACCATAGTCACCAAGAAAACAATTGGTAACACACTACGCCGTGACAGACTGAAATCCTGCAGCGCCCGCAAGGTCCCCCTGCTCAAGAAAGCACATATACAGGCCCATCTGAAGTTTGCCAATGAACATCTGAATGATTCAGAGGAGAACTGGGTGAAAGTGTTGTGGTCAGATGAGACCAAAATGGAGCTCTTTGGCATCAACTCAACTCGCCGTGTTTGGAGGAGGAGGAATGCTGCGTATGACCCCAAGAACACCATCCCCACCGTCAAACATGGAGGTGGAAACATTATGCTTTGGGGGTGTTTTTCTGCTAAGGGGACAGGACAACTTCACCGCATCAGGTCCTCTGTAGCTCAGCTGGTAGAGCACGGCGCTTGTAACGCCAAGGTAGTGGGTTCGATCCCCGGGACCACCCATACACAAAAAATGTATGCACGCATGACTGTAAGTCGCTTTGGATAAAAGCGTCTGCTAAATGGCATATTATTATTATTATTATTATCAAAGGGACGATGGACGGGGCCATGTACCGTCAAATCTTGGGTGAGAACCTCCTTCCCTCAGCCAGGGCATTGAAAATGGGTTGTGGATGGGTATTCCAGCATGACAATGACCCAAAACACACGGCCAAGGCAACAAAGGAATGGCTCAAGAAGAAGCACATTAAGGTCCTGGAGTGGCCTAGCCAGTCTCCAGACCTTAATCCCATAGAAAATCTGTGGAGGGAGCTGAAGGTTCGAGTTGCCAAACGTCAGCCTCGAAACCTTGGAGAAGATCTGCAAAGAGGAGTGGGACAAAATCCCTCCTGAGATGTGTGCAAACCTGGTGGCCAACTACAAGAAACGTCTGACCTCTGTGATTGCCAACAAGGGTTTTGCCACCAAGTACTAAGTCATGTTTTGCAGAGGGGTCAAATACCTATTTCCCTCATTAAAATGCAAATCAATTTATAACATTTTTGACATGCGTTTTTCTGGATTTTCTTGTTGTCATTCTGTCTCTCACTGCTCAAATAAACCTACCATTAAAATTATAGACTGATCATGTCTTTGTCAGTGGGCAAACGTACAAAATCAGCAGGGGATCAAATACTTTTTTCCCTCACTGTACATGTGTTAGACCCTCTGTTAAATAAAACATTTATTGAGGTAGGAATATCGCAAAAATATTATCAATGGCTCATTTGAGAGAAGACAACCTACCACGTTATGACATCGGCCAGTATTGAAATCTGTGTATGATAGACGTTTTCGTGATCTGAAAGTCGTATTACTATTAACTTCCAGTGTAGTAAGAGCGGCTTTATCTTAAATGCTACGTCATACCGGCCGAATTTCTGCCTGCTTGAACGACAATATCTCTGATTCACATGAAAACATGAATTGACCCAGGGAATCGATAGAACGTCACTCAGAGATGCACAAAACAATATAACATTAAAAATGGGTGAATCTTTACTTTAAGAGGTTCAAACTGATGAATATATAGGGTCAGATGCCACACCACCTCCTCAGCAAATATTTTGTCATTTGGCCCGATGGTGGCATTTTACCAAGTCTTCAAAATAGCAAACTGAAATATTAGCCTCACTACCCTATCTGACCCAGAAAGGGTTATAGCAATAGCTAATTTAATTTCAAAGCAGTTTGACCTGATAGTGGCACTATAACTTTGTGAACTTTGGTAGGCGTGTACAAGGGTCTGACCGTAGCTTACAGCAGCCTACATTATGGGAAATGGTGGCGCTATAACAACTGGATATAATATCTTGTCCACATTGTGAGTGGGATATGACTCTGATGGTTGCTGGTTAAGCTTTAGTTATTTTTTTTACCACAATCACTGTTTATGTCATCATTGTTACAGTTCATAGTAGTAGCCATGGCAGACTATCTGGTCTAGACATCATCAGACCTGGTTGGGTCCAGACTGCAGTAAATAAGACACAGGGGAGGGAGTTTCCCTACATTAGGAGATCTGTCACTGTTACTGTATGTACTGAGTCATGCTTCTCCTCCAAAGTAATCAACTTTGTTCAGAGATAAACATTCCCATGCCAGTTCTTCACATTTCCCAGGACAGATGTTGTTGGTTGACGGTTAGTTGGCATATTGTTAGCGCATCAACCTGGTCCCATTCTTTTCAATTTAATTACATTCCACCTCATTCTACAAATTGCAAATATTTAGGATGAGAGATGGTTATGATTCCGGATTCTGCTATAATTGGATTCTGCTTTGATGTGACATAGAATGATCTGAACAGTATTGTTATAACAGCAATGTGCCAACCCTTGCTGGCATACTATTCAATTAATGATTTCGTAATGTACAAGACGTTATAAAATACATTATAAAATACATTATAATGTATATGTATATATACTGTATATATTCTATATTGGTAGGTTGTGTGGATACTTTATGGGATAGTTTTAGTGTAAGACAGGTAGCCTCACTGTAAACCCACTATGCCACCTACAGGGTGGCTACAGTTACAGAGACTTACATGTTCTTATTTTTTTGCAGCCAGACTTTGCTCAATAGCTCAATCAACGAGTCTCCCCTGCGTTTCCTTGCTCAAACAGTTACGAGAAAAAACACCTCACTTGGCCACTCTCAATAGGAACATTTACTGATTCTATTTATGCCTAACGTGTGCTTTTGAAAGGAAACCACTCTTCACAACAGTTTGTCTAGGTCGCTGGCTCTGTGGTTCAAGTGTGTAGTGTTTTCTTTCTCAGTGCCATAGATTCCACAAATGGCTGGCACTGGAGACGAACATAAAGGGCATTAAAATAATACAGGATGTATTTTGAAAATGTCAACAAGAATGCTGGGAATTGCTTGGGCTGATGCCGATCTGACACACACACTTTCATAGAAATCGTCTCCAAAACCTTTTTTGTCCCTATTGTTTCTTCGTCTGTTTTATTTGGTCATTTTACATGTTCAAACATGCTCTTTACTGTAAAGAATGACCACACTTGAAGAATGGCTGATTGTAAAAGGCATTTGGGCTTGGGAGCACTCTTTGTGGTCTGAGTTATAAATGCTCTCAGACGTCATCACCTCACGGGAAATCCCTGCGTCACTGAGGAGAGGTACATGACATTTGAAGTCACATGTATAAAGGCAATCTTAGAAGATAAAGGTGGTGGTAGAGGCTTTAAAAAATATATTTTTGCCAACCCACAAGCTCTCTACCAGGTGGGTTTTTCAAGTGGGGGCAGGGTGACAATACTTTTTCATCACCACACACTCTTTCTGATCTGCCCTAACACACCCCTCTTTAGTCTCTGTTACTTCTACCCAACCCGTTTGATAATCCTAATCCTGCTACATCCCCAGACAAAATAAGTTGTCCTGTCAGACATTCAGGGGGGCTCTAAGGCAGCACTCCTCAAAGCAACAGCCCAGACAGGATGAGCAGTGGGCCCTGCCTGCCATGTTTAGGCGCTGTGTAATGTGATATAAAACAACTTCTGACTCGGCCCTGGATGCTGGCCAGCCTACTGAGGGCAGAAGTCTCTCTGGCAGCCACCCGCCAGCCCGCAGCTTAAATCACAAGGCCCTGATCCAGAGACGGATCCTCCCTCCCTGCTCCTCCCGCTGCCAAACATTTCTGCAGAGACTGTGTTTGTCAGCAGGGGGGGGGCGAGGTGTCATACATCACTACTGCGATGCCTGACCTTGATGGCCACCATAGACAGTAACAAATAGATTTTAGTTTGCTAGCTGGCTCCAGTCGTGATATGACTGAAAGCAAAAGAGAGTCATTCCAAGAAGACCTCTTTTTCTCTCTCTCTCTCTCTCTCTCTCTCTCTCTCTCTCTCTCTCTCTCTCTCTCTCTCTCTCTCTCTCTCTCTCTCTCTCTCTCTCTCTCTCTCTCTCTCTCTCTCTCTCTCTCTCTCAATTCAATTCAATTCAATTCAATTCAATTCAATTCAATTCAAAGGGCTTTATTGGCATGGGAAACATGTTTACATTGCCAAAGCAAGTGAAATGGATAATAAACAAAAGTAAAATAAACCATAAAAAATGAACAGTAAACATTACACTCTCTCTCTCTCTCTCTCTCTCTCTCTCTCTCTCTCTCTCTCTCTCTCTCTCTCTCTCTCTCTCTCTCTCTCTCTCTCTCTCTCTCTCTCTCTCTCTTTCTGCCTCTTGCTCCCTTCCTCCCTCACTCTCTTTCTCTCTGTGGGTGGGTGAACTTGGAATATAAGGTGTTCCTTAGTTTCTTTATTATTCATATTGAAAGGTGCATCTTTCTTGTTGACAAATAGTATGCTCCTTCTGCCATATCAGTTTGCTTTGGATGTGTTGTTCACGGTCAGTTGAGTTGGTAGATGGAGTACAACTTGCTCATAGAAGTTTAATTGAGTATGACTGTATACAATAAATAATTAAAATACTGAGCTACATTGTATGCAATAAAATAATTGGGAAATTATATTATTGCTCAGAGAAAGAGACCCCTGTTTCAATACCTTTCAACACCCCACTTTGCGAGGATAACGTCACTGAGTCTTTTTCTAAAATGTTTTATGAGTTAGAGAACACATTGGAAGGGATCTTAGACCATTCCTCCATACAGAATCCTTCCAGATCCTTGATATCCTTCGTGATAATTTATTTATATGAACACCCAGAAAAGCCATCCAGAAAGCTAGACCTCTAACAGAAAGCTATCTAGGAATGTATCCAGGAATGTATTAATATTCATGTTTCCTCCCTGCAAGGTGCTGCCCTTATTTCATCCACTCAGACTTTGGGGTCATGTGTCCACAAGCGTGTTGCTTGACTGAAAAACCCTCTTCCTCCCTGTGTTTCGGTTACCTATTTACCGTGGCAAAAACTGACATGGCTCTTTGAAAGTGAGGGATCCGAGATCTTTGTATAAACATCTATAGAGAAGTGAACAAATACACAAAGGAACAAAGGCCGCCGACATGGAGAGTACTCCATCACTGGGACACTGTGTTATCTTACAGAGGGAAAGACTAGAAAGACACAGAGTGGGACACCCTTCAGTGACATGCCCTTAACTGCTTTGTCGCACAGTTCTTGCTCTCTTTCGAGGTGAGGGAAGGACAGAGAATTCTTAATGGCAAGACAACTGATTGGATCTGTTTACTGGTGGGTTGTGTCAGCTATAAATCATTTAGAATTTACTCTACAGCTTTTCAATCTATTGCACTCTAACATTAAAAATCACTTTCAACGGTTGTGAATAGTTTAGACAAAGTTGTAAGTGGACCGCTGACTGATTTCTCTGAGTGTCACAAGATGCAAGATACTATAGGGGGATTCATTTCCGTCCCCTATTGGTGTCTGCTCTGCACATCTTTGTCTCATCTGGTGATCAGAGCGCATCGTTTATGAGGACCATCATCTCCCCACTGTGACAGACAGGCTTCTCCGACCAGCAGGGTTTTGTTTCTTCCTCTCTCTGGCTGCGTACTGAGGTAATGCCCATGTGTCCCACGCCTGTGGCCAGGAGCTAAGCGCCCCCGCTTCACCATGCAACGATGGGGTGGTATGCATCTGTTTAGCTTTTAAATGTATAGACCACATAACCCGACCTCCTTCACAAGTGCACACTTAAAGACCATTTCACAAGCCAGAGAACAAGGCTTTTTTTCTTTCCTGTTGGCCTTGCAGGTTGACGGTTTTTGTCATGAGTCTTGTTCTGTAGCCAGAATTGAGCGATTTGCCCTTAGATACACCAGCTGCAAAGTCAAAATTGGCTATATTGTCAAATTAGCTTTTTGTTCTTAATTTAAGGTTAGGGTTAGGCATTCGGGTTAGCAGTGTGGTTAAGGTTAGGGTTAGATTTACAATCTGATTTTATGACTTTGTGGCTGTGCCAGCTAGTGACCACTCTGCAGAGCTGCCTCCAGAACAAGATTCATGACGAAAAACGCTAACCTCCCTTGTGACATCCAGCCTCTGTGAAAACAATGCAGTATTCTGCTTGAGCCGGCTGGAGTCGCTGGCCTCTCTGATCCCAGCTACGCCACATTTGAGCTGGGGGTCTGCCAAAACCCAAGAAACTACTTGACAATTTGAAAAGAGCAGAATCCTCAGGCCATTCGCCACAATCCAGAAATGTGCTTGGCAACAGCACATGCAATTAAATCTAAAACTCTCAAACGCAGTCAGCAAGGGAAGCCGAAGAAGAGGGGGTGGGATTGGTGGGGAGATCCCATGCCCAGCTTGTGTGCACAAATGTCAATGCACTATAAGTGGTAATTGGTTATATTCATTTTAACCCATGATTATTGTACCCACAGTTATCACCCCTAATGTTGTTGGAAATGTTGCACGCAACCAAGCCATGGATGCAGCCAAAACTGTTGACATCTGCAAGACCAAAGGTCTGGAAATAAGCATCACTTATTAATAAAACATGTTCACACACACAGTACCCTATCCAACAGTATCTCTCAGGGTCCACTCTTTCTATTTTCCCTCTCCCAGTGGAGCACAGAGGAGCACATTCTGCTATGTGCCCCTAACTTCTGTGGAGAGAGGTCATTTGCAGGGAGGCAGCGTGGTATCGCGTTGCAATTTTGCGGCTTGTGTTTGATGTCGCTGTGTTACAGTTTTAGCGATGAGCGAGCGCTAAGCAATGCTAATCAGCCGAGCCTGGGAACGCAAACTCATAACTGGATCTGCTTTACAGCCCGAGACCACAGCCTGCAAAAAACACCTCAGGGAAGATCAAAGGGGTGGCATTCTGTACACAACCGTAGGAACACATTTAAAACATACCCTTGCTCCTAAATAAATAATAAATGCTTATTAATCCATAGGCCTTGCTAATATTTGATTTTAAGGACATTAGTAGTACTTGAAAAAAAAATGTTTTTAATAATTCATCATTATGATGAGCATTGGATATTGACTAGTGTATCTTTTTAAGTATATTGATTTGTTAGAGTGGAGTAGAGTACTGATAGAGTGCTGATACCACAGAGGAGTAGCATTTATTTTATTTTTCTAATCATATAATTTTTGTACAAAGCCCTCACACATTTTCATTATGGTAGTCCTTTAAAGAGAAATGCTAAGTTACAATGGTCATTGAGTGCAGCTTTATGTCTGGTCTTCATGATTTAAGGATGTTTACCTCATGTGGGATTGGTTTGTATGTGTGAGAAGGATGAGATTGTGTGTGTGTGTGTGTGTGTGTGTGTGTGTGTGTGTGTGTGTGTGTGTGTGTGTGTATGGTGGGCAAAGGGGCCTATAGACAGTTGAGTTGGTGTGCCTCTTGTTTCACTAATCGATCAGCAGATTGCATTGACATGGGCTGAATGGACTGGTCATGGTGCACCCCATATCCTCTCCCCCACCCACCCTGGCGCCCCTCGCCGTGTCATCAGTCTTGTCCTACAAGATGCCTCACACCCAGCTAGCATGGGAGAGTGACCGTGTCAGCCCACGAAAAGGTCTTCTCTCCACATCAATGGGAGAAAGAAAGAGGGGACAACAAAGTAGGAGATTCCTGACATCGCTTCCCATTTCCATGCACTACTGCCAATGGAGAAATGAGTGTGTCCCTTTTTGGCACCCAGCTAGATATCTCTTCTCCTTGTATCTGTATTCAAAGGTAGCCCTATACTTACGATCCATCAAAGGAGGTCAGATGCGACCACCTGTAACTTGATGCCATTTTCCCCAACTTCCATTGTCTGCTGTAGAAAGGCCTGGTAGGATTATTCAAGCAGTATTAGAACATACTGAATGACCTCACAGTTCTTTGTTGGAGACGGAGGCCACATTTTGAATAATGAAATGTACAGAAAGTAAGAACGTAAAAGACTCCTAATGTGGGTCCCGTGGAGATGCATTTATCTGCTTAGACTTTTACTCCAGTAAAGTCCTCATTTGACATGTAACTCTCTGTTAAATGTTGAGTATTGACATGACATAAACACGCAGATAGTATCCTACAGCCGATAATTCAATGACTATAGCAAGATATTCACTGAAGACAATGAAAATATAGAAACATGTGAGATAATCCCACAGTTTTTCCTCTGCCCTATAATCAGCAGCTTCTATTGTTGAGTAAGGGGGAGGAACAGTAAGACTGACTAACTTGATGCAATCAATGCCTCTATAACGCATTTCCAGCTGTCCTTAACTGACCTCAGATGCAAAGCAACTTAAACCTCAGAACCAAACATGCATCATGGGGTCCAAACAAAACAGCCATAGATCCAGACATCTCATTTGTGTGTGCTCAGCACTCTTTTGATGTGAGCAGACACCAGGCCCCCTCATTCTATGTACTCGTCCATTTCATCATTTGAGGAAGCTGTCATACTGATGGCGGTGCGTTGGTTGGTATAGAGGACTATAATTAGAAACTTCAGTATGTTGTCCTGTCAACCCGAGCATGTCAATATCCTGTTACATGTAAGGACAGCCGTAGTGTAGCCACGAGAGCTCCGTCTTGATTTATGTGTGCATAATTTCATGCGAATCTCCCAGTGACTCCCAATGAGGATACTTTTCTTGAGACATCTCAGTAGTAATAATATAATTATAATCATCGTCTAACCTTATCATGTTTAACATTTACACTATATCCATAACAAGCCAAAGGCCAAATCATTTATGATTTGATTTAAGTTAAGCTCATTACAACATCTGTTTCATGTCATTTCCCAGTGTGCTGTACACATTTTCTGATCCACTTGTGTTTCGCCATGCCCATACAGCCTCTGCTGTTGTAGAAGTTGAGAAACACTTAGGGGTAAGCTTGGGATCACACGGC
This sequence comes from Coregonus lavaretus, assembly GCF_964263955.1. Classification (NCBI taxonomy): domain Eukaryota; kingdom Metazoa; phylum Chordata; class Actinopteri; order Salmoniformes; family Salmonidae; genus Coregonus; species Coregonus lavaretus. Next base: position 6,456,616 of record NC_140024.1, on the reverse strand, counting down.
CCTCATTACAGATGCTCTGATAGGTTTAATCATGTTCTTATTCTTCAAGTCCTTAATTTTCTCTTGTATCCTGCCATAGAAGAATGACAGCCACTTTTAGTGGAGTGTTGACTCTATGTTGAGACTGTAGAGACTGCCAGGCTTAATTTGTACTGATGATGGACAGAATTTGTTGTCTGCTGGCTACTGCTAGTGCAGACACTTGAAACCCTACCTCTTTAAGGAATACCTGGAATAGTATAAAAGTAATCCTTCTACCCACCCCTCCCCCACCCCCATAAAAAAAGTGGTTGTCCCACTGGCTATCATAAGTTGAATGCACCAATTTGTAAGTCGCTCTGGATAAGAGCGTCTGCTAAATGACGTAAATGTAAATGTAAATGCACTGAGATGACGGCTGTTTTGTGGCTGCATGTGGTCCACTATTCTTGTGATCATGGACTATTACAGTGCAAAACTCCCATTGAAATCAATGCATTATTTACGCAAAAGTCCTAGATACACATGCAGATCTCACATTATGATTCGTGAGCAAAAAAATACAGCACAATTTGTTAAAAAAGAATAACACTTTCTGATGGCCCCTGAGAACCGTGCTATTGTTTGTGTCCAGACCCTCCACATGCTTCATGGCTGCCATTGTTGCAAAATTCAATTGAATTCACTGAACTATAGTGTACCTATTTTGCACATAATTCCTATTGTATTTGTGTATTTTGTAAGGGGGTGGCTGCTGAGAAATGTTTTTATACGTTTCCTGTACAGCAAAAAGGAAAATGAATCAACAATGTAGATGTAAAAGGTTTGGCTCAAAACCCAAGTGAGCATTACTACTGCTAAAATGTTTAATGTATGTTATGTGTTGAATGTTTAATGTATGTTATGTGTTATGAATACAAAGTACTGTAGGTGATGTTCTACATCATTATGATATTCAACCCTGTAATAATAGGCAATCATACATATTTTCGCATCAAACTTTCTCATTGAGAAATGAGATGTTTGCATCTGTTTTCAGGAGAAACAGCAGGATAAGCCTCAGGGCTCATTGTTAACCATTGTATTATCCCTCCTTTCCAGTCATCCATCATGGGAGCCAGAGAGAGGGGATGAGACCACTGGACAGCCAGGCCCAAAGTGACAGACATAGAGTAGTATAGAGGAGTGAGTCAGTCACACACTGTCTATGTGAATTCAGCTGGTAATGAGGTGGCAAATTGCTGTCCTAAAGCACGCTGGAGAGGCTCCCTGCAGATATCTCCTTGTCAATGAAGGTGTTAAAGGCCCTGCCCCCCTCCCTAACCCCCTGCTAACTGTAAAACAACAATGCTGCAACCCACTTTATTGATCAGCTAGTACAAGTTTTCACTGACTTGCCATTTCCCTGAAGCGTTTGAAGACTTGTGTTTCTCCTCTTTATTGGACTGATAACTGTCAGTGTCTGTGTTTTCCTCACTTAGGTCAAAGTTTCTGACTTCATCTCCATATGAAGGAGGGGGATTCTATGAGAGCATCTATCAACAGGGTCTTTAAAGGCCCAGTGCAGTAAAAATGATGTTTTTCCTGTGTTTTGTATCATATTGTACAACAGCTGATGAAACTAACACTGTAAAAAAAGTGTGAGGAAGAAATAAATACAATCTACACAGGACCTTCTAATCAGCCTGTTTGTATGGGTGGGAGTTTCGGCTTGCCTGGTGGCATCACCAGCGGCTCCTAGCAAAATTCTTGCTTGAGAAATAGTTTTTTGCTAAAAAGCTATTTTTGTCCATTTTTATGGAAAACTAATACAGTAAGGTACTTAATTGTTACCAAGAAAGTATTTGATATTTATATAAAAATGTCTGCATTGGGCCTTTAAGGTGTTTGCTGTTATACTCTAAACATCCATATAAAATGGTTCAAACTAATCCTTCTACGTCCATGTCAAAAATCGACTTAGTTTGTACAAATCACCAGACAGTTTCATGAAAACCATGCCAGGATATTCATCAGGCTTCGAGGTATTATGCACAGTATATGCTGATAAATTCCAAATAAAGGATTGCCTACTTATTGTAAATTATACTGGTACTGAAGCAGTGATAATGTTCTCTGTCAACAAGAACATTAGATGACTGTAAGTCGCTTTGGATAAAAGCGTCTGCTAAATGGCATATTATTATTATTATTATTATTAAATACAAGTGCCTTCAGAAAGTATTCATACCCCTTGACTTATTCCACATTTTGTTGTGTTACAGCCAGAATTCAAAATGGATTAAACATATGTTTTTCTCACCCATCTACACACAATACCCCATAATCACAAAGTGAAAACATGTTTTTTGAAATTTTAGCAAATTTATTGAAAATGAAATACAGAAATATCTCATTTACACAAGTATTCACACCTCTGAGTCAATACTTTGTAGAAGCACCTTTGGCAGCGATAACAGCTGTCAGTCTTTCTGGGTAAGTTTCTAAGCGCTTTCCACACCTGGATTGTGCAACATTTCCCCATAATTATTTTCAAAATTCTTCAAGCTCTGTCAAATTGGTTGTTGATCATTGATAGACAACCATTTTCAGGTCTTGCCATCGATTTTCAAGTAGTCCTTTGTGGTCCTCTGTAGCTCAATTGGTAGAGCATGGCGCTTGTAACGCCAGGGTAGTGGGTTCGATCCCCGGGACCACCCATACGTAAAAATGTATGCACACATGACTGTAAGTCGCTTTGGATAAAAGTGTCTGCTAAATGGCATATTATTATTTAAGTCAAACTGTAATTCGGCCACTCAGGAACATTCACTGTCTTCTTGGTAAGCAACTCCAGTGTAGATTTGGCCTTGGGCTTTAGGTTATTGTCCTGCTGAAAGGTGAATTCATCTCCCAGTGTCTGGTGGAAAGCAGACTGAACCAGGTTTACCTCTAGGATTTTGCTTGTGCTTAGCTCCATTCCATTTATTTCTTATCCTGAAAAACTCCCCAGTCCTTAACGATTACAAGCATACCCATAGTGGTCCCATGTAGCTCAGTTGGTAGACCATGGCGCTTGCAACGCCAGGGTTGTGGGTTTGTTTCCCACGGGGGACCAGTATGAAAAAATGTATGCACTCACTAACTGTAAGTCGCTCTGGTTAAGAGTGTCTGCTAAATGACTAAAATGTAAAATGTAATAACATGATGCAGCCATCATGCCTGAAAATATGGAGTGTTACTCAGTAATATGTTGTATTGGATTTGCCCCAAACATAACACTTTGTACTCAGGGCAAAAAGTTAATTGCTTTACAATTTTTTAGTTCAGGATTACATTAGTGATTTATTGCAAACAGGATGCATTTTTTGGAATATTTGTATTCTGTACAGGGTTCCTTCTTTTCACTCTGTTAATTAGGTTAGTATTGTGGAGCAACGACAATGTTGTTGATCCATCCTCAGTTTTCTCCTATCACAGCCATTAAACTCTGTAACTGTTTTAAAGTCACCATTGGCCTCATGGTGAAATTCCTGAGCGGTTTCCTTCTTCTCCGGCAACTGAGTTAGGAAGGAGGCCTGTATCTTTGTAGTGACCTGGTCTATTGATACACTATCCAAAGTGTAATTAATAACTTCACCATGCTCAAAGAGATATTCAATGTCTGATTTTTTTTTACCAATAGGTGCCCTTCTTTTTTGTTTGGGGGTGGACCTCTCTGGTCTTTGTGGTAGAATCTGTGTTTGAAATTCACTGCTTGACTGAGAGACCCTTACAGATAATTGTATGTGTGGGGTACAGAGATGAGGTAGTCATTCCAAAATAATGTTAAACACAAGAGTGAGCCCATGCAACTTATTATGTGACTTGTTAAGCACATTTTTACTCCTGAACCTATTTAGGATTGCCATAACAAAGGGGTTGAATACTTATTGACTCAAGACATTTAAAATTAATTTGTAAAGATTTCGAAAAACATAATTCTACTTTGACATTATAGGGTATTGTGTGTAGGCCAGTGACAAAAAAATCTCAATTTGATCCATTTTAAATTCAGGCTGTAACACAACAAAAGGTGGAAAAAGTCAAGGGGTACTTTCTTATTACATCAACGTCATTCACTCTCTTAATCACCAGCTATTACATTGTGTGTCTATTTAACAAGTCAGTTTTACAATGAGCAGAACACCCAGTGGTAAGACAATACACACTTCTGACAGCTAAAACAAAGGCAGGGAACATGTTCTCTGTGTTGTGAATTCTCATGAGCCAAATTCATCTTTCAGCATGTGCCTCTGAAACAGAGTTGTCCTTTTCACTCAGTGGTTGTAATTGGATCCAGAGTGATTGAACAACTGAGACGTTCTTAACAGAACTCACAGAAAGCAACTACTGTCCATTTTTTTTTTACTTAGACAAGCTAAATAGGAGTTAGGAAGCTTTGATGTGATGATATGGATACTTAATATTACATTTTCTTCATCAAGTATCAGTCAATAGATGCGGAGTATGAGATACATTTTCACATGTAGGCTACAAGTATCACAATTAGTTGGCCTACTTTAGGAATGTGTGTCCAGTAGTTTGAGGGAAGAGGTGCAACTTGTGCCTTGGGTTATATGAAAGATCACCTCCCAGTTTGAGCCAGTGAAAGCATGACCTCCAACAGGACTCCTAATGGCTGTTATTACTCAATGAGTCCATTAAAGCGAGGAAAATCAAAGCAGCAGGCAGTGATGGACGTAGGTGCACACAGAAATGGGAGCTGGAGGTGGGCGCAGACCATGGGCACCCTATGATGTCACTCTGCTACCCGACAAGCTTTCTCATGGGAAAAGTAACACTTCTTCTTGTCACCATAAAAGACAAGCGAGCCATAACAGTAACAGCGTAAGCGGTTTGCTGTTTGATGTGAACATGTTATCTGTCCTCTTGGGTTTTTTGTTTTCTATTCAGAGCATAAATGTGATCATTGAAGTGGGCCGTTCCATCTTCACGGAGCACAAAAGTCTCTCACTAATTGCTGCCACATCAAATAAGTAGGAACATCCCAAATGGGAGCCTTCGAACTAATGAAAAAAATCTAGCTATGCTTAAAGCTGGTTACTTTTTTTGTCATTTCCCATCAAAGATTAGGTTTCTGGTTTGAGGAGGGCGGGTTGAAGGGTAGGGGGTGGTTATCACACAGGAAAGACCTCTTCACAGATTAGTTCTGCATCGACGGCTGTTCGCTATTTGATTCGGAGGCAGCCAATCCAGTGGCTGTCCCCTTATTGTCTTTTTGCGACGAGCAGGAACAGTGGACCGCAACCGGGAACAAAAGCCAGGGCCGAGGACCCTATGTGTGTTTTCAAAGTGTAACTCCTCTCCCTGCCGTCACACCCGAGTGATATGAGTGTCTCAGGGCTGGCCTGCACCACACAGAGCGAGAAAAAGCTGTCAATTCAGAGCCTTTTCAAAGGTGCATCACTTTTGTGCAAACAGGGCCTGAAAGTCACAGTCCATATACTCCTCAAAGCATGCTCTGAGTTAAATAGCCATTGACCAACTTTGCATCAAATGGGATTTGTTTCTTATCCCCCCTCTTTTTAGCCCCTGCATTCCTGTTTTCCTATTGTGTTGTCTTTGTTGAGCGGCAAGCCTTTGTTGGGGGGTTAGTATCTTGGTGAGTAAGGGTTGTGATCTGAACTCTCAGTCTCTCGTTGGATCTTGTCAAGGTCGTGACCTGTTAGTATTTGGTGGTAGCCAGTGCATGCGGTACCACCTTCATCCATGTCAGCGGGTCAGGCAGATGCTTTGAAAGCAACAAGATAAACATATCTGGTGAACAAAATCCAATCCATCACCACGGCTTACATTATTATATCAGTGAACCATGCAGCGTTGTCACTCACAGATACGTAAGTAAGCTGTTGGTTGGTGAGGAGGGATGTTGTAAATGATCCCATAAGAACTTCAGTTTACCATGTTTTTACCACTGTCTGTGTCTTGTTCTCTGAAGACATCAGTTGTCTTCCAAGAACAACTACGTTTTATGTTACGTTGCTGACTTTAGATGTTGCAAATGTTTCATGGGAGGCTCAGCGTCAGTTTGTTACAGAGATCTGAAGGCCACCATCGCTGGGGTTCAGTGATATACTGTCTGCCAGTGCTCAGAGGGAGGCATTTTTTCACAGCCCTCTCTAAATTTAAACACCATAAATATCCCAGCGATTAATATCCCGTGATGAAATATGTGACTGCTTTTACGACCAACAGTTCAATAAGGAGGAATAAAACATTAGCGCCCCTCTTCTTGGAAATTCGAATGCTCACTCCACAGTCTGGGGCGATAATCAATCTCTCTCATTCATGGAGCCTCCTAGAATGTCGACCACAGTCATGACATACTTACATTCAGTCAGATGCCAGCGATCCCTTAGAAAATATCTGAGGGACACCTTAAATTCCCTCTGTAATCCTGAAAACTGTCCTGTGTGCTGCCTGCTGCAGGACAGACTGAGAGCATGCCGGACGGCCGGCCAGCAGTGTTAAAATAAATAAGACAGATGCTTTACAGGCTCTGTCCAGTCCTGTCAGAAGGCCTATACATTTACGCTCTTATCCATAGTGTTTTAATGTGTGAAGCTGGCATTTCTATAAATACTCATTTTACCACCAGGGAAAACAAAGTTATCTTAGTCTGGCGGTGTGGGACAAGAGGCCAGTCCTTGACCTGGTCAGTCACTGGAGATGAGACTGACCAGATGTGAGACAGGTGGATCTAGAGGCTAGGATCATATCAGATGGGAACTAGAAAGAACCTGTTAAGAACCCTACCGCACCAACATGTATCCTATTTGAGGTGGTTGATACAAGTCAACCTTTCCCAGGCAAACCGACTGCAACAGAGAATCACAGCAAAACTATAGAGACACAGAGGGTAGATTGGTCTACTTTCCTACCTGGTGGAAGACATCACATCTACCTATATGTTCAAACAGGGATAATGTAATGATTTCCCTTTTACATTCCCAGGTTAGTTTATTTTAGATAAAATCTTTATTTAACAGATGTGTTCTAATATGGCAGTCAACAGTTTTACAATTGTGGAAAAGGAAATTCAATTAAGGTTTGCATTGTCAATACACTCATTTAAAAAGTGAGTTATATCACCAATGAAGGCTCTTCTCTCAGGTATTCCTTAAGAGGGACATCGGGTTGGGTAAGACCACCGAGCACAGTGTTGCCTCCCAGCAAGCCCCATGGAGGCCCATTGGAAGAGGCAGGGGGTCATTTCCCCCATAGTCTAGCCGTTAGTACTCCCTCACCAGAGTTGAGGACAGGGCCCTGTGGGGAAAATTATCACAAATCCCCTAACACTAACTGCACAGCTGGCAAGGGGCAGACAGACAGTGTCTGAAAGGCAGGTTCACCCCAGCTATAACAATTGTTCCCTTTCACCCACCTCCCAAGTTCTCCATTCAGTTGAACAGGAGAGCCAGAGAGAGGGGCAGCGGATTATAGGTCACACAGGAGGAGCATTAACTCCCTCTAAGCTTTAACCCAGCCAGCCACAGAAACACTAGGCGATGCTGAACAGCACTGCACAGCAGCTTGGTCCATGCACTGGTCTGATGTCTTCCTTCCTTTAGGGCATAATGTTAGGACAATGTTTTTATCGGTGTTGTCTTGCTCAGTACACCTGTCTACATCGTAAAATAGAATCATTATGAGTGATGAGGATTTATCTAATGAGTGTAGAGTCTGGCTGCCCTGTCGTTGGCCTCCCCTGCAGCAGAGATGTGAACGGGGGTCACGGGGGTGGGAGTTCAGGATTAGAAGCACACAATGGGTTAAAGGTTCCTCCTTAGACGACGTTTGAGTTGAAGGATCCCTCAGTGTTGATAATTTGTCTAGAATAACTGCCGTGAACCGCTCAATTAAAAAAAAAAAGCTTTGGCTGAACCTCACATTGCTGTAGGTTGATCATGAATGAGCACTTGAGAGTGCTTTAAGTGCCCTTGCTGTCAGAATGGAATTTGAAGTGACCATGGAACAGTGGTACAACCATTCAATGGTTCCCTATTAATAAAGATAAGAGGGATATTTATACATTGTCATATATAGCGCACCATTTTTATGTTTCTAAATGTTTCAAAAAGCTGCACATGGAAATTTGTTACAATGGCATTGTCTCCTTTTTCTCTGTCCAGGTGGACACTTTCTCCTTGCAATGATATAATAATATATTCCTGGTATGCACGATAAGATTTCATATAATGTATCTATCTACCAATGATACTGTCACTGATTAAATATTTATCAGATATACATGCAATGTCAGTGGTAATCAAAAATATGAAAATAATGGGTATTGAAAAGTTGCAAATAGTTTAAAACTCAAGAAGAGAACTAAGATACTGCCAAGTATTGGCGCTGACATTCTTTCCAAGCTGTGTTCTCCAGTGATTAAAAAAATATTTATTCTCAAATGTGACAATAGTTTGTTTATAATTGCAACAATGCTATCTTGCATAGCACATGAATAGTTTCTTCTGAAAAATAGGAAGATCCTGAACAGTTACAAACAAAGAATACTGACATCTGGTGGGATAGAATCTAACTACATAGAAACGTCAGAGGGCAGCTTTTTTTATTCTCATAAACTTTTGCCCTTATACTGCCAAGAAGTCTAATGACCATTACAGTCGATTCATAAAGTAAACTATATATATGCCTCGCTAATTATTTATAAGTCATAGAACATAATCGGTGATAAAAGGTTCTTACATCTGGTGCTTTTCCAAATGTGACATAAGCCTTTGGCAACCCTTTATAGTCTCATCCAATTACCCTCTACAGTGGGGAAAAAAAGTATTTAGTCAGCCACCAATTGTGCAAGTTCTCCCACTTAAACAGATGAGAGAGGCCTGTAATTTTCATCATAGGTACACGTCAACTATGACAGACAAATTGAGGGAAAAAAATCCAGAAAATCACATTGTAGGATTTTTAATTTATTTATTTGCAAATTATGGTGGAAAATAAGTATTTGGTCACCTACAAACAAGCAAGATTTCTGGCTCTCACAGACCTGTAACTTCTTCTTTAAGAGGCTCCTCTGTCCTCCACTCGTTACCTGTATTAATGGCACCTGTTTGAACTTGTTATCAGTATAAAAGACACCTGTCCACAACCTCAAACAGTCACACTCCAAACTCCACTATGGCCAAGACCAAAGAGCTGTCAAAGGACACCAGAAACAAAATTGTAGACCTGCACCAGGCTGGGAAGACTGAATCTGCAATAGGTAAGCAGCTTGGTTTGAAGAAATCAACTGTGGGAGCAATTATTAGGAAATGGAAGACATACAAGACCACTGATAATCTCCCTCGATCTGGGGCTCCACGCAAGATCTCACCCCGTGGGGTCAAAATGATCACAAGAACGGTGAGCAAAAATCCCAGAACCACACGGGGGGACCTAGTGAATGACCTGCAGAGAGCTGGGACCAAAGTAACAAAGCCTACCATCAGTAACACACTACGCCGCCAGGGACTCAAATCCTGCAGTGCCAGACGTGTCCCCCTGCTTAAGCCAGTACATGTCCAGGCCCGTCTGAAGTTTGCTAGAGTGCATTTGGATGATCCAGAAGAGGATTGGGAGAATGTCATACGGTCAGATGAAACCAAAATATAACTTTTTGGTAAAAACTCAACTCGTCGTGTTTGGAGGACAAAGAATGCTGAGTTGCATCCAAAGAACACCATACCTACTGTGAAGCATGGGGGTGGAAACATCATGCTTTGGGGCTGTTTTTCTGCAAAGGGACCAGGACGACTGATCCGTGTAAAGGAAAGAATGAATGGGGCCATGTATCGTGAGATTTTGAGTGAAAACCTCCTTCCATCAGCAAGGGCATTGAAGATGAAACGTGGCTGGGTCTTTCAGCATGACAATGATCCCAAACACACCGCCCGGGCAACGAAGGAGTGGCTTCGTAAGAAGCATTTCAAGGTCCTGGAGTGGCCTAGCCAGTCTCCAGATCTCAACCCCATAGAAAATCTTTGGAGGGAGTTGAAAGTCTGTGTTGCCCAGCGACAGCCCCAAAACATCACTGCTCTAGAGGAGATCTGCATGGAGGAATGGGCCAAAATACCAGCAACAGTGTGTGAAAACCTTGTGAAGACTTACAGAAAACATTTGACCTGTGTCATTGCCAACAAAGGGTATATAACAAAGTATTGAGAAACTTTTGTTGTTGACCAAATACTTATTTTCCACCATAATTTGCAAATAAATTCATTAAAAATTCTACAATGTGATTTTCTGGAATTTTTTTTCTCATTTTGTCTGTCATAGTTGACGTGTATCTATGATGAAAATTACAGGCCTCTCTCATCTTTTTAAGTGGGAGAACTTGCACAATTGGTGGCTGACTAAATACTTTTTTCCCCCACTGTATATAGTATGACATATGCTTATAAATGATATGATGCAAAGGCCTTAAAAAAACACTTTATGAATGCTTCATTAAGCCTGGTGCTGTCATTTGTTTAAAGTGGGACCTAATTTACTTAGCTCTTTGTGTAAGTTTGGAGAAATATAATAAAAAGGTTTAACACAAAAAAACATGATTTTATACATTGAAAAAGGGTAACTGCATGCTAGGTGCTGTGACACAAACACAGGGTACATACTGGGCTTCAGGCCAAAAGTCTTCTCTCTTTGCACAAAATATCACCTTATCAAGTCTTACAACATCCTTTGATGTAGACGTTCATTATGAAGGTCTAATATTATCTGTTACTAAATTGCATAATCTCATTCTATTTGAGTTTTTCCTAATGGAGAGGTTAGCTATCGCCAATATACACTTCCATCGCCAAGCTTGTTTCAATGTTATTTAGCTATACATTCAGACAATCAAGGAAACTGCTTTAATGTAATATGTCCACATGAAGACTATTGCAGTGTGAATTGTGATAATTACATTGTCCAGTTGGAATTTAGGCGAAGTAGGCCTGATTGTTCATAGTAAAGCAACTTTTCTGATAATACAATTATAGATGTGCTCAGCTTTTGTGTCCTTTATCTGTGTTTGTTTTCTTCCAGTACATTGCCCTCACTACGTGCCAGTGGTTTGTGTTGTGTTCTTCCCCCCTGGCATCCACTGTGGTCAGGAGACCCTGGGGTTTGAACAGGTGCAGAAGGGAATCCATAGGTGGTTGACTCACCCCGAGATGACTAAGTGGTCCTAAATAACCCCTTAAGAAGATCTGCTCCAAAAGTCAGAGAGACAGGCAAGTAGAACTGGCCCATTTCTGTTTGCTTTGACTATCACAGCAATGCCATTCACCTCTGAGTTGGGGGCCTTGTAGCTTGAAGTACGGCACTTCATGAAATGGTTATTGTTTCTTTACCTACATTAGGATGCCATTAGCTACCATGATAATATATAATATATGCCATTTAGGAGACACTTTTATCCAAAGCGACTTACAGTCATGCGTGCATACATTTTTTACGTATAGGTGGTCCCAATGCTATCCTGGCATTGCAAGAGCCATACACTACCAACTGAGCTACAGAGGACCACATGGGATCACACCGACTTTTGTTCAGTGTCATGGAGCAATCCTTCCCTATTGCAGTCTTTAGATAACTATTAACCCTCTGATGTCATAGGAGAGGCCTGATGTCATATGAGGGGGTCTGTGGTTTAAAGTTCACATGTAGTATTAGAGGACATTTTATAGAAATTACCTAAGTCATAAACGACCATCCGTTTATAAATGGCAACATGCATGTACAGTAGGCTGTTTTGTGCAGAGACAAGTCCACTGTCGATGTGTTAGCCTCTCTGACGATGCAGTGGTGACTGGGCTGATGTCACTCAGGGTTTGTCCTCTGTATCTACTGCACCACTGAGTGTCATTTGGTTGCCTTTACGTTTTAGAAGTTGTGTGGATCACTGGTTATTCGCTCTGTGTTTACTACATGGCTGAGATTTCCTGTGACAGCCATTTTCAGCAGATTGGCTAAAGATGTTAGCTAACTAGAGTGAGATGACAGACGCCTGTTGAGCATGTGATTTAGCAGGTGTTTTATGGTTTGATGCAGAATGTATGTTACCAATCACAGGCGTTAAGATGGAGGGGGGAAATTAAAGTTAAATCTTTCCCCAGGCCCAGAAATTGGCGTCCCTGTTACCATTGGACAGTCGATGACTAATTGTAGAAATATGAATCCTGAGGTAGAAAAATACGTGCACACCCAATATTCTTCAAAGTAATTGGATGCTGCATCCTTGTAAATAATACTGTCCAAATAATGAATTTTGTAGAAGAGGAGGATGCCATGCACATGTCTGGCAGTCACACATTGTGTAACCACTGTGGAGGAGTTCCCCTTTGATCTGCTGAGCAACATTTGGGAGCTCGATCATATCCCCACGCTTTTTTGTTTGCATGTTGTTCTAAGACACAGGTGCAATTGCACAGCTGTGTCTGTTGGAGATGGGCCAGGCAAAGCAGTACTCAGGTGCAGACAGGCGAATCGTCACGTGCAAGGGACACTGTCAATGTGATGCAATGGAAAATACTGGCATTGGAAAATTAAATCAGACTCACACTGCAGGAACCTGCATTGAATAAAAATCACATTGCACCAGTGGCATAAAAACCTTCCCTTGTGCAGGGAACAACAGAATGTTTAATTAGTGTCCGTTTCCTGCAGTTTTGATTGAATCCGGCCCTTGGTTGAGAATATAGCTAATTATACTTACACTGAGACGATTAATACATAATTAATCATACATTTTCCATTTCCTTTTAGCGATCAGAGCAGTCTAATAAGGTTCATTGAGAGGCAGTTGTTATGTAATATCATTGATCATGTCTGTATAACCCAGCGTGTTCATTTTGTCATAAATGTAAAAGACTAACAACAGAATCACTAACTGTGCATACACACTGCAGAGCAGAAGAAAAAACATTCTAGGGCCCAGCCAGGGTAGGTTGCACTCACAAGCTCCTAAAAGGTACAACAGTTCTGGGGAGGCAGATGTTAATGATAAATCTTGTATGAAGGCAGTTTGCCTTCCTGTATGTTTTCGAGGAAATGTGCTGTACCTCAAGCCCTGGTCGGGACCAGATTCCTCAATGACCCCCTGCCCCAACCCCCCCCCCACACACACACACCCACCCCTTTACTGTGTGCCATACTACAAATTACGCCACACCTGTGACATGTGACAACCAGTGGTCAGACAACCTTGCCTACAGGACTTTCATCGTTACCCACGTTGAGGATCAACCAGCACAGTTTTCACAGCTGTGCCAACACTGGAGAACGACTGAGAGGCCCTTGGGAAATAAAACTTGTCATTGAGTTCAATGACATAATACCATATTCCTGGTAATATCAATACAATAAAACATCAGTGATGGGGGGGGGGTGTGGGGGGTAAAATATCTGTAATCCCAAACCTCAATTTGCTTTTAGTGTCTGGCCTTGAGTCTTGCACCTGCAGCTCAGGAAAACTTGTTAGAATAAAGAAAGGATTGGGTGAAAGACTTACCATTTATATCTAAGACTAAATTGAGTATGTGAAATATTCAAAACTATGTACAATTCCGATTTTGTTTATTATATGCCAACATTTCTCATGAGCGTACTACGACATCTTGTGGTTTAAGCATAGTACTGCATGTCATTCTATTATACAAGGTTGATTAGTGGAATCAGGTGTGTTACCTCTAGGCTGGAACAAAAACCTACACCAGCCTTGCTGGGTAAGATTGCCCACCCTTGGGAGGGGCAATTCTTTCAGGTTTAATGAGACATAGAACCTAAACTTCTGTCATAAAACATATTAGTGAAAGAGGGATCTGGCCATACCATGATCGAGGAAGCAGGGTACCAAACTAAACTTTACTCAGAAAGTGGAGTTGGAGAGCAAACACTTACAGTAAATTACAAATTCAATATTACTTCGCTTTGGCAAAAGTATTTTTATTAAACATGTGTGCATGTTTGCCACGATTTAAAAGATATTTGGTCCATTCAGATACATAGGAATAATACATATTTAGAGCTGTGAAAAAATTGTAGTGGCTTACTTTTAATTCCAAATCAATAGAAGATTAAGGATTCAATAAAAACAATGTTCAATAAAACACCTTACAAGGTTCTTTTTTGAGCAATAGAAAAATATTTTTGAAAAATACAGTTTCACATTGGTACTAATAAATACTTGCTCAGTGTGGTGTACTGTACCAAAAGGCACCAACTGTCCCTTTTCAGATCAATTCATCATATATATATATAAAACAAGACTACTAGGTCACCATTGCCCCAAAGTCAAATCTACTGCACAGGACAAAACACAATAACCCGTCTTCCCAGAGAACTGTCCAAATTTTAAGGGCACTTTGATTTCACCAAGGGCACTTCCTGAGATGATGTCAGCGTGTTTTCCTCCAGTAAACCATGACCGTCACGAAAGCCACTGCAGCCACAAGCGACACAGTACGCCAATGTGACACGGTGCTAACAACTGCCTCCTGCAAGCAAAAAGAAAAGTCAACCACACATACCACAGTGGAACCATTACATTGTCCCTACTAACCATAGTCATAGGCTGGACTCAATACCATTCAGCGTGCTGAGCTAAAGCCTTAGTGCTAGTTCTGGGATCTATAGGTGTGAGGCAAGGTTACTCATCAACAAACAAGCTTAGCTTTATGAACTGACAGTACTGTGACATTGGCACAGGTAGCTGCGCTCGGTGTTACCCACATCAGAGCTGCCTGCATTGGCCCCAATGTGCTGTGTGACGTTTGAAGTCCCTCTCTAACACCCCCTCCAATCCCTGGTGCAGCTTCATTTAATAACTCCATCTGTGTTGTAAAACGGAAAACCCACAAGCAGGACCTCCTTCCGGAGCCTCTGCATTACATGTGCACACAGTGCTGTCTTGAGTACCCATACAGTACCAGTCAAAAGTTTGGACACACCTACTCATTCCAGGGGTTTTCTTTATTTTCACTATTTTCTACATTGTAGAATAATAGTGAAGACATCAAAACTATGAAATAACACATATGGAATCATGTAGTAACCAAAAAAAAAATATATTTTACATTTGAGATTCTTCAAATAGCCACCCTTTTGCTGAATGCATTTCCTTCTTAATGCGTTTGAGCCAATCAGTTGTGTTGTGACAAGGTGGGGGGGGGGGGGGGGGGGGGGGGGGGGGGGGGGGGGTATACAGAAGATAGCCCTATTTGGTAAAAGACCAAGTCCATATTATGGCAAAAACAGCTCAAATAAGCAAAGACAAAACAACAGTCCATCATTACTTTAAGACATGAAGGTCAGTCAATAAGGAACATTTCAAGAACTTTGAAAGTTTCTTCAAGTGCAGTCGCAAAAACCATCAAGCGCTATGATGAAACTTGCTCTCATGAGGACCCCCACAGGAATGGAAGACCCATAGCTACCTCTTCTGCAGAGGATAAGTTCATTAGAGTTACCAGCCTCAGAAATTGCAGCCCAAATAAATGCTTCACAGAGTTCAAGTAACAGACATCTCAACATCAACTGTTCAGAGGAGACTGTGTGAATCAGGCCTTCATGGTCAAATTGCTGCAAAGAAACCACTATTAAAGGACACCAATAATAAGAAGAGACTTGCTTGGGCCAAGAAACACGAGCAATGGACATTAGACTGGTGGAAATTTGTCCTTTGGTCTGGAATCCAAATTGGAGATGTTTGGTTCCAACCGCCATGGCTTTGTGAGACGCGGTGTGGGTGAACGGATGATCTCCGCATGTGTATTTCCCACCGTAAAGCATGGTTGGGGATGAGTTGGACCGCAGAGTGAAGGAAAAGCAGCCAAAATGCGCTCAGCATATGTGGGAACTCCTTCAAGACTGTTGGAAAAGCATTCCAGGTGAAGCTGGTTGAGAGAATGCCAAGAGTGTGCAAAGCTGTCATCAAGGCAAAGGGTGGCTATTTGAAGAATCTCAAATATAAAATATATTTTGATTTGTTTAACACTTTTTTGGTTACTACATGATTCCATATGTGTTATTTCATAGTTTTGAGGTCTTCACTATTATTATACAATGTAAAAAATAAAGACAAAACCCTTGAATGAGTAGGTGTCCAAACTTTTGACTGGTAGTGTATGTGCATGGTCGTATTTGAGTAGGAGTGAGTGCTTCCTCCTCTTGATATGCATGCGAGTCACCATACGTAGTATGTACAAGAACTTATCAACTAGCATCCTTTACATTTTTGTTTGTCAGATGGGACGTGTGACTTATGTCTATACTTGTCAGATGTGCATTCTTGATTAGATCAGTTGAGAGTTCGACCAAAACAATGGAAAGGCCATGGAAACGCCATGGGGGATAGATCCAGAATCTCCCCATTACCGGCCATCAAATTTATCCTACATTTAAGCTATAGTTTATATGTGTATTTGACACCATGTTGGGGTAAAAAAATATTGTACAATGCTTGTATGGATGTCAATCGCAATACATGTTCATGTCATCTTTACCAATCAATTGTATTACACTTAAAAGCAACTTCAAATACCACCACTGATTTCTATATGGCTAGCTATGCTATCAGCTTATCCGAACGGTGGTTAACATTTAGCAGACATATTTTCTAAACACAAAAAGGACATCTTCTAAATATAATGCAGCAAATCAGATTTTAGTAACCATATTGTGGGCCTTTTCGAACACATAAATCATGACCGGATTTTACGAATATCCACTTTGTTAGATCAGCTTTTTTTGAATGGGCACCAATGACGGCGTCCTCCTTCTATCCCCCACGGTCTGTGTTCAATTGATCTCTTTACTGCATGTATGTACTGATTGTGACAGTGTCTCTGCTCTTGTGGTATTTTTAAATAAAATATGGTCTCATTGTACATCTGGTGGTGGAGTCTTCATGGGTAGACATATTGGCATATTCCAGCAGGGTACTCACCCATCCTCCTTGCTGTCGGATCCAAGCGGAGACATTTTCCCTGATGAACTGTAATACCCAGCTAATAACCTTCTTGATGATTTCTAAGTGGTTCTGTGTCAGTGCCTTGGAAAGGGGGATAACAAATATATATTGTGAGGGGTGATTTATTCTACTTTACATTTGTAAGTTTCAATGATTTCATATTCAGTAACATGCACATTCCGGGTGTTACCTTGTAAATAAGCTTGTAGGCCAAGTGAAACAGGGAGACCACTCTGCCCCAGTTGATACCATCTGCAAAGATTTCCCTGGCCACTGAGAAGAACATGTCCTGGGCACAGTTTACCTGGACTCTGCTTATTAGGCTGTCAGAGGAAGGAGAGACAAATAATTAGAAACTGAGGAAAAGTAAGAGAGTTTCTCTTTCCATATTTCTTGTTGTCAAGGAAATGAAACAATTATAAAATAATAAAGTTCTTAATTTGCCAGACCACTACGATAGGATATGGGAATACACTCATTTGTGTTCACATCCAGGTTTAACAATCTTTTTTGTTTGAGTAAAATAATAGTACATTAAACAACCACCATAACATAGACCAGCCAAATACAGTGCCTTCAGAAGGTATTCACACCTCTTGACTTCCACATTTTGTTGTATTACAGCCTGAATTTAAAATGGATTAAATTGAGATGTCACGGGCCTACACACACACACAATACCCCATAACGTCAAAGTGGAATTATGTTTTTCGAAATGTTAATTAATTAATTAAAAATTAAAAGCTGAAATGTCATGAGTCCGTAAGTATTCAACCCCTTTGTTATGGGAAGCCTAAATATTGTAAGTTCAGGTGTAAAAATGTGCTTAACAAGTTACATAAGGTCCCGTAGTTGAGCAGTGAATTTCAAACACAGAATCAAACACGAAGACCAGGGAGGTTTTCCAATGCCTCGCAAAGAAGGGTAGATGTGTAAAAAACTAAACAAGACATTGAATATTCCTTTGAGCATGGTGAAGTTATTAATTACACTTTGGATGGTGTATCAATACACCCAGTCACTACAAAGATACAGGCTTCCTTCCTAATTCAGTTGCCGGAGAGGAAGGAAACTGCTCAGGAATTTCACCACGAGGCCAAAGGTGACTTTAAAATAGTTACAGAGTTTAAAGGCTGTGATAGGAGAAAACTGAGGATGGATCAACAACATTGTAGCTACTCCACAATACTAACCTAATTGACAGAGTGAAAGAAGGAAGCCTGTACAGAATACAAATATTCCAAAACATGCATCCTGTTTTCAACAAGGCACAAAAGTAATACTGCAAAAAATGTGGCGAAGCAATTCACTTATTTTTAAGGCAAATTCAATATAACACATTACTGAGTACCACTCTCTATATTTTCAAGCATAGTGGTGGCTGCATGATGTTATGGGTATGCTTGTAATCGTTAAGGACTGGGGAGTTTGTCAGGATAAAACAGAAACGTAATGGAGCGAAGCACAGGCAAAAATCCTAGAGGAAAACCTGGTTCAGTCTGCTTTCCATCAGACACTGCGAGATTAATTCACCTTTCAGCAGGACAATAACCTAAAACACAAGGCCAAATCTATACTAGAGTTGCTTACCAAGAAGACAGTGAATGTTCCTGAGTGGCCGAGTTACAGTTTCGACTTAAATCTACTTGAAAATCTATGGCAAGACCTGAAAATGGTTGTCTAGCAATGATCAACAACCAATTTGACAGAGCTTGAAGAATTTTGAAAATAATAAATGGGGAAATGTCCAGGTGTGGAAAGCGCTTTGAGAGTTACCCAGAAAGACTCACAGCTGTAACCGCTGCCAAAGGTGATTGTACAAAGTATTGACTCAGGGGTATGAATAGTTATGTAAATGAGCTATTTCTGTATTTAATTTTCAATCATTTTTCAAACATAAAAAATAAAAAATGTACGTTTGTCATTATGGGATATTGTGTGTAGCTGGCTAAGAAAAACAACAATTTAACCCATTTTGAATTCAGGCTGAAACAACATGTTGAATAAGTCAAGGGGTATGAATACTTTCTGAAGGCACTGTAGCTAATATGCTAATTCAGTAGAAAATAAGGTCATACTGTTGTAGCTCAGCATTTCTGTTCAGGTCATCAGCGATCAGCAGCAGCTGGTGTACCACGTCTTTGACCTGGCGGTCCTCTAGTTCGTTGGGTCTGCCACCAAGGTCCTCTGGAGCCAAACGCCTCTCTGGGTTCTCTGCACTGATCCTCTCTATGACATACCTTCATGGATTAAAAAATACAAATATTTTTGGAAAATGGATAATGTGATAATCAGGATGGATACTAATGGTAATAGTGCTATGTTTATTTACCCTCTTAAAACAACAGCTCCTTGTTCCATAATTCTGTCGTCGATGACGTCTGTTACAAAGATTTTGTTAGTGATATTATGTTTTTATTATCAATGTTTAATGACATGATGACAGTTTATTGTGGTGATTAGATAGATGTGTTTATCATGCATTGTGCTCCAATTCAATTGGCAGAGACTTTCTCACTCCCAGGACCTGCATGTTTGCTTTATGATGTAGACTTTGTAAGTCACTTTACTTGGGGGTTAGAGATATGCCGCGTTCAAAACAACTGGGAGCTCGGAAATCTCTGACTTCCAACTTCAGTGCGTTCAAAACCACTGGGAACTCGGGAAAAAAAACTAGCTCCAACTGAGAAAAATCGATTTCAATAGTCATCCAACTCCGAAACTCGGGACTCTTTCAAGAGTTCCGACCTTAAGATGTTGATTTGACCTCATATTACACTTTTTCTATCACATTTATTACAGTGAAGTGACGTCAGAGGACATTCCTATGGCCTTCCAGGCTCCAAAAGTGTGTAGGCCAAAATAGTTCTTGATTTTTAGTGCTAGATTTTTAAATCGTTGAAATAGCCTACCTCACTAAGACTGTTTTCACCATCTCGCTAATTTGTCTAGAACTAGGCCTACATGCTGAAAGACCAGGGAACAACATGAAGTATAGCTTTGAGCGCAACTAAGGATTCTGACGGGACCCTATAGTTAGTTAGTTGACAATATTTTAGATACGATTTTTTCAGGTCACGTCCTTTCAAAGTCCCAAGCGCATATTAATATTTACCTTCACCCCCGACTGCACCCTGTGGCTCATCTTCGCCGGTTTTCCTTCTTTCTCGGGAGTCTGCCATCGACGAGAAGTACTGGGGCGAAGAAGTCCTACAGCTCCTGATCTCCTCAGCGGGTCTTCCCCGATCAGTAACCGCAAGGCGGGGTACTAAAGAAAAAAATGATTAGACTTGTGTCGCTCGCGTTGATAAGTAGCCGAATCAAACAATTTTACCGCTGTCTAAACATTTCTTTCCAGAAAAATACCAAAGACAAGACAGAACAAGGAAGTAACACGGAAATACACAGTGGGTTGTGCAAGTGCCCTGGGCTGTTATTGTGTATCTAAACTACGCCTCTTCTTCGTGTGGCTTTCCGGCAGACTAGACACTATGTTGTATATTGCTGCCTTTCACAGTTTGGAAAGTGCATTGCACATTCGTTCACAAAGAAAATGGAAATTAATTGTATTTACAAATTGCACCACCATATAACACAGGGATGGGCAACTCTAGTCCTCGGGGGCCTTATTGGTGTCACACTTTTGCCCCAGCCCCCATAGGGCGGCGCACAATTGGCCCAGCGTCGTCCGGGTTTGGCCCGGTGTAGGCCGTCATTGTAAATAAGAATTTGTTATTAACTGACTTGCCTAGTTAAATAAAGGTTAAATAAAAAATAAAATAAAAACAACACACCGGATTCCAATAATCAGGATCTTCGGTTTAGGATGTAATTAGTTTAATCAGCTGTGTTTGCTAGGGATGGGGAAAAAGTGTGACACCACTCCGCCCCCCGAGGAACTGATTTAACAGTGTACAAAACATTAAGAACACCTTCCTAATATTGCGTTGATTTAACAAGCGACATCGATAAGGGATCATAGCTTTCTCCTGGATTCACCTGGTCAGTCTGTCATGGAAAGAGCAGGTGTCCTTAATGTTTTGTACACTCAGTGTATGTACCACTATCCCCAACACTACTTCCCACTACCTTGGCCCAAACAGATCCTACACCAGGCCGTCGGCATGGGAGGCTGGACCCCGTTCTCTCTAAACCCCCTGCACTAAAATCTCTAACACCCAAAAACTTCTCTGCTGCTGCTACTACCAATTCAATCTTCTGGGATTTCCTTTCCATCTGTGTGGTACAATTAATGACCATAGTAATAAACACCAAGAAACTGTCCAGGTCACTCTGTACTGGCCTACTACTCACAGGGATCCTCTCACACTCCCTCACCCTTTGCCCACCATCCTCTACTTTCCTCACTGTATCAGCATATGACACATTCTGCACTGCTCTCACCCTGGAAACTTCAATCTGTCTCACTTGCACAGGACATTTCTGATCCCCAGCAATATTGCCACCCCCAAAATCCACCGAAACTACGTCGCACCAAACGTCTGCGTCGCACCAAATGGCACGCATCACAGACAACGGGGATCCCCAACTTCCATCGATCCAACTTAACACTCAACCCCACCCCAGTTATCACTCCTTTCAGCGGCACTCTGCTCTCGAGAGTAAAGCAGGACCAGTGGAAAGACACTGCTTTTATCCCGAGTCTCGAAACGCCCTCTCCCTCTGAGCAGCAGCCACACAATCCCCTCAGGATACTTTGATTGAATTGACAGAACCCAACTCCTTCCATAAACGGATCATCCAAAAGGCATGGATATACTTTCTCCACGAATCGTACTCCCACTGGGCCAGTCATCCCGGGCATTTTCCTGATCATTGGGGTGAGATTAAGAAGCCTTCACCTCAGCTGACGACGCAGGTTCTTCCTCCTGACTTTTGTCAGGTTCAATTTCAAGTTCACTATCCGTCGACTGCTAAGTGTTTTCAGGTGCGTAACATGCAATTTTCTCTCCTGAACTTGACCTAAAGGAGAAAGTACTCGGCTTGTAATTCGCAGTCGGTTTGGGTTTGCACCTCGCACCCTTCTTTCTGCTTCTTTTCGCCATCTGCCCTCTTCCTTGCCTGGGCCTCCAACATGAATTCCATCTCCATGTGGGACTTCAGGAAACTCAGTATCTAGCCGCCGGTACTGCCATGCTCCCTTCCCGATTATACGTTGTAGTACAGTGTAGCCCAGGGGTTTTCAAACTGGGATTCGCGGCCAGATAAAAAGCATGCAGAAAATATATTAAAATATATATATTTTTTCATAATACCATCTTTGAGAACTAACAATCTAACAATCAAATAAAGACTAGACAGTCAGGGAGAATCGAAAATGAAAAAATAAACGGGCATTAATGACACATGCTCATTGATTTTGTTGTTTGGCAAAATGCATAGAATTGCAGGAAATTTGCTTTAAAACCGCAAAATTGTCTCTCAGCTCCATGCCAAACTGTGTAGAATTGCTGGAAATGTGCTTAAAATCTGAAAAATGTTCTCTCAGCTCAGTGGGAAAATGTGCAGAATTGGAGATCATTAGAATTACAACAGCAACATTACCTTTCTAGCTAATAGGCTATGTTAGAGTTTACACTTCCTCTTCCAATGAACTGTGGGGAAGTCAAATAATGAAACTGTCTACCAAATCTATTCATTTTAAAATTGATTACTTGTACTTGACAAGTCATTACTTTTATTTTTTGTGCTAACATATGATGGGGGTCCCTGGGTCCCCGGTTTGCCTGGGCGGGGGTCCCCGTGGAAGAAAAGTTTGAAAACCCCTGGTGTAGCCTACAGTAACCTTGGCTAAATGATTGCCTTGCATGATTTAAAAGCTATACGCGCAGGCATTACACTGACTGACACTCACATCCTTAAAGTGACTTAATTACATGTTCTAATGTGTAGCCTAAGTTACACAATAACAAACAGAACATTCATGCACATTATTTAAATGAACATTTTAGTAAACAAAGTTGTGAATTTACGTTTATGCAGACACTGCAATGCTTTATTAGTTTGAACTATATCAATACATTGCATTCATGGGATTTACCTTTTCACACATTTTTTAACTCAAACTACAAACTTGTCAGGGGATGTCGCTGTTGCCATATGGAATTTTCCTCTAATAGAGATAGCCTATCAAGGAGGCTATCTGTAGGATGACACCAACCCAGAGCAGCACCAAGACTACTAAACAACTATTGATTTAGAACCATGGAGAGTTACCGCAAGTCGCAAAGAAAACAGGAGCTGCCTCCACTATTCCAGCACCATTTAATCAAATCACCTATGCTTAGTCTAATACAGTCACAACTAAAAGATACCAAAAACTATTTAGTTCAATCAACGTATGCTAAATATGATGTGGCTGTCCATGGTTTTGATTTCTGTGTGTGTGTGTGTGTGCACCCGTGCAAGTAGAAAAAACATGTTGACTCACCCTATTTGTAGAGAAGCGCCAATGCCATCCTCCTCTCTTTCATGTTGACGAAACGGTCTATGACTCTGTCATACAGTACACGCTTTTAGTTTTTGTTGTCCTGGGCTACCTCGACTTGTGGTTTTACTTAATTCTCCATCCTGGCCAATGATTATAATGGCGTTTCTGATCCAACCATAAATTCATACATTGGCTTGCTTCTGAAGCTAAGCAGGGTTGGTGCTACTTGCTCCCTGGATGGGAGACCAGGGGCTTCTTTTATAAAATGTTTGCACGCACAGATTTAACCGTGAATTGTGGGTATAACGAAATCCACAGCAACAATGTGAACATTTGGTTGTTGAGCCAATTGACATTTTTGATGAACGGATGGTTTGCTAATAGAACCCAACGAACCATAACAAAGACAGAAAGAAATGTGGACCAGCAACAACATGACCCACAATCACAACATCAGGTTAAAGGTAATCATTTCAATTGGATAGATACGTCTGTTTTACTGTTAAGTGAGACGATCATACTTTCTGTATGTCAATGACTTTTAGTTTAAAAAAAGAGGTGTTATAGCTAGGTCAATTAGGAACCGAATGAGAAATGTTATGATATAAATCTCATGTTCAGTATATCTTATAGAACAAGTAAAAAAAACTGTGTCACACTTTAGTGTGTGTTCACACCTGTGTGTGTACATTTCAATATGTGCTTGTGAGTGTGTCTCTAAGGCTGTGTTTACACAGGCAGCCCAATTCTAATATTTATTTCCACTAATTGGTCTTTAATTTGAGATCTGATTGGTCAAAAGACCAATTAGTGAAAAAAGATCAGAATTGGGCTGCCTGTGTAAAGCAGCCTATGTATAAGTATTCCTGTATAATGTGCATGAGCGTGTTTGTAATTGGCGGTTAATGGTGGTATATGCATCAAATTGAGGGAAGTAATACATAAAAACATTGATTTTGGGATGTTATTACATGATCGGTTGAAGTTATTACATTATTCATCCAAAATGTTGTGACTCACTTGATAACCTAATAACCACTGGATAACGTATTAACTTATTACATTAAGCGGAGAAAGTAATTACGTTACCCATTCAACATTTTATTACGTTATCCGGTCAGTTATTATATTAACCGGCTTTATTACGTTAAAAATCTAAAAGGTATTACATTTTGAAAAGTTATTACATTAACCATGTTATTGTATTAACCATTGTTACAAGCCCTTAGCTGTGGTATATTTAAGCAATAGGGCATGGGGGGGTGTGGTATATGGCCAATATACCACAGCTAAGGGCTGTTCTTAGGCACAACGCATTTCAGAGTGCCTGGATACAGCCATTAGCCGTGGTATATTGGCCATATATCACAAACCCCCGAGGTGCTTTATTGCTATTATAAACTGGTTACCAACGTAATTAGAGCAGTAAAAATAAATGTTTTGTCATACCACGGCTGTCAGCCAATCAGCATTCAGGGTTGGAACCACCCAGTTTATAATGGCCAATAAACCACACCCCCTTGGGCCTTGTTGCTTAATTATAGTTTAGAGACCCTTGTACTTATGTGCATCTCCCAAAGTATTTGTAACATGCCTGCTATTGGTTGATATACGGCATTGGTTGTACAGCATACACTTGAATACAGGGTATCAGGTCAGGTCCAAAGCCATGGTCCAAAGCCATGAGATAATTTTGCTTAGTAGCCAATAGTTAGCTGCTTAGTTCCAGGGCTTTTGATGCTGGGCTCATCTCTTTTGATATTCTGTCTGTTGCTGTGTATTGCTCCACTGACCCAATAAATCAAATCAAATGTATTTATAAAGCCCTTTTTACATCATCAGATGTCACAAAGTGCATATACAGAAACCCAGCCTAAAAACCCAAACAGCAAGCAATGCAGATGTAGAAGCACGGTTACTGGGAAAACTCCCTAGAAAGGCATGAGCCTAGGAAGAAACCTAGAGAGGAACCAGGCTCTGAGGGGTGGCCAGTCCTCTTCTGGCTGTACAGGGTGGAGAATATAAGAGTACATGACCACTAAGGCCAGATTGTTCTTCAAGATAATAATTAGGCTATCTTAAATTAAGATTTTGGAGGTCTCTTAGGGAGCAGTAAGTACACCTTTACCTGAAGTTGCCTCAGACCAACATTCGCCACCATATGTCCATAGCATGCCGAACTGTGGCATAGCCTTTACCTTGTTGAAATAGCAGGACATTATATTCAACTGCAAGTAGAAGAACTAGCGTATCATTCAGTACTTTTGTTCATGAAACGGGTTGAAAGTAAAATATGTGTGCCAGCCACAGTTCTTGTCTGATTGAAGCACAGCTTTAGAAATGTTTCACAGCAATTGTAAACAATTCTAACTCATAGGCTCCTTGCATTGCAAAGGGGCTTTAGTAGCCATTGATTTAAATGCTCATGCAGGATGTGAACCCCGTTCTCCCGCTCAGGAACCCAACGTCTTAACCAGTAGACCAAAACAATATTTTAATCGGGCCGAGGCTGGTTTTAAATCCTATGCAGGGCTAACTCATCAACATAAAATCAAACCATATGTTATTCGTTGCATACACATATTTTGCAGATGTTATCGCAGGTGCAGTGAAATGCTTATGTTTCCAGCTCCTACAGTGCAGTAATACCTAACAATACAAAATAATAAACACAACTTCAAATAATGAAAATAAAGAGATTAAGAAAAATCTAAAAGAGCAATGTCAGAGTACGGAATATTAGAAAAATGCCCGCATTCAATAATAGAGATTTTAACGGGATCTTAAGCACTTTCAAATTCGTAACATATTGTACGAATTGGCATTAGTAAAATATCATACGATTTGCAGGAATGTGTATATAAATACAGTACCAGTCAAAAGTTTGGACACACCTAATCATTCAAGGGTTTTTCTTTATTTTTACTATTTTCTACATTGTAGAATAATAGTGAAGACATCAAAACTATGAAATAACACATATGGATTCATGTAGTAACCAAAAAAGTGTTAAACAAATCAAAATATATTTTAGATTTGAGATTCTTCAAAGTAACCACCCTTTGACTTGATAACAGCTTTGCACACTCTTGGCTTTCTCTCAACCAGCTTCATCTGGAATGCTTTTCCAACCGTCTTGAATGAGTTCCCACATGTGCTGAGCACTTGTTGGCTGCTTTTCCTTCACTCTGCGGTCCAACTCATCCAACACCATCTCAATTGGGTTGAGGTCAGGTGATTGTGGAAGGCCAGGTCATCTGATGCAGCACTCCATCACTCTCCTTCTTGGTCAAATAGCCCTTACACAGCCTGAAGGTGTGTTGGGTCATTGTCCTGTTGAAAAACAAATGATAGTCCCACTAAGCGCAAACCAGATGGGATGACGTATCGCTGCAGAATGCTGTGGTAGCCATTCTGGTTAAGTGTGCCTTGAATTCTAAATAAATCACTGACAGTGTCACCAACAAAGTACATCATCACACCTCCTCCTCCATGCTTCACGATGGGAACCATATATGCGGAGATCATCCGTTCACCTACTCTGCGGTTGAAACTAAAAATCTCAAATTTGGACTCATCAGACCAAAGGACAGATTTCAACCAGTCTAATGTCCATTGCTCGTGTTTCTTGGCCCAAGCAAGTCTCTTCTTATTATTGGTGTCCTTTAGTAGTGGTTTTTTTGCATCAATTCAACCATGAAGGCATGATTCACGCAGTCTCCTCTGAACAGTTGATGTTGATTTGTGTCTGTTACTTGAACTCTGTGAAGCATTTATTTTTGGAGCTGCAATTTCTGAGGCTGGTAACTCTAATGAACTTATCCTCTGCAGCAGAGGTAACTCTGGGTCTTCCTTTCCTGTGGCGATTGTCATGAGAGCCAGTTTCGTCATAGCGCTTGATGGTTTTTGCGACTGCACTTGAAGAAACTTTAAAAGTTCTTGACATTTTCCAGGTTGACTGACCTTCATGTCTTAAAGTAATGATGACTGTCGTTTCTCTTTGCTTACTTGAGCTGTTCTTGACATAATATGGACTAGGTCTTTTACCAGATAGGGCTATCTTCTGTATACCACCCCTACCTTGTTACAACACAACTGATTGGCTCAAACACATTAAGAAGGAAAGAAATTCCACAAATTAACTTTTAAGAAGGCACACCTGTTAATTTAAATGCATTCCAGGTGACTACCTCATGAAGCTGGTTGAGAGAATGCCAAGAGTGTGCAAAGCTGTCATCAAGGCAAAGGGTGGCTACTTTGAAGACTCTCAAATATAAAATATATTTTCATTTATTTAACACTTTTTTGGTTACTACATGATTCCATATGTGTTATTTCATAGTTTTGATGTCTTCACTATCATTCTACAATGTAAAAAATAGTACAAATAAAGAAAAACCCTGGAATGAGTAGGTGTGTTCAAACTTTTGACTGGTTCTGTATATATATACAGTTGAAGTCGGATGTCATTAAAACTCGTTTTTCAACCACTCCACAAATTTCTTCTTAACAAACTATAGTTTTGGCAAGTCGGTTAGGACATCTACTTTGTGCATGACACAAGTAATTTTTCCAACAATTGTTTACAGACAGATTATTTCACTTATAATTCACTGTATCACAATTCCAGTGGGTCAGAAGTTTACATACACTAAGTTGACTGTGCCTTTAAACAACTTGGAAAATTCAGGAAAAAAATGTAATGGCTTTAGAAGCTTCTGATAGGCTAATTGACATCATTTGAGTCAATTGGAGGTGTACCTGTGGATGTATTTCAAGGCCTACATTCAAACTCAGTGCCTCTTTGCTAAACATCATGGGAAAATCAAAAGTAATCAGCCAAGACCTCAGAAGAAAAATTGTAGACCTCCGCAAGTCTGGTTCATCCTTGGGAGCAATTTCCAAATGCCTGAAGGTACCACGTTCATCTGTACAAACAATAGTACGCAAGTATAAACACCATGGGACCACGCAGCCGTCATACCGCTCAGGAAGGAGACTCGTTCTGTCTCCTAGAGATGAACGTAATTTGGTGCGAAAAATGCAAATCAATCCCAGAACAACAGCAAAGGACCTTGTGAAGATGCTGGAGGAAACAGGTACAAAAGTAGCTATATCCACAGTAAAACAAGTCCTATATCGACATAACCTGAAAGGCCGCTCAGCAAGGAAGAAGCCACTGCTCCAAAACCGCCATAAAAAAGCCAGACTACGGTTTTCAACTGCACATGGGGACAAAGATTATACTTTTTGAAGAAATGTCCTCTGGTCTGATGAAACAAAAATGGAACTGTTTGCCATAATGACCATCGTTATGTTTGGAGGAAAAATGGGGCGACTTGCAAGCTGAAGAACACAATCCCAACCGTGAAGCACGGGGGTTCCAGCATCATGCTGTGGGGGTGCTTTGCTGCAGGAGGGACTGCTGCATGTCACAAAATAGATGGCATCATGAGGAAGGAAAATTATGTGGATATATTGAAGCAACATCTCAAGACATCAGTTCTAGAGGCTTGGAGAGTATATTTATATTTTTGCGGCAGCAATTCCTTTAAAGGGGCAGTGCAGATTTTTAATGACATTTCCACACTATGTGGTCAAAATAACACTCTGAAATAGTGAACATTTTGATAATGCTTAAAAAAAAATTAAAAGTTCAGGTGGGATGGAGTTTTTGGCACACAGTATGACATCACAATCTGATCTGATTATTTTGACCAATGACCAGTCATCTTTTATTTGCTTATGTATCCTCCTACTTTGAAGGGGTAAGCGGGGTAGGCTCTAGTCTAGACGATCCTATCCGGAAATCAGGGGTGTGTACTGTATGTAAATATATTTCCAATTTGTGTCAACATGCCCACACGATCCGACTGAGCATTTCAATGGCAAAAGGAGGCTCAGGGAAATAAATTATAAAAAGTTATTTTCATGAAATAAATACACAAAGTGATTTATTAGACACACAGTGGTGATTTAAAAATAACATAAAAAACACAGCATTCCATTCCAGTTGAAAAAAATCACTCCCACATCCAGCGGGGCTCTATCAATCTCAATTGCCACTTTTTCTATCTGTTCTCTCACTGTCTGCTCTAAG
Source organism: Coregonus lavaretus (assembly GCF_964263955.1). NCBI lineage: Eukaryota > Metazoa > Chordata > Actinopteri > Salmoniformes > Salmonidae > Coregonus > Coregonus lavaretus. The sequence goes on along the minus strand of NC_140024.1, from coordinate 6,427,084 downwards.
GGGTTGGATCTGCCAGCTTGTTTTAATTTCAGCCTCGTCATGACAGGATGTGTGGGGGGCAACAGGAAAATGACAGTGCATGGGAAATGGTTAATGCACTTATTTTAGACGAGAGTGTTTGCTGGTGTGAGGAGGACACTCAAAATGCTTCCCATGGAGAATTAGGAGGACCCATGTTTTGCAAAACCATGGCTGGTGATTTTGCCGGAATCTAAATATTAGGGTATTTGTTTTGATTTTGTAACTGACAGATTAACCTTGACTTGACTTTGAGGTCACATAAATAATGTTTTACTGATGATGAAAGATAGGCTTGAAAACCAATTCAAGCTGTTCTCAGCCGAACCTAAATAAGGATTTTTAACAGGAAACACTTTCATAGCTGATAATCAGAATGAGATATGAACATAGATTCTCCTTCCCAAACAAACTCCAGTTATGTTTAAATTGCATTCTTTGCCATCTGTCAATGTTAACCATCAGAGTATAAAATGGAAGAACACTGGTAGCATACAACATTCAATCCCTACCCATCTCTTTGTTTGACCTGTTTAGCAGAAGTACGATCATCCATGCAAAGAGATCCCTTACACTAATCAAAAGGCCACAGGGCATGGGTAAAAGTGGAAGTGGAGCTGGTGAAGTTAATTGTATTCATTGCTGTGTCTGTGTGTATGTGTGTTTGTGCGTGTAAGAGAGAGAGAGAGAGAACGAGCGAGAGCGAGAGAGATAGAGAAATAGAAGGAGAAAGTAATTCAGCGTGGAAGGGTCTATGTCTGGTAAGACACACGGATGTTGACCAGAAGGAAGCATTTGTGAAACTGTCCAATCTTCTGTTTGTCCAGAGTACTCATGGGGGAGGGTTCATTAAGTGTAAACAACTTCCTCTCATGCTCGTCTTCCTCTGCTGTACATATCAACTTTTCCACAGTGAAGTTTATGAAATGCTGGCCTTATAACTTTCAGGGAGAAAAAAAACAAACCCCAGGGCCCTGCATGCGCAAAAATGACAGCCCACTAAGCATTTACCATTTGGGTCGACTTCGAAGAGGACCCAAATGACACACCTCCCACTGGCCAAAAACTGGTTGAATCAACGTTGTTTCCACAAAATTTCAACTCAAAATATCTATGTGATGACGTTGAATCTAAGTGGAAAACTCATTGGATTTGCTAAATGTAATCTATGTAAGAACATTTTGTCTTATTTTCCATTAACCTAAATCCAATGACATGGTGACATTTTTTGTTGATTTCTAGTTTAATTCACATTAGTGAATTAAAACTATACATTGAACTGACATCTGTGCCCAATGGGCTGTCTCGATCAATGAGAGAAGATTTCAAATAGACAAGATTGCGGCATGTTGTATTACCTAATGGAGCAACATTTTTTTTATTTAAATAACAAAACACCTGCAATTGGACACAGACATTTTAGAAGATATATGTTTGGACGAATTGAGAACGAAGATAGTATCGCCAAGTTAAGGTTGGTTGAAAATTCTCTGTGCTACCCCAAACAGTACCTATCCTGTAACGGCATCACATTAGCCCGTTACAGTCTGCTAGCTAACCTCCCCCCACAACTACACACACAGCCCCAGGAAGATGTTCTGCACTCAATGGAAGCAGAAACGCCTCTTCCAGTCCTTACTTTTTTTAAATTGTTCAATAAAGTGTGTGTCCAAAAAAATGTCACACAAGGAAGTGTAGGGAAATATGACAAAGACAAAAGAAGTGGCAAAGAACGTTTGGTTTGTTTAGAGTTGTTTAGAGCAACAACAGCCCTCGGGGACTGGCCAGTCGTGTATAGCCGTAGCATGATTTTGGTGACCTTATTTGACCTTTTCTGCCGTGTTTTGAGACATGGTTCGATCCCACCCAGGGACACATGATTATTTACAATATTTGTTACACTGTACTCAAAACATGAATCATATGATAAAAGTTTACTCTGTTTATTAAAATAAACATAAGAGAAGTTGGTACACTGTACTTAAAACAATAATTACATTACAAGTTTTAATAAAGTTTAATCAGTTTATGGAGTGTTTTTGTCTTCAATTCTTTATTATAGTAACTTTATTAAAATTCCCTCAGACCAAATCGTTTTACAGGAGGAGAGAACCCACTGTGATTAACTAGTTTTACAGAAGAGGAGGGGACCCACTGTGATTAACTGAGTGCCTCTTCAGGGCAAGGCATCTATATCCTAAAATCTGAAGATAAACACACTTTCAATATTCTACCTCGGCAGTTACATGCTTCATATTTATTAATTTCTTCATGCAACAACCCTAGATAGTTGTTTCAGGTCTGTTTAGTGTAAACGGTTTGAAATGTGAATGTAAATACATTGCTTTTTATTTTCTTAAAATGGCACTTGTCTCCTTTTCACCTCATGTAACACCTGATTTACTTAACAAGAGGTGGTCCAGGTAAGTCATGACATAGCACAAGTCATGACAAGTGGGGGCTTTCCTCTTTTGTTCTCTATTGTTCCTCTATTGTTCCTCAAGCAAAATGAAATCACAGATTCCCATCAGACCAACACCTTGAATGACTAAAACGTTGTGTCTAAAAAAACACTATTTTGTTAAAAATGTATTTTGTAACCTGTTGGGATATTGCTCAAAAGTAAAAGTTCAGACATCGCTGGAGGATGTCTTGCATTTGGAGGACGTTACATTTGCCATTGTAATGCATATAAAGACAATATTTAGTTTAATAGTCTAATAGTATTTGGTTTTAAATATACTTAAGAATCTAAAGTAAATGTAATTGCTAAAATATATTTATGTATCAAAAGTAAAAGGATAAATAATTTCTAATTCCTTATACTAAGCAAACCAGACAGCACATTTTCGTGTTTTTTTAAATAGATAGCCAGGGGCACACTCCAACACTCTGACATAATTTACATACGAAGCATTTGTGTTTAGTGAGTCCGCCAGATCAGAGGCAGTAGAGATGACCAGGGATGTTCTCCTGATAAGTGTGTTAATTGGACCATTTTCCATTCCTGCTAAGCATTCAAAATGTAATGAATACTTTTGAGTGTCAGGGAAAATGTATGGAGTAAGAGGTACAATATTTTCTTTAGGAATGTAGTGAAGTAAAAGTAAAAGTTGTCAAAAATATAAATAGTAAAGTAAAGTACAGACACCCCAAAAAACGACTTAAGTAGTACTTTAAAGTATTTTTACTTAAGCACTTTACACCACTGATACAGTCATATACAGCAATGTACATACAATACTGTAAAAGAATGGACAGTACCTGTGAAATAAATACAAATCAAGCAAGAGTCCAAACCACTTCCATCAATGGAAATAGATTTTCAGCTCCTATTTATTTCAGTGTGTGTGTGTCTGTAGAATCACTCCCCGTAGAGTCACTTCCCCTTCCCCACCATCCATCTCTACTTTTCAGTCTCATAAAAAGCAGACTGTTGGAGTTTCCACCAATGCCCTGTGCCAGGTACAGGGAAAACACTTTGGCTAGGCAGTAGATATTTTCCTGCCACTGAAGGAAAGCCGGTATGTGTGTGTGATAGCTGTTGGGGCCTTATTTCAGCAACTGGTGTCAGAACCTGTACAGGCGGCCGGAGGGATGCTGCTCTAAGGATTTTCTCTTTCTTCAGTTCGCTCCTTCCTCACTACATCCCTCTTCTTCGAGGCCTCCAGCTCCCATTGAAAGAAGGCAGCGGCAGCAAAATCCTCAAATGGCATCCTTGAAATGGTGAGGCTTTCTGCTGTGTAAGTGCAGGTCTTCGGGGACGTGACTGGGACACTGACTGTTTCACTCTCTGCAGTGACATAATGTGAGTGTCTCTAGGAGCTTCTCTGGGCTGGTGTTAAAAGCAAATCAGATCCACTCACTTCAGGATCTCTTCCTCCCCGTGGTGCTTGGCCAGTAGGACATCACTTGCAGCTCTAATGGGCTCTGTCCATCGGTCGTGGTCCAAGATGAAGAGGGCAGTGGTGGTGTGGCTGGAAGAGGTGTGCTTGGCAGATCTGACAGAGAGGCAAAATAATATTTTAATGACAAAGCCTTTACTATACACTAACCTAAATCAAGGGTGCACTTGTGTGTGTGTGTGTGTGTGTGTGTGTGTGTGTGTGTGTGTGTGTGTGTGTGACAGAAGGAGTTAGTGCCTGCACACATAAGTATGTGTGTGTGATATCATTCGAATTACCTGTATCCAGCAGGAACTCTTCAGAGGAATCGTCTTTTGTTGTGGCAGGAGCTGGTGCCAAACGGGAGCGGAGCAGGACGGCCTGTAGAGAAGACCACTGTTAGAGCTGGGCCTGCTCTGTTGGGATCGGTCTCAGCAGAGAGGAGAGCCAGAAGGTCATGCATGTCGTTCCTCTCCTGAAATAGAGGCCCAATTATCTTAAATGAGAATAATCATAAAGCTAAACTACAGTGGGGGAAAAAAGTATTTAGTCAGCCACCAATTGTGCAAGTTCTCCCACTTAAAAAGATGAGAGAGGCCTGTAATTTTCATCATAGGTACACGTCAACTATGACAGACAAATAGAGATTTTTTTTCTCCAGAAAATCACATTGTAGGATTTTTAATGAATTTATTTGCAAATTATGGTGGGAAATAAGTATTTGGTCACCTACAAACAAGCAAGATTTCTGGCTCTCACAGACCTGTAACTTCTTCTTTAAGAGGCTCCTCTGTCCTCCACTCGTTACCTGTATTAATGGCACCTGTTTGAACTTGTTATCAGTATAAAAGACACCTGTCCACAACCTCAAACAGTCACACTCCAAACTCCACTATGGCCAAGACCAAAGAGCTGTCAAAGGACACCAGAAACAAAATTGTAGACCTGCACCAGGCTGGGAAGACTGAATCTGCAATAGGTAAGCAGCTTGGTTTGAAGAAATCAACTGTGGGAGCAAGTATTAGGAAATGGAAGACATACAAGACCACTGATAATCTCCCTCGATCTGGGGCTCCACGCAAGATCTCACCCCGTGGGGTCAAAATGATCACAAGAACGGTGAGCAAAAATCCCAGAACCACACGTGGGGACCTAGTGAATGACCTGCAGAGAGCTGGGACCAAAGTAACAAAGCCTACCATCAGTAACACACTACGCCGCCAGGGACTCAAATCCTGCAGTGCCAGACGTGTCCCCCTGCTTAAGCCAGTACATGTCCAGGCCCGTCTGAAGTTTGCTAGAGTGCATTTGGATGATCCAGAAGAGGATTGGGAGAATGTCATATGGTCAGATGAAACCAAAATAGAACATTTTGGTAAAAACTCAATTCGTCGTGTTTGGAGGACAAAGAATGCTGAGTTGCATCCAAAGAACACCATACCTACTGTGAAGCATGGGGGTGGAAACATCATGTTTTGGGGCTGTTTTTCTGCAAAGGGACCAGGACGACTGATCCGTGTAAAGGAAAGAATGAATGGGGCCATGTATCGTGAGATTTTGAGTGAAAACCTCCTTCCATCAGCAAGGGCATTGAAGATGAAACGTGGCTGGGTCTTTCAACATGACAATGATCCCAAACACACCGCCCGGGCAACGAAGGAGTGGCTTCGTAAGAAGCATTTCAAGGTCCTGGAGTGGCCTAGCCAGTCTCCTGATCTCAACCCCATAGAAAATCTTTGGAGGGAGTTGAAAGTCCGTGTTGCCCAGCGACAGCCCCAAAACATCACTGCTCTAGAGGAGATCTGCATGGAGGAATGGGCCAAAATACCAGCAACAGTGTGTGAAAACCTTGTGAAGACTTACAGAAAACGTTTGACCTGTGTCATTGCCAACAAAGGGTATATAACAAAGTATTGAGAAACTTTTGTTATTGACCAAATACTTATTTTCCACCATAATTTGCAAATAAATTCATTAAAAATCCTACAATGTGATTTTCTGGATTAATTTTTCTCATTTTGTCTGTCATAGTTGACGTGTACCTATGATGAAAATTACAGGCCCCTCTTATCTTTTTAAGTTGGAGACCTTTCTCAATTGGTGGCTGAGGGAGTGAGCGAGCGTGTGATTGAGAGGCGGAGAGTGAACTGTGTAATCATGTCGCTGTGCTGTTTCTTTTTTGTTGCATTCAGTCACTAATTGCGCAATATGAGCTTTTCCCGACTGCTCAGTGTACTCACCCTGACAATCCTTGGTGTGTGTGTGTTCATATGTTATGTTCTCCCCTCGGGTGTAGTTTGTCTGAGGAGGAGACGTAAATGCCTGGGCCTGCGCACACAAGGTAAACTAGATGAAGGTGGGAGAAATGTGGGGTGTAATGAACTAAAATAACCAGACAACAACCAGATCATGGTTAGCCCTCGGGGGACGTTTGGTAATGTACTTAAACAAAATAAACAACACCCTGTCACGCCCTGGCTCTAGGGACTCTTTTATGTTGAGCCAGGGTGTGTAGTGTCTATGTTTTGTGTTCTATGTTCACGATCTAGTTTATGTGTTTCTATGTTGGCCGGGGTGGTTCTCAATCAGAGGCAACGTGAATCAGCTGTTGCTTGTTGTCTCTGATTGGGACCAATACTTAGGCAGCCTATTGTGCACTTGTCTTTTGTGGGATCTTGTTCCGTGTTGGTTTGTGTATGTTACCGAGGACGTCACGTATCGTTTTGTTGTTTTTGTTCGTGTGGTGAATTAATAATAAAGTATGTAATCATATCACGCTGCGCATTGGTCCACTCCTTTCGACGATCGTGACAGAAGATCCCAACAAAACAGGACCAAGCAGCGTGCCCAGGAGCAGACAGCCTGGACTTGGGAGGAGATCTTGGACGGGCAGGGGTCTTGGACTTGGGAGGAAATCCAGGCCGGTATGGATCGCCGTCCGTGGGAGGAGACGGTGGAGGCGCGCCATAGAGAGGAGCAGCGGCGCCAACCGGGCCGACGTCGGACACGCAAGAGGCAACCCCAATACATTTTTAGGGGGGGCACACGGCATGGACGACGGGGCTGCTGGAGGCAGCTACAGGGCGAGTTTGGGGATTAGGAGAGGAGGCCACCGGGTTTGGGGGGCTGGAAGGGAGGTTGGCGGAGCCTAGAGGTAGAGCAGTGCCAACTCCCCGTACTCATGCTAGGCAGCGTGAGACTGGGCAGGTTCCGAGGTATGCGGAGCTGCGTACTGTGCCGCGAGTGGTCCGGCACAGTCCGGTACGTCCTGTGCGAGCACCACGCACGTGTCGTGCTAAGGTGGGCATGCAGCCAGGACGGAGTGTGCCGGCTCAACGCTCGTGGCCTCCAGTACCCCTCCTCGGTCCCGGATATCCTGCGCCAGTGTCACGTGCTGTAGTGCCAGTGCGAGTACACAGCCCTGTACGTCCTGTGCTGATGCCTCACACAGAGTGTGTAAAAATAGGCATTCAGCCAGGACGGGTTGTGTCAGCTCTTCGCTCCAGACCTCCAGTCCGTCTCCACAGCCCGGTCCGGCCTGTTCCTGCCCCTCGCACCGAGCCTATGGTGCGCGTCGCCAGCCCGGCCCGGCCTGTTCCTGCCCCTCGCACCAAGCCAATGGTGCGCGTCGCCAGCCCGGCCCAGCCTGTTCCTGCCCCTCGCACCAAGCCAATGGTGTGCATCGCCAGCCCGGCCCGGCCTGTTCCTGCCCCTGGCACCAAGCCAATGGTGCGCGTCGCCAGCCCGGCCTGTTCCTGCCTCTCGCACCAAGCTAATGGTGCGCGTCGCCAGCCCGGCCCGGCCTGTTCCTGCCCCTCACACCAAGCAAATGGTGCGCGTAGCCAGCCCGGCCCGGCCTGTTCCTGCTCCCCGCACCAAGCCTATGGTGCGCGTCGCCAGCCCGGCCCGGCCCGTTCCTGCTCCCCGCACCAAGCCAATGGTGCGCTTCGTCAGCCCGGTCCGGCCCGTTCCTGCTCCCCGCACCAAGCCAATGGTGCGCGTCGTCAGTCCGGTCCGGCCTGTTCCTGCTCCCCGCACCAAGCCTGTGGTGCGCGTCGCCAGCCCGGTCCGGCCCGTTCCTGCTCCCCGCACCAAGTCAGTGGTGCGCGTCGTCAGCCCGGTCCGGCCTATTCCTGCTCCCCGCACCAAGCCTGTGGTGCGCGTCGTCAGTCCGGCACAGCCCGTGCCCGTTTCACCGGTGCCTGGTCAGGTACCGGTCAGCTGCTCCACACCGGAGCCTAAGCAATCCGCTCCACCGATGTCCAGTCCAGCTCCAGCCAGCGGGGCCAAACCAGACCAGGGGCGCTACGGGGGGGTTGTTAGAGGGTGGTGGTCACGCCCGGAGCCGGATCCGCCTCTGAGGAGGAATGCCCACCCGGCCCCTCCCCTGTTGGATTTATGTTGGCGCGGTCGCAGTCCGCGCCTTTGGGGGGGGGGGGGGGGGTACTGTCACGCCCTGGCTCTAGGGACTCTTTTATGTTGAGCCAGGGTGTGTAGTGTCTATGTTTTGTGTTCTATGTTCACGATCTAGTTTATGTGTTTCTATGTTGGCTGGAGTGGTTCTCAATCAGAGGCAACGTGAATCAGCTGTTGCTTGTTGTCTCTGATTGGGAACCATACTTAGGCAGCCTATTGTCTTTTGTGGGATCTTGTTCCGTGTTGGTTTGTGTATGTTACTGAGGACTTCACGTATCGTTTTGTTGTTTTTGTTCGTGTGGTGAATTAATAATAAAGTATGTACTCATATCACGCTGCGCATTGGTCCACTCCTTTCGACGATCGTGACACACCCATAAAGAAACAACAAATCAATCAAATAAACCAGGGAAGGTAAGAGAAGGGAATATTTGGGAACGGGGTCCAATTAATGAAAATAAACAAAAGGTCCCTCCTCTTCTACACACCTAAACCTTCCTATCACACTCTAACCCTAACCCACTTTCCTGCCTGTTTACCAAAAAATACAGGGGTGACACCCGCCCGGCTAACCTAGTGTATAAAACAATGGGTTATCTACGTGGGAATGTACACCCATGGGCAGATCTACCTTTCCCTTCTCCAGGACCTAGGTAGGGTGGAGTACATCAGGAGGACAGGCTGTAACACAAACAAAGATAAATTAACACAACCGAACAACAAGTGTCCTCTTGGCATTCAATCAACCAGCTTCATGAGGTAGTCACCTGGAATGCATTTCAGTTAACAGGTGTGCCTTGTTAAAAGTTAATTTGTGGAATTTCTTTCCTTCTTAATGTGTTTGAGCCAATCAGATGTGTTGTGACAAGGTAGGGTTGGTATACAGAAGATAGCCCTATCTGCTAAAAGACCAAGTCCATATTATGGCACTTTTTTGTTACTCATCAGGACAGGAAATAGTCTTTGCAACACTAGTCATTCAGTGGAAGCTGTCCTCTCTAAGGGTCTGGAGTATTTCATGGGACAAATAAGTGTCCAGTTGACCAACTGGGTTGCATTTGAGTGGACTTCCTCTTCTGTTGTTTTTCAACCAGCCTGTTTTCTTGGGGCCCGAGTCAGACCTGAGTTATGCGCGCACATAAATTGAACTTAGTTTTCTCTCTATGGGTATTCTGCCTTGAACTTAGCCACGAGGTAACGCATGTTTCAGCCAGCTATTGGTTCAGGGTGGAGATCACAGAAATGGAGGTGTGGCAGAGTGTGTTTACAGATACACCTTATTCTGACCTTGACTTAATTCCCTCATAATTCCACCACATTTACACGCTATGAAACGATGAATAAGGTCGAGCAACCTGTCAGTTCCAAGTGGAACAACATCTACTTTATTTTATTCCTATAGAAATAACACCATTCTCCATGTACTGTAATTTACAAAATTATAAGAGCTATTGATAAGAGCTAGGTAAATGAGTAAGCCGTTTGGATAAGGGAATTGTAAATATAAATGACAATTGTTCTAGATCTATTTTACCTGGAGACAAATGTGAAACCAATCATATGGCAGAAAACTGAAGCATATCAACTTTCCCACAGTGACCTTTATTAAATGTTGTGCCGTTATGCAGAATTTAAATTGTATGGCCTTTTAACTTGAAGGGATGAAACTTGGAAACACAAGCCAAATGGGTATAACATAGAGAATGATAGAGAGTGCTTCCCTATATACTTCCCATCATGGGGTCTGTGAGCCAATTTTATTTTTCACGATTGGCTGATCCCTCCTGATGACCTAGTTGGACATAACTCCAACAGGATCATCAGGAGGAATCAGCCAATGAAGTTGGAAGTACCACCCAGTTGACAACATTAAAATGGTGGAAGCTCTCAATGGCGCTGCCAATGCTAAAATGGCCTTTTGGCCACTAGAGGCCTCTTTCATTCTCTATATGGGGTATACCCATTACATAGGATACATGCGAGCATGTAATGACGATGCAAAGCATTGCGCAATGACAGTCGCGCCAATGTTTTAATTATATACCCTGACTTTCTCTGTTTCCTATTTCTATCATGTTAAATATTAGCCACTGTCAGTACCAACCGTCAGTAGGCCTAATAACCACACATATTTAACTGCCAATTTACTGTTAGTTCCCTTCAGTTGGTATAGCTGTCACGCCCTGACTCAGGGGACGCTTAAATGTTGAGTCAGGGTGTGTATGTTCTTCGTTGGGTATTTCTATGTTGGTATTCTATTATGTGTATTTCTATGTTGGCCGGTGTGGTTCCCAATCAGAGGCAGCTGTAGCTCGTTGTCTCTGATTGGGGACCATACTTAGGCAGCCTATTGGCACTAGTGGGTTGTGGGATCTTGTTCCGTGTGAGGTATGTTGTTTGTGTACCGTGGACGTCACGTTTCGTTGGTTTGTTGTTTTGTCGGTTGTTTATTCATTTAAATAAACATGTACGTATATCACGCTGCGCCTTGGTCTGACCCATCTGTAAACGAACGTGACAATAGCCTACATTTCGTATCTTTCCATTTAATTACATTGTTTCGTTACCTTCATTTGCTTCCTCTGTAAACGCTGTCACGGCCTTTGATAATATTTAATGTAAAAATAATACATGTAGGCTAATTAAATCATTATGGAGTGGAGTGCAGACCAAGCAGTTTGAATGTGACCCATAGCGCAATAATTGACTGTGTCATCACACAGTTCCATGGTCAGTGTGGACAATAGACCACTATTCTCCCTATTACAATTATATGTACACTAATCTTACAACATTACCCTGGATTGAAGAACTTAATGTGACAATTTTCAGAATGAATCAAACCACCGTTTTTTAAATTTTTGTGCGTAAAGGTTCTTCATCCCAGTTTTCCATGAGTGCCATAGGGATCATAAAAACTTCCCTAAAATTACATATTGTGAAATTTGTGTTTTTAAAGCTACACATGGGTTCTGAAACAGAGATAAATATGCATATGTTTTGATGACTATCTTTCATTGAGCTCCATTCTGAACGCATCATCCATAGGCTACATTCTAGTTGTACTTTATGATCGCTGGAGACAAATTGAAATCCAGTCATATGGCAGCAAACTGAAGTTTATGAAATGCTGGCATTATAACTTTCAGGGATGAAAAAAACAACAAAGCCCCACGGCCTATGATTTCTTAATCTGGCCCTGCATGCGCAAATGACAGCCCACTAGGCATTTACCATTTGGGTCCACACCTCCCACTGGGCAAAAACTGGTTTAATCAACGTTGTTTCCATGTAATTTCAACCAAAAGTGGAAACTCATTGGATTTGCTAAATGTCATCAACGTAAGAGCATTTCGTCTTATTTTCCTTCAACCTAAATCCAATTACATGGTGACATTTTTCAATCAATGAGAGAAGATTTGAAATAAACAAGATGGCAACGTGTTGTATTACTTCATGGAGCAAAACATTTATTTATTTTCATAACGAAACACCTGCAACTGGACACAGACAATTTAGAAGATATACTGTATGTTTGGCAGAATCGAGAACGAGGATCATATCGCCAAATTAAGGTTGGTCGAAAATTCTTTGTGCAATCCCAAACAGTACCTATCCTTTAACGGCTAATGGAGCATCACATTAGCCCGTTACAATCTGCTAGCTAACCTCCCCCCACAACTACACACACAGCCCCAGGAAGATTCTGCACTCAATGGAAGCAGAAACGCCTCTTCCTTCCTTTTTTTATTTCATTGTTCAATAAAGGGTGTGTCAAGAAAAACATCACACAAGTTTGTGTAGGGAAATATGACAGATACAAAAGGAGTGGCAGAGAAAGTTTGGTTTGTTTAGAGTAGGGATTGGCAACTCCAGCGCTCGGGGGCCTGATTGGTATCACACCTGAAAACCATGATTAGTGGTATTCAGTTTATTGGAGTTACAGTAGATGTGTTAGCAGGGGCTGGGGCAAAAGTGTATCACTAATGGCCCCGTGGAATGGAGGTGCCCACCCACCAGGCACAAAGGTTGAATCAACATTGTTTCCACGTCATTTCAATGAAATTATATTGAAACAACATGGAATAGACGTTGAATGGACTTGTTTAGAGCTTAACTCGGACTGCAAGGTTCCAGCACCGTGCCCATACTCAGCACACACCTTCAGCTTGGTGTGGGAAATTATTGTCTTATATTTTAGATGTGCTGTTATCTTAGAAAGAATAAATTAATGATTAAACATAATAGGTTTGTGCTGTACTGATATAGATTGGTCAACATAACAAGCTGTGATTAATGTGAGGAACTATTAGGGGGTAGGCCGAGACAGACTTGTGTCTCACAGACACAAACACTGCCTCTTTGTTAGAACGCTCAAGGACGTGTACTGCAAAAGTGCTGACTCTCTGGACAAGTTGCAAAACAACCAACACCTGGCAACAATGAAGCGCCAAGGGGCTGGGACCAGCCTGTGCGCCAATGATAGGCTGAGTAAGTCTAAACCACGCTCAGTCTCTACTCTGATAGGCCAGCAGGGAGCGGGAACTATCTCTGTCAGAGTATTTGGAGAAGAACTTAGAACAATGGATCAGTTCTCTGAGTGCCCTGCGTGGTATTTCAGTGGACTCGTATATACGAACATTATATTTACCATTGAAGCGTTTTGCATTAATTAAAATACTAGTCTATTTTAGAAGACGTGTATTGACCTCTTTTGTTCCCAATACCAGATTTGAATTGACGCAACTTATCAATTGGTGACCACCGACGTGATCTGGTAAAGGGACTTCGCTGGGTATTGTCCGGCCCATTGGACATCTCTGTCATTGAACGGTGTGTTTCACAAAGTGTCCGGACTACTAAAAACAGGTAAGCAGACACCTATTGTTATATAACTAAAGTTCTGCACATTGGCTTTATCCAAATTAATTTTGTGAAACACCTGTTTGATGTAAGTGAACTAAATTATGAAACTATTATGAGTAGATAAGCACCATATTGTGACATGCAAACCTGTGGTGAATGTGATGTTAAACCATGGTACCATAGAGTATTTGTTCTACCGGCAAGGTCCGTAACTGCGGGGGTATGGCTAGGTTCGGAGAAAATACTGAAATCTATCGGCAAGGTCCGTAACTACGAGGGTACGGCTAGGTTCGAAGATACAGGGAATAATTGACTTAGTAATTGCTATCGGCAAGGTTCGTAACTACGTGGGTACGGCTAGGTTCGAAGAATTACACCGGCAAGGTCTGTAACTTCGAGGGTACGGCTAGGCTCGGGAAATGTTTGATAGTGTTGTGCTATCGGCAAGGTCCGTAACTAGTACGGCTAGGATCGTAGGAGCACTTTAAAGTACACTATAGTGTTGCGCTTCGGCAGGGAGTTGTACTTGGGGGTACGGCCCAGATTGGAGGAGCACTTTAAAGTATAGGGTGTTGTATGCATGAGAGTGCGAATGATCCCAGTGTAATAAAAGAGTGTTTGCAGACGAAATAAAAGAGTAAATGTGGGTTACTAAAATTAATAAACCTGTATACCTTGATAGAAAACTAATTAGGAATTAAAGACGTCTGTGGCTGTCCAAACTGTATAATTTGTGAATAACTATTGGGTTTGTGGTTGTTTAAACCGTATAATTTGTGAATGATAATTGGGAATAGATATACTAAGGTAGAGAAATTAAAATAAAACGTATTAAAAGTGAGAAATAGAAACTTGAAACTAAAATTTTAAAACTTTTAGAATAGAAATAAAAAGAAGGAAGCGTTGTGTACATTAATATGGCAGGACACACAGAGGCGGAACGAGTGCTGAAAGTACTGAAGTCCACCCTTGAAACAAAAGGAGGGAGGGGCTGGAGACAGCGAGAGTGTGGCTTTTGGAGAGTCAGGAAAGACTGGGGGGTGATTTGTGTCGATTGGGAGTTGGCTGGGAACACCACGGGGCGATTGTTTGAGAGGTGCCTGTGGATTTCTAACGATATATACGTATGAACTTTCTCACCCAAACGTAGACGTATGTCATGGATGAGAAAGTAGAGAATATTTACATTTACAGTCATTTGGCTCTGGTCCAGAGCGACTTATGGGAGCGATTGGGGTTGAGTGCCTTGCTCAGGGGCACATCGACAGATTTTTCACCTGGTCGGCTCGTTGTGTAGGAAGGAGCAAGGGGAGGGGTGAGAGATAGTTCAAATGATAGGGATATGAATTAAATGTGTTCTGGTAAATTATAGCCAGTATTTGTTTTATTAATTAGGGCCTAATCAGAGAGAACAGTTAAAGAAATTGAATAGCGAACTCAAATTGGGTTTTTCAAACAAAAAACAACACACCTAGTATGATGTGTATAAAGCCTTGTTGTTTCAATTTTGGGAGGTTTTCAGCAGGTCAGGGGTGATAGGTCTTGGAGGAGCACGCACAGTGAATTTTATGGAGTTTTTCGGTTTTGGCTGAGTTTGGGGTATATATGATTTCTTATGAGAATGAATGTCATGAGGACTTAATGAACACTTGGGATAAGTAACATTTATAAAATATTTAGAATAATGGTAATGTTTGGTAAACTATGGGATGGAACAGTTCGTTGAATAATTTCAATTGCCTCTGAACTCTGTTTTAACTTTCTGGTGTTAATTAATCATCCACACTAGTAAATTCTAAAGGCATGAGAGGAGGACTTAGTTTATTTTACTAAGTTGAGGGTAATTTATAATACTGTGAAAAGTGTGAAGAAGATTATAATTTGGTAATAATATACAGTGGGGAAAAAAAGTATTTAGTCAGCCACCAATTGTGCAAGTTCTCCCACTTAAAAAGATGAGAGAGGCCTGTAATTTTCATCATAGGTACACGTCAACTATGACAGACAAATTGAGAGAGAAAAAATCCAGAAAATCATATTGTAGGACTTTTAATGAATTTATTTGCAAATTATGGTGGAAAATAAGTATTTGGTCACCTACAAACAAGCAAGATTTCTGGCTCTCACAGACCTGTAACTTCTTCTTTAAGAGGCTCCTCTGTCCTCCACTCGTTACCTGTATTAATGGCACCTGTTTGAACTTGTTATCAGTATAAAAGACACCTGTCCACAACCTCAAACAGTCACACTCCAAACTCCACTATGGCCAAGACCAAAGAGCTGTCAAAGGACACCAGAAACAAAATTGTAGACCTGCACCAGGCTGGGAAGACTGAATCTGCAATA
Source organism: Coregonus lavaretus (assembly GCF_964263955.1). Taxonomy (NCBI): domain Eukaryota; kingdom Metazoa; phylum Chordata; class Actinopteri; order Salmoniformes; family Salmonidae; genus Coregonus; species Coregonus lavaretus. Next base: position 6,411,554 of record NC_140024.1, on the reverse strand, counting down.
GGTAAGCAGCTTGGTTTGAAGAAATCAACTGTGGGAGCAATTATTAGGAAATGGAAGACATACAAGACCACTGATAATCTCCCTCGATCTGGGGCTCCACGCAAGATTTCACCCCGTGGGGTCAAAATGATCACAAGAACGGTGAGCAAAAATCCCAGAACCACACGGGGGGACCTAGTGAATGACCTGCAGAGAGCTGGGACCAAAGTAACAAAGCCTACCATCAGTAACACACTACGCCGCCAGGGACTCAAATCCTGCAGTGCCAGACGTGTCCCCCTGCTTAAGCCAGTACATATCCAGGCCCGTCTGAAGTTTGCTAGAGTGCATTTGGATGATCCAGAAGAGGATTGGGAGAATGTCATATGGTCAGATGAAACCAAAATAGAACTTTTTGGTAAAAACTCAACTCGTCGTGTTTGGAGGACAAAAAATGCTAAGTTGCATCCAAAGAACACAATACCTACTGTGAAGCATGGGGGTGGAAACATCATGCTTTGGGGCTGTTTTTCTGCAGAGGGACCAGGACGACTGATCCGTGTAAAGGAAAGAATGAATGGGGCCATGTATCGTGAGATTTTGAGTGAAAACCTCCTTCCATCAGCAAGGGCATTGAAGATGAAACGTGGCTGGGTCTTTCAGCATGACAATGATCCCAAACACACCGCCCGGGCAACGAAGGAGTGGCTTCGTAAGAAGCATTTCAAGGTCCTGGAGTGGCCTAGCAAGTCTCCAGATCTCAACCCCATAGAAAATCTTTGGAGGGAGTTGAAAGTCTGTGTTGCCCAGCGACAGCCCCAAAACATCACTGCTCTAGAGGAGATCTGCATGGAGGAATAGGCCAAAATACCAGCAACAGTGTGTGAAAACCTTGTTAAGACTTACAGAAAACGTTTGACCTGTGTCATTGCCAACAAAGGGTATATACAGTGAGGGGAAAAAAGTATTTGATCCCCTGCTGATTTTGTACGCTTGCCCACTGACAAAGAAATGATCAGTCTATAATTTTAATGGTAGGTTTATTTGAACAGTGAGAGACAAAATAACAACAAAAAATTCCAGAAAAACGCATGTCAAAAATGTTATAAATTGATTTGCATTTTAATGAGGGAAATAAGTATTTGACCCCCTCTCAATCAGAAAGATTTCTGGCTCCCAGGTGTCTTTTATACAGGTAACGAGCTGATATTAGGAGCACAATCTTAAAGGGAGTGCTCCTAATCTCAGCTCATTACCTGTATAAAAGACACCTGTCCACAGAAGCAATCAATCAATCAGATTCCAAACTCTCCACCATGGCCAATACCAAAGAGCTCTCCAAGGATGTCAGGGACAAGATTGTAGACCTACACAAGGCTGGAATGGGCTACAAGACCATCGCCAAGCAGCTTGGTAAGAAGGTGACAACAGTTGGTGCGATTATTCGCAAATGGAAGAAACACAAAAGACCTGTCAATCTCCCTCGGCCTGGGGCTCCATGCAAGATCTCACCTCGTGGAGTTGCAATGATCATGAGAACGGTGAGGAATCAGCCCAGAACTACACGGGAGGATCTTGTCAATGATCTCAAGGAAGCTGGGACCATAGTCACCAAGAAAACAATTGGTAACACACTACGCCGTGAAGGACTGAAATCCTGCAGCGCCCGCAAGGTCCCCCTGCTCAAGAAAGCACATATACAGGCCCATCTGAAGTTTGCCAATGAACATCTGAATGATTCAGAGGAGAACTGGGTGAAAGTGTTGTGGTCAGATGAGACCAAAATGGAGCTCTTTGGCATCAACTTAACTCGCCGTGTTTGGAAGAGGAGGAATGCTGCCTATGACCCCAAGAACACCATCCCCACCGTCAAACATGGAGGTGGAAACATTATGCTTTGGGGGTGTTTTTCTGCTAAGCGGACAGGACAACTTCATCGCATCAAAGGGACGATTGACAGGGCCATGTACTGTCAAATCTTGGGTGAGAACCTCCTTCCCTCAGCCAGGGCATTGAAAATGGGTCGTGGTTGGGTATTCCAGCATGACAATGACCCAAAACACATGGCCAAGGCAACAAAGGAGTGGCTCAAGAAGAATCACATTAAGGTCCTGGAGTGGCCTAGCCAGTCTCCAGACCTTAATCCCATAGAAAATCTGTGGAGGGAGCTGAAGGTTCGAGTTGCCAAACGTCAGCCTTGAAACCTTAATGACTTGGAGAAGATCTGCAAAGAGGAGTGGGACAAAATCCCTCCTGAGATGTGTGCAAACCTGGTGTCCAACTACAAGAAACGTCTGACCTCTGTGATTACCAACAAGGGTTTTGCCACCAAGTACTAAGTCATGTTTTGCAGAGGGGTCAAATACTTATTTCCCTCATTAAAATGCAAATCAATTTATAACATTTTTGACATGCGTTTTTCTGGATTTTTTTGTTGTTATTCTGTCTCTCACTGTTCAAATAAACCTATCATTAAAATTATAGACTGATCATGTCTTTGTCAGTGGGCAAATGTACAAAATCAGCAGGGGATCAAATACTTTTTTCCCTCACTGTAACAAAGTATTGAGAAACTTTTGTTATTGACCAAATACTTATTTTCCACCATAATTTGCAAATAAATTCATTAAAAATCCTACAATGTGATTTTCTGGATTTTTTTTCCTCATTTTGTCTGTTATAGTTGACTTGTACCTATGATGAAAATTACAGGCCTCTCTCATTTTTTTAAGTGGGAGAACTTGCACAATTGGTGGCTGACTAAATACTTTTTTCCCCCACTGTATATGATTTGAACCATAAAATAACAGAAGAGAGAGAGAGAGCTTTCCCTGAATGAGGGATACCTGTTGCTAGTCAATTGCACTAATCTTGGATTACTTTTACGGGATAGAAGTAAATTGAGGTATTATCAAATGTTGTCATTTAAATTTCATTTTTAGTATGCTTTGATAAACAACAAGTTGGTATTTGAAACTAAATTAATGCAATGAGCTGCAGTAATCAGAGGAAGGCACAATCTAAACAGCTATTACCTAGATCATTTATTTAGTAATGAGATCAGGAAGATAGGAGCAATAAAGAAGCAAGGGACAGTCTCAAAAATAAATAAGGGATGGCAATTGGATGATAAATTACCAATATTACCTAAGTGATTGTTTAGGTAGGTGGTAATATTGACACATGGGCAAATCATGTGTCAAAGGGGGGATGGTAGGAGATGGTAGGATTAAATAATAAATATATACGAAGGAGAGGACAAAATACTTTTTTTTAAAAGACACCAAAAAACTTTTTTTAGATACAGTCTAGAAAAAAAAAGTCAGGAATAGAAATTGAGAGCTGAACATGTGTGAAGATAGTTTATTAACCACACCCGTATGTCAGAGGTTTTGTGCCCCACAGGTGAACCAAAGGAGAAGGTGACCCACTCAATCTAACCAGGTGACTGGTGAGCATCCAGTCCCTAAAGAAGAAAAACTGGAAGCAGGCCTGTTGGGAAGGGCCCTATCAGGTTATATTGGTCACTGCCTTTGCCATTAGAATAGCTGAGAGAGCCACCTGGGTCCACGTTACCCACTGCAAAAAGGTAGGCCCACATACCAGCACCGTTGAACACATGCAGAGTTAGAGAGAAGAACTGGAACCAATAGGGTCTGGGGATCACCTACCCCGACCTATCATCATATGTGTTCTCAGGGTGTGAGTATGGGGTAGTACCAAGCAGAAAGACTGAGGACAGGAGAGGGTTGGCGGTTTTTGGGAATATGGATAACTTGAGTTGCATCATAGTCTCTGTAATGGTCTTGATATGTCAAGATCCACCACCAATTGTGCTATGCCCTTACCATTGTTAAGAAGTAAAAGAGAAGAGAAGCGACCCGACATACTGACCGTCAAGGACGAGTGGCCTACAGAATGGGAGTCAGAGAAGGGCAGACTGTCAGATTCAGAATAAGGGTTAGGGACGTAGCCAATGGGTGGGGTACATGTCAATAAGCAAATTGGGATTATAAAATCCTATTATATTCGTGTTCGGCCCCCACGGCGGATTGTTCCTAGACTCAAGTGTTTAAATACACTTGGGGATGGGGATATGAGACCGAGGGGGACTGAATATCCAGATGGGGGGTAAAGAGAAATAAAGACATCACCAATTATCAATTGGAGACTTAAGTTCAGAAGCACAGGAGAGAATTCTGAACCTTACAGCCCCTGTAACCGATGTGTGGTGGGCGTGTGCCAGTAAAGGCAGTGTAAGGCAGAGAATTCCAAAGGGGTGGCTAGATACATGCGCCCTGATTATACTGGTTCAGCTAGTTAGAATTAGTTACCAGGAACCAAGGATTAAACAGATGTAGGAGGAGTTTTAACAAGAAGGAGAATAGCCCTATTTAGATGGATGCGATTGGGATACCAAGGGGGGTATCGGATGGATACCGAGCTATGAAACAATTAGGGGAAGGGTTTACTACCACGTTCTTTTGGTGGGTGACAATAAACAAAATTGTGAATTGGATTAATTATATCTATTACGACCAACAACGATTTATTGGCTGGACTAGGGATGCAACAGAAGGGATCTTTTGAACAATTATCCGCCATCTCACTCTTATGACTTAGTAAAAAGAGGTTGGCTCTAGATCAGGCAGAAAGGGGTGGTGTCTATAGAATGTTAAGCCATTGTTGTACATTTATCCCTAACAATACCAGTCCTGACTAGTTGGTTTAGATAAACTATCAGCTGAGATGAGGAGCATGGCTGGAATGGAGGGAAACGGACTGTTCTCCTGGTTGGGTGATTGGTTTGGTGGGTACTCTGTTATGGTGGTTACTGGATTTCTGACCCTAGTAGTTGTGTTTCTAATATTAATGTGCTGTACTGCCTGTGTAATTCCTTGTCTGAGAAAGTCTGTTACAGATGTCGTGCATACGGCTGGTATGATGCCCCTCCTAGGGGCTCAAGAAGGGGATGCAGACACTGAGATGGGGTTGACAAAGGATGACCCTTGGTTTGCTATTGGTGTGGTGGTGGAGTGACATCCTAGAGGGTGTCTAAAGGGGGCCAAAATGTACTTCCCTGTTTGTGTTTTATGTTTTGTTAATCTTGTATTTTGTGTTCTATTAATCCTGTGTTTTATGCTTTATTAATCAAGTTAACCATTGTGAATGTTTGTCTTTCCTTATGTGAAGGTTTGAAGTTCCTGGGTGGCTGGTAGCCAACCTAGTACAAGTTGGGTGTAGATGGAAGGACTGAAGGCCTTTTTTATTATCATTATTGCCTATTAATAAAAGTGTGATTATTTTTGTTTGTATTGTATTTTAATGAGTGACACCCTAGAGGGTGTCAAAAGGGGGAATCCTAAATTTCCCTTTCTTATTTTGGGTTTTCTTATTTTGGATTCACACCCAGTGGGTGTGAAAAGGGGTATTGTGGGAAATTATTCTCTTATATTTTAGATGTGCTGTTAGCTTAGAAAGAATACATTAATGATTAAACATAATAGGTTTGTGCTGTACTGATATAGATTGGTCAACATAACAAGCTGTGATTAATGTGAGGAACTATTAGGGGGTAGGCCGAGACAGACTTGTGTCTCACAGACACAAACACTGCCTCTTTGTTAGAACGCTCAAGGACGTGTACTGCAAAAGTGCTGACTCTCTGGACAAGTTGCAAAACAACCAACACCTGGCAACAGTGAAGTGCCAAGGGGCTGGGACCAGCCTGTGCGCCAACGATAGGCTGAGTAAGTCTAAACCACGCTCAGTCTCTACTCTGATAGGCCAGCAGGGAGTGGGAACTATCTCTGTCAGAGTATTTGGAGAAGAACTTAGAACAATGGATCAGTTCTCTGAGTGCCCTACGTGGTATTTCAGTGAACTCGTATATACGAACATCATATTTACCATTGAAGCGTTTTGCATTAATTAAAATACTAGTCTATTTTAGAAGACGTGTATTGACCTCTTTTGTTCCCAATACCAGATTTGAATTGACGCAACTTATCATTGGGAAGCATCACATTTCAACCATCAACTGTCCAAGTATACCTGACTTTTTGAACTACTATAGAACAATTTTCTAAATGGCAAAATGTTCTAGATGTCACAATGGTCTCTGGGGTGTAACTTGATTTGCTAATGTAACACTTGTGAGTTCTGTTTGTTGGAATCACAGAACTAGAATTCATTAAATTTCTATAGTTGGAATTCTTGTTGATGTAAAATGCTCAGGATTAGAACAATGCCCGCATTCAATAAATAGAGAGATTGAACGGGATCTTAAGCACTTACAAATTCGTAACATATCCAGGTGAAAGCTATGATCCCTTATTGATGTCACTTAAATGAGTGTATATGAAGGGGATGAGTCAGGTTAGAGAAGGATTTTTAAGCCTTGACACAACTGAAACATGGATTGTGTATGTGTGCCATTCAGAGGGTGAATGGGCAAGACAAAATATTGAAATACCTTTGAACGGGGTATCGTAGTAGGTGCCAGGCGCACTGGTTTGTGTCAAGAACTGCAACGCTGCTGGGTTTTTCACGCTCAACAGTTTCCCGTTGTATCAAGAATGGTCCACCACCCAAAGGACATCCAGCCAACTTGACACAACTGTGGGAAGCATTGGAGTCAACATGGGCCAGCATCCCTGTGGCATGTTTTCGACACCTTGTAGAGTTTCATGCCCCAACAAATTGAGGCTGTTCTTAGGGCAAAAGGTGTTCCTAATGATTGGTATACTCAGTGTATATATCTTATTTTTTTGCAGGACATAACATATCATACAAAATGGATGACGTTGTACACAATAGTGCAACATTTACGGGGACCCATTTTGGCTCGTGAGCGATACTTTCAAAACTACCGGCTGAAATTATACAAAACCTTTAACGCATCTTTAGAGGGTTGAATAGCCACCCTTACAATGGACACCTAACAGCTGTAATTTAAGGTTGCTTGCATAACCCTGGTTCTCTGATAATGAGTGATGTCTCTCACTATGGGGACACGCCCTTCTAGGCAGAGTCACAGGAAGTGGGGAACCCCATTCATTATAAGGCTTCACGGTCCCATCCTCTACTTCATTATCAAGCTTATGTTTTCTTCCTTAAGCAAGCGTGAAGGGAAACACGGTGAGAGACCTCACTCATATTATCAGAGAACCGGGGTTACGCAAGTAACCTTAAGTTATCTTGCAAATACTTGTTTCGTTGTCTCACCATGGGGAGATAGCCAACACAGCGCTAGTATAATCTCCGAAGCTAGGTAGTCATGACAGAACCATGTCTCAGAGGCCCCCCGAACTAAGAGACATACGCACAGAGCAGGCGCAAAGACATTCATTCGGTAGAAGCCTCAAAACAAATGAAGGGTAACCAACGTACAGCATAATAAGTCTCTATACAGAGATGCTGCAAGTGATGCCCTTGAGTGGTCCTGAACACGGTAGCAAAGAGACCCTCAAGCCTTACCGAGGTAGCATACCCATGCTAACTTAATGGACCTCAGCTATCAAAACGGGAAAAGTTGTTTGATGAGTGTCACGGTTTCGGCCGAGGCGGCCCCTCCTCCTTGTTCGGGCAGGTTTCGGCGGTCGTCGTCTCCGGAGTACTAGCTGCCACCGTTCTATGTTTCTTGTTTGATTGGTTTTGTCTGTTTGTCACACCTGTTTTGTGTTATGTCTCATTAAGCACCCTATTTAGTTCCTTGTTGTTAGTTTAGGTGTTGTGTGTAATTGTTCCTTGTCGTGTTGCTGCGCTACCTGTTTTGGTGCGCTATTTTGTAGCTTACCTCCTTGTTTGTTTTAAGGAGAAGATTACGCACATGTTTAGTGCGCCCGTTTGTTTACGCCTGTGCGCGCTTTTCTCGCCTCCGGGCTGTTTTTGGATTATATTTTGTGTGATCTACTAAAGTCTTTGTTGGACTTAACTTCTGCGTCCTGCGCCTGATTCCACACCACACCTACCTACAGCAACTCTTGACAGAATTACACACCATCGAATGGAATCAGCAGGAGCACCCACCGACATCATGGAGGAGCGTCTCCGAGGTCAAGATGATCGGATTAATCAGATCGGGCACGCTTTGGACCGGGTGATGAACATTCTCCATCGTTGGGAGACCAGCGATGTACCCACACCTCCACCTACCGCACCATCACCTTCGGTCAACCCGCCCGTCCAACAACCGGAACCCAGTGGGATTCGGCTCTCGCTCCCGAGGGCGTACGACGGCACCGCTGCCGGGTGTCAGGGGTTCCTGTTACAGGTGGAGCTCTACCTTGCCACCATACACCCGGCGCCCTCGGGATACGAGAGCGTTTCCGCCCTCATCTCCTGTCTCACCGGCAAGGCGTTGGAGTGGGCCAACGCCGAATGGAGGGGAATAGACGCCGCCACAGTCACCTATGCGGAGTTCTCCCGCCGCTTCCGTGCGGTCTTCGACCATCCACCAGAAGGGAAGGCGGCGGGGGAGCGTCTATTCTACCTCCGACAGGGGATGAGGAGCACTCAAGAGTTTGCGCTGGAGTTCCGGACTCTAGCGGCAGATGCAGGGTGGAATGAGCGGGCCCTCATAGACCACTTTAGATGCAGCCTTCGGGAGGACGTCCGCAGAGAGTTAGCGTGCAGGGATACTACACTAACATTTGACCAGTTGGTGGACATGGCCATTCGGCTGGACACCCTGCTCGCGACCCGCGGACGTCCCAGGTGGGGGCCGCCCATTCCACCCTCCAGCGCCTCCGAGCCGAGCCCGATGGAGCTCGGAGGTGCTGGCGCTAGAGGGAGGAGTAGAAGGAGCCCGAGGGGGGCAGTCTCCTGCACCAACTGTGGCCGCGGAGGGCACACCGCGGCTAGGTGCTGGGGAGGGTCCCCTGGTGAGGGAGATGGCAGGTCACACATTGGGGAGTCCTCCCAGGTGAGTAGGCGCCCTACTTACCCAGAGCTTTCTGTCGTACACTTAACATTACCTGTTTGTTTCCCACAGGTTGCACCTCGTTCCCAGCATAAGGCGCTAGTCGATTCAGGCGCAGCTGGGAATTTTGTAGATCGTAAATTCTGTGTTGAGTTAGGGATTCCCCTCCTTCCGGTCGATAAGCCTTTCCCTGTACATGCCCTAGATAGTCGTCCGTTAGGATCTGGGTTGATTAGGGAGGTCACGGCGCCACTTAGGATGATGATGCAGGAGAGCCATTAGTAGACGATTCAACTCTATCTGATCGACTCTCCTGCGTATCCGGTGGTACTGGGGCTTCCCTGGTTGATTACCCATGATCCTACGATTTCGTGGCGAGAGAAGGCTCTTAAAGGGTGGTCTGCTCAGTGTGAGGGGCTATGTCTGGGTGTTTCCGTAGGGGCGACCTCGGTGGAGAGTCCGAACCAGATGCCAGCACTGCACATTCCGCCTGAGTATGAGGATTTGGCACTCGTGTTTAGTAAAACAAGAGCGGCACGGTTGCCGCCTCATAGACAGGGGGATTGTGCGATAGACCTCCAGGCAGGAGCTGCGCTCCCGCGGAGCCATGTGTATCCTTTGTCACAGGAGGAGAAAAGGGCAATGGAGACATACATTGCCGAGTCTCTGAGACAGGGATACATACGGTCCTCCACTTCTCCCGCGTCCTCGAGCTTCTTTTTTGTGAAGAAAAAGGATGGAGGTTTGCGTCCGTGTATTGATTACCGCGGTCTCAATCAGGTGACTGTGAAATATAGTTATCCACTCCCGCTGATTGCGACCATGACGGAGTCCTTACACGGGGCACGGTTCTTCACAAAATTGGACCTCAGGAGCGCATATAACTTGGTGCGCATTAGGGAGGGCGATGAGTGGAAGACAGCATTTAGTACTACCTCCGGCCATTACGAGTATCTCGTCATGCCATATGGTTTAATGAATGCTCCATCAGTCTTCCAATCTTTTGTAGATGAGATTTTCCGGGACATGCAGGCGCAGGGAGTAGTGGTGTACATAGATGATATTCTTGTGTACAGTTCTACTCGGGCCGAGCATGTAGCCCTGGTGCGCAGGGTATTGAGGAGACTGTTGGAGCATGACCTGTATGTCAAAGCCGAGAAATGTCTGTTCTTCCAGGAGTCAGTCTCCTTTTTGGGTTACCAGTTGTCTGCGTCAGGGGTGAGAATGGAGGTTGACCGGGTGTCTGCCGTGCGTAATTGGCAAACCCCAACTACGGTTAAAGAGGTGCAGCGGTGCTTGGGTTTTGCGAATTACTACCGGAGGTTTATCCGGGGTTTTGGACAGGTGGCAGCTCCCATAACGTCTCTTCTGAAGGGGGGTCCGGTGCGCTTGCGGTGGTCGGCTGAGGCGGACAGGGCTTTTGGGAGACTGAAGGACCTGTTTACCTCGGCTCCAGTGCTGGCGCACCCGGATCCCACTTTACCCTTCCAAGTAGAGGTAGACGCGTCTGAGGCCGGTATCGGGGCAGTTCTTTCACAACGGTCCGGCACACCACCTAAGCTCCGCCCCTGTGCTTTTTATTCTAAAAAGCTCAGTCCGGCGGAGCGGAATTATGACGTAGGGGACAGGGAGCTGTTAGCCGTGGGACAGGGAGCTGTTAGCCGTAGTACAGGCCCTAAAGGTGTGGAGGCATTGGCTTGAGGGGGCTCAACACCCTTTCCTCATTCTGACCGACCACCGTAACCTGGAATACATTCGGGCAGCTAGGAGACTGAATCCTCGCCAGGCTCGATGGACTATGTTTCTCGCCCGGTTTGTGTTCAAGATCACTTACATCCCTGGGTCCCAGAACGGGAAGGCAGATGCCCTGTCTCGGCGGTATGACACGGAGGAGAGGTGCGTGGAGCCCATTCCCATACTACCGGAGTCTTGTCTGGTGGCACCGGTGGTGTGGGAGGTCGATGCGGAGATCGAGCGGGCATTACGCACCGACCCTAGCCCTCCACAGTGTCCGGTGGGTCGGACGTACGTCCCGCTCGAGGTCCGGGATCGGCTGATTTATTGGGCTCACACGTCACCCTCCTCTGGACATCCAGGTATTGGCCGGACAGTGCACTGCCTTAGTACAAAATACTGGTGGCCAACGTTAGCCAGGGATGTGAGGGTTTATGTCTCCTCCTGCTCAGTGTGTGCCCAGTGTAAGGCGCCCAGACACTTGCCCAGGGGTAAATTACAACCCCTGCCCGTTCCACAACGACCCTGGTCTCACCTCTCGGTGGATTTTGTTACCGACCTTCCCTCCTCACAAGGGAATACCACCATCCTGGTCGTTGTGGATCGGTTCTCGAAGGCCTGTCGTCTCCTTCCCATGCCGGGTCTTCCTACTGCCCTACAGACCGCTGAGGCTCTATTTACTCACGTCTTCCGGCATTACGGGGTACCCGAGGATATAGTGTCCGATCGAGGCCCCCAGTTTACCTCCAGAGTCTGGAGAGCCTTTATGGAACGGTTGGGGGTCTCGGTGAGCCTTACCTCGGGTTACCACCCGGAGAGTAATGGGCAGGTCGAACGAGTCAACCAGGATGTGGGTAGGTTTCTGAGGTCATATTGTCAGGGCCGGCCGGAGGAGTGGGCGAGATATGTGCCCTGGGCCGAGATGGCACAGAACTCTCTCCGCCACTCCTCCACTAGACTAACCCCTTTCCAGTGTGTGTTAGGGTACCAGCCGGTTCTGGCACCTTGGCATGAGAGCCAGATCGAGGCCCCTGCTGTGGATGAGTGGGTGCGGCGCTCGGAGGAGACGTGGAACGCTGCACACGTCCATCTGCAGTGAGCCATCCGTCGACAGAAGACGAGCGCCGACCTACACCGCAGTGAGGGGCCAGTGTACGCACCTGGAGATCGAGTCTGGCTCTCAACCAGAAACCTGCCCCTCCGCCTGCCCTGCCGGAAGCTGGGTCGGCGGTTTGTGGGGCCTTTTAAAGTCCTGAGGAGATTGAACGAGGTGTGTTACAGGTTACAACTGCCCATTGATTACAAGAATATTAACCCCTCGTTCCATGTGTCTCTCCTCAGGCCGGTGGTAGCTGGTCCACTCCAGGATTTTGAGATAGAGGAGACTCCTCCGCCCCCGTTGGACATCGAGGGGGCTCCGGCGTACACTGTTCGGACCATCCTGGATTCGAGACGCCGGATGGGGGGTCTCCAATATCTCGTGGAGTGGGAGGGGTACGGTCCGGAGGAGCGGTGCTGGGTGCCGAGGAGGGACATTCTGGATCCGTCCCTGCTGACCGAATTCCATCGTGGTCATCCTACGCGCCCTGCTCCGCGTCCTCCTGGTCGTCCCCGAGGCCGGGGGCGGCGCACGGCTGGAGCCGCGCGTCAAGGGGGGGGTACTGTCACGGTTTCGGCCGAGGCGGCCCCTCCTCCTTGTTCGGGCAGGTTTCGGCGGTCGTCGTCTCCGGAGTACTAGCTGCCACCGTTCTATGTTTCTTGTTTGATTGGTTTTGTCTGTTTGTCACACCTGTTTTGTGTTATGTCTCATTAAGCACCCTATTTAGTTCCTTGTTGTTAGTTTAGGTGTTGTGTGTAATTGTTCCTTGTCGTGTTGCTGCGCTACCTGTTTTGGTGCGCTATTTTGTAGCTTACCTCCTTGTTTGTTTTAAGGAGAAGATTACGCACATGTTTAGTGCGCCCGTTTGTTTACGCCTGTGCGCGCTTTTCTCGCCTCCGGGCTGTTTTTGGATTATATTTTGTGTGATCTACTAAAGTCTTTGTTGGACTTAACTTCTGCGTCCTGATTCCACACCACACCTACCTACAGCAACTCTTGACAATGAGAGAGAGGAGAGAGAAGTGTCTTCTACCTTGGGGCGACACCCAAGAGACAGGGAGAGCAGTTCTTGTGTCAAGCCGAACTCTAGAAAGCAGATGCACCCCTCCTCCACTTTGGGGGAGTCTGTCTTCTGCCCGAGAAGGGGCAGGGCCGGACATTGTATGACCTGTGCCATGCTCCTCTCCGCCGCTGGGGACAGACCCCTAGGTCGGGACTTCGAAGCGGCTGCAGTGAAGGACTGCTTGCCCCAGGACTGTGTCGGTGGGGTCTGGAGCCTCTGGATGCCGAGAGCTGTCTACAAGCCTGATGACTTGCGCTCACAAAAGGTAGGCTTTTATAGACATAACAAGGCTCCGTGCCCCTTGGCAAGGGGACATAGAGTGTTATATTTCTGGAGGCAGGGTGCTGTAAGCACGGAGTGGGGACAGTGCTAGGTGGCGACTGATATTTACCCGTCCAGCCTCGGCTTGAACTTAAAGCGGTACCGAGGGGACAACTTTAGCTTGGAGGGCACTTGTGCCCAGAACAACCGTCTTTTAGCCCTGCTTCGGCGAGTGGTTGTAAAAACTAGCCTTGACGCGGTAGCTCGCTTGGTTTTAGCGTCTCTTGGACCGGAGTACCGTGTAAGTGGGACTAGTTATGTAAGTAAGGACGACCGACAGAAAGTAGGTGAACTATGCAAGAGAGCTAAGCTAGCCATGTGCTAGCTGAGGTACCCCACGTGAGAGTTTAACGCTAGCCTTGTCGCGTTAGCTAGCCTGTTTTATGCCGTCTTGTAGACTGAATCACTGAGTAGTGGGACCGGTTCAAACAGTAAGCACAAGCAACTGGGTACTAGGCGAACTATATATGAGAGTTAGGCTAGCAATTTGCCAGACGGTAGTTAATACTGTACCTAGCTGGTGTTTGCCGCAAGGGCTAGTAGCCTGGCTTAAGCTGACTCAGACCGGTTCTAGATAACGCTGTACAACACTCAAAGGATTTGGTGTCGCCGAGAGCTGCCTGAGCATGTTAACCGGGTTATGCGTGTGCTAGACGATGTTTAGGTGTGGGATTCTTGTAATCGGCATTAGCTAGCTAAGTGGTCACCCACTAGACTACTAGCTTAGCCAAAGCTAGCACCGTGTTAGCTGAAGAGAACCATGTTGCTATTCAGTCTAGAGAGCTTCTTTTGACCATACTAACCTGCTGTGTAACCGGTCAGTTTAGCTGTAGTAATTCTATCAATTTCAGTGCTTGTCTTAGTTCTCCCAGTAAGAAGAAAGCAGTAGCCATATCTCCGAGAGAGACGGTTCTGTCAGCAAGGTTATGCATGTGCTACTCAAAGCCTGAACATGGGGTCTGTAAAGCTTAGCTAGCTAGTAGAAGCCTAGTGGGCTAAACGCCTAGCTGTAGTTAGCACTCTGTTAGTCGGAGAGCACCGCGTGGGGGTGTTGCTCTACAGGCTAAAAATCTCCCACAACCATAGTACGGAGAGGCAAAACCAGTCAGTCTAGCCAGCGAGGGTGCTGATAAGCTAAACGAGGGGAGAAGTAATGCTACCAAGTGCAGGTAGAAATAGCTAGCAGAAACAGTGAGCTCTAATTGTGTGCTGGCCGACGTTAGCTGTGGAGCTCGTCCTGGCGTTCGCTAGCTAGCATTCACCCTAATAGCCTAGCTATTGCTAGCATACTGGAGAGAAAGCGTGTTCTTCGCAAGCTAGCTAGGTTAGCTTTGCCTTGCAGCATGGTCTAACCAAATCTCAAAATTCTATTTTCTCTCTTCCACCATGGTGGGAAAAAAAGCAACACGAAGCAGGTAGCTAAGTGGGCTAGAGGGGTGAAGGCTGTGGCGCTAGCTTCGACTGAGGACTGAGAAGTAAATTTTTCGGTAAGTGTGCTCAAGCCTCATGAAGAGCTTGCCTTCTCCGCAAGGAAGAAAACTAATCATGAAGTATAGGATGGTAGCATTGCGCCTTATAAGGAGTGGGGTTCTCTGACAGATGTTGTGTGATTGGAGCTTCCTGTGACTCTGCCTAGAAGGGTGTGTCCCCATAGTGAGAGACCAAAATGAGTATTTGATAGAGAACCCACTTCCACTATACCAAACTGTTAGTTGAAGGCAAAACACATATTGGTTGTTACACAGTTGATTACTACATAAAGTGAATGAAGAAGAATGCCTGAATAGTTGCACACTCTGCACGGATACATTCATCGGGATTGTGGTTCGCAGCCTCTACCAAAGAACTGACATCATGAAAAGGCTCCAGACAACTCATCAAATGAACAATAGAAAGATACCAATGTTTGGATAAATTTGAAGGGAAATTATTTTTGACACCACCCAGAATGACATCCCTATTATTCTAAATTCCACTTGTGGAATAAACTGATGTAATTACTGTGTTTAATGTTAGTGGTTATCAATTGAGATAGGCCTGTAGGCTATGCACCAGCATCTGTCCAGAGCACTGCAGGAAACATTTTACATATGTAAAGTCACTGTTGTTGCAGAAGCATTTGGTAGGGAAACATATTCAGATCATCCCTCACTGAAACTTGGAGACACAAGCCAAATGGGTATACCATAGAGAATGATAGAGTGCTTCCTATATACTTCCCACTTTAGTGTCTGTGAGCGCACTGGCAGCGCCATTGAGGCAATCTCCATTTTGAAGTCGTCAATTTTATTTTTCACGATTGGCTGATCCCTCCTGATGACCTAGCTGACAACATTAAAATTGTGGAAGCTCTCAATGGTGCTGCCAATGCTAAAATGGCCTTTTGGCCACTAGAGGCCTCTATCGTTCTCTATGTTGGGGTATACTCATTACAATGGATACATGCGAGCATGTGATGAAGATGCAAAGCGTTGCGCAATGACAATTGTGCCAAATTTGACCTTTGGGCACTCTCCAATGTTTTAATTACATACCCTGACTTTCTCTGTTTCCTATTTCTATCATGTTAAATATTAACCACTATCAGTATCAACCATCAGTAGTCCTAATAACCACACATATTTAACTGCCAATTTACTGTTAGTTCCCTTCAGTTGGTATAGCCTACATTTCGTATCTTTCCATTTAAACCATTGTTTCTTTACCTTAATTTGCTTCCTCTGTAAACGCTGTCACGGCCATTTGGTTGTTGCTGAGGATCTCTAACAGTTGATAATATTTCATGTAAACATTAATTTAGCCTCCCGAGTGGCGCAGCGGTCTAGGGCACTGCATCGCAGTGCTTGAGGCATCACTACAGACCCGGGTTCAATCCCAGGCTGTGTCACAGCCGGCCGTGACCGGGAGACCCATGAGGCGGCGCACAATTGGCCCAGCGTCATCTGGGTTAGGAGAGGGTTTGGCCGGCCGGGATTTTCTTGTCCCATCGCGCTCTAGCAACTCCTTGTGGCAGGCCAGGCGAACAGTTAAGCAGGACAGTAGTGGTTCAAGTCATGCTGAGGAGAGATAGAGATCTTGCCTTTGCCATAAGTAAGAACACGAATCATAAAGTAGAGGATGGGAGCGTGGCACCTTATAAGGAGTAGGGTTCTCTGACAGACGTTGTGTGATTGGAGCTTCCTGTGACTGCCTAGAAGGGTGTGGCCCCATAGCGAGAGACCAAAATGAGTATTTGAAAGAGGACCGACTTCCACCATACCAAACTGTTAGCTGAAGGCAAAACACACAATGATTGTTACATAGTTGATTAATACATAAAGTGAAGGAAGAAGAATGCCTGAGTAGTTGCACACTCTGCATGGATACATTCATCTGGATTGTGGTTTGAGAAGACCACAGCCTCTATCAAAGGACTGACATCATGAAAAGGCTCCAGACTACTCATCAAATGAACAATACAAGGATACCAATGCTTGGATCAATTTGAAGGGGAAATAAAAAAAAATTCGCCCAGAATGACATCCCTAATATTCTATATTCCACTTGTGTAATAAACTGATGTAATTACTGTGTTTAATGCTAGTGGTTATCAATTGAGATAGGCCTGTAGGCTATGCACCAGGGCACTGCAGGAAACATTTTACATATGTAAAGTCACTGTTGATGCAGGAGCATTTGGTAGGAAAACATCTTCAGATGGCCTTTCATTGTCCATTGATTTTTGCATAAAAGAAGTCCATCAGCTGAATAAGATTATTTATTTGTAACCTAATTACATCCATCCCCTCAACAGGTACAGTTGAAGTCGGAAGTTTACATACACCTTAGCCAAATACATTTAAACTCAGTTTTTCACAATTCCTGACATTTAATCCTAGTAAAAATTCCCTGTTTTAGGTCAGTTAGGATCACCACTTTATTTTAAGAATGTGAAATGTCAGAATAATAGTAGAGAGAATAATTTATTTCAGCTTTTATTTCTTTCATCACATTCCCAGTGGGTCAGAAGTTTACATACACTCAATTAGTTTTTGGTAGCATTGCCTTTAAATTGTTTAACTTGGGTCAAACGTTTCGGTTAGCCTTCCACAAGCTTCCCACAATAAATTGGGTGAATTTTGGCCCATTCCTCCTGACAGAGCTGGTGTAACTGAGTCAGGTTTGTAGACCTCCTTGCTCGCACACGCTTTTTCAATTCTGCCCAGATATTTTCTATAGGATTGAGGTCAGGGCTTTGTGATGGCCACTCCAATACCTTGACTTTGTTGTCCTTAAGCCATTTTGCCACTACTTTGGAAGTATGCTTGGGGTCATTGTCCATTTGGAAGACCCATTTTTGACCAAGCTTTAACTTCCCGATTGATGTCTTGAGATGTTGCTTCCAATTATCCACATAATTTTCCTTCCTCATGATGCGATCTATATTTGTGAAGTGCACCAGTCTCTCCTGCAGCAAAGCACCCCCACAGCATGATGCTGCCACCCCCGTGCTTCACGGTTGGGATGGTGTTCTTCGGCTTGCAAGCAACCCCCTTTTTCCTCCAAACATAACGATGGTCATTATGGCAAAACAGTTATATTTTTGTTTCATCAGACCAGAGGACATTTCTCCAAAAAATACGATCTTTGTCCCCATGTGCAGTTGCAAACCGTAGTCTGGCTTTTTTATGGCGGTTTTGGAGCAGTGGCTTCTTCCTTGCTGAGCGGCCTTTCAGGTTCTTTCGATATAGGACTCGTTTTACTGTGGATATAGATACTTTTGTACCTGTTTCCTCCAGCATCTTCACAAGGTCCTTTGCTGTTGTTCTGGGATTGATTTGCACTTTTCGCACCAAAGTACGTTCATCTCTAGGAGACAGAACGCGTCTCCTTCCTGAGCGGTATGATGGCTGTGTGGTCCCATGGTGTTTATACTTGTGTACTATTGTTTGTACAGATGAATGTGGTACCTTCAGGCGTTTGGAAATTGCTCCCAAGGATGAACCAGACTTGTGGAGGTCTACCATTTTTTTTCTGAGGTCTTGGCTGATTTCTTTTGATTTTCCCATGATGTCAAGCAAAGAGGCACTGCGTTTGAAGGTAGGCCTTGAAATACATCCACAGGTACACCTCCAAATGACTCAAATTATGTCAATTAGCCTACCATTTTCTGGAATTTTCCAAGCTGTTTAAAGGCACAGTCAACTTAGTGTATGTAAACTTCTGACCCACTGGAATTGTGATACAGTGAATTATAAGTGAAATAATCAGTCTGTAAACAATTGTTGGAAAAATTTAGATGTCCTAACCGACTTGCCAAAACTATAGTTTGTTAACAAGAAATTTGTGGAGTGGTTGAAATACGAGTTCTTATGACTCCAACCTAAGTGTATGTAAACTTCCGACTTCAACTGTATTTCTATTCCATTTCCCATCAGTGTTTTCAACATTTTAAACAAGACTGTATGCACAGACACAGGCTACTTTTTAAAGATGTTACAGAACAGGTGGTTAAATCCAGATGTGAATTATGCACAATATAATACTTTTTATGCATGTACTTTCACTTTCCTACTGTAGTTAGAAGTCTCAGGTTATCTGGCTCTGATCTGATCTGAGAACAGCTGGGAGTGCCACACGTTGGATCTTATTCCCTGCTTCATACCAATCCCTACAGGTCCAGGCTGTAATGTGTGTGCAGAGATTAGGTCATTTGAAAACATTCCTAATGTGTTGTATTGCGTTTCCTATTGTCATCCTAGGCTTACCTGATATTGATATATAACTATTCTGATTCACAGACTTGCAAGACTATTTGCTATCTTCAATGGTAATTCAATACCAAACTCTGTAGGTTATTGTTTGTTGTGGCACTATGATGACGACAACAATTTAACATGTCCTGATTCATTCTCTAGGAGGGAGTTGTAGCAGGGAGGTGCGGAGCAGGTAGACAGGCAGAGAGGAAGAGGCGAAGGGAGAGGATTTACTCTGCCCAAAATCTGTCCGCGTGAGATGAGACCTTTTTTGTATGGAGGTCTATAAGAGAGTGTCGAATTACGTAAGGCATATTTCATCAAATAGAAGTTTCATAATGTTTAGGCTGTTACAAGTGTACTGACATAAGTGGATGAAAGTGGCATTCCGGCAACTTTGAGAAAAACGACTTAGTTGTACCTGTTGTTCACACGCGTATCTGGCCTCTCATTGGCTAGAATGGTCCCACCTGATCTCGTTTGCCCATAAAAATTGAGGACATGTATTTCCAGTCGGCGATCTTGTCATAACAGATCATCTTTGACACAGGTGAGTCGCCGACAAGGGTGAGATTGGAACCATGTGGGAAAGTGCAGTGTTGTTGACTTGTGTGTCTGGACATTATTGCTTTATTGTGCTGAACTAAGGTAGGCCTAATTGCTGTCTAAATAAATAGTGTTTCGTTTGACCAAGTTGGTTCAAAACTCAGGTGCGTCGCGGTGGGAGTTTCCCTATAAAATACCAGTGTTTTCCTGTGGCATCCTGGACAGCCTAATCGTAAAGTGTATAATTTCCAGAATGTTTCGAAAAACAGATTACATGTAAATATAGGTTTACCATCATACACGGCTACAGGTTACTAGGTGTGTTTTTGATGACGACGAACTATTGCTAGATATAAAAATACGTTTTAAAATATTTTGTTATGGAGAATTACATTTGTACCATGATCATGCTCCTGACAAATTTAAGCATTGTACAGAACGAAGTCGTTTCCTCGCCAGCTGCGTAAAATTCCAAATCTGCGGGTATGCAGAATGTCCCGCATAAAAGTTAGATATAGTGGGCGATTGGGCATCTGAATTTGACATGCTGTACACGTTCTAGGCTACATCTGACCTTTTTCTTGAACGTTTAATCTGTGACTGTCACTCTGGGTTCCTATTTGAAGAGAGACTAGCCTAGATTCATTGGACATGCATGCATTGCGTGGCGCACGCACTGTCGCCTCCAGGTATTGACGTGGTCTCCAGGCTCGAGGTAATTGAAATGCCCTCACTCGAACTCCTCTAGAATGGGTTCTTTCATTGAAGAAATAAATCCAATGATTAATTCATTTGCTCATTTTTGGGGTCCACAAAGTCAGCAATCAAGTTTTTGATACGAGTATGAAAAGCTGAGTGCATGACAGTGAAGGTCAAATAAGGTGCAGGTCAAATCATTACATTATTAGAAATCATAGAACCATTATGCACTGTAAGATGTTGCCGCGTTGCTCAGTCAAATGAGTGTATCGTAATTCATGCATTTCAAGCATGAAACATCCCCTGCGTTTGACGGATAGCCTGACACCTACCCATGTTGGAGGATACATCAGATCGTGGGCGGCACCAGCTGTCTTTTGCTGCTTTCACCACCACATTGACCATCCTAGTGATGCACTGCACTGAAATATATTAAAGCTATTTGGCACGATGTGTTGTGGGAGGGCACATAATGCACATTATGTCGTTCGTAACGCGTATGGATTAGATGTCTTGTTTAGAGAGCGAGCCTCTGTAGTAGGCTAGCCTTCGGTGGGGAGGCAGGGGGACGTTCTGTGGGAAACCCAACGTTTGCATGACACATCACTGCATTGAGCCCACGGGCGCAGTGAAGGCTTCGACTAGATGATGTTCAGAGCGTGGAGGATAGAGGGAAGAAATCTGTTGAGATAAATAGTATGTTCAAATGGAGAGACATGGTGGTGGTGATGATGATCCGATGCAACCCATAAACAATCATGATAAAGTCTCTGGTAAGTTAATGCTGTTTGATTAAAGGCTGATTTGAAATTATTTTCTAAATGTACAAGCTCCAATAAAAAGAAGCGCACCACAGGTAGGCTATGGTTGTATAAGGTATAGAGCTACATTTGATGGATGAATATGCGGCAGGTTAGCGGTTAAGAGCGTTGGCCAGTAACTGAAAGGTCGCTGGTTAGAATCCCCGAGCCAAGTAGGTGAAAAATCTGTCCATGTGCCCTTGAGCAAGACACTTAACCCTAATTGATCATTTAAGTCGCTCTTGATAAGTGTCTGCTAAATGACTAAAGTAAATGTCAAATGTAGGAAGGCAGGCTTGTAGCCTAATCTTTAATTATATGAAAGCCCACTCGATTTATTTTTAACACATTATTTTTTGCATGTTTATATTTGGAAACGATTTATTACACATTTGTCATCATGACCATTCACTGTAAGGTTATAGCCTACTGTAATGTAGCATTGAGAGGTTTGTTTACCTGGCTGTCAGTGCTGATCAGTATTCGGAGATGAGTGTTCCACTGTGGAACCAGTTGGACTACCCTAGGCTACAGTAGCTGATAGAGAGAGAAACACAGACTGATATATTTATGTAAGCATGACTCCATTTAAGCATGCCTTATACTGTCATCCAAACTATTCTAACTTGAATTCATAAAAACAAATATGTTAAGAAATGTTTTTGACAGTTTTTGTTTTATACAGTATCTATCTATCTATGACTACTATTGAATTATTCTAATGTTGAATGGTATGAGGAATGGAATTAGCATAGAAAGGTATTCTTTCTGATAAGCATGTAATTTCATTTTGCTTTAGCTACTCCATCACTACATGTCATATTCCTTCAGCTCTCAATAAGTTCACATAGGTTTGTTTCATGTTGATATAACAAATCAAGCTTCTAAATCGGAAAATAATCACTTTACTATTTGCCAATTTTGATTCATATAGCATCTTTATGGAGAGATACAAAATAGTTTTTGTATCATTACTGAATTGTAAATTCTAACACACAATTTTGCAGTGCAAGACAACATCAGGTCACTAGTTTTGACTGAATGGAGCTGTCAGTGTAATTATATCATGTAATTCTTAAGCCTATTATGGTCCATATCAGGCTCCTGCTAATTTCAGCACACACTCCTTTTTTCTCCTAAAGAGCACCAATGGGCCCTTATCTGTGAAAGGTTATTACAAGGACTTGACTTACAGTATATAGGAGTCTTTGACTGTCAGAAGCTGTCCCTAGCATTGCCTAGGGTAAGGGAATCCTTGTGAGTCATTGCCCAAGAATAGGCAGATACTTGGTGGGGTTCCTTTGTATTCCTTCAAAGGTTTTCTCAATGTAAAAGGCATCTCAATGTTTCCTAATCAAAGATCAGATCTGTACATTGTCTAGGTACGCTAAGATATTAAAATATTTATAGAAATATTGTCATAAAGGCATGTGGGGTGACAAATGAACAAAAATCAAGCCTTTAGGCCATGAGAGATTCATGGACATGCTTACACGACCAGTGCTTTACCATTAGCTCTTTGAAAAAAACAAAAACATTTTTGCTCAACATTCACACAACATGCACGTAGATGTTGAGTGCAATGAAGATATGATCAGATTCTCAGTGATTATAGTCAACTATATGGGTACTTCCTCATCCACATGGTTGGTTTACCCTAGAAATTAATACCCAAAGCATGTTGGTTCTTTTTTGTGGCTGTCAAGAACGTCATCATACGATACACAATGGTGGGATGCTCATCATGCTTCTCATGACATTGAGCTGGACAGTGCATTCTTAGCACCATTTGACCTGGAAGCACATATCAGAGTATCAAATACTTATATTGTTCCAACCGAATCATATCTCTTTCCTCCCCCACAGGTAAAACCTTCCTAGTACACGACCTCTCTGGTAGTCTTCTCCCTGAGTTGGAAGAGCAAGGCGCCATGAGGAGGAATGACTATTATATCCCTGTATCCGTTGAGGAGAAGGCAGCTGACTTTGGGAACACTAAGGATGGTGGTGATGGCAAATACAACCGGTATGACTCCATCGTAAGTTGTCTTCTCTACATTGGGAATTTGTATTTGTATTTATTAGGGATCCCCATTAGCTGCTGCCTTGGCACTGCAGCCTTGACTCTTTCTGGGGTCCAAACACATTAAGGCACTTACATCACACATAAAACAAAATATAAAACAGTACATCATATAACATTATTACACCACTACCTATCTACAATACAAAATGTATAATACCACCATACAACAATATTACAATGTACGTGTGTAGAGTGCGTGTGATAGCGTGTGTGTGCATATGCGTGTGTCTGTACCTATGTGTATGTATCTCTTCACAGTCCCCGCTGTTCCATAAGGTGTATTTTTATCTGTTTTCTAAATCTGATTCTACTGCTTTCATCAGTTACCTGATGTGGAATAGAGTTCTATGTACTCATGGCTCTATATAGTACTGTGTGCCTCCCATAGTCTGTTCTTGTGAAGAGACCTCTGGTGGCATGTCTTGTTGGGTATAATACAAAATAATTTGACATTTGTTCCTCAAGATCAAAGCATTTAATAAAGTAGTTCAAAGTGTGTAAACAACTGATGGGCATATCTAATCCTGGGTGGAATCTTTATTTTAATCCTCATTCATCATATTTACCACACTAAGATGAATTTATGTGTATAATGAGTGTATGTTAATAACCTAAAACCATTCAAAATAATCTCTTCAGCACTGTTCAACTGGCTTTTGAAGAAAGAAATGGAGCAAATAATGAATTCTCATAGGAAGTAGCCCCCATCTACTGCCCTGTGTTAGCAGTTGTGTAGAAAGTGAAAAAGTCAGAGTTGGTGTTCCTCTCTTGATGAGGACTACTCTCCTATCACTGTGAAGATTGTATGAGGTCAAACTTGTGGACCTTTCATTTGGTCAGCGGGTCATTTGGACAGTAATTGCAGTCTTGGTCTATCTAATCACAGACACACTGGAATGATTAAGTGAGCTGAGATAAGCACTTAAAGCAGGCAAGAAAGGTCAAGTACATTGGTCGAAACGCCGTCAATTAAATCAGTGCGGAATGCGGATGTATTGTTATGTATCAAGTGACTGCTAAAACATACACTGATGGATTATTTTTTTTGTGAGGACCTATTTCCAGAATTAGTTTATGTATTCATTATGATATAAAAATGATGCAGTATTGTTGTTCAGCTATCCTATAGTGAACTTACGGGTGTTATGTTCAAACCTCTCCCACAGGACTCTGCTGATAGTGAATCGGCATGATAGTTAGATGGCTTAGCACCAGTAGCAATACAGCTGTAAAGGTTGATATGCAAATGTGTAAGAAGATATGCATGCGTCTCTAGATTGGGGGGCCTGTGGCTGAGTAATAACACTCTTGATATGCATGCTAGTTTTGCTCACAGCACAGAAGTTAGGAGGTGGGTGGTTGAATTAAGGGTACTGGTTCTCTCCGTTCCTGTATCTGTAACATGTCGTAATCACATCCTTATTTTCCCTGTGAGGAGTGACCTTTGCTGTGACTTCCTGTTCTGAGGGGGCTGAGGCTTGTCGTCCAGTGGGATGCTTGTACTGAGATGTTTCTCCAACGAATAGGGCTTTTTTTGTCTCTCGATTATCAAATAGGTTTGTTTTCCATGAGGAAACTACTGTTTGTTCTCAAGGCATGTTCCATACAGTATGTTATTGAAAAAGCAATGAATTTCAAGCAAATAATTGCAGAGCAAATATTGTGTTTGGGTGTGCCTTACCGGTAGAGAGAAGATACAGGTGAGGCCATTCAAACTAGAGTCCTTAAACAATATCTACACAAATGTACTTTGTGTTAATGCATACAATCCATTTTGAGTTATTTTAAGGTAAAAATACTTATATCCCTATTATATATCAATGTGTATCATTATACCTAACAGTTATTTTGCAGTAACACATCTACAGTGGGGAAAATAAGTATTTAGTCAGCCACCAATTGTGCAAGTTCTCCCACTTAAAAAGATGAGAGAGGCCTGTAATTTTCATCATAGGTACACGTCAACTATGACAGACAAATTGAGAAAAAAAATCCAGAAAATCACATTGTAGGATTTTTTATGAATTTATTTGCAAATTATGGTGGAAAATAAGTATTTGGTCACCTACAAACAAGCAAGATTTCTGGCTCTCACAGACCTGTAACTTCTTCTTTAAGAGGCTCCTCTGTCCTCCACTCGTTACCTGTATTAATGGCACCTGTTTGAACTTGTTATCAGTATAAAAGACACCTGTCCACAACCTCAAACAGTCACACTCCAAACTCCACTATGGCCAAGACCAAAGAGCTGTCAAAGGACACCAGAAACAAAATTGTAGACCTGCACCAGGCTGGGAAGACTGAATCTGCAATAGGTAAGCAGCTTGGTTTGAAGAAATCAACTGTGGGAGCAATTATTAGGAAATGGAAGACATACAAGACCACTGATAATCTCCCTCGATCTGGGGCTCCACGCAAGATCTCACCCCGTGGGGTCAAAATGATCACAAGAACGGTGAGCAAAAATCCCAGAACCACACGGGGGGACCTAGTGAATGACCTGCAGAGAGCTGGGACCAAAGTAACAAAGCCTACCATCAGTAACACACTACGCCGCCAGGGACTCAAATCCTGCAGTGCGAGACATGTCCAACTGCTTAAGCCAGTACATGTCCAGGCCCGTCTGAAGTTTGCTAGAGTGCATTTGGATGATCCAGAAGAGGATTGGGAGAATGTCATATGGTCAGATGAAACCAAAATATAACTTTTTGGTAAAAACTCAACTCGTCGTGTTTGGAGGACAAAGAATGCTGAGTTGCATCCAAAGAACACCACACCTATTGTGAAGCATGGGGGTGGAAACATCATGCTTTGGGGATGTTTTTCTGCAAAAGGACCAGGACGACTGATCCGTGTAAAGGAAAGAATGAATGGGGCCATGTATCATGAGATTTTGAGTGAAAACCTCCTTCCATCAGCAAGGGCATTGAAGATGAAACGTTGCTGGGTCTTTCAGCATGACAATGATCCCAAACACACCGCCCGGGCAACGAAGGAGTGGCTTCGTAAGAAGCATTTCAAGGTCCTGGAGTGGCCTAGCCAGTCTACAGATCTCAACCCCATAGAAAATCTTTGGAGGGAGATTGAAAGTCTGTGTTGCCCAGCGACAGCCCCAAAACATCACTGCTCTAGAGGAGATCTGCATGGAGGAATGGGCCAAAACACCAGCAACAGTGTGTGAAAACCTTGTGAAGACTTACAGAAAACGTTTGACCTGTGTCATTGCCAACAAAGGGTATATAACAAAGTATTGAGAAACTTTTGTTATTGACCAAATACTTATTTTCCACCATAATTTGCAAATTAATTAATTAAAAATCCTATAATGTGATTTTCTGGATTTTATTTTCTCATTTTGTCTGTCATAGTTGACGTGTACCTATGATGGAAATTACAGGCCTCTCTCATCTTTTTAAGTGGGAGAACTTGCACAATTGGTGGCTGACTAAATACTTTTTTTCCCCACTGTATATAGCACAAGGGGAAAATATTTGTGCTTAATATATAAATGTGTAAACATGACGGAATAGCATTGTATTCATGAACCCTTCCCCGCAGAGAAGGATTATTTCAGAGTCAAAGTTGTGGTGTTTGTTTATAACAGACTATATGGCACACATTTAGCTTTTCATATATCAGCTGTAATAAGATGCAGTACATTTTATTTGACAAGGTCATGAGTTCGATGTGGACAAGTGCAGTACATTTTTGAAAGATGAAAAACAATACATGCGTCATTTACACAATCCTCATCTGTAAAACAAACATATTTTTGACTCTGTAAATGGGGACAATTTGAACTACAACATTTATCATTTATTATCCCTTTGGGTCGGGGGCCTCGCTGGGCCGGTGGCTCGGGGTGGGAGGGGTCGAGTGCACCCTTTGACAGGGGTGGCCTTGGGGAACTCCGATCTGCCCTGTTTGTTTGCATTTTTAGATATAATTTTTAGATGTATGTTTTGATGTTTTTGTTTTGTGATGTGTATTATACAAAAACTACAATATTCCATTTAATTTAAAGCCTTACTTCAATTTGCTGCCAAATCCCATTTCACACTATAACAAATCGTGTATTTACGGATAATGAAGCAATAATGTTTTTAGGTCACAGGCTAAGACAAACACCAGTCTCTTTGTTACCATATGTTCCTCTATGAGTCGTACTGTCAAATAGTGTATAATTGATTTGGTCACTGGTCTTCAGGTACTGTATGTCCTCATGAGTTGGATTAGGACATGTAGTATTATGAGAAAGTCTAACGTAATGTGTTGCAGGTGCAAATACTATTTTGTCATCTTTTGAGGGGCATCATTTAATCTCTACAGAATGATTAAATTCCCCCTCCATGAAGAAGGCAGTAGCAGAGATGGGGTTGAGTGCACTGATTTATCACGGTGGAGAGGGGGGATTTGACTAGCCACATGGCTTAAGCTTTTGCAATTTAAAAGATAAACAAATGTGCAAACAACAAATTCTCACAGGCTAGAATTACACATGCCTTGTCCTCATGATCTGCCAACATGTCTCCATTAAAAACTACAATCCCCTTTCTCTCTCTTCTCAGCACTTGAACTCCCTCAAGTCAGATGAGGCAGCCTCAGGCCCAAGGCAGGGGCCTACATTCCAGGATGGCCAGCGGCGGGTGGACTATGTTCTCACATATCATGTCCAGAAACCCCAGAGTGTTCGCCGCAAGACATCCCGCTTTGCAGATTACCGCATCCTCAGGAGCCTGCGCCGCAGTCTGAGCATGATGAGAAGTCGGGACACACCACCACCCAAAGAAGACCCTGAGATTGCTGCCTACAAGCATCGCCTTGACTACCATGAGGATGACAAGCGCTTCTGCCAGAATGAGTTTGAGGATAACCTTCGGGAGATGGGTCTGGAGCTAGAAAAGGATGAGGGGGTGAGTTAGTGGCCTTCGACTGTGTCTTTTCCCCACACTTTGGAAAAACTCAACAGTAGAACATCTCAAGAGGTCTTTTTGGAATAACCTAGCAATTAGACACCCTAACCTAACTGATACCAAAAATGTTGATCGAACTATTCTGTAGTAGACTCTGGGGTAGTATTCAAGCCCTGGTGTGGTGGTGCATTTAGCCTAGTCAGGTTGTTCCATTGAACACGACTTAATTCTCCATTCCTCCTCCTAATATTGACTGGTTGACATTTGTCCATCTATTGTTCATGTAGCGATTGTATCATCTATCTTCATACTGGAACAAAGCACATTGACCTGCCTCTTGCAGTGAGGGTTTCCTGTGTTCAGTTATGATTTTTCAAATCTACAATAGCCCTGTATTCGTCAAGTTATTGATCTTCACCAAATATACAGCACCAGTCAAAAGTTTGGACACACCTACTCATTCCAGGGTTTTTCTTTATTTTTACTATTTTCTACATTGTAGAATAATAGTGACGACATCAGAACTATGAAATAACACATATGGAATCATGTAGTAACCAAAAAAGTGTTAACCAAATGAAAATATATTTTATATTTGAGATTCTTCAAAGTAGCCACCCTTTGCCTTGATGACAGCTTTGCACATGCTTGGCATTCTCTCAACCAGCTTCATGAGGTAGTCAACTGGAATGCATTTCAATTAACAGGTGTGCCTTGTTAATTTGTGTAATTTCAAGAGTTCAAGGAACAGACACATCTCAACATCAACTGTTCAGAGGAGACTGCTTGAATCAGGCCTTCATGGTCGAATTGCTGCATAGAAACCACTACTAAAGGACACCAATAATAAGAAGAGACCTGCTTGGGCCAAGAAACACGAGCAATAGACATTAGACTGGTGGAGATCTGTCCTTTGGTCTGATGAGTCCAAATTTGAGATTTTTGGTTCCAACTGCCGTGTCTTTGTGAGACGCAGAGTAGGTGAACAGATGATCTCCGCATGTGTGGTTCCCACCATGAAGCATGGAGGAGGAGGTGTGACGGTATGGGAGTGCTTTGCTTGTGACACTGTCTGTGCTTTATTTAGAATTCAAGGCACACTTAACCAGCATGGCTACCACAGCATTCTGCAGCGATAAGCCATCCCATCTGGTTTGCACTTAGTAGGACTATATCATTTGTTTTTCAACAGGACAATGACCTTACACACCTACAGGCTGTGTAAGGGCTATTTGACCAAGAAGGAAAGTGATGGAGTGCTGCATCAGATGACCTGGCCTCCACAATTGTCACGACCGTCAGGGTAAGGAGTAGACCAAGGCGCAGCGTTGCAGGCAAACATACTCTTTAATGAGCGAAAACACGATCAAAACAAACAAAGACGGTAACGTGACAGTTCACGGTGAAACTAAACCAACTAGAAACAAGAACCCACAAAACCAAAGGAAAAACCGACAGATTAAATATGGCTCCCAATCAGAGACAACCAGCAAACAGCTGACACTCGTTGCCTCTGATTGGGAGTCACTCAGGCCAACACAGAAATACGGAACATAGATCTACACACCCTGGCTCAACATAACAGTGTCCCCAGAGCCAGGGCGTGACAGTACCCCCCCCTAAAGGCGCGGACTCCGACCGAGCCAACTAAATACCACAGGGGAGGGACCGGGTGGGCACTCCGCCTTGGCGGCGGATCCGGCTCTGGACCCGATCCCCACTTCCTCTCCAACCCCCCAAAGTACCCCTGGTCCTGTCTAGCCCCGCTGGCCGGAGCCGGACTGACGACATGCATCCCTGGCTTGGTGCGTGGAACAGGAACGGACCGGACCGGGCTGACGATGCGCACCCCTGGCTTGGTGCGTGGAGTAGCAACTGGCCGGACCGGGCTGACGATACACACCCCTGGCTTGGTGCGTGGAGCAGGAATGGACCGGACCGGGCTAACGATGCGCACCCCTGGCTTGGTGCGTGGAGTAGCAACTGGCCGGACCGGGCTGACGATACGCACCCCTGGCTTGGTGCGTGGAGCAGGAATGGGCCGGACTGGGCTGGCGACGCGCACCACAGACTTGGTGCAGAGAGCAGAAACGAGCCGGACAGGGCTGACGAAACGCACCACAGACTTGGTGCGGGGAGCAGGAACAGGCCGGACCGGGCTGGCGACGCGCACCACAGGTTTGGTGCGGGGAGCAGGAACAGGCCGGGCCGGGCTGGCGACGCGCACCACAGACTTGGTGCGGAGAGCAGGAACGGGCCGGACAGGGCTGACGAAACGCACCACAGACTTGGTGTGGGGAGCAGGAACAGGCCGGACCGGGCTGGCGACGCGCACCACAGGTTTGGTGCAGGGAGCAGGAACAGGCCGGGCCGGGCTGGCGACGCGCACCATAGGCTCGGTGCGGGAAGCAGGAACAGGCCGGGCCGGGCTGACGACACGCACCACAGGCTCGATGCGAGGAACAGGAACAGGCCGGACCGTACTGGGGACACACACCACTGGCCCTACGCAGGGATCAGGAACGGGCCGGACCGGACTGGTAACACACCCCAGTACCTCTCGCCGTGCCTCCACACTTTCCCTCTCCTCTGTGACCAGTGGCCCCCTTAACCTGGCGGCCTCCTCTGCACACCCGCTGGACCGCTCCATCGCGGCCTCCTGCTGCCCCGTCGTCCACGTCGTGAGCCCCCCCCTAAAAATTTTCTGGGGTTCTCTCCTCCCCGTGGACCAGGCCTCCCTAGTTCTCGCCAGACTCTCACTCTTCTGCTTCCAACTCCCGCTATTCAGCTCCTCAATTGGCTTGACCCAGTCGAAACTCTTAATCCATTGCTCCATAGACCAGCCTCTCTTCTCTTCACTTAGCGGGGCCCAGTCGAAACTCCTACTCCACTGATCCCAGGTCCTTCCTCTCTCCTCTTCACGCTGCTTGGTCCAGTTTAGGTGGGTTCTTCTGTCACGACCGTCAGGGTAAGGAGTAGACCAAGGCGCAGCGTTGCAGGCAAACATACTCTTTAATGAGCGAAAACACGATCAAAACAAACAAAGACGGTAACGTGACAGTTCACGGTGAAACTAAACCAACTAGAAACAAGAACCCACAAAACCAAAGGAAAAACCGACAGATTAAATATGGCTCCCAATCAGAGACAACCAGCAAACAGCTGACACTCGTTGCCTCTGATTGGGAGTCACTCAGGCCAACGCAGAAATACGGAACATAGATCTACACACCCTGGCTCAACATAACAGTGTCCCCAGAGCCAGGGCGTGACAACAATCACTTGACCTCAACCCAATTGAGATGGTTTGGGATGAGTTGGACCGCAGAGTGAAGGAAAGCAGCCAACAAGTGCTCAGCATATGTGGGAACTCCTTCAAGACTGTTGGAAAAGCATTCCAGGTGAAGCTGGTTGAGAGAATGCCAAGAGTGTGCAAAGCTGTCATCAAGGCAAAGGGTGGCTACTTTGAAGAATCTCAAATAGAAAATATATTTTGATTTGTTTAACACTTTTTTGGTTACTACATGATTCCATATGTGTTATTTCATAGTTTTGATGTCTTCACTATTATCCTACAATGTAGAAAATAGTAAAAAATAAATAAAAACCCTTGAATGAGTAGGTGTCCAAACCTTTGACTGGTACTGTATATCTGATAAGAAAGGACAGCATGTGTAATATATTTTCTCTACAATGGGAGTAATTATTTTCAGCCTTACATGCAAAAAGAGGCCTAATGTCATAGGTTATTACATACACCATAGAGAGTGGCTATTGACCCATTAATCATTACTCATTTATCATAAATCATTACATTGATCAAGACACAAGATACATTGTGTCTCCTATTCAGATTGAAATACCTTTACAGTATAAAACATGTTTGGGATTTAAAAACCATGGGAAATTGCCCTGTATGAAAGACTAATGGTAAGGCCATAGTTCCTAACCACTCCATTTTGCTAAACAATACTGAAACCACTTAAGTAAAGATTTGACATGTCTTTCCTGTTCTATATTTTATTGTTTATGTGTTTCGTAGTGTCTGTTACGTGACATTTTGGCAGAAAAATGGTAGGAGGCATGTGGTTCTGTGGGAGTTGGGT
Source organism: Coregonus lavaretus (assembly GCF_964263955.1). Taxonomy (NCBI): domain Eukaryota; kingdom Metazoa; phylum Chordata; class Actinopteri; order Salmoniformes; family Salmonidae; genus Coregonus; species Coregonus lavaretus. The sequence goes on along the minus strand of NC_140024.1, from coordinate 6,379,550 downwards.
TCCCATTGCATGCATGAAGAGGTCTCCTACCGTTTAGTGATTGTTGCTCACAAGGGAGAACTTTTGTTTTGAGTGATATTAAGGCAAATCCAAAATGATTTCATACTTGTTCACAACATCCTTATGCTTTGTTGAGTAAGTCTGTACATAGTGTATTCAACACTACTTGTTTTCTTTTATTAACTTACTTTGTCCATGAATGAGGGTTGTTTGTGGATAATCGAACCAGAGCCCAAAAATAGAAGGGCTCTGCTTGATATTGCTGTGGAAAGTGTAGTCTGCCACAGTGTTCTCAACAGACAGGGCCAGGACCCTGAAGTGGGCTGGGAGGTGTGAGGAAGTGGGTCAGGAGCATATGAGAGGGACTTACATAACGACAGTTGTTTTTTATAGAGGAGATTGTGGAGAGAGAACATTAGTCCGATATATTTGACTATGAGACATTGTTTTCTTTTCAAGTGGATACAGCCTTTGGCTGACTCTAACCGACAACAATCCTTTCTACTGTAGCATTGCGACTTTTTTGCAGTTGCCATGCTGCAGTAGCATTGCTGTGCCTTGGAGAGACTGATTAGTCCTTAGAGATGTGAAGGTAGCTTTATTCTAGAGACGTATATATCATGCAGATAAAACAGGGGAAAATTATTTCAGCACACGTAAAATTTCCATGCAAACCTTTTGCCTTATTTATAAAAAATTCAACACAACATTCTCTGTTTTCTAGAACAAAATCCCGGGAATTGGCTTCCTGAAGATCCATGCTCCCTGGAATGTGCTCTGTCGGGAGGCAGAATTCATGAAGCTCAAGATGCCCACCAAAAAGGTATGATCTGCCTTTAGATGAATCACTGTGGATCTCTGGTCAGTTTCTATGGGAGGCCTGCATCCCAACAAGCTTCCCCCTAAAGTCAGGACAACGAAGTCCCTGCCCAACTTCCGAAAACGTCTAAAACCCTATTTCTTTGAAGGGTGACTTAAAGAACTCTCACAGTGCCCCGACGCCTCCCCCCAAAAAAGAAAAAAATTCACTTTTCTTGTTCTACTAGCACTGATGTTGCTGATAAACACATTGTTGAGGGAACATGTTCTTGATAAGATTGTGATGGGTTGTTGTCTCACCTAGCTATCATAAGATGAATGCACTAATTGTATGTCGCTCTGGATAAGAGCGTCTGCTAAATGACTAAAATGTAAATGATATAAGAATTATGTAACTAAAAGCCTTTCATGCACTCATTTCTCAACATGTTTTCTTCCTGTTTTCCCTTTCTCTTCAGGTGTACGAGGTCAAACAGGGAAGTGATGTGGTGGAGAGGATCAATCTGTTCATCCACAAAGTGACTGCACCACTTCATCCTAAAGTGGAGCCGAATAGACCCCAAAATGTGAAGCATCTCTCCCACCCTTTCTCCAGGGAAAAGCAGCACCTGTGAGTATAGTAGTAGCACTGAGACATGTGGCATTGAACATTAAGCACATTCTGACGTGATCAACTTTGCGGAGCTCAAAGGTTAATGGGTGTACTTCCTGTACTATGGATGTGAGAAATTCAACGTGGCTTGAAATGTGTGTCATGCAATAAGGAAGATATATATTTGCAATGCAAGACATGGGTACAATGCTACAGTATAGCTATTGCAATCATTACAGTAGGGGCCTCCTGAGTGGCGCAGCGGTCTAAGGCGCCACTACAGCCTGGGTTTCGATCCCAGGCTCTGTCACAGCCGGCCGTGACTGGGAGGCCCATAGGGCGGCGCACAATTGGCCCAGCATTGTCCGGATTAGGGGAGGGTTTGGCCAGGGGCTTTCCTTCGCTCATCGCACTCTAGCGACTCCTTGTGGCAGGCCGGGCATCTGCAAGCTGACTTCGGTCATCAGTTGTACTGTGTTTCCTCCAACACATTGGTGCGGCTGGCTTCAGGGTTAAGGTGAGCATTGTGTTAAGAAGTGGCTTGGTGGATCACGTTTCGGAGGACGCATTACTCGACCTTCGCCTCTCCTGAGCCTGTTGGGGAGTTGCAGTGATAAGACAAGATCGTAACTACCAATTGGATATCACGAAATTGGAGAGAAAATGGCGTTATTAACACTAGAACCACTAGAACCACTAAAGCAGTCATTTTGACTGCTCATGAATTTAAAACAATTATTACTCTGCCATTTTTTAAGTCTTGTCCCCCTCCGTCCTTGACTTTTCCTAAATAAGTCTATATAACACGCTAAATGACTAAAATGTAAATGTACCGTTGTTAGAATCTTAATATGAAAAACAGAACTGGAGTTATAACCAGTTTGATGTTTTTCCCCCGTTGTTCCTCCTTTTCACAATAGTAGGGCCTGCTCAGCTTCTTCTCCCAACAGTGAAATGGCCGTGCCCAGTTTATAATTACACCAATAATTGCCTCGAAACTAATTTCACACATATAACAACAGATGAAATAAATTAAGAATGTATGATTGGGAGGATGGGTGTGTTGACAAGCGAAGGGAAGCGAACAATGCATAATTATGCAATCACCAATTATGAATGAAGAACAGGGCGGCCCATTCAATTGTATTAGTATGTTCTAATTATAAACTCAAAATGTTATGTACCCTATTTCAGTCCACCAAATCTAAGCAGGTTTATCAGTCTACTCTGGCCTACTTGGAGTACACAGTGAGAGCGTGCGTAATTTACAATGGCAAGAAGACCAAGACGAATGGATGCACATGCTGTGTTAGCGATGCTACAAGATCCAAATGAAAATGACTGATGGCGGGGAAGAAATTGATCATGACAGCTCTGATTATTCTTCTGATTCTGAGCCTCAGCCTGAATAACCTACACCTTCTAGGCTTAAGCACAAAAAAGCCAGAATGATAGGCACTGCGTAGGTTCCCCCGCCACTACCAAATGAAACAGTGAGACAGGAGAGTAAAAGAAAGAGTATTCTGTTACCTTAGACCTTCATAAACACAACCAAATGATAATTTTTGCAATAGCATATATGAAATATATTAATTACCCTCAAGAATTTCCCTGTATTTAGCGCCATCCATCATTCCTTCAATTCTGACCAGTTTCCCAGTCCCTGCCGATGGGGAAAAACATCTCCACAGCATGATGCTGCCACCACTATGCTTCACTGGGGGGATGGTGTTCTCAGGGTGATGAGAGGTGTTGGGTTTGCGCCAGACATAGCGTTTTCCTTGATGGCCAAAAAGCTCAATTTTAGTCTCATCTGACCAGAGTACTTTCTTCCATATGTTTGGGGAGTCTCCCACATGCCTTTTGGCGAACACCAAATGTGTTTACTTTTTTTTTTTCTTTAAGCAATGGCTTTTTTCTGGCCACTCTTCCGTAAAGCCCAGCTCTGTGGAGTGTATGGCTTAAAGTAGTCCTATGGACAGATACTCCAATCTCCGCTGTGGAGCTTTGCAGCTCCTTCAGGGTTATCTTTGGTCTCTTTGTTGCCTCTGATGAATGCCCTCCTTGCCCGGTCTGTGAGTTTTGGTGGGCGGCCCTCTCTTGGCAGGTTTGTTGTAGTGCCATATTCTTTCAATTTTTTAATAATGGATTTAATGGTGCTCCGTGGGATGTTCAAAGTTTCGGATATTTTTGTATAACCCAACCCTGATCTGTACTTCTCCACAACTTTGTCCCTGACCTATTTGGAGAGCTCCTTGATCTTCATGGTGCCGCTTGCTTGGTGGTGCCCCTTGCTTAGTGGTGTTGCAGACTCTGGGGCCTTTCAGAACATGTGTATATGTACTGAGATCATGTGACGGATCATGTGACACTTAGGTTGCACACAGGTGGACTTTATTTAACTAATTATGTGACTTCTGAAGGTAATTGGTTGCACCAGATCTTATTTAGGGGCTTCATAGCAAAGGGGGTGAATATATATGCACGCACCACTTTTCCGTTATTTATTTTTTAGAATTTATTTAAACAAGTTATTTTTTTCATTTCACTTCACCAATTTGGACTATTTTGTCCATTTAGATAAATCCAAATAAAAATCCATTGAAATTACAGGTTGTAATGCAACAAAATAGGAAAAACGCCAACGGGGATGAATACTTTGCAAGGCACTAAATGTGCAGAAGATGTGATTATGTATGAATGATACAGGCTGCTACCTATAATTATTAATCTCAGTAGGTGCATTTCCCCATAATGTGATATGGCCCTCTTCTACCCCCGCAGTCTTTGCCAGTCTTGAGCTTTTTTTCATGGCTAATGTCCCCACTGTGCCCTACGGTAATAATGTAGAGGTGCAATCAACAGGCACAAAATCTGAACCAAGATGTTTGTAATACTACGATTCAATATTATTTTTAAACAGAGACTTATCCTCTAATGTTCAGGGAATAGCTAATCCGCATTTGGATGTTAGAATATTATGTATTGTGAAAAGCACAATATTATAATGTGTTTTGAGCTATGTTTTATTCAAGAGAGTGGGCATAGAGGTTACAGGCTATTTTGAGCTCCTGACTCTCAATGAACATTGTGTAGGCCAGGCTGCTGACTAACACTAGCTACCAAGACATGTTGCAACCATATTCTCCCTGTAACCACCTTGTATTGTATGTCTGGTCTAACTAATGACAATATGTGTATGACATCTTGGCCACAAAAAAACATTGCTGTCCACGTACAGTACCTACAAAACTGATATGATATCTGAAACTTTGAACATCCCACGGAGCACCATGAAAATCCATTATTAAAAAATGGAAAGAATATGGCACCACAACAAACCTGCCAAGAGAGGGCCGCCCACCAAAACTCACGGACCAGGCAAGCAGGGCATTCATCAGAGAGCCAACAAAGAGACCAAACATAACCCTGAAGGAGCTGCAAAGCTCCACAGCGGAGATTGGAGTATCTGTCAATAGGACCACTTTAAGCCATACACTCCACAGAGCTGGGCTTTACGGAAGAGTGGCCAGAAAAAAGCCATTGCTTAAAGAAAATAATAATAATAACACGTTTGGTGTTCGCTAAAAGGCATGTGGGAGACTCCCCAAACATATGGAAGAAGGTACTCTGGTCAGATGAGACTAAAATTGAGCTTTTTGGCCATCAAGGAAAACGCTATGTCTGGCGCAAACCATCGGCAGGGACTGGGAAACTGGTCAGAATTGAAGGAATGATGGATGGCGCTAAATACAGGAAAATTCTTGAGGGAAACCTGTTTCAGTCTTCCAGAGATTTGAGACTGGGACGGAGGTTCACCTTCCAGCAGGACAATGGCCCTAAACATACTGCTAAAGCAACACTCGAGTGGTTTAAGGGGAAACATTTAAATGTCTTGGAATGGCCTCGCCAAAGCCCAGACCTCAATCCAATTGAGAATCTGTGGTATGACTTAAAAATTGCTGTACACCAGCGGAACCCATCCAACTTGAAGGAGCTGGAGCAGTTTCGCCTTAAAATGTCTAGTTGCTAGATGTGCCAAGCTTATAGAGACACACCCCAAGAGACTTGCAGCTGTAATTGCAAAAGGTGGCTCTACAAAGTATTTCGTTTTTTTGTCTTATTTCTTGTTTGTTTCACAATAAAATTGTTTTGCATCTTCAAAGTGTTAGGCATGATGTGTAAATCAAATGATACAAACCCCCCAAAAATCAATTTTAATTCCAGGTTGTAAGGCAACAAAATAGGAAAAATGCAGAGGGGGATGAATACTTTCGCAAGCCACTGTATGTCTGCATGGAACACCAACATACTTTCTCCTGGTTGAGTACATTGCCCTTTAAATAAACCCCTGACAAAAGGCTCCTCTGTCTTCTGTATTAACAGGTTTGATCTCTCAGACAGAGAGTCTTTCTTCGACAGCAAAACCAGGGCCTCAATAGTAAGTACTATAGATTTGCTTGAATGATGGACAAGACAATAAAAAGCCCTTCACACCACAAGTAAATTTATGATTTGTTAATGTAATTAACTTTTCATTGGATTCTTTCTCAATCAGCATAGATTGCTCCCAGTGGAGATGGTGTAGAACTTTACCACTTAACAGAAACATCAATACTGAGCTATAATGACTTTGGAGATCGCTGTGAAGCTTGAAAACAACTTGTCCATCAATGCATTTAGAGTTGTTCATTAATGGCCAGGAGTTTAATTTAAAGAGGTCAATTTCTTAACATTCATGGCACAAGACAGGATTTCTGCCCTATTTGGATGTGATGATTACCTGAGATCATCTTAATACATTGCAGAGGTATTTTTTTAAATGTTCATGTTATTTACCCGTTTAGGTATATGAAGTGTTGAAACGTACAAGATGCACTAAAGCCAAATACACCATGGGTAAGCCAAGCCATGTCCCCTCTCTCTTAGGAATATTACAATTCATTCTGATCCTGTAGGGGTGTAAATGACATCTGTCTTATTATCCCATTTAAAATACCTTTATAGACAGCACTACATGTAGGATGCTGTAGTATAATATTATTGCTATTGTGTGCCTTCTGTTTGATAGTAAATTTGATCTCTTGAAAATGTTTACAGGAATCACCAGTCTCCTTGGCAATGGTGTTTACACTGCTGCGTACCCTCTTCACGATGTGAGTGTATTACCACACATATCAATACCCATGCAAAGCCAGGCGCTTTGTGACCAGACAATACTCATTGTGTCATTACTTGTCTTGCAGGGGGATGTTGACGGCGTGGGGGCGGAGGCCAATGACAGAAAGGTGAGACGAGCAAATCATTGGTTATAAACCATTTTCTTTTTGTGAGGACAGGAATGTCTTGTTGATAGTGACAGAGCATATTGAAAAGGTTAAAGCACAGAATTCAAACGCTATCTAAAAGCAAGCCCTTAGCAGCGATGGAGAGGAAAAGCCCCTTTTGGCTTAGAGAATAATTATACTGTATGTATTGAAAGTGTCACCACGGCAACAGGCTTAATCCCTTTTCACCATCCTCAAGCATTGTACGACAATCAGTCTGGTCGAATCTAAGCAATTTACGCCCAGAGCAAAGAAAATCCTAAAGCCTCAGAGAAATACTCAATTTCCAAGCTGCCATATGGCAGTGGTATGTTTTTTCCCACCCATGTGCTGTAGTCCGGTGCACAGAGCAAATTGAATGCTCACAGAAATTACTTATGTCCTTGAGATGAGGGCATGATCACATTTCAGAGTTGATGTCGTTATGTGTTGTATCATGGTTTGTTGTTTTTCCAGTCCTGTGTTCTTTTACGCTAGGCTGGTCTATGATGAGTCACAGGCATCACTAATTTGTCTTGCAAAGTGGGCGCTCTGTTTGGGAACAGACAGGGCCATTGGGGCGGAGGATAGTAACCTACTGAAGCTTTTTTGGTGCTGTGCCATTGGGACTACTGTTCAGTAAAAATATAATATTTGTGAGGCTCTGATGGCAAGACCCCTGGGTGCCCATTTCCCTGCCTGAGAGCGATGGCATTTTATTAGTGAAACCTCATGTCTGACAGGCAGTGGAGTGCAACATGAGACCAACAGTGAAATTCACTTATATAATTTCATGTAGATGCACGCTAGCGACTAATGAGGAGCAATATAAGAGTCGTCTAAATAACATTTGATGCTCAAGGATGACCTTGAGCTTGAACCGCCTACTGACGACACAGACCACAGAACCCTGTCTCTACATGCTGATCCTGGGCCCAGTTGCATAAAACATCTTAAGTGTTTCCCTTAAGTACGGAAGTCCAGAGAGGACATATTAATACAAATAATTCCCTCGTTATCGAGATCACAATTTATTTATATCATGATCACGACATAACAAAAGTTGTTTTGTCGAGATCACGAGATAAACTCTATAAATAGGAGTGGAGGTATTGATGATAGATTGTCATTATGGCTGAGGCGGCAGAGCCCACAGTGGATCAGCGCGTACGTTTCTATTGATTGATACACTAAGGGATGGTAAATTTCATGCTAACATCATGCTTTTATTTGTGTTTGGAGCTCATTATCAGGTTCTAAGTTAGAATGTTAGCAAGCTAAATATCCCTTACCTTGGCTAAGAGCTTCTGAGCTCGTGGGGCATTTAAGCCCTGAACGATGCCTGAAAGGCAGCACTGTCTCTGAGGCTGTGCGCCACCCCAACGACCACAGCCAATCGCATGCAAGCAACAACGCAACTAACTTGGCTACTCTTGTGAGTGAGCGAGCGAGCTAGCTAGTTAGCTAGGTAGTCTTGTTAGCTAGCTAGCTAGCTTGTTATCCATACTGGTTGTTAGCTTGCATAACTGATATGTGTATAATTGTATGGGACACGTCATGTTATATGGATAATTTAAGTTTACTGAGTGGGTGAGCTCTATTCCTGACAGGCTGATCAGATTCAATAGCAGCCTCAGAGGCTGATAAGTGAGGATGCTGCCTTGTATGCTGTCTGCAAGGAGCCTTACATATGAAACAGCCTACAAGGCAGCATCCTGGCTTATCGACCTCTGACGCTGCTATTGAATCTGATCAGCCTGCCAGGAATAGAGCTCAACCCCTGGATCAGATATGCATCTGCCTATAAAGCATTTTGACAGGTAATCTGCCTGAAAGGAGCCTTACTTATGAAACAGCCTACAAGGCAGCATCCTGACTTACCAACCTCTGAAGCTGAAATTTAATGTGATCAGCCTGTCAGGAATGGAGCTCACTCACTGTACATTTTTAAATATTAACACAAAACATGTGTCCCTCATACACATATCAGTTATGCAAGTTAACAACCAGCACAGATAACAAGCTAGCTTGCTAGCTAACAAGACTATCTAGCTAGCTCACAAGACTAGCCAAGTTAGCTGCGTTGTTCCTTGCATGCGACTGGCTGGGGTCTTGGGGGCGGCACACGGCCTGGGAGACAAGGCAACCTGTCAGGCATTGTTCAGGGCTTAAATGCCCCACATTGCAATCAACGCAGCCACAGGGCTCCTTGGTGAGGTGGTTATTGTGCATCTGAACAAATGAATGGATGATGCGGGGTACTTTTATCTCGTGATCTCGACAAAACAACTTTTGTTATGTAGTGATCATGAGATAAATAAGTTGTGATCTCGACATAGAGGGACATTTTTAATTTTGTATTTATATATCCTCTCTGTAGATATATACTTAAGGGTTTACCTTAAGGAATAATTTTCCCTTACTTAAGGGAATTGTTTAACCTTTTACTGCAGTGGGCTAAATCAGGGTCACGGAGTGTTTCTTGGTAGTCTTAAACAAATATACTTTGAAACAAAGGTGTACACCTCACACACATGGTTATGAGCTTAAAAATAAATAAATGATGAAATGTATTACATTTTTTGTTGGCGTCCCAATATTAGACTTTATATACATCACAGAAGACTGAAATATAACAAAACCGGTTGACATAGAAACACCGGATTTTCTGTGTTTAAAAAATAAATGTTTATTAATTATGAAATAGTGAAAAATATTTATATTATTAATAACATTCCACCCATGAGGCCACTTGGTCATTTGACTGCAGGAAAGGGTTTTAAGGACGTTGCATAGAGACCCTCAAATATATCCTCATGTAAAGGCATACGTAAAACCTGTTAAACTCTTAGCGGTTGTTCCAATTCACTGTGCCATTTTGGGGTGAGAGGAGAAAACTACCCAAGCCAGACTCAACTAGTTTCAAGTGTCCAAGAGACGTCATGTGATCTCCTACTGCTTTCTAGTGGACAAACTGGGAATCAGACAAAGGATATATTTACATCAATGGATCGGTAGAGACTTCAGCTTTCTCCTCATATGTATAAAATGAAGGTATGGCACGTTGCACAAGCCCTGCACTTTAAAAATGGCTGTGTTCCAATGGGGATTTGCACATGTTTAGAGTGCCACCATTACGTAAAAGATCTGACCCAAAGAAATGCATACTTTTTTTACATTCCTTTTGGAACAGTAATTGGTGACATATATTTGATCTCAAACCTAGACTTTCAAGCCTCTTATTCCCCAACATGGGGACAATTGGGGGGACCCCCACCCTATGAAAAACAAATGTAAATGTGTTTTGTTCGGTCTGCTGTATCTTGGGCTCTGTAGTAGTCACATTGTTTCTGACACCTCTATCGGAGTCCCACAGTTCTTACCGTTCTACCAGTACTAAGAATGTGTTTGTAGGACTTATAGTTTTGAAACCGAAACATAGTTAATGTAGGTAGTATACAATATTATGCGTAATTTAGAAAATGCCAGAGTGGGTCAGAGTTGAACAGGTTAAGGGGTTTTATGGTAGTTTGAAGGCATGTACTGAAGAATGAGTATCTGGTTACCATGGAGATGGCCTGATTCACTGACTAAACGTCTCATCAAAGAGATCGCATTTATTTTGTGAGCTAGCAAAATAGAACTTCTACAATCAAGACAGGATAGCCAAATTGCTTCAGAAGATAATACACCACGTTCCTTGTAGTTACTTCTTTCTCAACCTGTTTCTATTAGTTTTGAGCACTTCAAGCTAGCTTACAGAGTAGCTAGCTAACTAGCCAGCTAGCTTTGTAGCTATGGATTGTGCATCTTCCATTGTTTAGCTAAGTAGCTTAGCTGGATGATGTTTTCCTATTGTAACCAGGGCAGATGAAAGCAACATTCACCTCCACAAATGCTGTTTACATTGATATCCATACTGAATGAAGCAGTTAAGGGACTTCATAGGCACCCTTAACTTTTTTACTTAATTTAAGGGGGGAATTCAACTTAACTTTAGTCAGTTGCACAAAACATTTTAAGGAAACTTTAAGGGAAAAGATCAGGGGAAAATAAAAAATGTTATGCAACCGGCCCCTGGGCCTTAATGGCACTGATTCTGTGTACAGATGTACTCAATCACACAGACGTACTGTACTTTGCATTTGGCAAATCTAAGGCTGCAATTATAGCATTGAGATCACAGCACAGCTGTGACTAGTAACGGCCATGCAATATTTCATAAGGGCTTTGTGATAGGACTGACCGTTTCCCATCGGCATTTTTTAAATGCATAATCGGCATGATGAATTTCAATCATTTATGATCCCAAACCGACTTCTCCTCTGTTCTATAATGAGAGTCTCAGAGGTAAGATAATAAACTAGATTAAATAGTCATTTAATTAAATTGTCTTCCATCATGGATTTGCCTCACTAAGTATTTTGTTTCATTTAAAATGTTGTTTTACCCGTTATTGTCTCGTCAGATCTTGTATGAAGAATGGGCAAGCTACAGTGTCTTCTACAAGTACCAACCAATTGGACTAATCAGGTGAGAGAATCCTGCTCTAAACTCTAGGACATGACAAACAGAGACTATATACTATACTGTCTTGGAGCAATCAAACAGACAAAGCATTATATCATTGGCCTGAGTTAATGTTAGTTAACCACCATATCTGAACTGATTCCTGATGTACACTACCAGTCAAAAGTTTAGACACACCTACTATTTACATTGTAGAATAATAGTGAAAACAAAAAAGTGTTAAACAAATCAAAATATATTTGAAATTCTTCAAATAGCCACCCTTTGCCTTGATGACAGCTTTGCACACTCTTGGCATTCTCTCAACCAGCTTCACCTGGAATGCTTTTCCAACAGTCTTGAAGGCGTTCCCACATATATACTGAGCACTTGTTGGCTGCTTTTCCTTCACTCTGCGGTCCGACTCATCCCAAACCATCTCAATTTGGTTAAGGTCGGGGGATTGTGGAGGCCAGGTCAACTGATGCAGCACTCCATCACTCTCCTTCTTGGTCAAATAGCCCTTACACAGCCTGTAGGTGTGTAGGGTCATTGTCCTGTTGAAAAACAAATGATATAGTCCCACTAAGTGCAAACCAGATGGGATGGCTTATCGCTGTGGTAGCCATGCTGGTTAATAAAGCACAGACCGTGTCACAAGCAAAGCACCCCTACAGCATAACACCTCCTCGTCCATGCTTTACGGTGGGAAATACACATGCGGAGATCATCAGTTTACCCACACCACGTCTCACAAGACACGGCGGTTGGAACCAAAAATCTCCAGACCAAAGGACACATTTCCACCGGTCTAATGTCCATTGCTCGTGTTTCTTGGCCCAAGCTGGTCTCTTCTTCTTATTGGTGTCCTTTAGTAGTGGTTTCTTTGCAGCAATTCGACCATGAAGGCCTGATTCACACAGTCCCCTCTGAACAGTTGATGTTGAGATGTGTCTGTTACTTGAACTCTGTGAAGCATTTTATTTGGGCTGCAATTTCTGAGGCTGGTAACTCTAATGAACTTCTACTCTGCAGCAGAGGTAACTAGGGGTATTCCATTCCTGTGGCGGTCTTCATGAGAGCCAGTTTCATCATAGCGCTTGATGGTTTTTGCGACTGCACTTGAAGAAACTTTCAAAGTTCTTGAGATTTTCCCTATTGACTGACCGTCATGTCTTAAAGTAATGATGGACTGTCGTTTCTCTTTGCTTATTTGAGCTGTTCTTGCCATAAAATGGACTTGGTCTTTTACCAAATAGGGCCATCTTCTGTATACCCCCCTATCTTGTCACAACACAACTGATTGGCTCAAAGGCATTAAGGAAAGAAATTCCACAAATTAACTTTTAAGAAGGCACACCTGTTAATTGAAATGCATTCCAGGTGACTACCTCATGAAGCTGGTTGAGAGAATGCCAAGAGTGTGCAAAGCTGTCATCAAGGCAAAGGGTGGCTATTTGACGAATCTCAAATATAAATTGTGTTTTGTTGAACACTTTTTTGGTTACTACATGATTCCATATGTGTTATTTCATAGTTTTGATGTCTTCCCTATTATTCTACAATGTAGAAAATAGTACAAATAAAGAAAACCCCTTGAATGAGTTGGCGTGTCCAAACCTTTTACTGGTACTGTATGTACTCAGTGCTGCTTTCTTTCCTCTACTGCAGGAAGTACTTTGGGGAGAAGATTGGCCTGTACTTTGCCTGGCTGGGGGTTTACACCCAGATGCTGATCCCTGCTGCCATAGTGGGGGTCATAGTGTTCCTGTATGGCTGTGCCACTGTGGACAATGACATTCCCAGGTACACTGACCTCCCACAACTACAACTACACCCACAACTACAATTAAACCCACAACTATAAACAATTTCACCTACAACTGCACTTACACCTAGACCATCATTTAGATTTCTAATGGCTTGGAAGCACTAGTGATGGTTTATCAATAACCCATTGTTGTAAGAGTTGCTAAATACAGTGTTGTAACAGTTGCCTGGCACAGACATGCCGTGATGTTTTGTTATTGCTTTTCATTTTGAGTGTGTGCGTTCTTGGTATTTTATCTGTATGTATCTATAAGCGACCCTACCTGTGTAGCGCCTTTTATCTTCTCAGTCTGCTACCAGTTAGGACAGTGTGTCACCTTGGCCCTAAACCAATGCTCCTGTGGATATTGCCACAACACAAACAGTCTATCTAGAGCAGAACGAGTGGGCGGCAGACCAATTTTATGATCACATATCCCTTCAGGACATTCCCTGGAGAGCTATCATCCTGTAGGTTTTTGCTCCAACCGCAGTTGTAATGAACCTGATTCAGCTTATCAACCAGCTAATTATTAGAATCAGGTGCACTAGATTAGGGTTGGAGTGAACCTACAGTACGGTAGCTCTCCAGGGGCCTCATTTGTCAACCGCGCATACATTTCTCACTAGATTCTGGCGTCTGTGGAGAGTCTAGGATTTGCGTGCTCAACAAACTGTTGTATGCAACATATACACATGTTTTCATTGATAAATCAGAGCCATACTGTATTTCTGCGCTCGTTAACGAGCGTTACAACCCCGCCTAGAAAACGCCCTCTACTCACCTTTTTATGGGAACAAAAATGCCCTGATTTGCTGTATGATTTGGAGATGTTGGAACTGGACCATGACAGTTTATAAAAGAAAGTGCAATGGCAAATTTGATCACATTTCTGTAGAGGTGTGGGCAGTATGTTTTTGCAGTAACTTTTTTAAACCAAAAATTAATGCTGCCTATACCAGGTGCAAAACACTGGCATTCTACAAGATTGATTGTCTATTGAACAATTTAAAAGTAAATGCTGCCTACAGCCAACACTTCTATACAAAACACATATTGTTGTTCAGTATTTTGTTTATCAATACATGATTGTGTTTCTATCTCCTGTTCATATCTCCTGCCTTGTTATAGGCTCTGAGATGAAATAGGCCATTATGTCATGCTTCTATTGCACAGCAATACTGTAGCCTACCCATACTGTCATAGGCTACCATTCTATTTACTTTCGAGCATGGTTGGCTATTAAATGAGCAATGGATAAATGGTAGCCTAATATTTGTTGTGTAGCAGTAAATAAATGCTGCTATGCGATCTTCTTACCAATGGCAAATACATCCGTTTTATCATTAGACCTATGTTTTTATTAGCCTACCATATTATAATTACTGTTCATCAACCACCTCCATTTCCCCCAAAATGACAACATTTGCTTGCAATACAGTTGATCAACCACTAGAAGTTGTGCATATGCATGGTCTGAGATTTGTGTGGAGATACGCACACTTTCCTGTCAAGTTCAACATTTGATAAATAACTACCTTTGCGGGAAGTGGCGCAGGCAAGATTTAGTATTTTTGTGCGCACGCACCTTTGATAAACGAGGCCCCTGGAACAGGGTTGAATATTTCACTATTACATTATTGCATTCCTCGTTGCTGTTGGACTCTATAACCTCTAAAACTGGTAACTGAGTTGATGCTGATCATTATGGTTAGATGTCTTTTACTGAGGCTTTCCACTAATGTTTTTCTCCCACGCAGCATGGAGATTTGTGATCCGAGAAACAACATCACCATGTGCCCACTGTGTGACCGCGCTTGCAGCTACTGGAAGCTGAAGACCGCATGCGGCACGGCCAGGGCCAGCCATCTTTTTGACAACCCGGCCACCGTCTTCTTCTCCATCTTCATGGCCCTCTGGGGTGAGCCGTCCCTCCCATGTTCTCTCCCATCTTCTGCCAATAAAACAATCCCATCTGCTACAGACCACAGGACCAGGCAGAGTCCTGCAGGGCAACCTGGTCTCAAAGCCACCCTGCTTTCATTTTCATTTTTGGATCCAGGATTTCGTGGTGATAAAAAAAATAAAAATACTTGTGGGCAGAAATGCCTGATTTTACTGCTGCAATTCTGATATTTTTCATTGCAATATGCAAAAACATTGTCCAATTTGTCACACGTGCGCTGATGAGGAAAACATTTTGACGTGACTTGATTGAACCATATTATGCAGTAAATGTGCCGTGATTGGTTGAAATTGCGAGTCCTCTTTGTAGTGCGGTGATCCATCAGTTTTAATGGGATAATATTGCAGTGATTTGACTATTTTATGTGGTAATAGTGCAGTAATTGGTCAAATTTGCAAGCCCTTGCATAGTAGTCTCGAAAACCAGACCCTAGGCAGTGACTAGGGTCTGGTTTCAATGTTGGACTCTTTTGGCATAGAGCAGGGGTATTCAACCAGGAGTCTGTGAAAGTACTGCAGGGGGTCTGCATTTTTTCCCCAATGTATCGCTAGCAACAACAGAATAAAGGATTTTATTTTATTACATGCCTACAGCAGAAAGGAGGAGAATATCTTATTTCTAATTATGTCAACTTTATGGCTCAACTCCTAAAATTGAGCAAATGACACTCATTGGAGCTAATTACACTCACTGGAGTATCTGACATAGGCTTTAAAAAAACACCCGCGAATAGGCTACCAGTGTGGCAAGTGCAACTGGCTGCTAGTAAGCTTTCTTGACTTAGACATACATTTTTGCCAACACATTGCTAACCTTTGTTTAAACAGCTGCTCTTATGAGTTTCGAGATACCTTTCTAGCTTATGGGCTATGTTAGTTTACGCTTTCTCTTCCAATTATGTGGGGAGGTCAAAATAATGAAAAACTATTTTTAGATGTTGATTACTTCTCCTTGCCATATTATTTTATTTTTTGCTAACGAATGATTGGGATCCCTGGGCCGCCGGTTTGCCTGGGAGGGGATCCCTGGGCAAGTAAAGGTTGAATACCCCTGGCATAGAGGAACTTCAACACTGCCGACATCAGTCAGTACTCTATCCACTTGAATAAAATACAAAATAGTAGCTAGCAAGATGGAGATCAGAAGTTACTTTTAATGAGTGCATTTCGCAAGTGGCTAGTTTGCATTAACTACCTTTACTAAAACCACTGCAAAGGTTTGCCTTCAAACTTTGGTTTTGAATCGCGACGTTCTGGCATGTCTGCCTTGTGATTTGTTGGGAGAGTTTCTGTCTGAAGAGGACCCACCCCGGATAGAGTAGTGACGTAGGCAGTGACGTAGTTCCTCTATGCCAAAAGAGTCCATCGTTGAAACCAGACCCTAGTCACTGTTGCCTAGTGTCTGGTTTTCGAGACTACGCATAATATGCAGGGAATTGTTGATTTTGCTGAACACATTTTGATCCCAAAATCCTGGAGGGACTGATTTAAGGATGGGTTGTGTTTTATTTCCCAGCTGCCATGTTCATGGAGCACTGGAAGAGAAGGCAAATGAGACTCAATTACATCTGGGATTTGACTGGCTTTGAAGAGGAAGAGGTGAGCCTATGCCCTTGTTTTGGAACCTGTTTGGCCAATTTGGACATGAATGTCTGATACAATGAAAAATGATTTATTCTCTTAATCATATTTTTTATGTTTTATATTATGGTGGTTCCTGAAGCAGGCGCACAAGGTTTGAAATTGATTTTATTTATTTATTTATTAACCTAATTTTCTAGGAGCTTCCTCTGCAGCTGCTGTTACTCAATACTAACCAACTTCCCCGGACAAGGTTTATAACACTCTCCCTCACTCTGACACTTATCTATTTCAGACAGAATTCATGGTATGTTATCTCTAAAATAGAATAAGTCAATGTTTATATGACCCCCCTTTCAAACAGTCCCTTATTTGCCACTTTGAGGGGTGGGAGTAGGCTAGTGGTTATCTGGCCATCATTTCAAGTTTCAAAGTTTATTTGCCACGTGCACAGGATTCAACGGATGTAAAATAGTACAGTGAAATGCTTACTTGTGAGCTCTTTCCCAACAGTGTAGTGATAAAAGTAACAATCTAGACATCATAAAATCACAAATACAGTGGGGGGAAAAAAGTATTTAGTCAGCCACCAATTGTGCAAGTTCTCCCACTTAAAAAGATGAGAGAGGCCTGTAATTTTCATCATAGGTACATGTCAACTATAACAGACAAATTGAGGGAAGAAAATCCAGAAAATCACATTGTAGGATTTTTATGAATTTATTTACAAATTATGGTGGAAAATAAGTATTTGGTCACCTACAAACAAGCAAGATTTCTGGCTCTCACAGGCCTGTAACTTCTTCTTTAAAAGGCTCCTCTGTCCTCCACTCGTTACCTGTATTAATGGCACCTGTTTGAACTTGTTATCAGTATAAAAGACACCTGTCCACAACCCCAAACAGTCACACTCCAAACTCCACTATGGCCAAGACCGAAGAGCTGTCAAAGGACACCAGAAACAAAATTGTAGACCTGCACCAGGCTGGGAAGACTGAATCTGCAATAGGTAAGCAGCTTGGTTTGAAGAAATCAACTGTGGGAGCAATTATTAGGAAATGGAAGACATACAAGACCACTGATAATCTCCCTCGATCTGGGGCTCCATGCAAGATCTCACCCCGTGGGGTCAAAATTATCACAAGAACGGTGAGCAAAAATCCCAGAACCACACGGGGGGACCTAGTGAATGACCTGCAGAGAGCTGGGACCAAAGTAACAAAGCCTACCATCAGTAACACACTACGCCGCCAGGGACTCAAATCCTGCAGTGCCAGACGTGTCCCCCTGCTTAAGCCAGTACATGTCCAAGCCCGTCTGAAGTTTGCTAGAGTGCATTTGGATGATCCAGAAGAGGATTGGGAGAATGTCATATGGTCAGATGAAACCAAAATATAACTTTTTGGTAAAAACTCAACTCGTCGTGTTTGGAGGACAAAGAATGCTGAGTTGCATCCAAAGAACACCATACCTACTGTGAAGCATGGGGGTGGAAACATCATGCTTTGGGGCTGTTTTGTACTGCAAAGGGACCAGGACGACTGATCCGTGTAAAGGAAAGAATGAATGGGGCCGTGTATCATGAGATTTTGAGTGAAAACCTCCTTCCATCAGCAAGGGCATTGAAGATGAAACGTGGCTGGGTCTTTCAGCATGACAATGATCCCAAACACACCGCCCGGGCAACGAAGGAGTGGCTTCGTAAGAAGCATTGTGAGTGTGAGAGTGGCCTAGCCAGTCTCCAGATCTCAACATTTTACATTTTAGTCATTTAGCAGACGCTCTTATCCAGAGCGACTTACAGTTAGTGAGTGCATACATATTTGTATTTATTTTTCATACTGGCCCCCCGCGGGAATCGAACCCACAACCCTGGCGTTGCAAACGCCATGCTCTACCAACATCCCTGCCGGCCATTCCCTCCCCTACCCTGGACGACGCTGGGCCAATTGTGCGCCGCCCCATGGGTCTCCCGGTCACGACCCCATAGAAAATCTTTGGAGGGAGTTGAAAGTCTGTTGCCCAGCGACAGCCCCAAAACATCACTGCTCTAGAGGAGATCTGCATGGAGGAATGGGCCAAAATACCAGCAACAGTGTGTGAAAACCTTGTGAAGACTTACAGAAAACGTTAAGCCTGTGTCATTGCCAACAAAGGGTATATAACAAAGTATTGAGAAACTTTTGTTATTGACCAAATACTTATTTTCCACCATAATTTGCAAATAAATTCATAAAAAATCCTACAATGTGATTTTCTGGAAAAAAAATTCTAATTTTGTCTGTCATAGTTGACGTGTACCTATGATGAAAATTACAGGCCTCTCTCATCTTTTTAAGTGGGAGAACTTGCACAATTGGTGGCTGACTAAATACTTTTTTCCCCCACTGTAAAAACACAAGAATACGAGATAAAATAAAGAAAATACTGCAACGATGACTAGGTCTTAAAGCAGAATTTAATGTAGCACGTTTTTTACCCACACCCCTTTTTAGATATAAAGAAGAGGCAGTATGAAGGTGTTTTTTTGTCTAGATATAAAAGGAATATCTGTTCTCTCTCTTACCATCTGTCTGTCGTCTGCGTCTCTCCCTCTCTATCGCGCTCTCTCTCTTTCTTTGTCTCTCTCTCTCATTAAAGTGCTTCTTAACATCCCCTGTCCTCAGCATTATATATATATTTTTCGTTTAGGCACTAGGCAGCACCTACTGATGGTAGCAGAGTTGACAGTTGTTTACCTCATACCTGCCTTACCACCAGGGTGTCTGGTAAACTGTTCTTCATGACTGACTGCTGCGGTTCTCCATCGGCTCTTTGCATGTCAGAGATGGTTAAAAGACACTTGCTTTACCTCCTCTGTTTCTGTCTGCTCGCACAGTTATGGGCTGTCTTCTGTTTAATATAAAGTGACATGCAGTGGTTTCTGTTTACTGGTAGATGGGGTTAAGGTTTTTAAGAAGACCGGCAAGATAATTAATATCACCTGTAGAGGTATTCTAATAGGTGTCTTTATCAGAATAAGGGTAAAGTAAACATTTCCAAATGCATGAATGCCAAACTCATATTTGAAAGCCTGCATCCCCTCTTACTGATACTGCACTCACATTGTTCTGGCACACATTTCCTCCTGTATGCTAGAAATGTTGGTGTACCCCGCCGCGCTGAGCTGAAACACTTAGCAACACCCACACAAAAAAACTCTGTCATCTACTATGTACTTGACAACTGGTAAAAACGCCATTTGACCTGGATGATGTCAGTTCCTCCATCTTGAGGAAAATGTGTTGATACCGCTAAGGTGATACCGCTGGATGAGCATGTTTATGAATGTGTATCTGTCCCCCTAGGGCCACCATAGGGCTGAGTATGAGATCAAAGTCATGCAGAAGACCCTGAAGAAACAGGATATGTCTCCCGAGGTAGGCCTTTTCCGATCCCTCATGTGCCTCTTGGTGGGCTGTCAAACACACCATAAATAATATTCAATTATTTATTTATTCTATGTATGCTTCCATGCATAGAATAAATGAATTATTGAAGATTATTTATGTTGTGTTGTCCATCTCTTTCAATATGGACTTTTCCTTTGGATAATTCATGTGTTCAGTGTTACTCTGTCTATTATTTTTCTGCATCAATTGTCTGTTTCGCTGGTGCTGTTGACTTACAGTGTCAGAGATGGGGACTGGAACCATCCTAATGGAAGCACACAGACTGCTTCTCCCCTCTCTCTATTCTCTGGGCGACATTTCCCTTTCGCAAATACGCATGCACTATGAGTAAAGGCACCGTGACACATGGAATTTGTCGCCTCACGTGAACTCCACTATTGTAAAGTTAAACATATTAGCCACAGTCCAGAACTTTAATGTCACCTAAGAATTCCAATCTGAAGTTGGACTCCTATATAGATGACCTAAATTCTACTGTCACAGGATCCACATGCACATCTCATCTTCTCCTCTAAAATGTAACGTATCGTGGAGTTGTCCACAACCCATACCCCCACCCTCAGATACTCCTATCAACTATTTTATTAGTCTTAGATGCTCTGCAGTCTATAAGCTGAACAACCTTCACTGTCTCTATTTACTGCTGCATAAAAACAGTTAGCACATGTTGGATATCAGCACATGCCAGGGTGGTTGTTTCTGTCTGGCTTCCTCTGTTCAGCAGCAAAACTGCAGTTCTTGCATGTCAGCTCCTTTGTCATCAGACCACGAAGGAGTCATTACATTGCCTTGCGCATCTGGAAACACTGTCTGAAGTCGCTGACCCCCATTGAAATGCGATTTGACTGCACGGTTTCGCTTCCATTATGTGTGCTTGGTTGGAGCGCCGTCAGTCTGCTCGGGGCGAGAGTCACTCTGGCTTGTTTGGAAATGGCCGTGTCAGCATAAGCAATCACTGCTGAGGTCAGGTTCGCCGTCAGATAGATACTACTGCTTGTTTGCTTGTTTATGTGTGCTCTTATTTCTCACCTGATTGTGTATTAATTACTCTGTTTCAGGATGAAAAAGTGAAACTGACATGTACAGACCGTGCACCAGCATATTTGACTGGCCTTTTCATTATGCTTTTTATGGTAAGTTGATGTGCCCAGGGCCCACATATCTTGTTAGTCTGTGGTATTAGATCCAAGGACGTCACTAGGACCGGGATTTCAGGGCTTTAGCCCTGAATGGCTTTGGGTTAACCCCAAATGTTTTCCGCTGCTGTGATGGTGTAAAAAAATATTTGGTCAACTGAATGCATCGCTTAATTCATAGAGCCGTGGTTACGTGAAATTCCCAAAGTCATCCAACCGTTATAATAAATGTGAAGTAATTGCCATGTGTGGTCAACTAGATTTCAGTAATTTCAGCACCGTTTTGATTGGGACCACGGCATTGTGCTGCCTTGAGACAAGCACGGGAACTCGTCTTGATAAATCAATCAAATTTGATTTTTGTTTTCACTGAATCTCTGTTTATATATTTGGTTACACAATTAGACTGGGAAATGTTAGCTAAGTTGAGGTGAGTGCTCATGATCATCAGTCTAGCAATTGAAAGCAATGTAGATCTTCTGTGCACACGCACAATTAGGCCTACAGGTAAATTAGGGAGTAAATGAGGGATACAAAGTATATTGAAAGCAGGTGCTTCCACACAGGTGTGATTCCTGAGTTAATTAAGCAGTTAACATCCCATCATGCTTAGGGTCATATAAAAATGCTGGGCAGGCCATTATTTTGGCTACCATGGCTGTGCCCCCTTAGGATGACAATGCCCCCATCCGCAGGGTACTAGTGGTCACTCAATGGTTTGCTGAGTATGAAAACGATGTAAACCATATGCCATATGGACGTCTCCGTCACCAGATCTCAACCCAATTGAACACATTTGGGAGATTCTGGAGCAGCACCTGTGACAGGGTTTTCCACCACAATCAACAAATCACCAAATGATGGAAATTATCATGGAAGAATGGCGTCGCATCCCTCCAATGGAGTTCCAGACACTTGTAGAATCTATGCCAGGGTGCACTGAAGCTGTTCTGGCTCATGGTGGCCCAACGCCCTATTAAGACACTTTATGTGTTTCCATAATTTTTGCAGTTACCTGTATATAGCCTACCTGACGAGCTTTCCTGATGTTTTCCTGAATTTTCCAATACTTTTCTGATGCATTTCAGTCACAGCCTACTGGTGCTAATACACATTTTTACACTTTTCCCATAGGCTATTCAAGTCATTTGACATATTTTCTTGTTATCATTATGAACATAGAAACTGTGCCACAATGGTTAAAAAGGTCATAAGGCCTACATCGTTTCTATAAAAATATAGCTAAAACCATTATCCAACTCATTTTCGAACGCTTTTTAAAACATGGAAGCCAAACACGGAAACTATGGAGACAACTTCCTCTCCGCTCGCGCATTATCATAATTAATATGTTTTCCACTAGAAATCCCTGCATTAGCATGATTCTGTTAGCTGATACATACTGACAAAATACACCATATTACTGGCCTGCTAATGTGCCTGGACCATGTAGGCTAAACTGCTGAGAAAAAACCCTTACAGTGGGGAAAAAAAGTATTTAGTCAGCCACCAATTGTGCAAGTTCTCCCACTTAAAAAGATGAGAGAGGCCTGTAATTTTTATCATAGGTACACGTCAACTATGACAGACAAAATGAGAAAAAAAAATCCAGAAAATCACATTGTAGGATTTTTAATGAATTTATTTGCAAATTATGGTGGAAAATAAGTATTTGGTCAATAACAAAAGTTTCTCAAACTTTGTTATATACCCTTTGTTGGCAATGACACAGGTCAAATGTTTTCTGTAAGTCTTCACAAGGTTTTCACACACTGTTGCTGGTATTTTGGCCCATTCCTCCATGCAGATCTCCTCTAGAGCAGTGATGTTTTGGGGCTGTCGCTGGGCAACACGGACTTTCAACTCCCTCCAAAGATTTTCTATGGGGTCGTGACCGGGAGACCCATGGGGCGGCGCACAATTGGCCCAGCGTCGTCCAGGGTAGGGGAGGGAATGGCCGGCAGGGATGTTGGTAGAGCATGGCGTTTGCAACGCCAGGGTTGTGGGTTCGATTCCCGCGGGGGGCCAGTATGAAAAATAAATAAAAATATGTATGCACTCACTAACTGTAAGTCGCTCTGGAAAAGAGCGTCTGCTAAATGACTAAAATGTCAAATGTAAATGTAAAATGTTGAGATCTGGAGACTGGCTAGGCCACTCCAGGACCTTGAAATGCTTCTTACGAAGCCACTCCTTCGTTGCCCGGGCGGTGTGTTTGGGATCATTGTCATGCTGAAAGACCCAGCCACGTTTCATCTTCAATGCCCTTGCTGATGGAAGGAGGTTTTCACTCAAAATCTTACGATACATGGCCCCATTCATTCTTTCCTTTACACGGATCAGTCGTCCTGGTCCCTTTGCAGAAAAACAGCCCCAAAGCATGATGTTTCCACCCCCATGCTTCACAGTAGGTATGGTGTTCTTTGGATGCAACTCAGCATTCTTTGTCCTCCAAACACAACGAGTTGAGTTTTTACCAAAAAGTTATATTTTGGTTTCATCTGACCATATGACATTCTCCCAATCCTCTTCTGGATCATCCAAATGCACTCTAGCAAACTTCAGACGGGCTTGGACATGTACTGGCTTAAGCAGGGGGACACGTCTGGCACTGCAGGATTTGAGTCCCTGGCGGCGTAGTGTGTTACTGATGGTAGGCTTTGTTACTTTGGTCCCAGCTCTCTGCAGGTCATTCACTAGGTCCCCCCGTGTGGTTCTGGGATTTTTGCTCACCGTTCTTGTGATCATTTTGACCCCACGGGGTGAGATCTTGCGTGGAGTCCCAGATCGAGGGAGATTATCAGTGGTCTTGTATGTCTTCCATTTCCTGATAATTGCTCCCACAGTTGATTTCTTCAAACCAAGCTGCTTACCTATTGCAGATTCAGTCTTCCCAGCCTGGTGCAGGTCTACAATTTTGTTTCTGGTGTCCTTTGCCAGCTCTTTGGTCTTGGCCATAGTGGAGTTTGGAGTGTGACTGTTTGAGGTTGTGGACAGGTGTCTGTTATACTGATAACAAGTTCAAACAGGTGCCGTTAATACAGGTAACGAGTGGAGGACAGAGGAGCCTCTTAAAGAAGAAGTTACAGGTCTATGAGAGCCAGAAACTTTGCTTGTTTGTAGGTGACCAAATACTTATTTTCCACCATAATTTGCAAATAAATTCATTAACAATCCTACAATGTGATTTTCTGGAAAAAAAATTCTCAATTTGTCTGTCATAGTTGACGTGTACCTATGATGAAAATTACAGGCCTCTCTCATCTTTTTAAGTGGGAGAACTTGCACAATTGGTGGCTGACTAAATACTTTTTTTCCCCACTGTATCTGATCCAAATGGTTGCCCAATCAAGCATCCAAAACGCCAGGCTTTGGAGCGGTTATTCAAATGACCTAGGCTATTCACTGAAGTTTACAGCCTAGACTGGAGTTGTGTACTCACTTGAAAACAATAATAATATTCTTCATTACATTGTGTTGTTGTAGCATACATTTCTTGTCCCTAAAAAACGGAAACAAAAGGGTAGCTTTTCGAGCTGCATACCTGGGGACTGGGAGGGAGGGCAAACGCAGATAGTGTAGGTTACGATTTTGTTATCTGATTAAAAAAAGACATAATTCACTGTGGAAATTGACGGTTATATTCACTGACTGGTAATACAGACATGCTGTTGTGGTCCTCTGTAGCTCAGCTTGTAGAGCACGGCGCCTGTAACGCCAAGGTAGTGGGTTCGATCCCCGGGACCACCCATACACAAAAATGTATGCACGCATGACTGTAAGTCGCTTTGGATAAAAGCGTCTGCTAAATGGCATATTATTATTATTATTATGCTTCTGTTGGCCACAGATACCTTTAAAAAAAAGGTAGGGGCGTGGATCAGAAAACCAGTCAGTATCGGGATTGACCAACATTTGCCTCATGCAGCGTGACACATCTCCTTTGCATAGAGTTGATCAGGCCGTTGATTGTGGCCTGTGGAATGTTGTCCCACTCCTCTTCAATGGCTGTGCAAAGTTGCTGGATATTGGTGGGAACTGGAACACGCTGTCTTACACGTCAATCCAGAGCATCCCAAACGTGCTCAATGGGTGACATGTCTGGTGAGTATGCAGGCCATGTAAGAATTCAAACATTTTCAGGTTCCAGGAATTGTGTACAGATCCTTGCGACATGGGGCCGTGCATTATCATGCTGCAACATGAGGTGATGGCGGCAAATGAATGGCACTACAATGGGCCTCATGATCTCGTCACGGTATCTCTGTGCATTCAAATTGCCAGAGATATAATGCAATTGTGTTCGTTGTCCGTAGCTTATGCCTGCTCATACCATAACCCCACCGCCACCATAGGGCACTCTGTTCACAATGTTGACATCAGCAAACCGCTCGCCCACACGACACCATACACGTGGTCTGCGGTTGTGAGGCTGGTTGGACGTACTGCCAAATTCTCTAAAAGACATTGGAGGCGGCTTATGGTAGAGAAATTAACATTAAATTATCTGGCAACAGCGCTGGTGGATATTCCTGCAGTCATCATGCCAATTGCATGCTCCCTCAAAACTTGAGACATCTGTGGCATTGTGTTGTGTGACAAAACTGCACATTTTAGAATGGCCTTTTTATTGTCCGCAGCACAAGGTGCACCTGTGTAATAATCATACTGTTTAATCAGCTTCTTGATATGCCACACCTGTCAGGTGGATGGATTATCTTGGCAGAGGAGAAATGCTCATTAACAGGGATGTAAACAAATTTGTGCACAACATTTCAGAGAAATAAGATTTTTGTGCATATGAAACATTTCTGGGGATCTTTTATTTCAGCTCATGAAACATGGGACCAACACTTTACATGTTGCGTTTATATTTTTGTTCAGTGTATTTCAACTGATTTTCTTTAGCCTACTAATAGCCTATTGGAGGACAGATGCATGCTTCCTCTTGCTTGCTGAATGTAAAATAGGCTAAAGCATTAAGAACAGGCGGGGAGTTGGAAAGGAGAAGCCCATATTGTCCTATAGTAGGCTTATCTTAACACTGATAGGCTACATCCAGACAAAATACACCATATGATTGGCCGGCTAACATACCTTTCTGGACCTTCTACACTGTCGAGAATAGACCCAAACTGATCCAAATGGTTGCATAATTAGGCCTAGGCTGTAGACCTATGCAGTTATTTTGGCATAAAAGAAAACAGGATGTTTGAGCGGTTATTCAAATTTACAGCCTAGGGACAATAATAGTGTACTCACTTGATAACAATAATAACTTCCTCATTGCACTGTGTTGTAGCCCAGGTATAATAATGATCTTGTTTAAAGACGGAAGCCTAGGCCTAATCAATAGTGGAGCTTTGAGTGCCCGACAACCACAGAGCGCAGCCTGAAGGAACGCACTACAGATCTGCCATTTCATCATCTGTTTTTTCTTGCTCTTCAATATTTAGCTAATGAATGGCCTAATATCTAGATAATATTTAGCTTCTTACTCTACACATCAATAGCCTCTCTCTTCCATCTGTTCCTGTGCGCAATAGGCTATATGCCACAGGTTTGGTCAGAGTAACCCTTTGTAAGGCAACAGGTTCTCCCTAGAACCTTTAACATCCTAAGAACCATTTTTGGAAGATAGTTGTCTTAAATGATTCTTTGGAAGGTAAGAAGGATTCTTTGTAAGTCAAGAAGGGTTCTACATAGAACCATATATAATATTTCCCAGCATGCTCTATTGCAGGGATATTTTCAGAATTGTTTGTTTTACTGCAATATTTGTGTTTTTGCATGTACATTAATAATAATAATAATAATATGCCATTTAGCAGACGCTTTTATCCAAAGTGACTTACAGTCATGTGTGCATAAATTTTTACGTATGGGTGGTCCCAGGGATCGAACCCACTACCCTGGCGTTACAAGCGCCATGCTCTACCAATTGAGCTACAGAGGACCACATTGATTGGTTTATTTAATTGTATGCTACACAAAAATAAATATAGTTTTCTAAACTAATCCAATCTGTTAGTATTTTGATTTATTGTACCCCTTACTGAGATGTTTGTTCCAGTTTAGATGATTGAGGTAGTCTGTGTTCAATCTCCCCTATCCTGGCAGTCATTCTGAATGTAGATTGTGGGTTATTAACAATTCCACTAGTTGTATATCCTAACTCTGGCTGGACCAATAGGAATTACACATCACTTTTTAAGCCAGCATGTGACTTACATGCCTGATGTGGCCTGTAAACCAGGAGATTCCTAACACCGCTGAGTTAGGGTATAACTAGGCCATCAAAGAAAGGCCTTATGATATACTGTATGTAATGTACTGTCATAAATAATGACATTTTAAATGCTAATATGGCTGGTAGAACCCTTCATAGACGGTTCTAGGCAGAACCCTTTATAGAGTGTTCTATGTAGAACCATATACAGGGGGTACTTTAAAGAATCCTGCATAGACAGTTCTATAAAGAACCCTCTGCAAAGGGTTCTACCCAGCACCAAAAAGTGTTCCCCTATTGGGACAAACCGAAGAACCCTGTATGGTTCTCCTTTTTTCTAAGAGTGTACAGCATAGAAAATGCATGTCAGGGAAAGTTGAAGAGAGAGAGTGCATTGGTGTGATCACTTTTGGCCAGTTATGATAACATTGTTGCACTGATGCATTGCAAATAGTTGTACAGGACAGAGAGATGATCACTGAAAAAGACGACCCAAAGGACTTGACAACCGTTAGAAAAATGGAAATCACTTGAAAACCACTTGAGCAACGAGGCAATGACATGCTGTAAAAGAGGCGCAGGCTAAACAGCGTTTGTTGTTGAATTGCTACATTTAAATACAAGTTACTATATTTTTCATTAGGCCTACATTGAAGTATTATTTGCAGTTGTCATTGTGACAATGAACACACCCTGAAAGCGCTGAATGGTCTTGTTTTACCAACTTAATAGGCAGCATGCAGTAGGATGCGTCGATCAGTTGATTGACAGGTGTAGGACTGTAGAACGATAAACTTCCTCTGGAGTGGATGCTCACCAACGTTTTATAGTTAGCCTATAGTTTATCATTATAGTTATCATTATTGGCTTGGCGGCTGGCCCTTAACTCTGACACCACAACTAACGTTAACACAACAGAACTAGTAGGTCTAGCTAACGTTAGCGAACTTGAACAAAATCCATATAAAATTACACTTAATACACTTACGCTTATACTTGTTTACTTCACTTTTATGCTGTATAAATTGATTCCTTCAAATAATTTACACTGGCAAGTATGCCACCTGCACACTGCAGTAGGGAAGTAAAGCAGAAGTCGGAATCCATCACTTCCTTTGTTTGGCTGTACCCATAGCAATGTTCGAAAATGAGGTGGATAGGTTATTTTCAATAAAACGTCACAATACGTGGAGAGAACCAGCTTCGCTAAAATCATTGACAACTACTTGCCGTTTTGAAGGGATTGTTAAATAAATGTTAGCCTATAACTATTTGGTTTTAAAATCATCACCTATTGAGCATAGTCAGAACTACAAATGTCTGATTATTCCATGCAAAACAATTGCGCACATTTAGCTCTATCATCAGAGTTATACAGCAAGTAATCTTAATTCAGTGTACTTGTCTTTAACTGCCATTTCCGGAAAGTCCGACTCTTCCCACACATCAACATATTTTTCTCAGCTTCAGAAGCATCTGCATTCACCAAATGTGGTGTGGTTATCCTTAGATATATTCTCCAGACTTGCCCAGAGGGAATTGTTGCTATGCTGTTAATTTTGTATTCTAGATAATATTTTATTTTACATATGTCTTATGTATTTTACAGATTGAAAGATGAAAAGCGTATTTATCCACAATCTGCTCTGGACAAGTCCGCTCCTGGAGTGTCTTGACAAAATGAAACAAAAATATTTAGGCTGACTTCATCCAGTGTCCAGAAAAAATAATTAGCATGATATGAAAATATGTGCATATTTAATGAGATATAGCTTAATTTGCATATTTTAAGACTATATTTCAGAAACATTTTAATACAAAAAAGAATTTTATTTGTGTTTACATTCAACTGGTAAAAGTTAATTTGTGATATGATTAAGATAAACAAATTATCCCTATTAGGGTGTGGAGCCTGGCCATAAACAGCTCATGAAGTCGAAGGTTGTCTTCTCTTGCCTCCTCTGCAGGTTGGTGTGACCTTTGCCATAGTGTTCGGGGTCATCCTGTACAGAATCTCCATCAGGGCTGCCTTACACATGAGCTCCAATCTCACGGCTCGCTCCAACGTCCGGGCAACTGTCAAGGGCACCGCTGCTGTCATCAACCTGGTGATGATCATCATCATGGATGAGGTCTACGGTGCCTTAGCTCGCAGGCTCACTCTTCTTGGTTAGTCCCTTAAATATGAAAAGGATGCTGTGATCACACAGCTGTATCATATTAGCCAAGCTCACCCTGTATTAGGCCCTGCAGTCTATCCGCGAGTGCTACCTGTATTGACTGTATTTCAAATTTTTTATTACATTTTTAACTACCTTCCTCAACTACTTTTCAGTGTCGGCTACAAAAGCTACAGTTCTGGATTATAACCCCCTTGATCACTGAAACCTCTCCAGTTTTTTATCAATCAGGTGACTCATTGTGTTTGTATTCTCAGAGGTGCCAAAGACTGACAAGAGTTTTGAGGAGAGGCTGATTTTCAAGACCTTTGTTCTGAAGTTTGCCAACGCCTTCACCCCCATCGTCTACCTGGCCTTCTTCAGGGGCAGGTTGAACTCTCCTCTACTCTATTTGACTAATAAGCCTCTTCACAACTCAAATATCTAAACAGATATTTGCCATAGAAACTTTCACCATAAAACCCAAGTTTGTTTAATAATGTGTATTGTAGTGTGATTTACACTTCTTACAGATACAGTGGCCAATGAATGTTACCCTTTTTCAACCTGTATGTCCACAGAATGGTTGGGCGTCCTGGGGACTATGTGTATGTTATCGGGTCATACAGGATGGAGGAGGTAATCAACTGTGTTTATCTTTAAACATTGACCAGAAAGCTTTTTAAATGCTGACCAAAAAAAGTCTAAATTCTTCATGATGCAATGCTGGATAATCAATGGAAATATTACCATATGCTGTAATGGTTATAACCCTCCCTTGTTTACAAAGTAACAGGGGAAAGATCCGTTATAGGTATCCCAGGGCAGTCGTATAGGTTCCAGGCCTGGTGCCCTTGAGCCCTATCCTAAAGACAGTTGGCATTGTAGATAACATCAAAGCTAACCAACCTATCAGAGAAAACAGAAGTATAACAATTATAGCCCTTCCAACCTGTTAGATTGAGATTACCTCTGTTATCTGTGTGTCTGATTGGTTTGACTGCTGTCTCGTCTGCACACCAGTGTGCCCACGCAGGTTGCCTGATGGAGCTGTGTATTCAGCTCTGCATCACCATGCTGGGCAAACAGCTCATCCAGAACAACCTGTTTGAAATCGCCATCCCGTAAGTACAGTACAGAACAGGCGCCAAACTGTCTGGATGAAACTAGGACATAATCACACACACACCCACTCACTCTCACACGCACATGCATGCAGGCACACACACACACACACGCAAGCACACAAGCATTAAAAGAATGATGCTCAGGGCTAGACTCATATTAATACCATTTATTTTCTCTGCTCACTACAGTAAAATAAAGAAGCTGATCAGGCGTCGGAGGTCTGAAATGGACTCTCAGCAGCAGGAGGACTATAACATGACCCTACAGCGCCATGAGAAGGACCACTTCCTGGGTCCCTTTGTGGGCCTCAGCCCAGAGTACATGGAGATGAGTGAGTCATATGTCTGTCTCTCTGCACATCATGTAAAGCTCCTGACAGCTTACTGATGATCAGCCGCCCTCAGCCCACCCTATTCCAAATGCTCCTTATCACATGAGACAGAAGGAAAATGAACTACTGCAGTGTGCCGTGAGTAGAGATTTGGAGCAAAGGATCATATACAGTGAGGGAAAAAAGTATTTGATCCCCTGCTGATTTTGTACGTTTGCCCACTGGAGAGAGCTCTTTGGTATTGGCCACTCTCCACCATGGCCAATACCAAAGAGCTCTCCAAGGATGTCAGGGACAAGATTGTAGATGTACACAAGGCTGGAATGGGCTACAAGACCATCGCCAAGCAGCTTGGTGAGAAGGTGACAACAGTTGGTGCGATTATTCGCAAATGGAAGAAACAAAAAAGAACTGTCAATCTCCCTCGGCCTGGGGCTCCATGCAAGATCTCACCTCGTGGAGTTGCAATGATCATGAGAACGGTGAGGAATCAGCCCAGAACTACACGGGAGGATCTTGTCAATGATGTCAAGGCAGCTGGGACCATAGTCACCAAGAAAACAATTGGTAACACACTACGCCGTGAAGGACTGAAATCCTGCAGCGCCCACAAGGTCCCCCTGCTCAAGAAAGCACATCTACAGGCCCGTCTGAAGTTTGCCAATGAACATCTGAATGATTCATAGGAGAACTGGGTGAATGTGTTGTGGTCAGATGAGACCAAAATCGAGCTCTTTGGCATCAACTCAACTAGCCGTGTTTGGAGGAGGAGGAATGCTGCCTATGACCCCAAGAACACCATCCCCACCGTCAAACATGGAGGTGGAAACATTATGCTTTGGGGGTGTTTTTCTGCTAAGGGGACAGGACAACTTCACCACATCAAAGGGACGATGGACGGGGCCATGTACCGTCAAATCTTGGGTGAGAACCTCCTTCCCTCAGCCAGGGCATTGAAAATGGGTCGTGGATGGGTATTCCAGCATGACAATGACCCAAAACACACGGCTAAGGCAACAAAGGAGTGGCTCAAGAAGAAGCACATTAAGGACCTGGCGTGGCCTAGCCAGTCTCCAGACCTTAATCCCATAGAAAATCTGTGGAGGGAGCTGAAGGTTCGAGTTGCCAAACGTCAGGCTCGAAACCTTAATGACTTGGAGAAGATCTGCAAAGAGGAGTGGGACAAAATCCCTCCTGAGATGTGTGCAAACCTGGTGGCCAACTACAAGAAACGTCTGACCTCTGTGATTGCCAACAAAGGTTTTGCCACCAAGTACTAAGTCTTGTTTTGCAGAGGGGTCAAATACTTATTTCCCTCATTAAAATGCAAATCAATTTATAACATTTTTGACATGCGTTTTTCTGGATTTTTGTTGTTGTTATTCTGTCTCTCACTGTTCAAATAAACCTACCATTAAAATTATAGACTGATCATGTCTTTGTCAGTGGGCAAACGTACAAAATCAGCAGGGGATCAAATACTTTTTTCCCTCACTGTAGATCATATTTAATTCTAGGGATGTGATAAGCATGTCTGATTGGCATTTCCCTTTTAAGGTCAACTAATTACTGCTAATGAATTACATCTAATGTACTGTGCACGACATACTGACCAGTGTAGTGTGTACATTAGTTGACAAATTATTTTAAACTCTTGGTTTTAAGCTCTTGCTATTGAGGTCAGGTCTTTGTGGGTTTTTTATGCAGGGATGACAACAATGTTTGTATGAAATTGGCAACTTTGTTAAATGTCATTGATTACTGGAAATAGCAAGCAATAAAATGTTATCCTCAGTAACCACTGCTCTTTACGCAGTAATCCCTTTATCGACAGCATAGCATGACATTTGATTTATGATAAGAAATGTTATTTCATGCAACTCACAGTATTAGATCCTGATTAGTTGTAAAACCTCCGATGTGGAACCCTTTCTAAAATGCATATTCTCTGCATGAGATAATCTTCAGTGGAGAAGCAGAGAACCGTTCCGTCTATAATGCCCATGTAATCAGCCTAAGTGGATTCAGTTGACCTGATTTTACTTTAGTCCTTATATGTCTTTATCAGTGGCATCTTTCATAATTGCAGCATCAAACTGAATAACTGGACAATCTCTAAAGCATGTTCATTGAAAAGACACATTGTGTAAGATGGAGATGGGGGAAACCTCAAACATCTGTGCCATAACATACTGATACTACTACAATCTTACTGCTCCCTCTCACTATCCGTGCAGTGGATAAACCTTGAATAATTACTTTATGGAATTCATTCACAGTATTTTGAGCTAAAGTGTTTATAATGCAGTTCCATGACCATACCCTGGCACACCACACCATACCCTGGCACACCACACCATACCCTGGCACACCACACCATACCCTGGCACACCACACCATACCCTGGCACACCACACCATACCCTGATGCATAGACGCCATAAAGAAGGATTGTGGTGATGATTCCAGGGTTAGTTCAATCTGTCTAGTTAGTAGTTATACTAGTTATACTGTACAACTTTATCAACTAGAAATGGTTAATCTCTGGGTAGCAGCTATAGAAGCACAGTTATATTGCTGTGGCATACAGTCCCATCTACACTGACTCAAAGATTCAGTCCATCTTTAGGTTGGTAGGCATGCCTGTTTAAGTGGCTTTTTCAAGGGTACTCAACTGAAAACCAGCTAGAATTAATATATGGATGCAGCAGACATGAAACCTGTACAAAGGCACAAAAGGCCAGAGTGTTTGAACCCATTCAGACTGTGAAGTGGGCCTTTTTTTTTTTGTTGCTTGAATCTCTGCAAGTTTTACCCAGTACATTTCGGTAAGGTTTCTGACTGTGGCCATCTGAAAGCAAGTGCAGAAACATGGTGTGTCCTCATTCCACCATCTGATTCATTTTTGCTAAGACATGTTCATCTCTCATGTGTTCTCTTTGTAGTATGTACTGTGCATTTAAATGTAAAAAATGTAAATGCATATCTAGCATAATCTGGTATTAGAAGGAGATGATTATAGGCTTCATTTCAGATATGCCCTGTGCTCCTCTTTACAACTTCCCTCTATACTCATGCTCCAGTTATCTAATTTGAGATCTAGTCTACCCAGCATGCTTTGTGTTGATTTCCTTGTGGTTATAATGTCCATTTGAATATATCAGTTTTGTTTTTTAACTCGCAGTCATCCAGTTTGGGATGGTGACCCTGTTTGTGGCCTCCTTTCCCTTGGCGCCACTCTTTGCTCTGCTCAATAACATCATCGAGATCCGTCTGGATGCTAAGAAGTTTGTCACAGAGGTCAGGAGGCCCATCGCAGCCAGAGCAAAAGACATTGGTAAGTTTCCATCTACACACTTTAACAGCACTGGTCTATTGATGCTATAATAAAATTAACTTCTTTTGCCTAATTTCTTCGACTTTTCAAATTGAATTTGACTTAATTGGAGATTCCCAGGATTGACCCTACATGATAGATACCAAATTGAAATAGGTAGCAGGAGTTTCCCATCTGAAAACACAGGTCCCTCACAAATGTTTTGGTCTTGTTTGTGTGATTACGTCATTGAGTCAGTCTCTGACTTTGACCAAATACTGTGGCTATTTGGTTTGAATGCAATACATTTTTCTCATAAAATAATGCAGTGAAATCTAATGATCCTTAAACCCCTTATCATTATATCCATTCAGTGGGATATACATTTATTTTTGTTAATGTTTTTCATTTATGGTGTGACCATTATACATTTCTTTTAACCAATGAATCAACCATTGCATCTACCATTTTTAATTAAAGTAGGTACATGTTATAAAGCCCACTTGTCTACCCAGTTATTGGTGTTTTGGGCATATCTCCATATCTTATTTTTTCTCTCAGGCATCTGGTATAATCTTCTGAGAGGGCTCAGCAAAGTAGCAGTCATTGTAAATGTAAGTGCATACCTTCACATTAATAAAAACATTTAAAGTGCTCATTATTTCCAGGTCTGTCATCAAGATTATACTATGTTGACATTTTGTAATTTGCGTTAGTGGACATTTGGAGATAATTTTGGTCATAACACCTCTCCCCTCCCCTCTGTCTGCTCTCTCCAGGCGTTTGTGATTTCCTTTACGTCAGACTTCATCCCTCGACTAGTCTACCAGTACATGTACAGCCCTGATGGCTCCATGCATGGCTTTGTCAACCACACCCTGTCCTACTTCAACGTCAGTGACTTCCAGCCTGGCACTGCTCCTCTGCAGCCAATGCACCTCGGGTATGAAGTGCAGATATGCAGGTAAGACAATCCAAATATTATTGCCCCCCACGATGAAATCAGGAAGGGGACTATACTATGAATCTGTCTCCGTCCATACGTGTGTGCGTACGTACATACGTCACACACGATATCTCAGACACCACTGGCCCAATTTTGACGAAACTTGGGTGAATGATGTCTTGCCATAGAGGTCCGACATTTACACAATTACACGGATTGGCCAGATGGTGGCACTATAACAAGCGATTGAAAATGACAACTTTGAAAGGTCACGCTCCTCACTCTGTTTGACATAATGTCATGAAATTCGCTACATAGGTCCCTCTCGTCACAAGGAACAGTTTTGCCTCAGTGACCTGTAAGGTCCACCATGATGGATTCTCTGCCATTTTGAATGAAAAACACAAAAACGCTTCTCCTCTGGCACTGTATGATCGATCTGCATGAAACTTGCATGAAAGGTCTCAACGTAATATTTTCCAGACTAGTAATTAAAACAACATGGCCGCTATTGACCAAAGCTAACGGTAATTTACCAAAGTAACCGGAGTCTTCAATAATTTGGGCAATTTAACAGAATCTATGGCAACTTTTGTCATTTCTACTTGAATAACTTTATTTTTTATATATGTGTCCATATTGTCAATGAGTTTCTATTAGATAAACCATATGGTTCAAGAGAAAAATTGCCTAATTAATTTCAAAAGCATCTAATCAACAATGGCATTATTTTCAATAAACTCTGCAACTCTTCCAACTATTGACTTTTTTCACAACTGTCACCAGTTTGACGACAAAACATTGACAACAAATACACTACATGACCAAAATGTCGAACATCTCATTCCAAAATCATGGGTATTAATATGGAGTTGGTCCCCGCTTTGCTGCTATAACAGCCTCCACTCTTCTGGGAAGGCTTTCTACTAGATGTTGGAACATTGCTGCGGGCACTTGCATCCATTCAGCCACAAGAGCATTAGTGAGGTCGGGCACTGGTGTTGGGCGATTAGGCCTGGCTCGCAGTCGGCATTCCAATTCATCCCAAAGGTGTTCGATGGGGTTGAGGTCAGGGCTCTGTGCAGGCCAGTCAAGTTCTTCCACAGCGATCTCGACAAACAATTTCTGTATGGACCGCGCTTTCATGCTGAAACAGGAAAGGGCCTTCCCCAAACTGTTGCCACAAAGTTGGAAGCACAGAATCGTCTAGAATGTAATTGTATGCTGTAGCGTTAAGATTTCCCTTCACTGGAACTAAGGAGCCTAGCCCGAACCATGAAAAACAGCCCCAGACCATTATTCCTCATCCACTAAACTTTACAGTTTCGGGCAGGTAGCGTTCTCCTGGCATCCGCCAAACCCAGATTTGTCAGTCGGACTGCCAGATGGTGAAGCGTGATTCATCACTCCAGAGAACGTGTTTCCTCTGCTCCAGAGTCCAATGACGGCGAGGTTTACACCACTCCAGCCGATGCTTGGCATTGCACATGGTGATCTTAGGCTTGTGTGCGGCTGCTCGGCCATGGAAACCCATTTCATGAAGCTCCGATGAACAGTTATTGTGCTGACATTGCTTCCAGAGGCAGTTTGAAACTTGGTAGTGAGTGTTGCAACCGAGGACAGACAATTTTTACGCGCTTCAGCACACGGCGGTCCCGTTCTGTGAGCTTGTGAGACCTACCACTTCGACAGCTGAGCCGTTGTTGCTCCTAGACGTTTCCACTTCACAATAACAGCACTTACATTTGACCAGGTCTAGCAGGGCAGAAATGTGACTTACTGACTTGTTGGAAAGGTGGCATCCTATGACGGTGCCACGTTGAAAGTCACTGAGCTCTTCAGTAAGGCCATTCTACTGCCAATGTTTGTCTATGAAGATTGCATGGCTGTGTGCTCGATTTTATACACCTGTCAGCAACAGGTGTGGCTGAAATAGCCGAATCCACTAATTTTGAAGGTGTCCACATAATTTTGTATATATAGTGTACATATTGACATAGTAAAATAAATAAAATGTATAATTAAAAGGGATCATGCTGAAACCCTCATATTAAACACCAATGGTATTCACTAAATTGATGGTTTAGGATAATGTTTTACAGCTTTGTCATTCTATTATTGTTTTTTCATTATTTCAAATATTTTACATGTGATAAGGCCCCACAGAGGGCCAAATGTAATTACAGACACCTGTAATAATCTGTCTTGTGATGGATTACATAAATTCCTTGAAAGATACAACAATTCTGGTTGTTTACTGGTAAACTTCACAAGTTTCCAGTAATATATATTGTCCCTTTGCAACCCTTCTCAAGACTCAACATATGCAAGAACATTCATATCGACCAACTGGTGGCGCTATAACGGACACATGTTTTGTTACTATCCATACCTGACAGGTATGGCATATCAAGAAGCTGATTAAACACCATGATCATGACACAGGTGCACCTTCTGCTGGGGACAATAAAAGTCCACTCTAAAATGTGCAGTTTTGTCATACAACACATTGCCACAGATGTCTCAAGTTTTAAGGAAGCGTGCAATTGGCATGCTGACTGCAGGAATGTCCACCAGAGCTGTTGCCAGAGAATTGAATGTTCATTTCTCTACCATAAGCCGTCGTTTTAGAATTTAGCAGTACATCCAACCGGCCTCACAACCGCAGACCACGTGTAACCACGCCAGCCCAGGACCTCCACATCCATCTTCTTCACCTGCGGGATCATCTGAGACCAGCCACCCGGACAGCTGATGAAACTGTGGGTTTACACAACCGAATAATTTCTGCACAAACTGTCAGAAACCGTCTCAGGGAAGCTCATTTGCGTGCTCGTAGTCCTCGCCAGGGCCTTGACCTGACTGCAGTTCGGCGTCGTAACCGACTTCAGTGGGCAAATGCTCACCTTCGATGGCCAGAAGTGTGCTCTTCACGGATGAATCCCAGTTTCAACAGTACCGGGCAGAAGGCAGACAGTGTGTATGGTGTCGTGTGGGCGAGCGGTTTGCTGATGTCAATGTTGTGAACAGAGTGCCCCATGGTGGCGGTGGGGTTATGGTATGGGCAGGCATAAGCTACGGACAATGAACACAATTGCATTTTATCGATGGCAATTTGAATACACAGAGAGACCGTGACGAGACCCTGAGGCCCATTGTTGTGCCATTCATCCGCCGCCATCAACTCATGTTTCAGCATGATAATACACGGCCCCATGTCGCAAGGATCTGTACACCATTCCTGGAAGATGAAAATGTCCCAGTTCTTCCATGGCCTGCATACTCACCAGACATGTCACCCATTGAGCATGTTTGGGATGCTCTGGACCGATGTGTACGACAGCGTGTTCCAGTTCCCGCCAATATCCAGCAACTTCACACAGCCATTGAAGAGGAGTGGGACAACATTCCACAGGCCACAATCAACAGCCTGATCAACTCTATTAGAAGGAGATGTGTCGCGCTGCATGAGGCACACCAGATACTGACTGATTTTCTGATCCACGCCCCTACTTTTTTTTTAAAGGTATCTGTGACCAACAGATCCATATCTGTATTCCCAGTCATGAAATCCATAGATTAGGGTCTAATTTATTTATTTCAATTGACTGATTTCCTTATATGAACTGTCACTCAGTAAAATCTTTGAAATTGTTGCATGTTGCGTTTATATTTTTGTTCAGTGTGTGTGTGTATGTATGTGTGTATATATATATTACACAGTGAGGGGGAAAAAAGTATTTGATCCCCTGCTGATTTTGTACGTTTGCCCACTGACAAAGAAATTATCAGTCTATAATTTTAATGGTAGGTTTATTTGAACAGAATAACAACAAAGAAATCCAGAAAAACGCATGTCAAAAATGTTATAAATTGATTTGCATTTTAATGAGGGAAATAAGTATTTGACCCCCTCTCAATCAGAAAGATTTCTGGTGTCTTTTTTATACAGGTAACGAGCTGAGATTAGGAGCACACTCTTAAAGGGAGTGCTCCTAATCTCAGCTTGTTACCTGTATAAAAGACACCTGTCCACAGAAGCAATCAATCAATCAGATTCCAAACTCTCCACCATGGCCAAGACCCAAGAGCTCTCCAAGGATGTCAGGGACAAGATTGTAGACCTACACAAGGCTGGAATGGGCTACAAGACCATCGCCAAGCAGCTTGGTGAGAAGGTGACAACAGTTGGTGCGATTATTCGCAAATGGAAGAAACACAAAATAACTGTAAATCTCCCTCGGCCTGGGGCTCCATGCAAGATCTCACCTCGTGGAGTTGCATGAGAATGGTGAGGAATCAGCCCAGAACTACATGGGAGGATCTTGTCAATGATCTCAAGGCAGCTGGGACCATAGTCACCAAGAAAACAATTGGTAACACACTACGCCGTGAAGGACTGAAATCCTGCAAGGTCCCCCTGCTCAAGAAAGCACATATACATGCCTGTCTGAAGTTTGCCAATGAACATCTGAATGATTCAGAGGAGAACTGGGTGAAAGTGTTGTGGTCAGATGAGACCAAAATCGAGCTCTTTGGCATCAACTCAACTCGCCGTGTTTGGAGGAGGAGGAATGCTGCCTTTGACCCCAAGAACACCATCCCCACCGTCAAACATGGAGGTGGAAACATTATGCTTTGGGGGTGTTTTTCTGCTTAGAGGACAGGACAACTTCACCACATCAAAGGGACAATGGACAGGGCCATGTACCGTCAAATCTTGGGTGAGAACCTCCTTCCCTCAGCCAGGGCATTGCAAATGGGTCGTGGATGGGTATTCCAGCATGACAATGACCCAAAACACACGGCTAAGGCAACAAAGGAGTGGCTCAAGAAGAAGCACATTAAGGTCCTGGAGTGGCCTAACCAGTCTCCAGACCTTAATCCCATAGAAAGTCTGTGGAGGGAGCTGAAGGTTGGAGTTGCCAAACGTCAGCCTTGAAACCTTAATGACTTGGAGAAGATCTGCAAAGAGGAGTGGGACAAAATCCCTCCTGAGATGTGTGCAAACCTGGTGACCAATCACAAGAAACGTCTGACCTCTGTGATTGCCAACAAGGGTTTTGCCACCAAGTACAAAGTCATGTTTTGCAAAGGGGTCAAATACTTATTTCCCTCATTAAAATGCAAATCAATTCATAACATTTTTGACATGCGTTTTTCTGGATTTTTTTGTTGTTATTCTGTCTCTCAATGTTCAAATAAACCTACCATTAAAATTATAGACTGATAATTTCTTTGTCAGTGGGCAAACATACAAAATCAGCAGGGGATCAAATACCTTTTTCCCTCACTGTGTGTACATATATATATATATATATATACAGTGGGGAGAACAAGTATTTGATACACTGCCGATTTTGCAGGTTTTCCTACTTACAAAGCATGTAGAGGTCTGTAATTTGTATCATAGGTACACTTCAACTGTGAGAGAGATGGAATCTAAAACAAAAATCCAGAAAATCACATTATTATTTTTAAGTAATTAATTTGCATTTTATTGCATGACATAAGTATTTGATACATCAGAAAAGCAGAACTTAATATTTGGTACAGAAACCTTTGTTTGCAATTACAGAGATCATATGTTTCCTGTAGGTCTTGACCAGTTTTGCACACACTGCAGCAGGGATTTTGGCCCACTCCTCCATACAGACCTTCAGGTTTCGGGGCTGTCGCTGGGAAATACAGACTTTCAGCTCCCTCCAAAGATTTTCTATTGGGTTCAGGTCTGAAGACTGGCTAGGCCATTCCAGGACCTTGAGATGCTTCTTACGGAGCCACTCCTTAGTTGCCCTGGCTGTGTGTTTCGGGTCGTTGTCATGCTGGAAGACCCAGCCACGACCCATCTTCAATGCTCTTACTGAGGGAAGGAGGTTGTTGGCCAAGATCTCGCGATATATGGCCCCAACCATTCTCCCTCAATACAGTGCAGTCGTCCTGTCCCCTTTGCAGAAAAGCATCCCCAAAGAATGATGTTTCCACCTCCATGCTTCACGGTTGGGATGGTGTTCTTGGGGTTGTACTCATCCTTCTTCTTCCTCCAAACACGGCGAGTGGAGTTTAGACCAAAAAGCTCTATTTTTGTCTCATCAGACCACATGACCTTCTCCCATTCCTCCTCTGGATCATCCAGATGGTCATTGGCAAACTTCAGACGGGCCTGGACATGCGCTGGCTTGAGCAGGGGGACCTTGCGTGCGCTGCAGGATTTTAATCCATGACGGCGTAGTGTGTTACTAATGGTTTTCTTTGAGACTATGGTCCCAGCTCTCTTCAGGTCATTGACCAGGTCCTGCCGTGTAGTTCTGGGCTGATCCCTCACCTTCCTCATGATCATTGATGCCCCACGAGGTGAGATCTTGCATGGAGCCCCAGACCGAGGGTAATTGACTGTCATCTTGAACTTCTTCCATTTTCTAATAATTGCGCCAACAGTTGTTGCCTTCTCACCAAGCTGCTTGCCTATTGTCCTGTAGGCCATCCCAGCCTTGTGCAGGTCTACAATTTTATCCCTGATGTCCTTACATAGCTCTCTGGTCTTGGCCATTGTGGAGAGGTTGGAGTCTGTTTGATTGAGTGTGTGGACAGGTGTCTTATACAGGTAACGAGTTCAAACAGGTGCAGTTAATACAGGTAATGAGTGGAGAACAGGAGGGCTTCTTAAAGAAAAATGAACAGGTCTGTGAGAGCCGGAATTCTTACTGGTTGGTCGGTGATCAAATACTTATGTCATGCAATAAAATGCAAATTAATTACTTAAAAATCATACAATGTGATTTTCTGGATTTTGTTTTAGATTCCGTCTCTCACAGTTGAAGTGTA
The DNA here is from genome assembly GCF_964263955.1 of Coregonus lavaretus. NCBI lineage: Eukaryota > Metazoa > Chordata > Actinopteri > Salmoniformes > Salmonidae > Coregonus > Coregonus lavaretus. The sequence continues at coordinate 6,337,447 of NC_140024.1, read as the reverse complement.
CCTATGATAAAAAATTACAGACCTCTACATGCTTTGTAAGTAGGAAAACCTGCAAAATCGGCAGTGTATCAAATACTTGTTCTCCCCACTGTATAAATAAAATATACAACATTTTCCTTCAAGTAGCTAACGTAGCTACCGCCAGTGACATGTGCCCGGTGAAGCAACTGCTGCCCAGTGGGAAGCAACAGTGGGAACTGGGAAACACCTCAATACAACACTGTTACACTTGTCATTCACACCGACTTGTCATTATGTTAGCTTATTCGCATGTCACGGTGACATCCAGATGGTGACCAATACTACAAGTTATTTCTCCCTCGCCCATCGAAATAAACATCACTTTCTTTTACAAGTTTTAACTAGATCCATGCTGCTGTTGTTGCCAGCTAGCCAGCATCAACTAGCTATCTGGAAAGGACTCATCAGGACGACTGACTCAACCGAATCCATTCGTCTCCACTCGACTCTCAGTTGCGCGACATACATCATCAATTTGGGCACCAGGTGTATCCGAATAGCCTCTCCCATTTGAATTGTTGCCACTAATTGGCCCAAGTGGGAGCGCTGCATCTTTGGTGGGGGACGACACTGTGCCTTGTTTCAAATAGGTGTTACATCATGAGAATGTGTGTGATGTCTATCATACTGGTTGGATGCGTTGTCATTTTATATTAAATAAGTTAGCCAATTCTATCCCCACTCCAGATACAAGAACTACAGAGAGACACCATGGTCCAACACCCCCTATGACCTCTCCAAGGAGTTCTGGGCTGTACTGGCTTGCCGGCTGGCCTTTGTCATTGGATTTCAGGTCAGATGCCTACACAAAAACAAACATATGAGTCATTGAGGGTTCAATCTTTTTATGCTGAAAGCATTTTGTCATATCCCTTTGAATGACTGTTTTTGGAATTTTATTGAAGGTATTGTGAAAGAAATGCCACAATCTGTACCATCTTTTCTCCTTCTAGAATGTGGTGATGCTGATGAGTGACTTTGTTGACTGGCTGATCCCAGACATCCCCAAGGACATCAGTCTGCAGATCCACAAGGAGAAGCTCCTCATGGTGGAGCTCTTCATGAAGGAGGAAGAGGGCAAGAAGCTCCTCCGAGACAACCACACCAACCAAAGTCCTCTTCAGCCCCGCTCTCGCCCTGCTTCGCATACACCTTCTAACTACTAGTGCCCTGGTGGGTGGCTCCATCTGCCCATTCATCTGGTCTGGTCAAAAACCTTGGACTTGGACACTCCACACACACAGCGGCCTACTCAAGAAAAGAGGGAGGCAGTTATTGGCAGGCTTCTGCACTTGCACCCCTTCTGACTTGTAGCAAGTCATTGCCCATCTTTTTGGTGAACCAGGTATCAGGTAGAAGGCTCAGAGGGCTTTTTTTTCTCTTTTGCACAAGAATAATACAATGCAGGAAATATTTTTTGAATATGCAATTTTGCTAGCTAATGTTTTTATTTTGTAACTTTTGCCTTTTTAAGACACTGAGATCAGGTAAAGGAGCTTGCCATTCTGTCTGTTTACCATGCCAATTTTCCCTTATGTCATGTTTTTTATGTCCTGTTTGTTATTATACTAATTAATATCTATCATGAGCTAGGTTTCCATCCAATTGGCTTAGATTTTCATGCGAATATTCTAAAATCTGCATAAAAACAATATGCACATTTTCCCACCAGAGATATTTCCATCTTTGCGGTTAAATTCCCACCTACCGAAAAAAATGTTTGCCTACAAGTTAAAGGTTTCCATCACATTTTCAACTCTACTGATGGTTTTCTCACAAAAAAAAGTTGTGTTATATCAGAGGCGCAACTTTGGTTTTAGAAGTGGGGGGGACATGATTTGAAAAAATTCCAGTCTAATAAACACTCCAAACAGCCTACCCGACCGCTCGGAGGCGTCCGCATGGTCATAAAGCACACCGTTGTCTAGTTTGGGATCACATTACAATGTTAAAATTGGGGGGGACAAAAATGCAATTTCAGAATGTGGGGGGGGACATCACCTTGCACTTTCACCACCATATAAAGTTCATCATAATTGATTTAATCTGTAGCCTAATAAACTGCATGCTTTCCCGACGAGTCGTAGTGGCAGGACCACACAACATTTCATCGCGTGACTCCAAGTTTACTTCGATATGATGGTTATTCCACCAATATTTCTCACATAATTAATTTTACTTACACAAAAAGAGCCCACCTTGTCTATCGTATTTTGTTTTGTCGACATTTGGAAAGTTTACTGAACATTTTTCTGTTTCCATCAGGCCTGTCATGACATTTTTGGACATGTACTTTACTGGCATAAAAAGATTGGATGGAAGCCTGGTTACAGAGACTTTATAATAGTAATGTTGTGAATAAAATTCTAACAATGCTCTGTCAAACATTTAGACAGGGGGACAGTGGCCTACATTTTTGTTTCATAAGAACAAAGCACAAATTATTTTTAAGGAGTTTATTTTCTGATTAACTGAAATTTGAATGGATCCCAAGCACAGACAACTATTTCAAGGAGAGGAAGAAGGTATTTTGTCAGCTCATTTTGTACATCATTTGTAAGTAAACGATATACTTTGTAATGCATATCCAGTCAACAGTGAATCCTATCAATATACACAGTCTACAAAACATTAGGAACACCGTCCTAATATTGAGTTCCACCCCCTTTTGCCCTCAGAATAGCCTCAATTCATCAGGATATGGACTCTACAAGGTGTCGAAAGTGTTCCACAGGGTTGCTGGCCCATGTTGATTCCAATGCTTCCCACAGTTGTGTCAAATTGGCTGGATGTCCTTTGGGTGGTGGACCATTCTTGATTCACACGGGAAACTTTGAGCGTGAAAAACCCAGCAGCGTTGCAGTTCTTGACACACTCAAGCCGGTGCGCCTGGCACTTACTACCATACCCCGTTCAAAGGCACTTAAATCTATTGTTTTGCCCGTTCACCCTCTGAATGGCACACATAAACAATCCATGTCTCAATTGTCTCGAGGCTTAATTTTTTTTATTTAACCTGTCTACTCCCATTCATCTACACTGATTGAAGTGGATTTAACAGGTGACATCAATAAGGGATCATTGCTTTCACCTGGATTCACCTGGTCAGTCTAGGAGAAACTTTCATAAAAAAATTCTTAACACAAGTAAAACAACATAATTAAAAGTATTTTTTACAGAAACTGTTTTATTTTTGATCAAACCAAGGCCATATTTACAAATGAAGCACAAAAAAAATATATATCCTTTGTGGTACCATGTCCTGTTTTGCTTGTTTGTGACAACTGTTTTTTATATAGTAGCGTCTGTAATTATGTGTCTGTGTTTAGGAATGTGACAGACCTTTTGATTTAGTCCCTTTTTTGTGACATAAGACTTCTGATCAAACAGAAAAAAATGTAGATACTTCACTTCAATGGAATGACATTTTTCACAATTAACAATTATGATATTTTATATTTTCAATGATATGTAGGATATATTTACATTTTCGTCATTTAGCAGACGCTCTTCTCCAGAGCGACTTACAAATTGGTGCATTCACCTTATGATATATAACTGTCTTAAACTTATATTTTGTGTATCAACATCGACCTCTTGCAATATAATATGTTTGGAATATTACATTACTCCTGGATGCATACCCTGGTGTTTCTACTTTGATACTGATTATATGAGATGTCTTTCATTTTGCTTATAGAAAGAACTGATGTCCATTAACATAGTCTAAAATGTATTTGTTAGGACTGCAGAATATTGCATCACCTCATATTTTAATTTCTGATGCAATGACATGTTCTTGTTTTTTTTTCTCCAACTACTAATCGACTTAATATTGTATGTTCACTGTATGACTTATAGGCCTATGCTGAATGGCAGCCACAATACCTTGCTTTTGATCTAGTGGCATCTTATTCCCAACTGATCCTTTGGATATTTCAGTCCTTGATATTCATCTTGATATAGATTAACTAGAGCAGTAGAGAAAAACTTGGTGTTTAAATATTTACCTGAATTGTACAGCAACATTACAACTATATTTGATTAGGATAGTACTACAGGGCTTATATTTCCACTAGAGGTCTCTTGTCAGCCTAAAGTAAAGATTTTAGGATATTTCAATTACAATAAAATAATACAAGTTATGAGAAGTGTATGTGTATCATGTGTTCTTTATAGAATTGATGTCTACTGTTAGCAATACAATACAATGTTTTCTCCCTGAACACGGAACAAAAGCGCCCCCAGTGTTAATCAAAAGTGAAACATTGGCAAGAGCTGTCGTGTGTGTGTGTGTGTGTGTGTGTGTGTGTGTGTGTGTGTGTGTGTGTGTGTGTGTGTGTGTGTTTGGAGCGAGGAGGGGGTAAGCAGGGGACGTACGGGTGGACAATTGGGCAGAAGGTGGTAGAATATGGACTGGGGGAGAGTGAGATAGGGCCACCAATTGCATTGGGGAATGTTCCCCCGTGGCTGTTTCCGAAACCAAGTGTACACTACCGTTCAAATGTTTGGGGTCACTTAGAAATGTCCATTAAAATAACATCAAATTGATCAGAAATACAGTGTAGACAATGCTAATGTAGTAAATGGCTATTGTAGCTGGAAATGACTGATTGTAAAAAAAAAAATGAATATCTACATATAGAGGCCCATTATCAGAAACCATCAGTCCTGTGTTCCAATGGCATGTTGAGTTTGCTAATCCAAGTTTATCATTTTAAAAGGCTAATTGATCATTAGAAAACCCTTTTGCAATTATGTTAGCACAGCTGAAAACTGTTGTGCTGATTTAAAGAAGCAATAAAACTGTCCTTCTTGAGACTAGTTGAGTATCTGAAGCATCAGCAATTGTGGGTTCGATTACAGGCTCAAAATGGCCAGAAACAAATAACTTTCTTCTGAAACTCGTCAGTCTATTCTTGTTCTGAGAAATGAAGGCTATTCCATGCGAGAAATTGCCAAGAAACTGAAGATCTCGTACAACGCTGTGTACTACTCCCTTCACAGAACAGTTCAAACAGGCTCTAACCAGAATAGAAATAGGAGTGGGAGGAGCAAGAGGACAAATATATTAGAGTGTCTAGTTTGAGAAACAGACGCCTCACAGGTCCTCAACTGGCAGCTTCATTAAATAGTACCCGCAAAACACCAGTCTCAACATCAACAGTGAAGAGGCGACTCCGGGATGCTGACTTTCTAGGCAGAGTTGCAAAGAAAAAGCCATATCTCAGACTGCCCATCTTTAATCTTTTATTTTTATTGGCCAGTCTGAGATATGGCTTTTTCTTTGCAACTCTGCCTCGAAGGTTAGTATCCCGGAGTCGCCTCTTCACTGTTGACGTTGAGACTGGTGTTTTGCGGGTACTATTTAATGAAGCTGCCAGTTGTGGACCTGTGAGGCGTCTGTTTCTCAAACTAGACACTCTAATGTATTTGTCCTCTTGCTCAGTTGGGCACCGGGGCCTCCCACTCCTCTTTCTAGTCTGGTTAGAGCCCGTTTGCGCTGTTCTGTGAAGGGAGTAGTACACAGCGTTGTACAAGATCTTCAGTTTCTTGGCAATTTCTCGCATGGAATAGCCTTCATTTCTCAGAATAAGAATAGACTGACGAGTTTCAGAAGAAAGTTATTTGTTTCTGGCCATTTTGAGCCTGTAATCGAACCCACAATTGCTGATGCTCTAGATACTCAACTAGTCTCAAGAAGGCCAGTTTTATTGCTTCTTTAATCACCACAACAGTTTTCATCTGTGCTAACATAATTGCAAAAGGGTTTTCTAATGATCAATTAGCCTTTAAAAATTATAAACTTGGATTAGCAAACACAACGTGCCATTGGAACACAGAACTGGTGGTTGCTGATAATGGGCCTCTGTACGCCTAAGTAGTATTCCATTACAAATCAGCCGTTTCCAGCTACAATAGCCATTTACAACATTAACAATGTCTACACTGTATTTCTGATCAATTTGATGTTATTTTAATAGACAAAAAAATTGCTTTTCTTTTGAAAACAAGGATATTTCTAAGTGACCCCAAACATTTGAACGGTAGTGTAGATGTAGATAGGACTAAGGCCAAGAGAGAATGGGGTGAGGACGCGAGAAGGTCTGTGGAGAGATATAGAGATAATCTGTTTTATTCATTTTTAAGGACATATACAAATGTTTCAAAGGATCCAGTCAGTGGAAGGGTGGGGGCTGGGGTGTATATCCCAGATTTTAATGTTGGAGGATGTCAGCGGTTAACTGATTGTGTCAGTGAATGTGGCATAGATGATTGCCATGTTTATAGGTTTGAGATGGGTGGAGGAGGTGAAACCTTGCAGTGGTAATCTGCTCTGATTCGACTGCAGGTGTTGAGTAGTGTGAAGACGGGCAAGTCGAATAGGGGAGAAGATGGTGCTGTTAATGGGATTGGAGAGGATGGGAGTGGTGGTCATCTTTTGTTGGGTTCCCACCCATGTAGGTGTCGAGGGTAATGAGAAGGCCGATGTGGTGGCTAAGAGTGCTGTGAGGAGAGAGGGGAAAGATATTCAAGTCCTGCTGGGCCGCAGGGAAGTCAAGTCCTTGATCCGGGTAAAAGGGCTCGATCTTTGGCAAAGGGAGTGGGATGCTACTACTAAGGGGAGGCAATTTTATTGCATGCATCGGTCAGTAAAGGAAGAGGTGGGGAGTATGGGATGTAGGAGAGAGGAAGTTGTGTGGAGTAGACTATGGTTTGGGCATACAGGTTTGAATGCCACGTTGTGGATGATCGGGAGACATGAAATAGGTCTGTGTGATGAGTGTTTAGTGGAGGAAACGGTGGAGCATGTGTTGATTATTTTGTGAATTGTATGACGTAGATAGGGAGAGATTGTGTTAAAGGGTTAGAGAAGCAGGATGGGTTTGGGTGGTGTAGTGGGGGGAGGAAAGAGGAGGGAAGTGGTGTCTAGGGATCTATTTCACTTTCTTAGAGGAATAGTACTAACGAAGAGAATTTAATGTAGTTTGGCCGTGCCTGGCCTCACACTCCAGTACAGTAGGTGGCGGTGTATGTACCTTAAAAGTTGGATGCGATCCGCCAACCAAATCCCAAAGAAGAAGAAGAGCTGTCGTGTATGTGTGTGCGGTAGAACTACTTGGTTCACTACAGGCAAGATGAGCGCGTTTAACAGTTTTTTGCTGAAGATTTCAGGTGAACTTGTTGGTGATCAATTGGAGAAAATGAAGTTCCTTTGTCTCAAAGAAATAGGAAAAAATCGTCTCGAGAAGATTACCAGTGGCTTTCAACTTTTCACGGTCCTAGAGGAAAGAAATAAACTAGGACCTGACAACACAGAATTTCTAGTTTCGCTTTTGACAGACATTGGTCGCCTAGATCTTGCGGACAAAATTACCAACAGTGAAAGTCAATATGCTGGGTCACCGAATTCTCTTCCTAACGATGAGCAAGGTAAATTAAGTGGTTATCCCCACTCCTGAATATTGATGGCAAAATGTTGACATACCATAGTATAGGCCATTTTGGGGGGGGGGGGGGGGGGGGGGGGGGGGGGGGGGCTGTGACGCCTGTGACGCCTGTTTCAACAGTTAAAGGGGAGGTGTTGCTTAGTCATTCTACAGAAGGAAGTGCCCTATGTCTCGTTGAATGTATGTAAGAATGTATCAGAGATCATCGCTACATGTTATTTGGGGAACCCTGTCACAACTGCTATGAAAGATATAACATGATTGCTATCTTTCTGACATGATCTCCCATACAGTAAACATTTGCCAATGTAAATATAATATTTCCTCTGAGGGAAAATATAAAACATGAAATGCAACTGTATACCTCAGAGAATGTATAGCCTACTGTATATAGTGCAGTGTGTTGGAAATATGACTTTTGTAGGGGACTTATTTACATTCCATCTTCTCTTTTCCCAGCAAAACTTGACATTGCAACGAAAGTGATCATTGACAACCTTGGAAGGAGGTGGCGAGCATATGGCCGTAAACTTAGCTTGCCAGAGGCCAAACTGGACCATATCTCACAGAAGCACCCTAATGACCTGGAGGAGCAAGTGGTGGAGCTTTTGAAGGAATGGCGGAAAATGCACAAAGCTGAGGCCAAAACAGACACTTTGATAAAGGCCCTTCGCTCCTGTGATCAGAACTACACTGCTGATCTGATACAGACAGAACTTGAAAAACTTAAAGCCAATGGTGGACAGTGAAAGTGTGACGATCATCTTTTCTTAGGCCTTTGTTATTTTGTTGTTTACTCAATGGATTATTTATTCATTGCTTTCACAATGAGTTTGGAGCATTTATAAGATTCAGTAAATCACCACACATTGTTGGCAATATTGGTATACCAGTATACTCATGGACCAGTATAATTTTATGGAGAGTAGCCCAGTGCACTCTGGGTACATACATTCCTACTACGTACTGTAAAGGAATTTGGGAGAAACATGATTGAACTATGGATATTATAAAATTGTATAGATAATGTGCATTCAAATTTGATATTGATGTATCCACTGTTGAGATTAGTTAAACTTTGTTCAAAATAAGTCTGTTTCCCTCAAGCTGGTAAAAATGCTTTTCTAATGATTTAATGTTGAAGTAAACACAAAGGGGATTTGTTTATGATTGTATTCATGCCATTCCAATTTCAACAAAACTCACAAATGTTTGTTTGGGGTTACTGTCAAGATGTTCCATAGTTGCTGTAATACTTGTTCAAAGCATTAGAATACTTATGTTGGGTAAAGCATGTTGTATGGAGACATATTTGGAGAACTGTATTGAAATGGGAGGATCAACACAGATTAAGCTTTTGATTTCAGTTGATCATATATTTATTGTGATTATTAGAGGTTGCACAGCCTTGATGTTTTGAGGCAAATTACATTCTAATAGTTCTACCACTAGAGGTCACTCTACTCCTTCAGCGGAATGATCTTGAGTCCATCGGAAGTGAGACCACAGGTATCCAACTGTTTCTATTGGGGAGAAAAAATGTGTGATTATTTAATCCTACACATAAAGCTATGTCCATTGTGATATATTCTCCCACCTTCAATGTCGCAATTCTCACAGTTATTAAGCTCTAGATATATTACAGCTATATTAGCTCTGGGGAAGAGCAGCCTTGGCCTAGATTGAATCATCCAAACCCAAGTACTGTAAATTGTTCAGTGTGCCAGCACTCACAGCAGCCATACAGCCTGTTCAGCCTGTCGATGTCGTTCTTGCTCATCTGAGTGGCTTCGCCGAAAGACACATTGTTGTTGGGGATGGGCTCCATGGTGGGGCGGTTGTTCTTGGAGAAGGCATACCTGGAACCACACAAATCACAATGCAACACAATTTAGGCCTACTCAACAATGTCACTGCTGAAGCCACAGTATATTTTGGCCTGGATGAAAGTGCACTGAGGAATGGATGGAAATGTACGTATAGTAGGGGTCCATTACAGAAATGTTTGCAATTATTAGAAAGACATCACATAGCTGACCTCTCATACTGCATGACAGAGTTGTAGTCATAGGGAGTTCCTTGGTTCAGGGTGGCGATCTTGTCGAAGTTGTACTTCATGTCTGGGAGAAACAGATTAAAGACAAAATGTTCATAGAGCTGAGAGGCTGTGTCGCACCCTACTTTATGAGCAAGATCAATGATCAGTTACAATACTAAATAGAAATGAACAACTATAGATATATAGATTACACTACAGCTTGAAAAACAAAAAGCAGGTTTGCTGACAAGTATTATGCAGCCCCCAAAATATACAACTGAACAAATCCATTGTCTTTTGTTAGAATGAGCAGTTAGAGATAGAGGCACTCTCTTAACATGTAAAGTGAACGTCAGTTAAAGGGAAACAGGATAAACGCATGGTATCAAACCATCAATGATGTTCTCCCAGTAGACATGGATGTGGTTGTCACGGTCGCTGCGGGTCTGCTCATGGTTAAAGCCCAGGGCGTGGAGGAGCTCATGCTGGACGGTGCTGTGGTACAGGCAGCCCTGACGGGCCAGAGACACAGTCTGGGCATTACCCTGACGGCCAACATAAGAGTAGCACCTGGGAAGAAGAGCAGAGGAGGGTCAAGGTGCACCAATCCAAGGCCAGAAATAGGGCCTACCCTAATCATCTAATTCATTGTAAGTGTTTTAGGAAACCTCAGGGTAATGGGTTCATAAGAGATAAAGGTGGTGGGGATCACCTGATAGTGCAGGTTTGGAAAAACAATTTTTGTATGGATTATGATCCTCAAAGGGAAATTAAATTACATATGTATTGATGTGATATTCTAATTGTTTAATGATGTTATTTAAATTCAGGCTCACCCGCTGCGAGACTCAATGCTGAGATAGTCCCTCTCATTCTGGCGCTGGAAGAAGCGGATGCAGGTAGTTTCGGCGAAGGAGTCAAGACCACGCTGGATGATGGCTATCTCACGAGATGCTGTTGTAGAGATCAAATTAACAACAAGAGATAATCAAATTATTGTCGTGAAATTATTGTATCGCTTGTACAATATCTCAACATATGAAATTAAATGTACACAAAAGTGAACACTTACAGAAGTGGTTGGCAATAACATAGGGCACCCAGATTCTTCCATCACTGTACTTTTGCCACAGACACCAGGTGGCGGTGCAGGGGTCAGCATTCTTCTCAGAGGGCATGGCAATGTCACCCATCAGAGTAGGCTCATCGGCCTCGGGTGCTTGAGTAAAGAACATGGAGAACAGGTTACTCTGGGAGCTAGTCCCAAATAATTAATCTGCACGCTCTTTATTCCTTGAGCATTGAACCAACTTACTGAGGTCCCTGTTGGCTCTGGTCAGCAGCTCACCAACAGAGAGCTCAGCAGAGGTGTCTTCTTCCACAACATTCTCTGTAAGAAAGAACATTGGATCCATTAAGTCTGCTAAAACATTGTTTTTATTATTTATATGCTTGGTAATGTGAGATAGTGCCAAAACAGTTTTTTCTCACCTTCAAACTTTGGATGACAATGTCAAATACAAACAATGACAAAGGAGAATGCATATAAAATTAATATAGAGTATATGAACTCATGAAGAACACAATACATGAATATACATTGAGCTCCAAAGGTATTGGGACATTTGTTGTTGTTTTGGCTCTGTACTCCAGCATTTTGGATTTGAAATTATACAATCACTATGAGGTTAAAGTGCAGACTGTCAGCTTATATTTGAGGGTATGTTCATCCATATCACACATATTATACCCCCATGACCTGCTAATTAGACATGCTAACTTCTCACCATTACAATAATGGGAGTCTAGCATTTTTTGGGGGGGTATGATATTTGTGCGTCTGTAACTTTCTCACTCATAATTATTCACGATTCATTCAGGATTATCGGTAATCATGGTAGCATCCATATTAATGTAGAAGTGTTTAGAAACATATTCTATTCTTATTTACAATAAAAGTGTCTCCAAAATGACACAATACATTATTTACCATTAATTTCTATTGGGCACAAAATAATCTGAAACACAACCAAAACAAACAGCAAATGCATCCAACACATTTTTAGAGTCACAAACTTGATGTAGTCATTGCGTGCTAGGAATGTGGGACCAAATACTTAACTTTTTACTACGTGAATACACATAATACATGTTTGGTCCCCTAAAATGGGGGGACTATGTACAAAAGGTGCTGTAATTTCTAAATGGTTCACCCAATATGGATGAAAATACCCTAAAATTAAAGCTGACAGTCTGCACGTTAACCTCATGGTCACTGTATCATTTCAAATCCAAAGTGCTAGAGTACAGAGCCAAAACAACAAAACATGTGTCACTGTCCCAATACTTTTGGAGCTCACTATTTATTGTGTGAAGTATTTTTAAGGTCCCACTGTTACTGGGGTCCCAGTAGGTCCCAGTGTTACTTTGAATTTGCATTAACTGTTTGATTGAGTTTAGCAAAGCAGCGATCTTATGGCATGGTAGCTCCGTATCCTGTGTCACTCACCTCAGTCAGTTCCTCAGCCCAGGCAGAGGACACCAGCATCAGGGCCAGGAGACCCACAGTGAACTTGAACACAAACATGGCAGCAAAAGGACTGTAGGATAAATACAACCACATAGGGAAAACCAGCATTAAAACCAGCCATAGTGTTAGTCATTGAAGCTCACACATATACAGTATGAATATTGAGCACAGTCCTTACCTCAGAGCTTCGAGAAGGAATGGGTGAAATGGCAGTAGTTAGGGTCCATTTTTATATTCTTTCCTCAGGCATATACACGTAGATAATGGATTCCCAAATAAGGGAATATGGGTACAAAAATATGCTGACAGTGCAGGACATTAGGTGGGAATCTAATCCTTGAAACAGGTGTGAAACATGACATGTGTGAGGTGTGCATGTAAACTTTTTGTGTTCTTATGTTCGACCTTGAGGATATCAAAGCAGGTGTTCCCTTCTCTGTGTGCCATTTTCCTTTTCTAATTTCATTCATTGCTTTTCTCATATTCAGAAATAGTAGTTATACTTTGAGGTGTATAAAAACATAAAACATTGTTGATGGATCTTTTTCGTCATTTTCTCATTGAACAGAAATCAACTTATTTTTAAATACACAACATGTTGGCAATCTCCAAAAGACCCCTCAAATAACACACTATGAAATCTTCTGATGTAATATCTGCTGCGGTGAAATCTTTGTTGGCAGCCCATACACTCCATTATGTGTCAGTGTGTTCTCTCATTCAATATACTGTAGATATCACATTACTCTTGTGCACGTAGAGTAATCAAATGTTGTCTAATTCATAACAGGTCTTATACTGTAGGCCTATGGATGGGGCTAGAAGTAGCTTGCTATATCCTTATTGTTGTTAACTTTATTTTTCTCTATGGTGGCCTGATTTAGTCATTTGAATGTGTGCAAGAACACACTGGATAAGATTGTAAAGGTTTCGCTCTGGATAAGAGCGTCTGCTAAATGACTAAAATGTTAAATGTTTCCAGCAAGGTCATAGAGGGGCATCCGACCCAATTATCAGAGGTTTTTCAGAAATAGACTTAAGTAGTAGGAAAAACAAATAGGCTACCATACTTGACTGTACTGGTCTCTCCCGCTACAATGATTGTAACCTCCTCCCCTCATGTCATTGTTTCAGACTTCCAAAATGCAAAAAGTAACAGAACAACGTTACATTTCCTTTATCCTGTATAATAAAGGATTTTCTGTCTGTGGGATTTGCTATTATGGAACCCTTTCACAACCACTATGAGAAATAAATAGGCTACATTGTCACTGTCATCCCATATGATCTCCCATACAGTCCAGGTTGCTGCACATCAGGTGGGAATTCTGCAGGAAATCCTTGAAACGTGTGCGAAACATGACGTGTGTGAGGTGTGCATGTAAACATTTTGTACCATGACATCATATCATGGCTAAATATGTTTGACCTTGAGGATTTCCAAACAGGTGTGCCCTTCTCTGTGTGTCATTCTACCTTTTCAGGATGCATATAAGTAATTCAATTAATGAAGCCTCTTATTTAAAGTTAGATTTTCTTTCTGCTTTCATTCATTGCATTTTTTCATATTCAGAAATAGTAGCTATACATTGAGGTGTGACAGGTGTGTTACAAGTGTTAAAATGTATTGATGGATTTAAAAATGAAATACACATTTTCAAAAGGCCCCTCAAATAACATTTTTACATTTGAGTAATTTAGCAGACGCTAAAGCGAGTTACAGTAGTGAGTGCATACATTTTCATTCGCACTGGTCCCCCGTGGGAATCCAACCCACAACCATGGTGTTGCAAGTGCTAGTAAAACCAACTGAGCCACACGGGACCACAATAACACATTGTGAAATCTTCTGATGTTATATCTGCTGCTGTGAAAGTAGCTGTATCTCCTTATTGTTGTGTTTATATACTCATTCTTTCTCTATGGTGGCCTGGTTTAGTCATTTGAATGTGTGCAACAAGAACAGACTGGATAAGATTGTGAACCAACACAATTATCAGAGGTTTTTCAGAAATAGACTTAAGTAGTGATAGAAAATGGTAACACTTTAAAATAAGGTTCCATTTGTACAGGGTTTATAAAGGGTTTGTAATTCCGTTATTAACGGTTATCTAAAATCATTTGTAAATGCATTATAAACCATTAATTAATAGTGCGATAGCCAGTCGGTGCTTGCCAGATAGTGAGCCACTATTTACCTCCAGCTATTAACCATTTATAAATGCATTTACAAATGCGTATAATATTGAACCCTTATGTATCATCATGCAACCTTATTTTTTAATGGTTGCACAGTTGAACAATAGTTATTTTCTCGCTGTGTGATGCATTGTTGCTCTGTCACAGGAACAGAAATGGTTGGTTTTCAGACCAATGGTCAACTCCCATGATGCGTCTTGCCCCACGTTTCAAACTCTGATGATGCATTGGAACACTTGTTTATTCCAGGAATGAAGGCTTCATCTGAAGATTTCAAGCCATATTATTGGTGTGGTTTGCTAGTTTCTGAGAAATTCTCCCAAATTTGTGAGATCTACCAATCTGTGAAACACTCTTGAAATAAAGACGACCTGGAACGTGGGCAGAATTTTGTGTTGACACTGACATCATGTGACAGTGTGTCGGGAAAGGATGGACAGAAGTCGCAGTGTCGCTATATTTAGCGAGTATTCAGATCCCTCTAGCGACACATTTTCAAAAAAGCGACTAGCGACAAATCTAGCGACTTTTTCTGGTGTTATTGGAGACTTTTGGAGACTCTGACGTGAAAGCACGTATCGTTCTTACTCTTCTCAACGAGCAGCGGATGCTTTGTTACCCCCGTCCCAAAGCACTCACGGGCGGCCCAGTCCTGGCGCAGCAGTCCCTCCCAGCTGCAGTCAGAGCAAGAGATGTTCACCCCTCCGTGCCCAGACTGCAACTGAATCACGCATGCGGGAAGCCGCCACTGACTGATCCCGCCCTGGCTTACATTCAGGGTGGGATGTAAATGTAAAACATTAAAAAAAACAAGAATTGACAGAAGAAAGTTCATTTGTAGTTCTAAACATATTTAGGGTGTTTTTTACTCACTTTTGTCTCTCCCACGAAGTTATTCCTCTCTCCTACAGCATCCATCACAATTACATGCACATGGCCAATTATGCAAATTAGGTGATGACGTCATTTAGCGACTACTAGCGACTTTTAGGACAGCCAATAGCTACTTTCCTTACTGAGGAGTTGGCAACACTGCAGAAGTGTGCAAAGGCCATTCAGTGTTGCCAACTTAGTGACTTTGCCGCTATATTTAGCGAGTTTTCAGACCCCTCTAGCGACACATTTTCAAAAAAGCAACTAGCGACAAATCTAGCGACTTTTTCTGGTGTTATTGGAGACTTTTGGCGACTGACGTGAAAGCACGTATCGTTCTTACTCTTCTCAACGAGCAGCGGGTGCTTTGTTACCCCCGTCCCAAAGCACTCACAGGCGGCCCAGTCCTTGCGCTGCAGTCCCTCCCAGCTGCAGTCAGAGCAGGAGATGTTCACCACTCCGCGTCCAGACTGCAAATGAATCACGCATGCGGGAAGCCGCCGCTGGCTGATCCCGCCCTGGCTTACATTCAGGGTGGGATGTAAATGTAGGGTGTTTTTTAATCACTTTTTGTCTCTCCCACAACGTTATTCCTCTCTCCTACAGCGTCCATCACAATTACATGCACATGGCCAATTATGCAAATTAGGTGATGACGTCATTTAGCGACATCTAGCGACTTTTAGGACAGCCAATAGCTACTTTCCTTACTGAGGAGTTGGCAACAATGCATACAGTCTGAGATTAGATTGTGCGAAATAAACTACCTAGCTAGCTGGGAAACGTAAACTAGCTAGCATTACAGTTGAAGTCTGAAGTTCACATACACTTAGGTTGGAGTCATTTAAACTTGTTTTTCAACCACTCCACAAATTTCTTCTTAACAAACTATAGTTTTGGAAAGTCGGTTAGGACATCTACTTTGTGCATGACACAAGTAATTTTTCCAACAATTGTTTACAGACAGATTATTTCACTTATAATTCACTGTATCACAATTTCAGTGGGTCAGAAGTTTACATACACTAAGTTGACTGTGCCTTTAAACAGCTTGGAAAATTCCAGAAAATGACATCATGGCTTTAGAAGCTTCTGATAGACCCATGGGGCGGCGCACAATTGGCCCAGCGTCGTCTCGGGTAGGGGAGGGAATGGCCGGCAGGGGATGTAGCTCAGTTCGTAGAGCATGGCGTTTGCAACGCCAGGGTTGTGGGTTCGTTTCCCACGGGGGGTATAAAAATAAATTTTTTAAAATAAAATAAAAAAAGTAATGTATGCACTAACTGTAAGTCGCTCTGGATAAGAGCGTCTGCTAAATGACTAAAATGTAAATGTAAATGATAGGCTAATTGACATCATTTGAGTCAATTGGAGGTGTACCTGTGGATGTATTTCAAGGCCTACCTTCAAACGCAGTGCCTCTTTGCTTGACATCATGGGAAAATCAAAAGAAATCAGCCAAGACCTCAGAAAAGAAATTGTACACCTCCACAAGTCTTGTTCATCCTTGTGAGCAATTTCCAAACGCCTGAAGGTACCACGTTCATCTGTACAAACAATAATACATTTACATTACATTTTAGTCATTTAGCAGACGCTCTTATCCAGAGCGACTTACAGTTAGTGAGTGCATACATTATTTTATTTTTCATACTGGCCCCCCATGGGAATGGAACCCACAACCCTGGCGTTGCAAACGCCATGCTCTACCAACTCTACATTCCCTCCCCTACCCTGGACGACGCAGGGCCAATTATGCGCCGCCCCATGGGTCTCCCGGTCGCGGCCGGCTACGACAAAGTATAAACACCATGGGACCACGCAGCCGTCATACCGCTCAGGAAGGAGACACGTTCTGTCGCCTAGAGATGAGCATACTTTGGTGCAAAAAGTGCAAATCAATCCCAGAACAACAGCAAAGGACCTTGTGAAGATGCCAGAGGAAACAGTTACAAAAGTATCTATATCCACAATATGACGAGTCCTGTATCGACGTAACCTGAAAGGCCGCTCAGCAAGGAAGAAGCCACTGCTCCAAAACCACCATAAAAAAGCCAGACTACGGTTTGCAACTGCACATGGGGACAAAGATCGTACATTTAGGAGAAATGTCTTCTGGTCTGATGAAACAAAAATAGAACTGTTTGGCCATAATGACCATCCTTATGTTTGGAGGAAAAAGGGGGTTGTTGCAAGCCGAAGAACACCATCCCAACCATGA
The DNA here is from genome assembly GCF_964263955.1 of Coregonus lavaretus. Taxonomy (NCBI): domain Eukaryota; kingdom Metazoa; phylum Chordata; class Actinopteri; order Salmoniformes; family Salmonidae; genus Coregonus; species Coregonus lavaretus. Next base: position 6,320,114 of record NC_140024.1, on the reverse strand, counting down.
AGCACGGGGGTGGCAGCATCATGCTGTGGGGGTGCTTTGCTGCAAGAGGGACTGGTGCACTTCACAAAATAGATGGCATCATGAGGAAGGAAAATTATGTGGATATATTGAAGCAACATCTCAAGACATCAGTCATCCAAATGGACAATGACCCCAAGCATACTTCCAAAGTTGTGGCAAAATGGCTTAAGAACAACAAAGTCAAGGTATTCCCACGGGGGGCCAGTATGAAACAAATACAAATAAAAATGTATGCACTAACTGTAAGTCGCTCTGGATAAGAGCGTCTGCTAAATTACTAAAATGTAAATGTAAAAAATGTATTGGAGTGGCCATCACAAAGCCCTGACCTCAATCCTATAGAAAATGTGTGGGCAGAACTGAAAAAGCGTGTGCGAGCAAGGAGGCCTACAAAGCTGACTCAGTTACACCAGCTCTATCAGGAGGAATGGGCCAAAATTCACCCAACTTATCGTAGGAAGCTTGTGGAAGGCTACCCTAAACGTTTGACCCAAGTTAAACAATTTAAAGGCAATGCTGCCAAATACTAATTGAGTGTATGTAAACTTCTGACCCACTGGGAATGTGATGAAAGAAATAAAAGCTTAAATAAATAATTCTCTCTACTATTATTCTGCCATTTCACATTCTTAAAATAAAGTGGTGATCCTAACTGACCTAAGACAGGGAATTTTTACTAGGATTAAATGTCAGGAATTGTGTGTCACGCTCTGGCTCCGGGACTTTGTATGTTGAGCCAGGGTGTGTTCGTTTCGTGGTGTTCTGTTTGGTTGGGTTGTTCTATGTGGTTGTATTTCTTTGTTTGGATGAGTGACTCCCAATCAGAGGTAACAAGTGTCAGCTGTTGGCTCGTTGTCTCTGATTGGGAGCCATATTTAAACTGTCTGTTTTCACCTTGTGTTTGTGGGTTTTTGTTCCGTGTCGGTGTGTTAACCGTTGGACTTCACGAGTCGTGTTTTGTTTGCTTTGTTAGAAACTTTAATTAAATAAAGTCATGTTTCTTTCACACGCTGCGCCTTGGTCTACTACTCCTTACCCAGACGATCTTGACAGAAAAACCCACCATACAAAGACCAAGCAGCGTGTCCAGGAACACACGCAGGAGGTGACGCTGGTGGATGTCCTCCTCGGTTGGGGGCAGATTACCGAGGAGGAGGCCGTCCGGTACCGGAAGGCGATGAAGGGGGAGACCCAGGCAGGAGTGGAGAAGCGGCGTCAACCGGGCCGTGGTCGGAAAGGCGAGAGGCACCCCCAATAATTTTTTAGGGTGGGGCACACGGCATGGGCGACTGGGCAGCAGGAAGCTGCCACAGGGCGAATTGGGAGATTAAGAGAGGAGGCCACCGGCTTTTGGGGGCCAGAAGGCAGGTTGGTGGAGCCTGGATGGAGAGCAGAGCCAACTCCCCGTACTCAGGCATGGCAGCATGAGACTGGGCAGGTTCCGCGGTATGCGGAGATGCGCACTGTGCCGCGAGTGGTCCGGCATATTCCGGTACGTCCTGTGCGAGCACCCCGCACGTGTTGTGCGAAGGTGGGCATGCAGCCAGGACGGAGTGTGCCGGCTCAGCGCTCGCGGCCTCCAGTGCCTCTCCTCGGTCCCGGATATCCTGCGCCAGTGTCACGTGCTGTTATGCCAGTACGGGTACACAGCCCTGTACGTCCTGTGCTGATGCCTCACACAGAGTGTGTGAAGGTAGGTATTCAGCCAGGACGGGTTGTGGCAGCTCTTCACTCCAGGTCTCCTATCCGTCTCCATAGACCAGCCCGGCCTGTTCCTGCTCCACGCACCAAGCCTACGGGGTGCGTCGTCAGCCCGGCCCGGCCTGTCCCTGCTCCACGCACCAAATCTACGGTGTGCGTCGCCAGCCCTGCCCGGCCTGTTCCTGCTCCACGCACCAAGCCTACGGGGTGCGTCGTCAGCCCGGCCCGGCCTGTCCCTGCTCCACGCACCAAACCTACGGTGTGTGTCGCCAGCCCTGTCCGGCCTGTTCCTGCTCCACGCACTAAGCCTACGGTGTGCGTCGCCAGCCCAGCCCGGCCTGTTCCTGCTCCACGCACCAAGCCTACGGGGTGCGTCGTCGGCCTGGTCCAGCTCGTTCCTGCTACTCGCACCAAGCCAAGGGTGCGAGTCGTCAGCCTGATCCAGCCCATTCCTGCTACTCGCACCAAGCCAAGGATGCGAGTCGTCAGCCTGGTGAGGTCCGTTCCGGCTCCACGCACCAAGCCAAGGGTGCGTATCGTCAGCCAGGTCCGGTCCGTTCCTGCCTCACGCGCCAAGCCAGGGGTGCGCGTCGTCAGTCCGGTGCCTGATCAGGTCAGCTACTCCACTACGGAGTTTGAGCAATCCACTCCGTCTATGTCCGGTCCAGATCCAGCCAGCGGGGTCAGACCGGACCGGGGGCGCTACGGGGGGATTGTGGAAGGGTGGTGGTCAAGCCCGGAGCCGGAGCCGCCTCCGAGGAGAAATGCCCACCCAGCCCTCCCCTGTTTGGGGTTTTGAGGCGCGGTCGCAGTCCGCGCCTTTAGGGGGGGGTACTGTCACGCTCTGGCTCCGGGACTTTGTATGTTGAGCCAGGGTGTGTTCGTTTCGTGGTGTTCTGTTTGGTTGGGTTGTTCTATGTGGTTGTATTTCTTTGTTTGGATGAGTGACTCCCAATCAGAGGTAACGAGTGTCAGCTGTTGGCTCGTTGTCTCTGATTGGGAGCCATATTTAAACTGTCTGTTTTCACCTTGTGTTTGTGGGTTTTTGTTCCGTGTCGGTGTGTTAACCGTTGGACTTCACGAGTCGTGTTTTGTTTGCTTTGTTAGAAACTTTAATTAAATAAAGTCATGTTTCTTTCACACGCTGCGCCTTGGTCTACTACTCCTTACCCAGACGATCTTGACATTGTGAAAAACTGAGTTTAAATGTATTTGGCTAAGGTGTATGTAAACTTCCGACTTCAACTGTATGTAAAACCTAAAATGTATTTTTTAATATAGGAATTCTGCTAGACGATTTAGCATGAGGTCATCTTTGGCATGATATAGTTAGCTAGCTAAGTAGATCATGTTTGCTGGCTATGTAGCTTCACTAGCTAACATCAACATGACAGAATTTCCATGCAATTTGATTAGCTAGCTTTTTGGATTAGCACACTAGCTAGCTAGTTATCTAACCTTTGAACTCAGGTACTGTCTAGATAGGTAGCTGGTACAGTGGCTTGCGAAAGTATTTACCGCCCTTGGCATTTTTCCTATTTTGTTGCCTTACAACCTGGAATTAAAATGGATTTTTGGGGGGTTTGTATCATTTGATTTACACAACATGCCTACCACTTTGAAGAAGCAAAATATGTTTTTATTGTGAAACAAACAAGAAATAAGACAAAAAAAACAGAACTTGTGTGCATAACTATTCACCCCCCCAAAGTCAATACTTTGTAGAGCCTGCTTTTGCAGAAATTACAGCTGCAAGTATCTTGGGGTATGTCTATATAAGCTTGGCACATCTAGCCACTGGGATTTTTGCCCATTCTTCAAGGCAAAACTGCTCCAGCTCCTTCAAGTTGGATGGGTTCCGCTGGTGTACAGCAATCTTTAAGTCATACCACAGATTCTCAATTGGATTGAGGTCTGGGCTTTGACTAGGCCATTCCAAGACATTTAAATGTTTCCCCTTTAACCATTCAACTGTTGCTTTAGCAGTATGCTTAGGGTCATTGTCCTGCTAGAAGGTGAACCTCCATCCCTGTTTCAAATCTCTGGAAGACTTAAACAGGTTTCCTTTTTAGAATTTCCCTGTATTTAGCGCCATCCATCATTCTTTCAATTCTGACCAGTTTCCCAGTCCTTGCCGATGAAAAACATCCCCACAGCATGATGCTGGGGATGGTGTTCTCGGGGTGATGAGAGGTGTTGGGTTTGCGCCAGACATAGCATTTTCCTTGATGGCCAAAAAGCTCAATTTTAGTCTTATCTGACCAGAGTACCTTCTTCCATATGTTTGGGGAGTCTCCCACATGCCTTTTGGCGAACACCAAACGTGGTTGCTTATTTTTTTCTTTAAGCAATGGCTTTTTTCTGGCCACTCTTCCGTAAAGCCCAGCTCTGTGGAGTATACGGCTTAAAGTGGTCCTATGGACAGATACTCCAATCTCCGCTGTGGAGCTTTGCAGCTCCTTCAGGGTTATCTTTGGTCTCTTTGTTGCCTCTCTGATTAATGTCCTCCTTGCCTGGTCTGTGAGTTTTGGTGGGCGGCCCTATCTTGGCAGGTTTGTTGTGGTGCCATATTCTTTCCATTTTTTAATAATGGATTTAATGGTGCTCCGTGGGATGTTCAAAGTTTCAGATATTTTTTTATAACCCAACCCTGATCTGTACTTCTCCACAACTTTGTCCCTGACCTGTTTGGAGAGCTCCTTGGTCTTCATGGTGCCGCTTGCTTGGTGGTGCCCCTTGCTTAGTGGTGTTGCAAACTCTGGGGCCTTTCAGAACATTTGTATATATACTGAGATCATGTGACACAGATTGCACACAGGTGGACTTTATTTAACTAATTATGTGACTTCTGAAGGTAATTGGTTGCACCAGATCTTATTTAGAGGCTTCATAGCAAAGGGGGTGAATACATATGCACGCACCACTTTTCCGTTATTTATTTTTTAGAATTTTTTGAAACAAGTTATTTTTTTCATTTCACTTCAAGCTAGCTTGCATCATTTGTCAGCACACTAGTGCTGAACAATGAGTGCTTTTTGAGGTCGGTTCGGTTTCGGTTCAATTATTAAAAAAATTAATCAGGGTTTTCGATTCAGGTTTTTATTCTTTTTTTAGACATTAATTGCACTATGCATTATGTGGGTTGAATGCTGTAACAACACTGAATAAAACAATTAATACAAGTCCCATGATGGTAGTGACTGCCATTACTGCTTATCACTTATTAACCATAATTTATTTGACATTACTTTACTTCTTTAATTTGATTCCTTTATTATTTCATTCCAAGTCATCGCATCTCTATAGAGCTGCTGCCTATGCTGTCTAACAAAATCATAATTTTAGTAGTTCTTCAAAGTAAATAAGGCATACTTATATGACTGCTGAATACCAACTAGATCAGGCATTTTCAGGCTCAGGAAGCAACTCCTTTCTATCCCTCTCAATCGCATGTTCTTTCTTCTCTCAGTCTCTGTGTCTGCTCCGCAAAGACCAGACAAGTTTAAGTGGGCGTGCAATGAATTATGGTCATTGTAGTTAATTACCGCGTTTTCTGTGCTAAACTTTGAATGCTGATTGGTTAAAACCGCATTCTAGCCAGTGTCTATTCCACAAGTTACCACAGGCTAAATCTATGACGTTAACATGCCTATTTACTCTGTTCCATCTGACTGTGCAAAACGCTTTCTCATCAGCCCAGCAAAGCAATTTATAAACTTGATCTCCACTATAAAAAGCATCTAGACATTATCTCACATTTCTTTTAGATTAACATTTAGTTTTCAACAGCAGAGATTTGTATAAACCTTGTCTGTCGCTCCGACATTTGCAACATTGTTTCAATATTCGAATACGATCTCCAGCTGTCCCATAGTATTGAACATGTTGGGACGAGAGACAGGAAGGCAGTGTTTCTCAGCCAGTCTAAATCATGAATCAGCTGGCATCATTTTTATGGATATATATACAAAGAAAATGTAAATGTAAATAATATAAAAGGAAACGAAATGCAGCTAGTTTCAGTCTTTCCAGCTTCAGTTTGAAGTGATTGTGTTAGCTGTGTTGTTGGCTAGCTCCTCTGAAGTGAGCACATTTTCTATGCCAGGCAAAATTGCGCCTCATTAGCTCATTTTTATGGATGTATCCAAATAAATGTCACTAGAAAACAGCTTTAACAAATGCAAATGCAGCTACTTTGCTGTTATTCTGGCTTTTGACGTGACTGTAAGTTAGCCATAATTGGCTAGCTCGCAAGCAAGGGATAAGAACGTTGCCAGCCAGTATGGCAATGGAATATTTAGAACGAACGACTGGGTCACGTCCATAGATACAGGACAAAAAGACTGAACGACTGGGTCACTTCTCTGGCAACTGAACCGATAGAACGAACGACCAGCTGGTTTGGGTAGCAACCCTAGATTTGTGTCGGGACTATATCTTGTGGAAGGATGAAATAGTATGAATAAATTAATACAAATAAAGTTTTTAATGAAAATATGTCAATCATTATTTGAATATGTTGGTAACCTGTTGTATAAAGTGATACTGCCCTCAAAGCCGGTGTTTGGAGGATATATTGGCACGGTTGGCCGGCACTCGACTTTGTCTCAGGCCTAACAACACCCGTGCAACTATATCCTCCAAACACTGTCTTCTCTGGCATTATGACTTAAACTCCCTACTACATCGCACAGTTCAGGCTTCATCTGATTTATCTCTAAATCAGATGAAGCTCACAGAAAGAAATGTAACCCATGTCAGTCAATTAGTTGTTTAAAAAACGAAAAATAACCAACATGTTGGTTAATCACTCAGCACTACAGTACACTAGTGGTAACAATTTTAACACTAACTTACTAGCTAGTGTATTAGCAAAAATTGTGATAACTAGCTAACCCCTTTAATCTGTGGTAGCTAGCTATTAGTGTTAGCAAGTAATGTTAAACACTAGCTAGCTATTATTATTATTAGCTAGCAGTAGATAACATAACAAGCTAAGCCTAAATTGTATAAATCATGATAATGAGGATAGTAGAGTTATGTGTAGCTAGAGTGTCTATGATAAATTGTCATATATTCCTCTTCTCTCCCAGATATTCCCATAAGGTCTTAGATTCCAGGATGGGGAAATGCTTAACAAGAAAGACACAAAATGGGACCATGAGACCCTATGTTAATGTTGTATTTTTAAATAGTTAATCTGTTGTCAATTTCTATTCTGACTTAATGTTAAAAAGGGGAGAAAATACAACCCCTGTTTATCTGATGGGGAATGTTAAAAAGGGGAGAAAATACAACCCCTGTTTATCTGATGGGGAATGTTAAAAAGGGGAGAAAATACAACCCCTGTTTATCTGATGGGGAATGTTAAAAAGGGAGAAAATACAACCCCTGTTTATCTGATGGGGAATGTTAAAAAGGGGAGAAAATACAACCCCTGTTTATCTGATGGGGAATGTTAAAAAGGGAGAAAATACAACCCCTGTTTATCTGATGGGGAATGTTAAAAAGGGGAGAAAATACAACCCCTGTTTATCTGATGGGGAATGTTAAAAAGGGAGAAAATACAACCCCTGTTTATCTGATGGGGAATGTTAAAAAGGGGAGAAAATACAACCCCTGTTTATCTGATGGGGAATGTTAAAAAGGGGAGAAAATACAACCCCTGTTTATCTGATGGGGAATGTTAAAAAGGGGAGAAAATACAACCCCTGTTTATCTGATGGGGAATGTTAAAAAGGGGAGAAAATACAACCCCTGGTTATCTGATGTAACATGGGTTACTAATCTGTAGCCTATACATTTTAGTCATCCATTTTAGTCATTTTAGTCATAGTATACCAATGATAGGCCACAGATTTTGAGACACTGCAATCAACAAAAAATCCCAATGTATCCTTCTATTAAATTACATTTTGTTCTTTCTGTGTATTGCATATTTGAGGAGATTATATGCCGTTATAAATATTTGCAACTCATTCATAAATTGCCAGAAGTTTTCCACTTTCTTTTAAGGTATATTTTTTGAAGTTATAAATATTGGTAGGCCTAACTCATTAATAAAATGGTCAGTAGGTTTCCACTTTCTTTAAAGATATATTTTCAGCAATTATAAATGTTGCTAACTCTTTTGTTAATGTGTAAGGGTTGGTGTGAGGTGTGACCCAGGTGCGGTGCAGGATAGACAGTAGGCAAAGATGGTGAAACAAGGATCTTTCCTTGTGGTCCCAAAGCCAGGATACAAAATAACGGACTTATCATGAAAAATAAAGGTGGAGCAAATTGGTCTCCAAAAACAGTCTGACAGCAAACACTTCTCATGTACCTGTACTTCCGTCTCGTGATCAGACACTGATTCGTACTGCTTGACATCAAGAAACTAGCAGAGAAAACTGAGCAAGGGAACACAGGGAAGTGAGGGCATAAATACACAGGGGAACAGATAGACACAGGTGACACCAATAGGATGATGATTAGTCCCGACTGTGAGTGAGGAGGTGCCTAAGGTTGTCGGAGGATGACACCTAGTGGGTCGCTCCGGAACTGCGACCCCCTCCTGTAACATTAATGGTCAGTGGATTGCCACTTTAAAATAAGGTATAATTTTATCAGCTATAAATGTTGATAACTCAGTTATAAATGTTCATAGGTCTGTCACTTTAAAATACGGTATACTTTTAGCAGTTATAAATGTTGATAACTCAGTTATAAATGTTTGTTGGTCTGTCACTTTAAAATAAGGTATACTTTTAGCAGTTACTGTATACATGTGGGTAAATAATTTATAAATGATTTGAGAGTTCCCTCAGAGCTTAGACATACTGTATTTATAGGCAGTGTTGGGTAATCATCACTACATACATGAGAGATGATTCAACACGTTGTTAAACATATTCAGTCAATGAATAGTGGGTATGAAGACCAAAACATTCAACGTTGTGAGATGATAGCTCCTCCACTGTTTCACCAACCGAAGGTATTATGTGTGTTGATATAATCTGGTAAGGGGTAATATACTAGGAATGATGATTGAATAATATCCTGGATACTACTTTGGCCAGGGCATCAGGGTTTCAAAGGTGGGTCAAGACACATCATTAAAACCAACCTCTTCTCTTCCTGGGACAGAGCACCAATACATCACACCCAAAAGTGAGAAAATAGCTATTGTTCAACTGTGCAACTATTGAAAATAAGGTTGCATGATGATACATAAGGGTTAATCGTATAAGCATTTGTAAGTGCATTTATAAATGGTTAATAACTGGAGGTAAATATTGGCTCACTATTTGGCAAAAACTCACTAGTTATTGCACTATTTTGACCGATGCGATATAACCGTTTATTAATGGTCTATAATGCCTTTACAAATGATTAAACAATCCTTAATAACGTCATTATAAACCCTTTAGAAATGGAACCTTGTCGTAAAGTGTTACCGAAAAAATAAATAGGCTACTATCATTGAATGTGCTCCCTCATGTCGTTGTTTCAGACTTCCAAAATGCAAAAGTTAAATTTCCTTTATCCTGTATAATAAAGGATTTTCTGTGCGTGTGGGAGTTGGGACGTGTGTTATTACTGTAGGCTTTGGTGAGATAGACTTGTTAAAATACAAAAGGTTTTAGTTTTACTCACTATACCAATTGGACACCTGTGCACGTTATATGATAATCACCATCAATGTACCATTTGCAATCAGAAAAATCAACATAAACCAAAACAAACATAGAGCGTTCTATCAAATACACCTTATTACACATGTTTATTGTGATAATGCTTCAGTAGTCTACAGTACTTTGCTTTGCCATACCAATGTTATATCTATGATAAGCTATGTCCGATCTGATATACAGACGTAAAGATATACTTGCACAAAAAAATGGTTATCTGCATCTCAATTCATTCTTTCAGCATTACATATCATTTGTTGAGTTCATGTTCAAAAGTCGAAAAGCAAGCTATAACTGCAGTTACAATCCTCAGCAGACGCTCTACCATCGCACTTATCAAATCACTCCAACGGCTGTCCCGCTAATAAAAGAGAAGGGAAAGAGAAAATATAATTAGAATTAACATACTGTATTACTGCCTTTTGCGTTGATGGTGCTCAAGGCTTTAAAAAATAAGGTGTACACCCATTTATAACAGTATAAAAACTGAATATTACTACGTTCAATTCAAATACTATATTCCCAAATATTTCTAATTGATTGAGCGACGATGGGGTGAAGCTTACAGGCAGGTACAATAATCACAACTTTTATTCTTCACAGTTATGATAAACAGGTCTTCTTAAAATAGCACTTACTGCAGTTGTAGAGACGGTTGATCCGCAGAATATCAATCGGGCTCATCTGAGTTGCTCTGCCAATAACTGCATTATTGTCAGGGATTGGAAGAATGGTGGGCTGTGTGTTCCTGGAGAAGGCAAACCTGGAACCAGACAACATAGGGCAGAAAGCTCTCACGCCATCAATTGAAATTAGAGGATGACATGAGTAGACTATGAAAGGGAAAATGATTTATCTTATTTTATGTAACATTACAGCTGTTATTGTAGTAAAGAAAACCTTTATATTAATTCCCTCAACTTACCTTGAGTAGTGCATGACAGAATTATAGTCATATGGAGTACCCAAGTTAATCGTGTCGATCTTTCTGAAATTGAATTCCATTCCTAGGATGGAAAATGTATGATAAATAATTTTCTTACACATTATAATAACTTTCATGAGTAAGCTTATAAAGAAATGCTTTACAGATTATGAATGTTATAAATGCTTATTAATTGTAAAGCTTATAATGCTTACAAATCCTTGTCAATGTTTCTACATGTTTACAAATAATTAAATACTAATGTATTATTATTATAATCAAATAGTAGTACACTATAAATAGTTTAATCAAGCTTTTCCATTAATATTATTAAAGTGTTTCTAAGATTTCTTACTCAAAATGGGCAGGAATAATATTTACATATGTTGTACACAATAGTATTTATTATTTCCCTATGAAATTGTTTCAATATATATATATTTTAAAGCCAGCATCCATGGACGTAGAAAGCACTAACCAGGAATAATGTTCTGAGTCAGGATCTGAACATTGCTATCACGGTCACTGCGTGTTTGCTCGTGGTTGAAGCCCAAGGCGTGCAGCAGTTCATGCTGCACCACAGACAGAAAGACACATCCGTTCCTACTAAGAGACACCACCTGGCCATTGCCCCGGCGTCCAATAAACGAGAAACAGCTGCAAACAAGGGTGTATACGGAAGACAAGGTCATTTCTAAAAGCGATAGAGTATTATTTGTATGTAGCAATAACAGTAAAGTATATAGTCAAGTAAATACTAAGTAAATAAGAGTGGCAGAAGACAAGTATAACAGGCCTAGCAATGTAATGTGCAGTGGTCATACCCTGATTGAGACTGGATGTCCACAAAGTCCCTCTGATTGGTTCGGGGAAAGAATCGGATGCAGGTTGATGCAGCAAAGGTTTGCAGGCTACCTTCAATTACGGACCTCTCCCGGGCCGCTGCTCAATGGAGCGATAAGAAAGTCCGAAACTCAACACACACGTGCACACAGACTCATATAATATAGTAAAACCAAACCATTAGGCTCAGCATAAACTCATTTCAGAGAACAAAATACTTACAGTATTGATTAGAGATCACAAAGGGCACATAAACGTTCCCATCAGAGGACTTCTGCCACTTGCAGCCACGAGCTGTGCAGGGGTCAGCGTTCATGAACCCAGTATCTACTGCGATGTCCCCAAACATGACTAGTGGCTCATCAAGTCTTTGTCCTAGAAAACAACACCATGTGAAGGTTATTATCTGTTTTTCATTCTTGATGTCATTAAATATAGAGTAGGAACATACAGACTGCCTTACCAAGATTTTTGTTGGCCTTCTCAATGAGGGTTGAAGCAGAAAATTCATCCTCCTCAACGCTGTTGGTTCTGGTGCTGTCTGTAGAATGGGATAAAAATGATCTTAAATGCAACTGTGTCCTTAATAACTAATATAATAATAAGATAATATATGTAATTTACATTATAACAATGAATGATTAATAAAACCAGGTTTAGATGACATGATACAATGCTTATAAAGACAGGATGAGCATACCAATTTCCATGTCATCTTCACTCCTTTCAAATGAAGCTTTCTGTATGGCAATAGCAGAAGGAAATATGTTCAAATTTGTTTAAAAGTCACATAATTCAGCATCATGCAAAGCTTTTTCCCAATAGTCTCAGATAGACCCTTACCCATGTAGATCGGCCCTGAACTGAGCAGAGAACAGCGATGAAAACAGTCAGCACGAAGACGGGTGCCATGGTGAATGACTGCAGGATGCCCAGGATCAGTCTGTTGTGAACATGATAGACCCGCAGTTTATATACTGTAGGCTGACAGATGCTGTGGTCTCTCAGTATATTGGAAAATTGCAAAAGCACAGCAGATGTTAACCAATTCAACCAAAGTCTTGCTTCAAGATGTTAAAAAAAAATGTTTCTCAAATCTTGGGAATGTGGTTTTGTGATGTCCAGTCAGTTATAATCTTGCACACGCTTATATGTCATGGGTAATTAATAAGATAAATACTATACAACTGCACTATAACGGAAGGATGCCATTGAACTAAAATATTGGAAACAACTAAATGAGAGCTTGCATAAAGGAATAAGAACACTCAGGTCACACAGTAATGAGATTTATTTTTACTAAAGAAAAATTACTTTTAAGAGGACAGAATAGTAGCCTGACTGATATTTCTCAGGTGGGCAGTCCATATGCCCCATGTCTGATATTTGGACTTGGACAGAAGAGCCAGAGTTTCTGAGGATGCTGGTGGGGATGTAGTTTTAAAGCAGTAAAGGGGGCCATGCCATGAAGAGCCTTGTATGTGATTACAAATATTTTGTAGTATATTTTGATCCTATGCAGCCATATACGTTTTCAAGAACCAATAATGGGGTCTCATTATATGGTCACTTGAGAACTTGGTCAGTAACACCATATTCAAACTCTATTGCAGTCCAGTTAGGAGGTTACATAGGTATCAGTGAACGTTATGCAGACATGACAGATGCAGATGGCATGTGGCAGGTTGAGACTGTTATGCAAACTCTCGAAAGGTGGTTTATGTTATGAAATCAATGTTGAAATACTACCCTTCATGTTTTGCTTTGTTCCTGTATTGTCTTTGTGAAAACTGTTGCATGATGTTTGCAGATTTTAGGTTTGAGTACACACTTGCAAAGGTATTCAATCTGGCCATGGGAGTTTTAATGTTAAAAAACACAGAAGGAAATAAATATTGTACATTATGTTGTCATCATATCAAACCTCTACCACGTGAGAGACAGCAAAAAAAGTATTTTAAAATATCTTCAGTTAATTGCACATCATTGTGGTTTCATTGCACACCCACATGAAGAAACTCATCCAGAAAAAACTCAGAGACTTTACATGATTTTACATGACTTTACATGATTTTTTGTACAAAAAATATACATTAAAGATAAAATAAAAGATAGAAGATACATTAAAAATAAAATAAGATAGCAATTAAAAACAGAAACCTAAAGTGATGAATATAAAATCTAAAAAATTAACTTAACTGTACATAAAGTAATAGTCAACAAAATGCATATTTAAAGCTTTTTCTATGTTCATAACTTGCTACTAACAATAATTCCCTAAAGGAACTACAACATCAATCTAACAATCAACCCACAGGTAGGGCTTTTATTCATTGTTTTCAATCAAAAATATTCTGGAAGTGCATAGTTGTACATTTGTCAAATTGATGGGCAGTGTTCCTCCTCAACCCCTTCACAACATCCCTCCCCAACTCCAACCCACATTCTCCAAACACTCAGGTGACCATCGAAAAAGGCATTTCATTGTGAGTAGTTCTTTTAGAGTATTTAAGAACAATGATAAGAAAGTTGCTACCTACCAGCTTGTTGATGTCTAACTAACACAGTAACTACTGTCTTGTGTTTCTGAGCCATTTAGTCATGTTTTATTTATAACCAAAATCCTATCAAAGCCACAATTACATCATGTCTGTTTTATCTTCCATTATGCAAGGTGAAGTAGATAATTATGTGAATGATGGCACTGTGGTTAAAATAACAATTTCCATTCGAATGCCCTTCTGTTTTTGTTTTTTTATTAGATTATTTTATTAGATTTATTAGGATCCCCATTAATCAAATCAAATCAAATTGTATTTGTCACATGCGCCATATACAACAGGTGTAGACCTTACAGTGAAATGCTTACTTACAAGCCGTTAACCAACAATGCAGTTTTAAGAAAAATAAGTGTTAAGTAAAAAACAGATAAGTAAAAGTAAAAAAATTAAAATAACAACTAATTAAAGAGCAGCAGTAAAATAACAGTAGCGAGGCTATATACAGGGGGTACCGGTACAGAGTCAGTGTGCGGGGGCACAGGTTAGTCAAGGTAATTTAGGTAATATGTACATGTAGGTAGAGTTAAAGTGACTATGCATAGATAATAAACAGAGAGTAGCAGCAGCGTAAAAGAGGGGGGCAATTCAATCTTAGTTCTGTATTGACGCTTTGCCTGTTTGATGGTTCGTCGGAGGGCATAGCGGGATTTCTTATAAACGTCCGGGTTAGAGTCCCGCTCCTTGAAAGCGGCAGCTCTACCCTTCTTAGTGTGGATGTTGCCTGTAATCCATGGCTTCTGGTTGGGGTGGCAGGAAGCTTGGCCCCAGTGATGTACTGGGCCGTACGCACTACCCTCTGAAGTGCCTTGTGGTCGGAGGCCGAGCAGTTGCCATACCAGGCAGTGATGCAACCAGTCAGGATGCTCTCGATGGTGCAACTGTATAACTTTTTGAGGATCTGAGGACCCATGCCAAATCTTTTCAGTCTCCTGAGGGGGAATAGCCTTTGTCGTGCCCTCTTCACGACTGTCTTGGTGTGTTTGGACCATGATAGTTTGATGGTGATGTGGACACCAAGGAACTTGAAGCTCTCAACCTGCTCCACTACAGCCCCCGTCAATGAGAATGGGGGCGTCTCGGTCCTCCTTTTCCTGTAGTCCACAATCATCTCCTTTGTCTTAATCACGTTGAGGGAGAAGTTGTTATCCTGGCACCACATGGCCAGGTCTCTGACCTCCTCCCTATAGGCTGTCTCATCGTTGTCGGTGATCAGGCCTACCACTTTTGTGACGTCGGCAAACTTAATGATAGTGTTGGAGTCGTGCCTGGCCATGCAGTCATGGGTGAACAGGGAGTACAGGAGGGGACTGAGCACGCACCCCTCAGGGGCCCCAGTGTTGAGGATCAGCGTGATAGATGTGTTGTTACCTACCCTTCAGGTAGTCCAGGATCCAGTTGCAGAGGGAGGTGTTTAGTCCCAGGGTCCTTAGCTTAGTGATGAGCTTTGAGGGCACTATGGTGTTGAACGCTGAGCTGTAGTCAATAAATAGTATTCTCACGTAGGTGTTCCTTTTGTCCAGGTGGGAAAGGGCAGTGTGGAGTGCAATGGAGATTGCGTCATCTGTGGATCTGTTGGGCCGGTATGCAAATTGGAGTGGTTCTAGGGTTTGGTGTTGATGTGAGCCATGACCAGCCTTTCAAAGCACTTCATGGCTACAGACATGAGTACTACGGGTCGGTAGTCATTTAGGCAGGTTACCTTAGTGTTCTTGGGCACAGGGACTATGGTGGTCTGCTTATTACAGACTCAGTCAGGGACAGGTTGAAAATGTCAGTGAAGACACTTGCCAGTTGATCAGCGCATGCTCGGAGTACACATCCTGGTAATCCGTCTAGCCCTGCGGTCTTGTGAATGTTGACCTGTTTAAAGGTCTTACTCACATCAGCTACGGAGACCGTGATCACACAGTCGTCCGGAACAGCTGATGCTCTCATGCATGCTTCAGTGTTGCTTGCCTCGAAGCGAGCATAGAAGTAATTTAGCTCATCTGGTAGGCTCGTGTCACTTGGCAGCTCGCGGCTGTGCTTCCCTTTGTAGTCCGTAATAGTTTGCAAGCCCTGCCACATCCGACGAGCGTCGGAGCCGGTGTAGTACAATTCAATCTTAGTTCTGTATTGACACTTTGCCTGTTTGATGGTTCGTCGGAGGGCATAGCGGGATTTCTTATAAGCGTCCGGGTTAGAGTCCCGCTTCTTGAAAGCGGCAGCTCTACCCTTCTTAGTGTGGATGTTGCCTGTAATCCATGGCTTCTGGTTGGGGTATGTACGTACGGTCACTGTGGGGACGACATCATCGATGCACTTATTGATGAAGCCAGTGACTGATGTGGTGTACTCCTCAATGCCATCGGAAGAATACCGGAACATATTCCAGTCTGTGCTAGCAAAACAGTCCTGTAGCTTAGCATCTGCTTCATCTGACCACTTCTTTATTGCTTTAGTTTTTGCTTGTAAGTAGGAATCTGGAGGATAGAATTATGGTCAGATTTGCCAAATGGAGGGCGAGGGAGAGCTTTGTACGCGTCTCTGTGTGTGTTTTCCTCTGGTTGCACATTTAACATGCTGGTAGAAATTTGGTAAAACGGATTTAAGTTTCCCTGCATTAAAGTCCCCGGCCACTAGGAGAGCCGCCTCTGGATGAATGTTTTCCTGTTTGCTTATGGCCTTATACAGCTCATTAAGTGCGGTCTTAGTGCCAGCATCGGTTTGTGGTGGTAAATAGACAGCTACAAAAAATATAGATGAAAACTCTCTTGGTAAATAGTGTGGTCTACAACTTATCATGAGATACTCTACCTCAGGCGAGCAAAACCTAGAGATTTTCTTAATATTGGATTTATTGCACCAGCTGTTGTTTATAAATATATACAGACCGCCACCCCTTGTCTTACCGGAGGCAGCTGTTCAATCTTGCCGATGCAGCGTATATCCCGCCAGCTGTATGTTATCCATGTCATCATTCAGCCACGCCTCGGTGAAACATAAGATATTACAGTTTTTAATGTCCCGTTGGTAGGATATCCGTGATCGTAGTTCGTCTATTTTGTTATCCAATGATTGTACGTTGGCTAATAGGACTAATGGTAGTGGCAGATGACCCACTCGCCGTCAGATCCTTACAAGGCATATATCTTATCTTATATCTTCGTCTCTTTCTCATGCGAATGACGGGGATTTGGGCCTTGTCGGGTGTCTGTAGTAAATCCTTCGCGTCCGACTTGTTAAAGATCAAATCTTCGTCCAGTACGAGGTGAGTAATCGCTGTCCTGATATCCAGAAGCTCTTTTCGGTCAGAAGAGACGGTGGCAGAAACATTATGTACAAAATAAGTTACAAATAACCCGAAAAACACACACAATAGCACAATTGGTTAGGAGCCCGTAAAACGGCAGCCATCTCCTTCGGCGCCATTATACCCAGCCGACGCCAATGGCAACAGCTTGTCTTACTGGGGTCCGACACATAACGAAAAACACATTACAGACAAAATACTTTACATACATTTAAAAACATTAACATGTAGTGTGTGTGCATCTATCTGTTACACACACAGTGGGGAAAAAAGTATTTAGTCAAATCAAATCAAATCAAATTTTATTGATCACATGCGCCGAATACAACAGGTGCAGACATTACAGTGAAATGCTTACTTACAGCCCTTAACCAACAGTGCATTTATTTTAAACAAAAAAAGTAAGAATAAAACAACAACAAAAAAGTGTTGAGAAAAAAAGAGCAGAAGTAAAATAAAGTGACAGTAGGGAGGCTATATATACAGTAAAATAAAGTGACAGTAGGGAGGCTATATATACAGGGGGTACCGTTGCATAGTCAATGTGCGGGGGCACCGGCTAGTTGAGGTAGTTGAGGTAATATGTACATGTGGGTAGAGTTAAAGTGACTATGCATAAATACTTAACAGAGTAGCAGCAGCGTAAAAAGGATGGGGTGGGGGGGCAGTGCAAATAGTCCGGGTAGCCATGATTAGCTGTTCAGGAGTCTTATGGCTTGGGGGTAGAAGCTGTTGAGAAGTCTTTTGGACCTAGACTTGGCACTCCGGTACCGCTTGCCGTGCGGTAGCAGAGAGAACAGTCTATGACTAGGGTGGCTGGAGTCTTTGACAATTTTGAGGGCCTTCCTCTGACACCGCCTGGTATAGAGGTCCTGGATGGCAGGGAGCTTTGCCCCAGTGATGTACTGGGCCGTACGCACTACCCTCTGTAGTGCCTTGCGGTCAGAGGCCAAGCAGTTGCCATACCAGGCGGTGATGCAACCAGTCAGGATGCTCTCGATGGTGCAGCTGTAGAATTTTTTGAGGATCTGAGGACCCATGCCAAATCTTTTTAGTCTCCTGAGGGGGAGTAGGCTTTGTCGTGCCCTCTTCACGACTGTCTTGGTGTGTTTGGACCATGATAGTTCGTTGGTGATGTGGACACCAAGGAACTTGAAGCTCTCAACCTGTTCCACTACAGCCCCGTCGATGAGAATGGGGGCGTGCTCAGTCCTCTTTTTTTTTCTTCCTGTAGTCCACAATCATCTCCTTTGTCTTGGTCACGTTGAGGGAGAGGTTGTTGTCCTGGCACCACACGGCCAGATCTCTGACCTCCTCCCTATAGGCTGTCTCATCGTTGTCGGTGATCAGGCCTACCACTGTTGTGTCGTCGGCAAACTTAATGATGGTGTTGGAGTCGTGCCTGGCCATGCAGTCATGGGTGAACAGAGAGTACAGGAGGGGACTGAGCACGCACCCCTGAGGGGCCCCCGTGTTGAGGATCAGTGTGGCAGATGTGTTGTTACCTACCCTTACCACATGGGGGCGGCCCGTCAGGAAGTCCAGGATCCAGTTGCAGAGGGAGGTGTTTAGTCCCAGGATCCTTAGCTTAGTGATGAGCTTAGAGGGCACTATGGTGTTGAATGCTGAGCTGTAGTCAATGAATAGCATTCTCACGTAGGTGTTCCTCTTGTCCAGGTGGGAAAGGGCAGTGTGGACTGCGATAGAGATTGCATCATCTGTGGATCTGTTGGGGCGGTATGCAAATTGGAGTGGGTCTAGGGTTTCTGGGATTATGCTGTTGATGTGAGCCATGACCAGTCTTTCAAAGCACTTCATGGCTACAGACGTCAGTGCTACGGGTCGGTAGTCATTTAGGCAGGTTATCTTAGAGTTCTTGGGCACGGGGACTATGGTGGTCTGCTTGAAACATATTGGTATTACAGACTCAGTCAGGGACATGTTGAAAATGTCAGTGAAGACACTTGCCAGTTGGTCAGCACATGCTCGGAGTACACGTCCTGGTAATCCGTCTGGCCCTGCGGCCTTGTGAATGTTGACCTGCTTAAAAGTCTTACTCACATCGGCTACGGAGAGCGTGATCACATAGTCGTCCGGAACAGCTGGTGCTCTCATGCATGCTTCAGTGTTGCTTGCCTCGAAGCGAGCATAGAAGTGGTTTAGCTCGTCTGGTAGGCTTGTGTCACTGGGCAGCTCGCGGCTGTGCTTCCCTTTGTAGTCTGTAATAGTTTTCAAGCCCTGCCACATCCGACGAGCGTCAGAGCCAGTGTAGTATGATTCAATCTTAGACCTGTATTGACTCTTTGCCTGTTTGATGGTTCGTCGGAGGTCATAGCGGGATTTCTTATAAGCGTCCGGGTTAGAGTCCCGTTCCTTGAAAGCGGCAGCTC
Organism: Coregonus lavaretus; assembly: GCF_964263955.1. Taxonomy (NCBI): domain Eukaryota; kingdom Metazoa; phylum Chordata; class Actinopteri; order Salmoniformes; family Salmonidae; genus Coregonus; species Coregonus lavaretus. Next base: position 6,300,708 of record NC_140024.1, on the reverse strand, counting down.
TACCCTTTAGCTCAGTGCGGATGTTTCCTGTAATCCATGGCTTCTGGTTGGGGTATGTACGTACGGTCACTGTGGGGACGACATCATCGATGCACTTATTGATGAAGCCAGTGACTGATGTGGTGTACTCCTCAATGCTGTCTGAAGAATCCCGGAACATGTTCCAGTCTGTGCTAGCAAAACAGTCCTGTAGCTTAGCATCTGCGTCATCTGACCACTTTTTTATTAACCGAATCACTGGTGCTTCCTGCTTCAGTTTTTGCTTATAAGCAGGAATCAGGAGGATAGAGTTATGGTCAGATTTGCCAAATGGAGGGCGAGGGAGAGCTTTGTATGCGTCTCTGTGTGTGGAGTAAAGGTGGTCTAGAGTTTTTTCCCCTCTGGTTGCACATTTAACATGCTGGTAGAAATTAGGTAGAACGGATTTAAGTTTCCCTGCATTAAAGTCCCCGGCTACTAGGAGCGCTGCATCTGGATGAGCGTTTTCCTGTTGATTAATGGCCTTGTACAACTCATTCAGTGCAATCTTAATGCCAGCATTGGTTTGTGGTGGTAAATAGACAGCTATGAAAAATATAGATGAAAACTCTCTTGGTAAATAGTGTGGTCTACAGCTTATCATAAGATACTCTACCTCAGGCGAGCAAAACCTCGAGACTTCCTTAGTATTTGATTTTGTGCACCAGCTGTTGTTTACAAATATACACAGACCGCCGCCCCTTGTCTTACCAGAGTCAGACGTTCTGTCCTGCCGATGTAGCGTATAGCCTGCTAGCTGAATGTTGTCATTGTTGTCGTTCAGCCACGACGATATTACAGTTTTTAATGTCCCGTTGGTAGGATAACCGTAATCTTAAATCGTCAATTTTATTCTCAAAAGATTGAACGTTGGCTAATAGGATTGATGGGAGAGGCAGTTTACTCGCTCGCCGTCGGATCCTTACAAGGCACCCGGATCTGCGTCCACGATATCTCCGTCTCTTCCTCACGCGAATGACGGGGATCTGGGCCTTGTTGGGTGTATGTAGAATATCCTTCGCGAACGCCTCGTTGTGCAAGTTATCCCACTTAAAAAGATGAGAGAGGCCTGCAATTTTCATCATAGGTACACGTCAACTATGACAGACAAAATGAGAAAAAAAAATCCAGAAAATCACATTGTAGGATTTTTTATGAATTTATTTGCAAATTATGGTGGAAAATAAGTATTTGGTCAATAACAAAAGTTTCTCAATACTTTGTTATATACCCTTTGTTGGCAATGACACAGGTCAAACGTTTTCTGTAAGTCTTCACAAGGTTTTCACACACTGTTGCTGGTATTTTGGCCCATTCCTCCATGCAGATCTCCTCTAGAGCAGTGATGTTTTGGGGCTGTCGCTGGGCAACACAGACTTTCAACTCCCTCCAAAGATTTTCTATGGGGTTGAGATCTGGAGACTGGCGAGGCCACTCCAGGATCTTGAAATGCTTCTTACGAAGCCACTCCTTCGTTGCCCGGGCGGTGTGTTTGGGATCATTGTCATGCTGAAAGACCCAGCCACGTTTCATCTTCAATGCCCTTGCTGATGGAAGGAGGTTTTCACTCAAAATCTCACGATACATGGCCCCATTCATTCTTTCCTTTACACTGATCAGTCGTCCTGGTCCCTTTGTAGAAAAACAGCCCAAAAGCATGATGTTTCCACCCCCATGCTTCACAGTAGGTATGGTGTTCTTTGGATGCAACTCAGCATTCTTTGTCCTCCAAACACGACAAGTTGAGTTTTAACCAAAAAGTTCTATTTTGGTTTCATCTGACCATATGACATTCTCCCAATCCTCTTCTGGATCATCCAAATGCACTCTAGCAAACTTCAGACGGGCCTGGACATGTACTGGCTTAAGCAGGGAGACACGTCTGGCACTGCAGGATTTGAGTCCCTGGCGGCGTAGTGTGTTACTGATGGTAGGCTTTGTTACTTTGGTCCCAGCTCTCTGCAGGTCATTCACTAGGTCCCCCCGTGTGGTTCTGGGATTTTTGCTCACCGTTCTTGTGATCATTTTGACCCCACGGGGTGAGATCTTGCGTGGAGCCCCAGATCGAGGGAGATTATCAGTGGTCTTGTATGTCTTCCCTTTCCTAATAATTGCTCCCACAGTTGATTTCTTCAAACCAAGCTGCTTACCTATTGCATATTCAGTCTTCCCAGCCTGGTGCAGGTCTACAATTTTGTTCCTGGTGTCCTTTGACAGCTCTTTGGTCTTGGCCATAGTGGAGTTTGGAGTGTGACTGTTTGAGGTTGTGGACAGGTGTCTTTTATACTGATAACAAGTTCAAACAGGTGCCATTAATACAGGTAACGAGTGGAGGACAGAGGAGCCTCTTAAAGAAGAAGTTACAGGTCTGTGAGAGCCAGAAATCTTGCTTGTTTGTAGGTGACCAAATACTTATTTTCCACCATAATCTGCAAATAAATTCATTAAAAATCCTACAAATGTGATTTTCTGGATTTTTTTTTTCTCAATTTGTCTGTCATAGTTGACGTGTACCTATGATGAAAATTACAGGCCTCTCTCATCTTTTTAAGTGGGAGAACTTGCACAATTGATGGCTGACTAAATACTTTTTTTCCCCACTGTACATGTCAGTACATACACACAACAAGTAGGTCACATGGGGAGAGCCATTGTGCCATGAGGTGTTGCTTTATTTGACTATGCAAACAATTTGGAATTTCCAACACATTAATGTTTCTTATAAAAACCAGTATTTTCTCAACTCTTAGCAATGAGAGACTGGCATGCATAGTATTAATATTAGCCCTCTGCCTACAATCAGACGTGTCGCTCTGTTCTGGGCCAGCTGCAGCTTAACTAGGTCTTTCTTTGCAGCACTTGACCATATGACTGGACAGAAATCAAGATAAGATCAAACTAGAGCCTGCAGGACTTGCTTTGTGGAGTGTGGTGTCAAAATAGCAGAGCATCTCTTTATTACAGATAAAGCTCTCCAAATCTTTACAACCATTGAATCTATGTTTTGACCATGACAGTTTACAATCTAAGGTAACACCAAGTAATTTAGTCCTGTTAGTTCTGTTAATTAAGTGTTTACAGTGCTTGCTGAGGCTACTGTCCAGATTGGATTATGGAACATAAGATGTGTAGAGTCATTGTAGCCTATAAATTAAATGTAGACTACAGTGTAGTAGCAGAAAAGCTAGAATAGAGTACAGTATAATAATAACTATTGAGGGTTAAGAAAAAATCCCCAGAGAAAATCCTGTCTCCCAACTGGGAATTCCATCCATAGACTTATGATCAAACCTTGTCATCACAGTTAGGTGAACACTACCACCTACTGGACCAATTGAGAACAGGGTTGTGTTCAGTATTGAAAAAACGTTTTGAAACGGTGTGAAACAGTGGGGATACTGAATTTGTCCAATAACGAAGCACTATTCTGCAGCAGGCGGCCCATTATAATTGTATTGCTTTTGTACTTTACTCTCATCTGCGGAAATGGCCCTCAAATATCATTAGCCCAGCGTTTCCCACACTAATCTCAAACATCCCAAAGTCACATTTTCTTCCACATTGGGCTCCATAACTGGAAACCATATCAGGCACTATACCATATGAAAGTGGCTCGTCGTTTTCCAGGAAGTAGCCTTGTAGTTTTTGAACATTTGAAGGCTTTTTGAAGGGTATTCAATGGGTAAAAACATAGTGCAATGGTCTTCCGCGCAAATTGTTTATAAAAGGCATCTGGCAGAAGTACATTCATCCACAAACACTGAACAAAAATATAAACGCAACATGCAACAATTTCTACGATTTTACTGAGTTATAGTTCATATATGGAAATCAGTCAATTGAAATAAATTCCATAGGCCCTAATCTATGGATTTCACATGACTGGGAATACAGATATGCATCTGTTGGTCACAGATACCTTTAAAAAAAAATAGGGGCCTGGATCAGAAAACCAGTCAGTATCTGGTGTGACCACCATTTGGCTTTTGAAGCGCGACACATCTCCTTCGCATAGAGTTGATCAGGCTGTTGATTGTGGCCGGTGGAATATTGTCCCACTCCTCTTCAATGGCTGTGTGAAGTTGCTGGAAAAGTTTTAATATCACATGCACAAGTACAGTGAAATGCCTTTCTTGCAAACTCAAAACCCTACAATGCAATAATCAATAATAATGTATTATTAGAAAAAACACACAAGAAATAAGAATAGGAAATATAAAAGCAAGCATACTATATATAATATAATATGCCATTTAGCAGACACTTTTATCCAAAGTGACTTACAGTCATGTGTGCATACATTTTTACGTATGGGTGGTCCCAGGGATCGAACCCACTACCCTGACGTTACAAGCACCATGCTCTACCAATTGAGCTACAGAGGACTATACAGGAAGTATTTAAAAAGTAAGTTCCAATACCAAATGTACATGTGCAGGGATACTGGAGGGATGGAGGTAGATATGTATAAGGGTAAGGGGACTAGGCAACAGGATATAAGATAAACAGAGTAGCAGCAGCTTGCATGTGAGTGGGAGTGCGGGTGTGTAGAGTCAGTATAAATTGTATGTGCATCACAGGAGGTTGGTGGCACCTTAATTTGGGTTGTGGTAATGGATGGAGCGGAATAAATGGAATGGTATCAAACACATTCTTTCCATGTGTTTGATGCCATTCCATTTGCTCCGTTCCACTGGCTATTATTTTAATGAGCCCTGAATTGGTAGAGCATGGCGCTTGTAACGCCAGGGTAGTGGGTTCAATCCCCGGGACCACCCATATGTAAAAGTGTATGCACACATGACTGTAAGTCACTTTGGAAAAAAGCGTCTGCTAAATGGCATTTATATTATTATATTATAAACAAGACCACATTTGGTTGGTCCAGACCGGACCAAATCTGAACCAATCATAGACGTCTATGTTTAAGTTTGGACATCTTACATTTGTTATTTGTTTTTTTGTTTGTTCTTTTTTTGAGAAATAATGAACACACAATAGTCAAGTGTGTGTGCTAATTGCTTTGAGCCGTCCTCCCTTCAGCAGCCTCCACTGATGAGCAAATGTTGGAGTGAGTGTTTGTGTGTGTGTTGGAGTAACAGTGTGTGTGTGAGTGTGTAGGGCCCTGTGAGTGTGCATCATAGGAGGTTGGTGGCACCTTAATTGGGGAGGACGGGCTCGTGGTAATGGCTGGAGAGGAATAGTATCGAACACATCAAAGACATTGTTTCCATGTGTTTCATGACATTCCATTAGCTCCGTTCCGGACATTTTTATGAGCCGTTCTCCCCTCAAAAGCCTCCTGTGGTGTGCATAGAGACCGTGCAAATATTTAAATAAAAGGTCAATAAAGATACAAGGTAAACAGTCTGTGTAGCTATTTTGTTAGCTATTTATCAATCGTATTGCTTGGGGATAGAAGCTGTTTAAGAGCCTGTTGGTGTCAGACTTGATAGACCGGTACCTCTTGCCGTGCGGCAACAGAGAAAATAGTCTATGGCTTGGGTGGTCTGGGTCTTTGACAATTTTCTGGGCCTTCTTTTCACACCACCTGATATAGAGGTCCTGGTGGCAGGGAGCTCGGCCCCAGTGATGTACTGGGCTGTCCGTACAAACCTCTGTAGCGCCATGCGATGGAGGGCGGTGCTATTGCCATACCAAGCAGTGATGCAGCCAGTCAATATGCTCTCAATGGTACAGCTGTAGAACCCTTTCAGGATTTGAGGGCCCATGCCAAATATTTTCAACCTCCTGAGGGGGAAGAGGTACTGTCGCGCCTTCTTCACGACTGTCTGTGTGTTTGGACCATTTAAAGCAGGGGTGTCAAACGTACGGCCCGCGGGCCGGATCAGGCCCGCAAACGGGTTTAATCCGGCTGCAATTCGGCTGCAATTTTTCAATAAAATAAACTGCTGTTCCAATTGCGTCCACTGGATGGCGCAATAGCAATCGTGTTAAGCAAGCAAACTGTTTATACCGGGGCAGAGCAAGTAGGTCAAGCACGTGCAGCCAATGAGCTACTTTGTTTTGCCCGCGATATTTATTACGGCTTCTACTTTTAACATTATGTGCTTTGGCACCCTCATTGCCCCAATATGTCTCTGTCAAAAAAGAGAAAAGTGGACGCAGAGTGCAGAGTGTTCCAAGAAAAATGGTCATCCTATTTAATCACGGAATTGAATGGGAAAGCTGTATGTTTGGTGTGTTCAGAGCATGTTGCAGTGCTGAAAGAATATAACCTTCGTCGCCACTATGTGAGTCTTCATGCCGACAAATATGACAACTTTCAAGGACAGCGGAGATGAGAGAAGGTGAATGAACTGTTGGCGGGTCTGAAGAAACAGCAGTCAGTGTTTACTCACAGTGATCTGTGAAACAGTTCTGTTAATCACTGAGGCATTGTGTGTTTGTGTGTTCTTTGTCCTCAGAACTTTCAAATAACTTGAGGTCTTTTATGATTAATAGTGATGTTGTGCTTTTGGACACTGTCCTCAGGCTCCAGCTTTATGTTTATATGTTTTTATGTTGATGTGCTATTGTTTTTAATTGATTTTATTTTATTTGTATATTTAACCTATTCTTGACTCTGTGGTTCTTGCACTTGTTTGGGGAACAGGATTTCATTATTTTTATCTACATTTCTGCCTGAGAAATGACACCCTGATATAGTTCTGTGATCTGTGAAACAGTTCTGTTAATCACTGAGGCATTGTGTGTTTGTGTGTTCTTTTTCTATAGAATTTTCAAATAAACTTGACGTGTTTTATGATTAATAGTGATGTTGTGCTTGTACTATTTTGGACACACTGTCCTCAGGCTCCAGCTTTATGTTGTATGTTGATCGTATTAAAACAAAGAAAACAATCTGAAGTTGTTGTTTTTAAGTTATATATATACCATGATTTTTCCAGTCCGGCCCACTTGGGAATAGATTTTCCTCCATGTGGCCCCTGAGCTAAAATGAGTTTGACACCCCTGATTTAAAGTCTTTAGTGATTTGGACACAGAGGAACTTGAAGCTGTCTACCTGCTCCACTGCCGTGCCGTCGATGTGGATGGGAGAGTGCTCGCCCCCCCATTTCCTGTAGTCCACCATCAGCTCCTTGGTCTTTCTGACGTTGACGGAGAGGTTGTTGCAGGCCTATCACCGTCGTTACGTCAGCGAACTTGATAATGGTGTTGGAGTCGCGTGTGTCCACACAGTCGTGGGTGAACAGGGAGTACAGGAGGGGACTAAGCAAACACCCTTGTGGGGCCCTGTGTTAAGGGTCAGCGTGGAGGACGTGATGTTGCCTACCCTCACCACCTGGGGTCGGTCCGTCAGGAAGTCCAGGATCCAGTTGCAGAGGGAGGTGTTCAGACCCAGAGTCCTAAGCTTGGTGACGAGCTTGGAGGGGATAATGGTGTCGAACGCTGAGTTGTAGTCAATGAACAGCATTCTCACATAGGTATTCCTCTTATCTAGGTGGGTGAGGGCAGGGTGGATAGCAATTGAGATTGCATCGCCTCTGGATCTGTTGGAGTGGTATGCAAATTGGATTGGGTCTAAGGTGGCTGGGATGGTGGAGTTAATGTGTGCCATAACCAGCCTCTCAAAGCGCTTCATGATTACAGAAGTGAGTGCTACAGGGCGGTAATCATTGTGGCATGAAGACTTACAGTTCTTAGGAACAGGAATGATTGTGGTCATCTTAAAACGTGTGGGGATATCCTCCCGAGTGGCGCAGCAGTCTAAGGCACTGCATAGCAGTGCTAGAGGCGTCACTACAGATCCGGGTTCGAAATTGGGGAGAAAAAGGGGTACAAATAATCATGTGGGACAAGGAGAGGTTGAAAATTACTGTGAATATGCCTGCCAGCTCTGAGAATGTGCCCTGGAGTACAATTGGGGGCCCACAGCCTTGAGGGTGTTGACCTGATTAAAAACCCTTCTCACGTCGGCCTCTGAGAGCAAGATCACCCAGTCCTCTGGGTCGGTGATGGCCCTCACACCCGGCTCGATGTTGTTGTTGTCAAAGCGATATTGGCAGGAACTGGAACACGCTGTCGTACACGTCGATCCAGAGCATCCCAAACATGCTCAATGGGTGACATGTCTGGTGAGTATGCAGGAAATGGAAGAACTGGGACATTTTCAGCTTCCAGGAATTGTGTACAGATCCTTGCAACATGGGGCTGTGCATTATCATGCTGAAACATGAGGTGATGGCGGCGGATGAATGTCACGACAACTGGCCTCAGGATCTCGTCACGGTATCGCTGTGCATTCAAATTGCCATCGATAAAATGAAATTGTGTTTGTTGTCCGTAGCTTATGCCTGGCCATTCCATAACCATCAGCAAAACGCTCGCCCACATGACACCATACACAATGTCTGCCATCTGCCCAGTACAGTTGAAACCGGGATTCATCCATGAAGAGCACACTTCCCCAGCAGCCATCGAAGGTGAGTATGGATACTGCCGAGCTGCAGGGCTTACAGTGGGTTCCCTTACTTTGATCTTCATGGTCTTCTTTTCACCTCAAGGTGTTAAAAGCATAACACTATTCCTACAGGGGTCTAGGCCTACTAAAAATGTATGTGTATGCACAAAATTCATATAGCCACTAATCTTTCAGAGAGGATGAAAACAAATTACTTCAAACGTCTATACTCCAGCACAGTAGTCTGAAGTCTTGGCCAAAGTCATCTGAAGAGTCTGCGGCCTGTGCGGTCCGGGGCGGTCTCTTCTGTGTCATGTGAGTTGAGTTGCTAACCTACTGAAGCTTCCTTCCTCTCTTCCCGGCTGGTGGGAGGAGAAGAATCCTGTCAGTTTGCTCCATAATGGCGGACACGTGTGGCCAAGTACTTCTGGGGTCTGGATTAACTGTCCTTTCCCACCCCCTCATGTACATCAAAGTTCTAGTTCAGGTAAGATATATAGAGATTAAACAAACATAACTGACAAAAATGTTTTGATCCAGCTAGCTTTACGTCGAGGCGAGGTCGGTTCTGTAACTGACAGGCTACTGTAGCTAGCTGCAACAACAGCCGTAACGACTAGCTGGCTAACTAGAACTAACGTTACATTCCGGTGTTGAACTCTACATACTCCACACAGCCGATCGCTTCAAGCTGATCTCATGAAAAAAAATATGGCCTAAACGGCAGTTAATTTATTGTTTCAATACGTGTGTTTCTATAGCTAGCTAGCTAGAATTAGTACCTACGGGTTTGACGTCACGAAAAGGTCAAAGAGCTAAACTACGCTAGCTAGCGAACTAAGTGGGTTTCGACGGTTTGGTCGCAGATAAATAATGACCTTGTGATAAAATGATTTATATCTAGCGGTTTTGTGTAGAAGGGATGCAGCTTTTTGTCAAAATTGACTAAGTAGCAGGTTATGAGAATGAAAGTAAGGTTGAGAAAATGTTTAAGGTTAGGGTTAGCTAACAGTATCCCATCTAGACATTACCCTATCTAGCCAGCTATTATGGTAACGATTGCGACATTCTCAATACCATGACAATAACGACTGGCTAACGTAGCTAGCTAAGTCTCATTCAAAACGTTCAGGACAGAATGGGCGCCCTTTGGCCCACTCACCGAGTAACGCGAGCTAGGTAAGGTTATAACACGACAGGGTAGTTCGCTGGATCATTAATGCATTATGTGCGCAGTTATCATAATTGTACTGTCAAATTTCTACAAAGAAAGTAAAATCAATTTAGCATATTGTTAATTTAGCTAGCCCTAGCTATAACTAACACATACTGACATTCACTGCAATGTATTATGTCATTACTCCTTTTCAGGTTGGACATGAACCTCTCCCTCCCTCCCTTGGAAGAAACGTGTTTGGTAGACAAGTGTACCAGCTGCCAGGACTGTTTGCCTATGGTGAGACCTGAATTTCAGTCTACCCACTTGTAAAACGATTAGCTAGTTTTCTGTGGTCCTCTATAGCTCAGCTGGTAGAGCACGGCGCTTGTAACGCCAATGTAGTGGGTTCGATCCCCGGGACCACCCATACACAAAAATGTATGCACGCATGACTGTAAGTCGCTTTGGATAAAAGCGTCTGCTAAATGGCTTATTATTATTATTATTATTATTATTATTATTATTATTATTAGCATCAGGCCGGTTGCACCTGTTAGTTGTAAGTGGGTTGTAACTCTACGTCCAACGTGAAATGTGCTTAACGCCGGACCTGAAAATGATACCTGTTACACCACCTGGGCGTAAAGGGCGTAAGCCCTTCTATGAGTTACGCCTGACCCTAGATTCTACGCCTAGTAGGGAGCATGCGTGGGGTGTTAAATTGGGACTATCTTTCATGATATGTACAGAAAATAATAGCAATTTATATTTTCAAAAGGATGTGAGTCTCATGTTCATATTTCACAACCGCTTTTCGAGTTGCCTATGCGCGAGTCAATAGCAAAATAAAACCAAAGACATTTGTTAAGTTGGGTCAATTCAAATCTGGTATTAGGAACAAAAGAGGTCAATACACGTCTTCTAAAATAGACTAGTATTTTAATTAATGCAAACCACTTCAATGGTAAATATGATGTTCGTATATACGGGTTCACTGAAATACCACGCAGGGCACTCAGAGAACTGATCCATTGTTCTAAGTTCTTCTTCAAATACTCTGACAGAGATAGTTCCCGCTCCCTGCTGGCCAATCAGAGTAGAGACTGAGCGTGGTTTAGACTTACTCAGCCAATCGTTGGCGCACAGGCTGGTCCCAGCTCCTTGGCGCTTTACCGTTGCACACTGTTGCCAGGCATACGTTGTTATCATCACAACTTGTAGAGTCAGCACCCATAGACACTGTTCCCCTGTACTCCTTGTACCTACGTCCTTGGACGGTTCAAAGATCACAGAGGCAGTGTTCGTGTATGTACAGTACAGTACAAACCCATTATGTTTAATCATTAATGCATTCCTTCTAAGCTAGGCATCACATCCAGTTATGAGAAAATAGAGCCCCACACAGTACAGTATGAATATAGGCTAAAATAGGGCTGGGTGATATGTCCAAAATATAATATCAGAGTATTTAAAAACAAAAAAATGACGGTATTTGGCGGTATTTTATGTTTTTTGAATAATAAAAGTTCAAAATGTGCTTTATGAGTAGTGTGTGACCCTACCCTAGGGTGGCAACACATACATTCTAAGTGATTTCAATGGGTCTTTCTCTATTCTGATGGTTTTATACTGTTCAACTCAACTTCAACCCAAAATAATTTTCATCATTTTTTGCAGTTCCTGCACTCATTTGAGATCACTTTCACACTGCCACGTAGGGCTGCACGATATGTGCAAACAATCTAGGCCATATTTTTAACCAAATGTTACAATTGCGATTTGACTTGTGATTTAGAGCAAAGCACTTGGGTGAACTGTTGGAATCATGGAAATAGAACGATTATTCAAATTCTATAGTTAGAATATAATAGTGGGAGGTTTGAATACAGTGTTTGATAGGACAACAAATGAAAATGCCAGTGAGGAGTTATTGTGACAGGGTAGGAACCAAAGTGTTGACAAGTGTTTCCTAGGGGACCCTATAATATTTGGCTACATTGAATGTTTTCTCTTAACTACTTAATTTAGCTAACATATTGTTGCTTCGCGTTTTCCTCATTGATTTAGAAGATACTGTTGCACAAAAAACATGCAGATTTAGGTCTACACCCCCATATTGTTAGGCTGTATAGCTAGTTAGGTTTGCTCTGACTCAGTACATTTATTAGCTAGCTAGCGATTAGCATTAGCGGCTAACAAGATTTAGGCCCAATTTACAAAGAAAAGACAAACTAGCAGTTTGCAGATGTAAGAAACACAAACTAAAAGTGTAATTATAGAACGCTAGTGGATTTATATTAAGAACAACATTGTTTCATGTGTTGCATTAACCATGCAGAGACAGAATGCAATTGTCTTGCGGTAGAGGAACAACAAATGCGATCCTTGATTGAGGGGGGGGGGGCTAGGTCTGTGTGGAAAGCGGCATTTAGAGAGAGCACAGAGAGATGACTCAAGTAGCGAAGTAAACTATAAAAATTACACACAGCATATCACATTTTAACAAACCAAACATACAAATACCATTATAAAAGGTAAAGTAAAAAACCAAACCGGTCCATGCGTCAATACCGGTATATTGTAAAATATGGTATACCGCCCAGCCCTAGGTTAAAACTGCTTCTCCAATAGAAATCCTTAATCACACTTGTAGGCGATGTTGGCTAGCTATGCTCATGCGTAGAAAGACGTCATCAGGTCTAACGATCGTCTCGCGCCGAACTGCGCATGTGTAAGCCGTCAAAACAAAGGCACCCCTTCCATATAAAGTTGTTTTTGACAAATGATAACGTGTCAGTTTGTCACTTTCACAAAGGGTTTGGAGTAATAACATGTTCAACTACTTAAGACATTTTCTCGAATCTAGGTTGTCTTTATATTTTGAGAAAATGAACAACTAAGGAATAATTTTTCACTTCTCTCTGACTTCTCAAACCCCAAATCCTGGCCTGGTCTGTTTCGCAAACGTTCCCAGAAGTCTCGTGATGTTGAGCCTCTGGGTTTAGAAACTGTGATAATACACTTGATTTATGCTACATTATAGCATGCTACATTATAGCATGCTACATTTAGCATGCTACATTATAGCATGCTAAATGTGTCTGAGCATACATTAGCAAACTAATAGATGAGCTGCTACCGCCATTTGCCAGCCAGAGATCAAATAACAAATTATACATACTGAGATTCAGTTAAATGATAATCAACCAATGTGATTTTGTTTCAGACAAGTCCAGGGCTTTTAGTTGGGATATAGCCTAGGCTACTACGCAAGTGAAGAGCAAATTAATGGCATTAGTCAACTTTATTCCAGTATTTTCATTATTCAGTGATATTCATTTCTGAGGTATTTATTGATTGATCCATCCAGTTGTGGTTAAGAAAATGTGCATGCATACTGGTGGGCTTTGCGACGTTTAGAACTTCCATGACAATGGTAATAGCCTAGTAAAGGGCGCTGCCTAGCAACCATCATTATGAAGCATCAAATCTCATGTACGTGCATTGCTTACGCCTGGCTTAGACTAGTGTTATTTTTGGTTGGTGCAGCAGGTGTAAATTCTGATCCCAAAGTCAGATGTAACTACGCCGACCTAGCATTTAAGACCAATTTTTTATGTCTGACTGGTGCAATCAGCCACTGTTCCTTAATGGTACTAGTGATTAGTGGTGCGCCGGTCAGCTGTTTGTTCACCCGCACCCGCCTGCAATTGCTAATAGCCCAACCAAACCAACTATATGTGATAAAATGAAAATCTGAGGCCCTAAAAGGCGCTGCATGGTCAATCTGATGTCTGCATCGGGGAGACTGCCTCTGCAGAAGTCAGGGCATTCATACACTATACAAAAGTATGTGGACATCCCTTCAAATTAGTGGATTCGACTGTTTTAGCCACACCCATTGCTGACAGGTGTATAAAATTGAGCACACCGCCATGCAATCTCCATAGACAAACATTGGCAGTCGAATGGTATTACTGAAGATTTCAGTGACTTTCAGCGTGGCACCGTCATAGGATGCCACCTTTCCAACAAGTCAGTTCGTTAAGTTTCTGCTCTGCAAGAGCTGCCCCGGTCAACTGTAAGTGCTGTTATTGTGAAGTGGAAACATCTAGTGGTAGGCCACACAAGCTCACAGAACGGGACCGCCAAGTGCTGAAGAGCGTAAAAATAATTTGTCCTCGGTTGCAACACTCACTACCGAGTTCCAAACTGCCTCTGGAAGCAACGTCAACACAAGAACTGTTAGTCGGGAGCTTCATGAAATGGGTTTCCATAGCAGATCTACCGCACACAAGCCTAAGATCACCATGCGCAATGCCAAGCGTCGGCTGGAGTGGTGTAAAGCTTGCCGCCATTGGACTCTGGAGCAGTAGAAACGCCTTCTCTAGAGTGATGAATCACGCTTCACCATATGGCAGTCCGGCTGATAAATCTGGGTTTGGCGGATGCCAGGAGAACGCTACCTGCCCCAATGCAGTGCCAACTGTAAAGTTTGGTGGAGCAGGAATAATGGTCTGGGGCTGTTGTTCATGTTAGTTCCAGTGAAGGGAAATCTTAAAGCTACGGCATACAATGACATTCTAGGCCAGGGGTGTCAAACTCATTTTAGCTCAGGGGCCACATGGAGGAAAATCTATTCCCAAGTGGGCCGGACCGGAAAAATCATGGTATATATATAACTTAAAAACAACAACTTCAGATTGTTTTCTTTGTTTTAATACGATCAACATACAACATAAAGCTGGAGCCTGAGGACAGTGTCACTATTAATCATAAAACACGTCAAGTTTATTTGAAAATTCTATAGAAAAAGAACACACAAACACACAATGCCTCAGTGATTAACAGAACTGTTTCACAGATCACAGAACTATATCAGGGTGTCATTTCTCAGGCAGAAATGTAGATAAAAATAATGAAATCCTGTTCCCCAAACAAGTGCAAGAACCACAGAGTCAAGAATAGGTTAAATATACAAATAAAATAAAATCAATTAAAAACAATAGCACATCAACATAAAAACATATAAACATAAAGCTGGAGCCTGAGGACAGTGTCCAAAAGCACAACATCACTATTAATCATAAAACACCAAGTTATTTGAAAGTTCTGAGGACAAAGAACACACAAACACACAATGCCTCAGTGATTCACAGAAGTATATCACAGAACTATATCAGGGTGTCATTTCTCAGGCAGAAATGTAGATAAAAATAATGAAATCCTGTTCCCCAAACAAGTGCAAGAACCACAGAGTCAAGAATAGGTTAAATATACAAATAAAATAAAATCAATAGCACATCAACATAAAAACATATAAACATAAATCTGAAAGCGTTGCTCAAACTCCCGTAACAGTCCCGTTATTTTATCTTTGAACCGCTTCATGTCTGCCACATGTTGCGTGGCGCACACATTTTTCAGACAGGGGAAGTGAGCTGCATCACCACCGGCAAGTTGCGTCTCCCACAATGACAGCTTCAACTTGAAAGAACGTATGCTGTCATAATACTGCGTGACAACTTTGTTGCGCCCTTGCAGCTGTTTGTTCAAGTTATTCAGGTGCTCTGTAACATCCACCATAAATGCAAGGTCCGGCATCCATTCTGCGGAATGAAATTCTAACACTGGTTTGCCCTTTTCTTCCATGAACTGTTCAATTTCTTCTCGTAAATCAAAGAAACGCCTCAGCACAGCACCTCAGCTTAACCATCTTACCTCAGTGTGGTATGGCAGGCCATAGATGTGGTCTTTCTCTCTGAGAAGGCTGTCAAACTGACGGTGATTCAGGCTTCTGGATCGGATGAAATTAACAGTTTGGATGACCACCTTCATGACGTTATCCATCTTTAATGACTTGCAACACAAAGCCTCCTGGTGCAAAATACAGTGAAAAGTCAAAAAATCACATCCTCCATTTGCAGATTGCACTTTCTCTCTGAACTTTGTCACAACGCCTGCTTTTTTCCCGATCATTGAGGGCGCACCATCTGTAGCCAGGCTGACAGCGCAGGACCAGTCCACTCCGACCCTGTCCAGCGCGCCGACGAGTGCGGTAAAAATATCAGCTGCTGTCGTTGTATCTGTCATCGGCACCAACTCCACGAACTCCTCGTGACGGTCAATGTGTCATCAACTCTGCGGATGAAAATGGCCAGTTGTGCAACATCTGTAATGGCCGTGCTTTCATCAATTGCAACCGAAAACGCAATAAATGACTTTACTTTTTGCTTCAACTGGCTGTCCAAATCCACTGAAAGATCGGATATCCTGTCTGCAACTGTGTTTCTTGTCAGGCTGATATTTGCAAAAGCCTGCCGCTTTTCAGGGCACACAATCTCCGCTGCCTTCATCATGCATGTTTTTACAAATTCACCCTCACTAAATGGTTTTGAAGCCACTGCGATTTCATTAGCAATGAGGTAGCTAGCTTTCACTGCAGCGTCACTGATGTCTCGGCTGTGAGTAAACACAGACTGCTGTTTCTTCAGACCCGCCAACAGTTCATTCACCTTCTCTCATCTCCGCTGTCCTTGAAAGTTGTCATGTTTGTCGGCATGAAGACTCACATAGTGGCGACGAAGGTTATATTCTTTCAGCACTGCAACATGCTCTGAACACACCAAACATACAGCTTTCCCATTCAATTCCGTGATTAAATAGGATGACAATTTTTCTTGGAACACTCTGCACTCTGCGTCCACTTTTCTCTTTTTTGACAGAGACATATTGGGGCAATGAGGGTGCCAAAGCACATAATGTTAAAAGTAGAAGCCGTAATAAATATCGCGGGCAAAACAAAGTAGCTCATTGGCTGCACGTGCTTGACCTACTTGCTCTGCCCTGGTATAAACAGTTTGCTTGCTTAACACAATTGCTATTGCGCCATCCAGGGGACGCAATTGGAACAGCAGTTTATTTTATTGAAATATTGCAGCGCATTTTTATACTTTACAAAATTATTATTATTATTATTTTATTTTTTTCAAAATCATCTCGCGGGCCGGATTAAACCCGTTTGCGGGCCTGATCCGGCCCGCGGGCCGTACGTTTGACACCCCTGTTCTAGGCGATTCGGTGCTTCCAACTTTGTGGCATCAGTTTTGGGAAGGCCCTTTCCTGTTTCAGCATGACAATGCCCCCTGCACAAAGCGAGGTCCATATAGAACTGGTTTGTTGATCAGTATGGAAGAACTTGACTGGCCTGCACAGAGCTCTGACCTCAACCCCATTGAACACCTTTGGGATGAATTGGAACGCCGACTGCGAGCCAGGCCTAATCGCCCCACATCAGTGCCCGACCTCACTAATGCTCTTGTGGCTGAATGGATGCAAGTACCTGCAGCAATGTTCCAACATCTAGTGGAAAGCCTTCCCAGAAGAGTGGAGGCTGTTATAGCAGCAAAGTGGGGACCAACTCCATATTAATGCACATGATTTTGGAATGAGATGTTCGACTGGCAGGTGTCCACATATTTTTGGTAATGTAGTGTACTTGCGCTTCGCGGAGCAGCACAGAGCTGTTGTGGAGGAAGTTGTCAAGGAAGTGAGTTTGTGTTTATACAGGACCTCCCGCCCCTACCAACCGTCAACCAATCATTTCAATGCGGAGCAATACGGAGCCCTCCGCCTTGTTACAAAATTTGGGATGCGCACGGCAATGTGGCACTTAGCTCAATTTAGCCTCTGCATGCCTCCGGAGGCTCTGCAATTGCACATTTTCGGATCAAGCATAATATAGAAAATACGCTGTAGACTACAGTCTGAGATGGCAAACAATTTTTTGACAGGGGATGCAGGATCTTTTTTTTGCCTGATTTTAAGATATGTTGGTGCTTATAATTTCCGACATTTTGGTAGGTTATTAGTTAGTCAACTTGTCTATAATTAGATACATGCAGCTTATCTTCTGTCATTATGTTGTCCTAGAAGACTAAATAAGCCCTTGCTCACCAGAATGACATAAATCGATAGAATGCTTCAATCTTGTTGACATTGGTAAAGTTTTCTGTCATCTCTGCTTCTTTCGTGGAGCAAAGACGTTTAGGGACTGGGAAGAAATTGCAATAAATAAAATAAAAACGGGAAAGATTTTGCTAAATTTCCAAATGACATTAGTTTGACCGGTTGTAAGGAAATAGAAAGCTGTGAAAATGACCCAACATGTTTCTGATAAGATTTCAGTTTGGCTTGGATGCATATTTTATGTGGTTGAAATACTATCAGCTGTTATGATGCTGATAAAGATAGCATCTCTCTACAGACGGCATCTAAATGCGCATTCGCATGCTCTCAAGATGCTGAAAGAAATAAATCATATTTCTCCACTCCTGTTCCCGAGTCAAAATGTATCCTACATTTGGTCTATCATTTTACTGAAAGAAATGCTTAATTCTGCAGGAGTTAATATTACGGCTATGTGAGAGGTTATAGACCTACAGTCAGTGTCCAGATTTCAGTTTCCATTTAACCCATCTGAACAGTAGGCTACAGTTCCCTTGATGTGCCATAGGCCTATTTGAAGTCGCTGTCTTGTGACTGTCGAATTTGTATAGCACCTCACAATCATCACACGCAACATAGCCGGCACTGCTATCATCCTCTTTTACCACTTCACCAAATCTTTCCCAAACATTACTTTTCTGGCCTTTGATTCTCTTTATTTTCAACTCTCCTATTCGCCACTTTTCTCTTATTGAATGAAATTCCGACATTGTCCTTTTTGCCTCCGTGGATCAATGTTAACTCTTTCTGCCCGTTCCCAATAGCATTTGGCGATTGGCGTGTAGTCAATTTGGCGTGTGTACAGTTAGGCCCTAAAGCTTTATAGGCTTACGCACTAATGCCAGATAGCCTAAAATAATGACAGAAAAAATTATAATTTAGCCTATAGATATAAATTGCACAAGAATGATACATTTGTGTTTTTTTCAAGGTATTGTTTTCTCTTTATTTAACCTGCCCTTCATCCACACACTATTTCATGACCCTAAACCAGCCCGCCCCGTGGATATAACCACCCCATGGGTTATGAGTCAACCTGCACATTACTACTAGTGATGGATTTAAACTAGACGTATCGTTTTATTTTTTTTGTCATTTTAGCAGACGCTCTTATCCAGAGCGACTTAAAGTTAGTGAGTGCATACATTTTCATACTGGCCCCCCGTGGGAAACGAACCCACAACCCAGGCGTTGCAAGCGCCATGCTCTACCAACTGAGCTACAGGGGATCTTGATGTTAAACACCAGCTAGTAGGCTACCGGTATTAAGACTGGCCTGTCCATACCATACAGTCTTACTAATGAACATGTTGATTTTGTTTGCTGTATTTTCCATGTGTTTGTTCTTTGATCCTCTCATTTCTGTCTTTTAGCAAAGCACATCATAAAGATTGACGGCAAGGCAGGTCTCTTTAATGGCCTAGCCCCCAGGCTCTGTGCAGGGACCATCGGCACCCTTGTACACAGCAGAGTCTTGCAGGTGGGTCTAACTAACAAGCTGGCTTTATCTAACTTACTAAATACATGTTAGCTGATATTTTCAGACCTCAGCAGTAGTCTAGCCTCAATCCTAAAAGAATGGGAAATGTGATTACATTCTGTATGGAAAGTCATGCTTGTCAGAGAATAAGCTACATACTGGCTTGGGCATTGACTCTGTGACTTGAACTGGATTGGCCTTTCACTTTCTTAGGATGGTGAGTGTGACAAATGCTATTCGTTTCTAAATTCATAAACTGACATAAATGCTCTGGATGGCAATGTGTCAACACACCATTATGAAAATGGATCTCCGTTGAACTAATCACTGTTGTCTTTTACAGAGATGCCAGGATGCAGGCAAATATGAGGTAAATATTTTGGCCTGGTTATGGGTTAATGTATAATTGACTCTTATTTATTTTATTAAATTAAAGGTAACTATCTTTTAAATGCAGGCTGTGGTTATTGATGGTCATTTTTCAATCCTTTTTAGGTCTCTGGAACCAGTCAGAAAGCTGAAGAGGGATCCTTACAGCATGTTGTGAATGAGGTATGAATGAATTTGTCCAGTAAAGCAGATGGTTTGACAGATGTTTGTTTTTTTGCATATTATTGCCTTTGGAACAAAGTTGACACAACCAAGATCAACTGAAATATTCAGATTTGTTTCACAGTTCTGTTAGACGTGGTTTGAACAGACCTTGATCTATAAATGTAGTTGTGCTTTCTTTATTGCCGTGGACATCATCTGAGCATGTCTATTGCTTGGCTGTGTTTTTTCACCGTAAGCAAGTAAGTTAATATCTGGGGTGGAGATGGTTCTTGGTGTAAGGGGAATTATCCCCAGCTAAAGCTGTCCAAACTGGATTCATGTTTCCTCCCAAATTCTGCATCACCATTCTTTCTGTTTTTCTTTTACCACAGACAACCAAAGAGATGATAGCCCGCTCCTGTGCCACGATCGTCACGCACCCCTTCCATGGTAAGTGTACTGTTTGTGTCTAGCACCTTTTTGTCATGTCATCCTTTGCCCTAAATGTGTGTTCTTGTAGGATAATGACTACTGCATGGATACTGGGTTCTTAGTTATTGGATGGTTATTTTCTGTTTGTTCCAAAGTGATCACCTTGAGATGCATGGTCCAGTTTATTGGTAGAGAAACCAAGTACAGGTGAGTTTCTCTTATCCTAAGTTCAATATGGGTTTATACAATTTATAGCCATGTAATACTGAATATTACAAATGTTTCTTGTTTTCTTGCAGTGGAGTGTTTGATTCAATCGTCACTGTCTACAAGAATGAAGGAGTTCTGGGATTCTTTGCGTAAGTATGATCTGCCTTTGGCTACATGACCAATGTTCCATCAAGGGCATCCTTTACTCTTGACCAGCTAAATTACTAGAATACATTTGACCTCAGTAAATTCAGTCAATCGTTTTGAAGTTGTTATTTTTAAAGTAGGTTTATGCTTGCTCCTGAATCTTGCAAATATATTGTTATTTTCTGGATGCTGTTTCCTCTGGATGTCTGTACCATGACCTCTTTTTCCCTGACATCTTAACCTAACCGACTAATAGTTGTGCTGTCATGCAGGGGCCTTATTCCTCGTCTGCTGGGTGACGTGCTGTCTCTGTGGATCTGCAACATGCTTGCCCACCTCATCAACACATACGCCATTGATGACTCCGTAAGTCAGATGGATTTGGGATTTTGACACTTGTTTAAAGGTCCAGTGCAGCCGTCTTTATCTCCGTATCAAATCATTTCTGGGTAACAATTAAGTACCTTTCTGTGATTTGTTTTCAATTATAATGGTAAAAAAAGAACAAAAATAGCTTCTTAGCAAAGAGCCTTTTCTCAAGCAACAGTTTTGCTAGGACTGTCTGGGTGTGGTTTGAGTGGGGAGGGGGAAACTGAAAACTATCTGTAATTGGCAGAGAGGTTTGGAACTCCTTATTGGTCTGACTAATTTACCACCTGGTGATGTCACCAGGCAGGCCAAAACTCCATCCCACCAAAAGAGGCTGAACATTCAGGCGGCCTTTTCAAACTGCTCTTATACTAAAAGGGCATCATAATTTTCACAGTATTATTCCAACCTCATAGTGTGGTATTCTATGTATATTTTTTTAAACAAGGAAAATCACGTTTTTGACTGCACTGCGCCTTTAAAGTAGATGTGGACCTCACATCAAAAAAAGACCCTGTACTGAAGTACATTGTATGTCAGTGTAGAATGAATGGGTAAGTGAATTATGACATTATTTTATTTTTAATCCTTTCCTCACAGATGAGTCACACAGGAGAAATAAAGAACTGCTCTCAGGCTGTGACCGGGGTAAGTGTAAAACATTTGTTTAAATCTATAGTTTGTCAATGTAAGGTCATAACACAGGCAACTATTATTACCATACAGGTAATAAACAGTCAATGTCATTTTTATTTGGGTCCAGTGTGGCTCAGTTGGTAGAGCATGGCGCTTGCAACGTCAGGGTTGTGGGTTCAATTCCCACGGGGGACTAGTACATAATAAAATAAATGTATGCACTCACTACTGTAAGTTGCTCTTTATAAGAACGTCTGCTAAATGACTAAAATGTCAATGTATTGCTTTGGTTGCTCATGTTCTGTCAATTTGTTGGACTGTTTTAGTTCTGTAATTTCTATCTCCCTCGTGTTCCAGTTCTTCGCCAGTATGCTCACATACCCCTTTGTTTTGGTGTCAAACCTCATGGCTGTGAATGACTGCGGGTAAGTTGCTGCATTTTGATGTTTTTTTAATATTTTGCTTTTAGTTTATTTACAAAATGTAGAAAGCTTTGAAAGCTGTCAAGTTGCAATGTGTGGGTTGGGATCAGCGGTTTTCATGACATTTGAGGAAGCCTTTATTTCCTAATTGTTTTGCCTGAAATAAGTAGTTCTGTGCAGTACATTTTATCTTAACCTGCCTTAAGCAAAACATTACTGGTTTAAAGGCCCAGTGTTTTATATGTTTTTCCACATTGAGGTTGAAAATTATAATGCCCTTTTAGTGTAACAGCTGTTTGAAAAGAACACCTGAAATTTCAACCTGTTTTGGTGGGATTGAGTTTTGGCCTGCCTGGCGATATCACCAGGTGGTGTAAATTTAATAGACCAATAACACAAAGCGTTTCAAATAGGTCTGGGCGATATATCGAATTAATTAGAATTTGTTTTTCCAAGATATTCCAAATACCTGCCTGTATCGCAAGAATCAAGTTTATTTGTTGTTTTTAAACAGCGTTTATGTCCGCTTGTTCTCATCTTGTTGTTTTGGTCTCGTCTCCTTCGATCCTTCTGTGCTTTGTACACCTTCCCATTTACACCAGAGATGCGTATATAATGACGAGATGCTCATGTCTCCGCACCAACAATGGGAGTCATTGTCCCACATGCACGAAGGCAGGTGACAAGCTAAGGTCCAAAATAAACCCATAGAAACGCATTGAGATTATTTTTGACAGATTTTGGCGAGAGTGAAACCTCTCGCTTTGCAACGTCCTCTCTGTTTACACACACACCAAGCCCCTCCCCCTGCCACTCACAACAACAAAGATGAGAGATAACTTCTTCCTCTCTGACAAGCGGATTCAACTCGCTATTTGTATTTGAGGTTTGGTCCGACAAAATCGGTCATATGGACACCGAAACATTATTTTACTTTAATAGAGAAGTTAACCTTTCGAACGATACCCTTTTTATGTCTCCACTCCTCAAATTGATCCCAGAGCAGACTACTAAAATGGGAATATCAATGAACATTGATTCTGGAAAACGTATGATCGCGCAGCATTGCAGTACCGCTAGCAGCATTTTAGCCAAAGACTGTTATACTATCTGTCTAGTCTGTTTTGTGAATGTGCATTAAGCATAAGGTAGCTCACTTGATTTCAACATCTGATCAAAGTGTACAGGCTAGCATGCTGTTCAAACAGTTGAAGGACAGTAGTATGTTCACATCAATTCAACTGTTCTGCCTTGTTAGCTAGCAAATAGATCCAAATTGGCTAAACTTGAAATAAGAAGATTAGCTGGCTACTCACTAGCACGTGGATTTGAGAGATTAAGAGACCTGTGTTAATTTTCTAGAATGTATAATTTCACAAGCCCTGAATTCATTAATTATTGCTTACTGTTTGAAATGCAGTGTATTTGACCTTTAAAGCTTATTTTGATAACTTTTATTTTTTTGGATAAATTGTTTAACAGCCATAAGTGTGTGTGTATGTATGTGTGTATATACACTGCTCAAAAAATAAAGGGAACACTAAAATAACACATCCTAGATCTGAATGAATGAAATAATCTTATTAAATACTTTTTTTCTTTACATAGTTGAATGTGCTGACAACAAAATCACACACATTATCAATGGAAATCAAATTAATCAACCCATGGAGGTCTGGATTTGGAGTCACCCTCAAAATTAAAGTGGAAAACCACACTACAGGCTGATCCAACTTTGATGTAATGTCCTTAAAACAAGTCAAAGTGAGGCTCAGTAGTGTGTGTGGCCTCCACGTGCCTGTATGACCTCCCTACAACGCCTGGGCATGCTCCTGATGTGGTGGTGGATGGTCTCCTGAGGGATCTCCTCCCAGACCTGGACTAAAGCATCCGCCAACTCCTGGACAGTCTGTGGTGCAACATGGCGTTGGTGGATGGAGCGAGACATGATGTCCCAGATGAGCTCAATTGGATTCAGGTCTGGGGAACGGGCGGGCCAGTCCATAGCATCAATGCCTTCCTCTTGCAGGAACTGCTGACACACTCCAGCCACATGAGGTCTAGCATTGTCTTGCATTAGGAGGAACCCAGGGCCAACCGCACCAGCATATGGTCTCACAAGGGGTCTGAGGATCTCATCTCGGTACCTAATGGCAGTCAGGCTACCTCTGGCGAGCACATGGAGGGCTGTGCGGTCCCCCAAAGAAATGCCACCCCACACCATGACTGACCCACTGCCAAACCGGTCATGCTGGAGGATGTTGCAGGCAGCAGAACGTTCTCCACGGCGTCTCCAGACTCTGTCACGTCTGTCACGTGCTCAGTGTGAACCTGCTTTCATCTGTGAAGAGCACAGGGCGCCAGTGGCGAATTTGCCAATCTTGGTGTTCTCTGGCAAATGCCAAACGTCCTGCACGGTGTTGGGCTGTAAGCACAACCCCCACCTGTGGACGTCGGGCCCTCATACCACCCTCATGGAGTCTGTTTCTGACCGTTTGAGCAGACACATGCACATTTGTGGCCTGCTGGAGGTCATTTTGCAGGGCTCTGGCAGTGCTCCTTCTGCTCCTCCTTGCACAAAGGCGGAGGTAGCAGTCCTGCTGCTGGGTTGTTGCCCTCCTACGGCCTCCTCCACGTCTCCTGATGTACTGGTCTGTCTCCTGGTAGCGCCTCCATGCTCTGGACACTACGCTGACAGACACAGCAAACCTTCTTGCCACAGCTCGCATTGATGTGCCATCCTGGATGAGCTGCACTACCTGAGCCACTTGTGTGGGTTGTAGACTCCGTCTCATGCTACCACTAGAGTGAAAGCACCGCCAGCATTCAAAAGTGACCAAAACATCAGCCAGGAAGCATAGGAACTGAGAAGTGGTCTGTGGTCACCACCTGCAAAACGCCTATCATTTCCACCTGTTGTCTATCCCATTTGCACAACAGCATATGAAATGTATTGTCAATCAGTGTTGCTTCCTAAGTGGACAGTTTGATTTCACAGAAGTGTGATTGACTTGGAGTTACATTGTGTTGTTTAAGTGTTCCCTTTATTCTTTTGAGCAGTATATATTATATATATATATATATATATATATAATTTTTTAAAAATAGGAATGATTTTTAGGCCATATCGCTCATCCCTAGTTTCAAACCTCTCTGCCAATGACGTCTAGTTTTCAGGTTACATATCCCTCGTCCAAATTGGTCCCTCACTCTGACCACTGACAGCCATGGCAAAATTCTTGCTTGAGACCATTGACCATTTTAATTAAAAACAATCACAGTAAGATACTTGTTACTCAGAAATTATTTGATAGAATAATTGGCTGCATTGGACCTTTTTAAAGTTTCCCTGTAGTGTGTGGTTTGTCTAAGGCTGGCTTTCCACCTAAGCACTCCTGTCTTTTACAGGCTGGCTGGCGGCCTCCCTCCCTATGCTTCAATATATCCAACCTGGGTGGACTGCTGGAGGCACCTGAGCCTAGAGGTAGGTTGCTGCTTTCAAAACGTTAATGCTACACAAAAACACAGGTGTAACAGACACGGCTTGCCACCAGGATAAGATCCTTGGTTATTCACATTGGTTAACAAGTGTTTCAACATTTTCTAAATTGGTGAAATATTATGGATAATGAATTTGTGCCATTTAAGATGTTCCTGTTTTGTCTTTGTATTCCATCTCTATTTATAGGGAAACATGAGCAGAGGCAACAGTTTATTTTTCCGGAAGCTGCCTGTGGGGAAGACTTATGCAATCGAC
The DNA here is from genome assembly GCF_964263955.1 of Coregonus lavaretus. Classification (NCBI taxonomy): domain Eukaryota; kingdom Metazoa; phylum Chordata; class Actinopteri; order Salmoniformes; family Salmonidae; genus Coregonus; species Coregonus lavaretus. The sequence continues at coordinate 6,275,112 of NC_140024.1, read as the reverse complement.
CAGAAGAGATTTTTTTAAGTCGAACTACCTGCATAGAATCACATTGTAATAAATTGACATTGCCTGAATGGGGGTAGATCGCTGGCATCTAATCCTTTGTATGCACTCGTTTACGATACTTTTTTTTTTTTTTTAACAACCTGTCTGCCATCAAGTAAAGATAAAACTGCATTATTTTACAGCAATGTGCTGCTTTGATTGGAAACGTGAAGATCTTTATTTTAATATAAAACTCTACTGCAGGATAATTAAAATGGAGCCGTTTCACCTAAATCCAGGAACAAACAAGATTGCAATAGTGCCCATTTCACCTCTTTCTGTGATGGCAGACGGAATCATGTCACCTATTGCCAATATATACAAACTTTCAGAATACCCTGTATATCTGGCTGGCATTGTGTAGAGTGGAGGCTCCCCCCGTGATCTCCTTGTTGATACGAGTTTAAGATGGCAGTTTTCAGCGAAAATCTGCATGTAATGTTTAATTCAGAAGTTATTGGGACCCTGTGTCAATGTGTTGTATTGATGTGTATGATCATTCTACAACTTCAAAGGGTCCATGTGATAAGAAATGGATATGTGCTGTTAAGGTAAAATGGGGCCACACTGAGCTATGGAAAGTAGTTTGAGTTGACAAATGTCTATCGCCTTGTCGACGCAGTCAGGTGCTTGTATTAACTCATTTTGACTGATCCCAATAAAGATGCTTTTGACTTCTTGCTTTCTCTTATAGCATTGGGTTTTATAAGCTTTTGATTTCATGCTCATTTTAGTTTGCGGATGTGTGTAGCTGTCCCCTAAAACCTTGATTCAAAACAAGTCATTTCAGTCAAGTTACACCCTGATCTGAAAATGAATCTTTGCTACACAAACCGAATAGAATGACAATAGGCGATTAGTTTCCCAAATGTACCTTTAGTCAGAGGGAGAATACAGGTGTCTGGTGCTAGAGAATGAGGCCAGAGACGGATGCATGAACACCGATTAAATCATGTGTTTTTCTGTCAAAAGTACAACTCCAGTGAACTATTTCCGGACGAGTAGCATCTGGCAAAATATGGTGGCAAAATTTCTCTTCACTAGTATGGTACTAGATAATATGGTGACGAAGTGCCCCTTTCATAATATTTTTGTAAATGGAAACAGATGTCTTTGCCACAGCTTGTTTTCATCCAGCCAAAGAAGGGCAAATGTATTAATGGAAAAAGCCTTTTTATTTTTTCATGGACCATAGATACTGTAAGAAGCCAAAACGTGTCTCCAGTCCCTGCCTCACAACTTAACTACCGAAGCCGCAATGAACCAATGAAACCCAAAGAGAGAGGTGGCAATTAGTGTTAATGTTGCACACTAATGGGGACAATCTATTATGGCTGCATTATAGTACAGAGATTGGTTCATGTTTTGGACACACAACTGGAGAGTATCACACACACACATCCTTCCCCTGAAGAGCCAGGCCCTTAGGCATAGTACTGCAGGTTGGCCTTCTTCTTGGCCTGTACTTCCAAGATGCCTTCCATGTAGTCCTCATGATTGAGCTCAGTTGCCCCCCTGCGAAGGGCAATCATACCCTGGAAGAGAAAAGATTAAGGGAAAGAAAGTAAAATCCTTGTTTGTTCTTGTCGTTGGTAAACGCATCCAGGTCAATATAGCTGTGATTTAAAAAATGTAAAGGGGAACAAATGGCAAATTACATCTTACAATCAAAATCTTGACATGCAGGTCACTGATAAAACTTTCACCAAGGGAAAGGAAACAACGTAACTGTACTTTAGTTAATAGGGCTGGTTTGTGCATGTTTATAAAAAGGTATTACTCACCGCCTCCACACACACTGCTTTGCACTGGGCACCGTTGAAGTCATCAGTGCACCTGGCCAGCTCCTCGTAGTTGACATCAGGGCTGTGGGAACAAAGCAGTGGAGGGGATACCAATCAGATTCTGAATAATACATGACAAACAAGTGTATAACTTTGACCTTTCGAGCTAGAGTTCACTTAATTATAAATCATAACATGCAGATCAATTTGGCTAACGTAGGATGAAGCATAGTGGTCCAAACCTGACGTTCATCTTGCGTGAGTGAATCTGCATGATGCGGGCTCGTGCTTCCTCATTGGGCATTGGGAACTCAATCTTACGGTCCAGACGTCCAGAACGCAGCAGTGCGGGATCTAGGATATCCACCCTGTTAGTGGCAGCGATAACCTGGCAAAAGAGGATCAGAAAGTCAAGGTGTCAGCGTACAAAATAGTAGTCTGGCTAACACCTAACTCCAAGTCCTCCTGACCTCAGTCTGTAAAGACTTGATGTTGTCGGCACGATGCGTCGATAATGAAGGGGGCTGGGTTTTACTGATCGTTTCTCCTCCGTGTCTTTCTCTCACACCCACACACAGTCCCTGATCGCCACCACATTTCATTACAACTGTTGGATTTTCAAATCCATACAACGAGAGGTCTCAACCCCCCCAGGAAAGACAAAACATTTGAGGGTGTTTAAAATAACCGTTCTCAGCCCTCTTTAAAAGTGAACTCTGTGGTAAAAAAAAGAGCAAAATAACTTGTTTGTATTCACTCTGCCCTTGCCTTGGAATGAGGACTCAACTCTTCTGCCAGTTCACTTCACCTATTTTGTGGTCCTGAGTCCTCTTTGCAGTCACATTGCTATGTTTAGAACGGAACCAAGATATTTTCCCAACATTCACTCAATGCACTCTGGGTTTTTACAAAGTGCAGGACCAGCCATTCCATCAGAACGTGTTATCGTACAGCTAGATATACCTACTCACATTTTGGAAGCTAGATTGCGTTTAGTTAAAAGATGAGACAATTATAATCAAAAGATAATATTAACATGTAAATATGATTGGTAACATAATAAATAGCTGAATAATAACTGCAGATTAAATAATGCTGTAATTCAAAATTGTACACCCACTGTAGGCTACTGCCCCTAAAATAACTAGCATTGACTTTGTACCCTATGTTGTGACCAAATATGTTGTCTTCTCACTATTCAAACCCCACAATCGAATAAACAGCTTATGAAACTCTTAGTCTAAAGTAGAGGTCTTCACGGGTACAAAAATTTGGACCCGTTCTGAAATTGATCTGTGGCATTCCCACCTGACCCGATATGCATAAATACATCTTCAAAAAACGAAGAGCCGTTCCGAATGGACCCGAGGACAGTCTTACCCGTTCAGAAAAGGCCCATGGCAAACAGACCACTGCTGGTTCGGATCTAAGAGGCCCGTTCAGATCCAAGAGTAGACAGAGGGAGAGAAAGAAACCTCCAATTGGTCGCTGCCAACGCCATCAATAAACAAGTCGTATTGGCCAAATGATCCAGTTACGTATCCTTATAAACTGCCAATAACAAATGACTAAAAAACGATTTGTGTTTCGATTCGTACCATATTAAAAACTTTCGTCTATCGTTTACTAAAACAATAATTGTCTACCTCACGGTTTAGCTGTCAGAGATTTGAGCGCTAAATGCATCAGGGCATTGCATGCATATAGGCATAGGCGTCCACTGAATGATATTCATATATATTATTTGTTAATATTAAGGGAGACAAGCTTAGGCCTAGCCCTAGAGAGACATAGAGAAAGATAGAGCTAAGCCGGTGCCATGTTCCAGACTTCTTTACACTAGTCAGATAGGCTACTACTGCTGTACAGATAGGCGTATAGGAGGCAAATTCGTTCATTTTCAATCCGAATATTATATTGTTCGATTAAAAGGAGTAACTCTGGTAGGCATAAAACATTATTTCTCACCTCAAGTTCAACTGTCGGAGTACCAGTGCGCCCTGCCTTCATAGGCCTGCAGTAGCCAAGCCTAATAATAACCATACCACACCAAACAAAAGTTGCTTAACTTTATTAGGGTAATGAAAGTAAGTCAAGTCATTGTTCATAGGGAACATAGAACAGGTTATTATATTGTGACATTAAATTACGTTTTGCATCTTGCCCTCTTTGGTTTATCCTTTTCATGGTTTGAGCGCGAGTAGCATAGGCCTACCGGTAATTCTATTAACGTTATATTGCGGCAAACAACATTACAGCTGGAACTTAATTTGGCTAATGAAAATGGCTCAACAGCATGAAATCTTCAAAAACGTTTAACAGGCTCGGCCTATATTGCAGCTATTACCAACAAAGGCGATTACCTACCGTAGGCCTACCAAACAAATGACAGCAATAGGCTAATGTTATTTATTTTACAACAAGCTTATCATTATTATTAATGACTAAACAATTAATAATACATTCCAAAATAAATAAATGGAAGTTATAAAATTGTATCAAACCTGAATAGTGAGTTGCACACAGTCCACTTGGCAGCGCCAACGTTCTTCTATTTGTCCACTACAATATTACAACTTTTTTGTCGGCTTCTTTTCACTATACTCTTTCTCCATCTTCACAATCAACAGTAGCCTAGTCCAAGGCCCCTTTTACGCTCTCTCGCTCTCCTCAGCAGCAGGAGCTCCTGAGGTGAGCAGCTGGACCAGTTTCAGCTGGACATAAAGCTATTTGTTTCATTGAGTTGCAATTTGCTGACATAACAAGCTTGCGCAGTTCTCAACACACAAACAATAAATTAACAGAGGTCAGGTCCAATCGGGTCCAGTTGGTAAATACAGATCTGAGACAAAAGTCAGAATTTAGGACCCAGACCCGCTCTGGGTTTAGGGTCAGTTAGAATTTCAGGTCTGTTGGACCCGTGAAGTTCTCTAGTCTAAAGATCACATATTGCAAACAAATAATCTGAACATCATGTCAGTATAAAACTTCACACATATTTTGTAATGTCTGTGCATCCTTGACAATCGCTAATCAATATCCAAAAACAGCACATGTTTTTTCCAAGAACCTGCACATCATCATCTTCTTTATTTTGTGGCACCAATGTGAGGGGTTATGGCAGGGGAAACGGTGCTTTGTGTTCACATTGCCCTAAAAAAGGGAACCGGACCGCGGAATTCAAGCAAACTGAACTAAGACCACCTCTCGAGATGGTTTCGGTTCGGGGGCTCTTTCGAGGGGTCTGTTTTCCTTTGGAGTGTTCACACTGCACAAAAAGATTATGCGAAGAGAACCAATCAATAATGCATTTACAACGGCCTCCTATCCAGACCAGTGTGTCACAGCTCTCCCTGCCTTCTGAGTCACGTGAGCCAGGCTAACACTATAGGGCCTCCTCATAGCATAGTGAAACAGTCAGGTCTCCTTCTTAGGTACCAGGTCTCTTGGGTACCTCAAGTACAGCTGATTAAGAAAAAAAAGTAAAGAACTGAGTAATACCTTAACTTGCATGTTGGGCTGGAACCCATCCAGCTGGTTGAGGAGCTCAAGCATAGTTCTCTGGACCTCTCTGTCACCTGCTTTCTCACTGTCAAACCTGGAGAAATCAAAGGGATCAGAGGTTTGTGTCGATGCTATTCAACAGCTATGGAAAGCAACTGTGAAACTTCTCGTCGGTAGCTGGTTTACAGTGTATAGGACTCATAGTTTAACTGCACCACTCACCGTTTGGTTCCAATGGCGTCCAGCTCATCTATGAAGATGATAGAGGGGGCCTTCTCCTTGGCCAGGGCAAAGGCATCTCGGACCAGCTTGGCACCGTCACCAATGAACATCTGGACCAGCTGTGGGCCAGCCAGCTTGAGGAATGTGGCCTATAGTAGGATGAAAGGTAAATAAATCAAACTCCACCTGTCCACACCATTTTACCTAAAGCAGAAGAGGAGTTGACACTTCCGCACTAACAAACAACCCCTTGCTAAAATGCAAGCCATAGAGTCAGTGTTTTGTTTTACCTTGGTCTGGGCAGCACAGGCCCTAGCCAGTAGGGTTTTCCCTGTGCCTGGGGGGCCATACATCAAAACCCCCTTAGGTGGCTGAATCCCCAGGTTCTCAAACTTCTCCTTGTGGTTCATGGGCAGAACGATTGCTTCCACCAGCTGTAAGTCAAAAGAATAGCATCACATGTTACTAAAACTGCAATTACATTCACGAGTGTCTAAAGAGATAAGATTCAAATGATAATATCGGACCTCCTGGATCTGTTTGTCTAATCCACCAATGTCACTGTACTGTTCAGTGGGGCGCTCGTCCACCTCCATGGCTTTGACTCTGGAGTCGTACTCCGTGGGCAGGGTCTCCAGGATCAGGTATGAGTCCTTGTTTACCCCCTGGTTATCACCACAGGGAAAGAGAAAAAGTAAATGTGACACACAAGCATAACCAAAAAATACATCCATTGCTTGTTGAGCAGAGGGAGCTGCTACTCAAGGACTCAAGTGATCACGTAAGGGCTTACCACAAGGTCTCCCGGCTTCAGTTTCTCTGCATCCACCAAGCCAATGACCGGGAGGAAGTATGTCTGCAAGAGCACAAAAAGGGTAGCCAATGTCAACTACCACTGCTGAATAACTCCTATTAATAACTGTTTTAGTTTACTAAGGAGGACACAGGAACAGTACTGATTGAAATGCAGTTGAACTTGGGAGTATAGATCGGACCAGTGTTTCCTCTGGAAACATTTGTAGCAGTGGGGGCAAAAGGTCGCGGGGGCTGATTTATTTTATTTTGTTCTGGTGACTTTTTAAAAGGCCATTTTACTCAAAAATTAATGAAAATAAAATTATGCTGACACCATCTAAAATATAATTTCCACCTACAGAAATGAGCAAAATAACATTGTTAAATTATTTGTTACATATTGTTAATAGCATATTATCAGGTATGCAATTAACAATAAGCATTTTCACCTGTAGCCCAACTGATGCAGCAATGTGGCTATAAATAAACAGGCTGAAGCATGGGGTTGCCTATCTGCATTTACCCTATTGGGCTAATCATTAGCAGAGTCCTGCATCGGGTCGGATACCCACGGTGCCCCGTGGGTGAGCTGCAACAACAACAAAAAAAATCAGCTGGCGGGTGGAATTAAAACATTCTTTCAACCCGTGGTCGGCTTGCGGTTCAAAACCATTACATGATGGTCGGAAACATTTAAAATCAAGATAATACAAATTTTTTTAAACCCAGGATTTTGTTGTGTTGTGAATTCCATTCTGTGAGTGGCGAGGCAGACATACGGCTACTAGCCACGCACGCATTGTGTGGTGCTAAAACGTTCAAATTTGTCGACGCACAGAGCTTATGTTCCCTCTTCCCACGTGATAATACGAAACATTTCCAAGTTTACTATAGCCTAGCTCACGTGAAAATGGCTAACGTAGGCCTAACCGGAGAAATTAAAAGAACGATTATGATAAGGGAATAGGCTACAACACCATCGTGGAGACCGGTGCTGTACGAGTGACATCCCTAGTTTAGAAGGACAACAACACCGTAGATGGATACACATCCGACACAAAGTTCAAGCAGGTAGGCCTATTTGTTTTTGATAATTCAGTTCATTATCACATTAATTCAGGCGTTCGTTCATTAGACTATACGCAGGCCATATAAAGTGTAAAACGGTGCGGCTGGTAAAAGTTTGAGTAGCCTTCTAAATAGATGTAGCCTATTTTTATATTCGATTCAGGGAATTCCCTCCCTAAGGCACTCGTAACTCGAATGCACCTCAAGAGGAATATTCATCTCGCATAGAACACAAAACAAGCCGACTACATCAATGGATAAACTATTCTATTATGGGGTTGTCAGATTTTTCTATTCATTACTAGTTTTGTTTGCAGAGGAAATGTAAATGTGGACTGTTCCAGCATCTTCAAAGAGCGCCTCGGAATAAATATTTTCTCATGTTCTATATTTTTTTGTCGTGGCGGCAATGATTTTGCCGTGGCGCAGCACCACAGCTAAATGACTGCTTCAGAAAACACTGGATTGGACATATTTCTAGTTGTTACTTACCTGTCTTGTAGATGTTTTGATGACAGCACATTTGCCCTTCCTCTGGGAGTCTAGATCAATGTTTGCTCCATCCTCCTCCTGGTCATTTGGGTCCACATCCAGAAGCTGCAAGACAGTTTTAAGACATCTCTAACCCAACCTGCGATGATCCAGACACTGTTGCATGGTCATAAACTGACAATTAGCTTCAACACAGCTTCACAAGAATTGAGCTTTTGATACTAAACTGTTCAATACAATAAAACAAACATTTTAATGTGACAGAGACGAAAGCGTACATATTTCTCCATGCTCCTACCTCGATGACATTGGAGACCAGGTACGGCAGGGTCTTGTTCACTTTGATCTTCTCTGTGTTTTCTTTGATTTTGTCCTTCATGGCCTGCAGCTCATGGGTTACCCTCAACACCTCACTCTTCATGATCTACAATATAAGAGTCCAATTGAATGTATAGACCTAGGCACAACATATTCACACTTTTCATATCGTCTTTTAAAAATGTTGGGGTAAAGTATAAGGTGGAGACATAACAGATATGAAGTAAAACATTAAAATAAAAAAGAATAGTGTGGGCCATCTGATACACCAATAGCAGCTAAAATGACTACCTAGCTATTCACCTTTATTTCACTGTCCAGAAGACGTGTCCGCTGAACGATCTCTTCAGTGGACATTTTGAGGACTTCTTCGCCGATCCCATCCTATTGTTGACAAACAAAACTGTAATGTTATGATACAACGTAGCTAGCTGCTACCGTTAAGGGTATACACTAACATCTAGCTAACCGTTACTGTACTAATGTATGACGACGTTTGTGAGTTAACGTTACTAGCTAGCTAGCCGACCAGCTAGCTAACGTTAACTTAGCAAGCCATTGAAGACACACATTGATCAAAAATTAGCCAATCATGATACCTAACTAGCCTAGATTGTTAGCTAGCTAGCGGCTATAAGACAAGCAAAATAGTCAGGCTAACGTTAGCTTGCCAAGTTAGCTAACAACTTGCAGATAGGTTTACGAATCTCAGTGTGTGTAACGTTAGTTACTAGCTAACAAAGTAGATAGTAAACGTCAGATATTAAGTGACCAGAAACTTGATAACTAGTTGACTACGTTAATAGGCTAAATACCAAGCCAACTATTCGTTTTGTGACCAAGCTAACGTTAAGAAAACCTGCAAATTACCTGTGTCACTCTCCCATCAATTTAAACAGGCTAGCTAACGTTAGCTTGTAGTTGTAGCTATGCTAGCTGGCGTAAGAATAAGCTCTTTCGTGGATTGGATACATGTTGACTTCATAATTACGATCACATATTTATTCAAATAATACATGTTTTAATCAAAATAAATTGATAAGCACATGCAAACCCATTAATTCAAGGAACAAACCTCCACCTCATCCCAAACTGATCTGTCATTCAGCGACGCCATCTTTCCTCTTGTCTACTTCTTGGTGGGCGCTTCTTCTTCTTCTTCTTTGAGCTTTATCAGCAGACTACAACCGATAAGGCGTATTGCCGCCACCTACTGTACGGATACTTCTTCTGCTTCTTCTTCTTCTTCTTCAATGAGGTTTAACAGCGGTTGGCATCCAATTTGTTGCATTACCGCCACCTACTAGACTGGAGTTCAACTCCCTTATCTTTCCTTGAAAAAGAAAATAAACGAAAGAAAATAAATATCCTAACACTATACCACTATACCACCCTTCTCCACTGTTTAAATACATTTACGTCAATTAGCAGACGCTCTAATCAAGAGCAACTTACAGTTAGTGAATGCATACATTATTTTTTTTTTCATACTGGCCCCCCGTGGGAATCAAACCCACAACCCTGGCGTTGCAAACGCCATGCTCTACCAACTGAGCTACATAACGACGCTTCGAGGGTGACAGTTGTCAATGTGTGCAGAGGGCAGTGGTGAAAAAAGTACACAATTTTCATACTTAAAAGTAAAGATATCTTAATAGAAAATGACTAAAGTAAAAGTGAAAGTCACCCAGTAAAATCCTACTTGAGTAAAAGTCTAAAAGTATTTGGTTTTAAATATACTTAAGTATCAAAAGTAAATGTAATTGCTAAAATATACTTAAGTATCAAAAGTATAAATAATTTCAAATTCCTTATTCCTTACATTCCAAATTATTTGATCCCCTGCTGATTTTGTGCATTTGCCCACTGACAAAGAAATGATCGGTCTATAATTTTAATGGTAGGTTTATTTGAACAGTGAAAGACAGAATAACAACAACAAAATCCAGAAAAACGCATGTCAAAAATGTTATAAATTGATTTGCATTTTAATGAGGGAAATAAGTATTTGACCCCCTCTCAATCAGAAAGATTTCTGGCTCCCACGTGTCGTTTATACAGGTAACGAGCTGAGATTAGGAGCACACTCTTAACGGGAGTGCTCCTAATCTCATCACGGACAACTTTAGCATTTTAGCTAATTAGCAACTTTTTCAACTACTTACTTATTTTTAGATACTTTGCAACTACTTAGTATGTTAGCTAACCCTTGCCCTAACCCTAACCTTAACCCTTTTAGCTATCCCTTCCCGTAACCCTAACCCTTTAACCTAACTCCTAGCCTTAACCCTAACCCCTAACCTTAACCCCTAGCCTAGCTAACGTTAGCCAGCTAGCTAACATTAGCGTCAGTCACCTAGCCACCTAGCTAACGTTAGCCTCAACAAATTGGAATTCGTAACATATCATACATTTTGCAAATTTGTAACATATTGTATATTTAGCAAATTCGTAACATATCAAACGAATTGTAATTCGTAACATATCATACGAAATGGATGATGGACATCCACAAATTAATACATAACATATTAAACGTAACATATACTAAATGGAGTGTTTCGGATTTACATACAGAATAATACAAATGCTCTGAGACCAGGTTGCCTCCAGTGCCACACTAGTCAAGCTTCCTCGATGAAAGTTTGGCACTAAAGATTCTGTATTAATGCAATCTTATGAGTCACAAAGGAACACATCATTCACTTCCTTATAAACTGGAAATCTCCCTCTCGCTTTGTGTGTGTGTGTGTGTGTGTGTGTGTGTGTGGGTGTGGGTGTGTGTGTGTCAGGGAGAGTGCCATGTGCCTCCGTGGGAAACTATGAACTGTACCAGTACCATGGCTAAAGGATTTCATTTGGTAACAACATTTCTGCCGCCTCCACCTCAGCGGGTCACATGATTCTCATGGACCGGAGAAAGCTTGTGTGAACATCACTGTCCTTAACAGAGAAGCATTCATTTAGAAAAACAGGGATTTTCGATTCACAATTCTTAGTATTCAAATTGAATGCGTATTTCATACATATTGTTATGTAGCTATATCAAAAAAGATATACAGAAAACCCATCTGTTGGCTTGGTAGCACATAATATACATTTTCTTTGTTGCAAGTGTCTTTCTAGAAGGTCTCCTTTTTATCTCCTTGGAAGAAATGACCATTCCCAGTGGTATTTATTGAGTTTGTGTATCTCCTGAGGGATTACGTGAATACACTAAGGGTTGCACATTTCCCAGGATATCCGTCTCTGTTTATTAGTATCCTCTTCCGACTGAGGCGCCACAGCACTCCAACCATCCTCTCAGCCTCTGCCATGCCTCACGTCATCCTGCCCCTCAATTCCATTTCCCGTTTCCTCGCGTGTTCCAGAAGGAATTGCAGAACTCCGGCTGGCCTGTTCCTTATTCTCCTCCTCATCTACTGTCACTGGACTCCCACACCTACCCCTGCACCACCACCACTGCAGTAAGGCCCGGCAACGCTTCCGAAAGGCCACATCACAACAAGCATACAGAAGGGGGTTGAGGCAACTATTGACATACCCTAGACAGGTGGCGTAGGGGTGAGCTGCAACCAGCGTCCGGTCAAATGGGCAGGAGTAGGGCAACAGCTCTAACTCCATGAGCATGGAAAGTGTCTTGTTGGCATGAAGGGGAAGCCAGCAGAGGAAGAAGGCTAGCACTAAGGTGACGATGACTCGCAAAAGGCGACGTTGGCGTCGGCGGTCGGGGCGAGGACCCTGTCCAAAATGGCGGCTGAGGAGGCGGCCTAGGGAGCAGTAACAGATCAGTAAGATGATCAGAGGCAACAGAAAGCCAACCACGGTGGATTTAAGTCCTAGAGCCGCCATCCACAGTAGCTCTGCCTGCTCCCTGTCATCTTCCTCCAGCTCTGCTGAGATCAGACCAGAGTAGTCCATCATACAGGAGGAGATGAACATGGGCATGTGATCATGAACCGAGTGTTCCTCTTCTTTAGCTGTCTGCCAGTCTTCTTCATACTCACCCCCTACATCCACCTCCCTTACAGTCCTCAGTAGTAGCGCAGGCAGAGCAAGGATACCTGCCACCACCCAAACGCTCCCCACTACCCAAGCTGCTCGGCAGACGCCACTCCCCTGGGCCCTACTGGATTGCCGTCGGCCAGCAATAACCCAGTAACGCTCTATGCTCAGGACCGTGAGGGAGAACACACTGGCATACATGTTGAGGGCCACTAAATAGCTGCTGACTTGGCAAAGAGGCTTGCCAAAGGGCCAGTGGTAGTCTAGCGCTGTGTGGGCTGCCCATAAGGGCAGGGTTACCACAAAAGCCAGGTCTGCTGCCGCCAGGCTGGCAATGAGTGAGTCAGTAAGGGAACGAGAGGAGTCCGGCAACTTGGGGGTAGAGCTCCTTCCAGGTTGCTGAAGACGCCGCTTGGTGCAGGTCCCCATGCCGGCTGGTTTACCCTCAGGTTGATCCAGGTATGCCCAGAGGACAAGCCCATTTCCAAGGGAGCCCAAAACAAATACCAGGAGATAGACTGAGGGTATGATTACCCATGTGGGTCTCCATTCTCTGTAGTCACACTGGTGAAATGGGGGCGGAGAGGTGGATGCTGAGGGCAGCAGCTCAGAGTCCGACATAAATGTGATGGGCAGAGGGGATAAATGTGAGAGTCTGTGACCAGCCACTGTCTCCTGTTGCAGGGTTAAGAAAATAATATATTTTCTCTTGTTTTCAATGTCTCCAGGTCAATGTCTCTGCTTTCATGGAAACTTCTGTGTTGAGTCTTGTACACAGCATCTGGAGAAAAAAAATGAATTCATTAAAATATATATATAGACTCCTGTTGTATGCCATATAACAGGAAGCTAGGACTCAGGGGGTTGACGGAATCACCATCGGTCAAGCAAATAAGAATCTAGTGTTTGACAAGAACACTATGTACATCAAATAACAATATTTATGTAAATTATTACAAGGCTTACCTCAACATCTGAAGACCAGGGTATTCTTCTTCTGAACTTATTGAAAACTGACTTCAGTGATGATAGCGTGTTCCCATATTCCACTGAAACTACTCTTCTCCTGTCTCAGGTCCTTTTTGTCCAGGCTTGGAGGTGTGTCTCGCTAGTGCTCTGTGAATCCCCCTGCTCCAGATATAGTAGATCTCCCTGTCTCTCAGCCCCACCCACTCCCCTGCTCTCCTCTTCTCAGACCACCCCAGAGAAGCTTTGTGAGACCTGCAAACAGACCTCATTCTCCCTGTCCCACAGTACACACAAACTGTGCACAAATATTACAAAATACACACAATGTATACATACCAATACTCTCCTTTGCACACTGTCGGAACAATGCCAGTCACATTGAAGCCTAAAAGACAATAAGAGTTGCAAACATTAAACAGTCTGTTAATAGATGCTCACCAGGGCAAATACATACAGAACATGTGGGGCACATCCAATATAAGCCTGTGCTATTGTCTTGATGATACTCAGGGGAGTACTACCATTAGAATTCTGGGGAAAAGTTATTCATGTTATCTCCAAGGTCAGGGTGGCTGTGTATCCTGTTTTCGACTAGTGACTTACTGTGCCAGCAAATTTTGGGGCATTTTGATAAAGAAATTGATCCAATAAGTGCTTCAGCACAAATTAAAGAAATGTTAATAACACAAAGTTAACACGAATCCTACTATTGTCAATATGGACATATACGTAATTGTGTCATACTGTACAGCCTTCAGTGGTTCCCATTCGGTCATGTCCGGGAAACTGACTAACAGTTAATTCCCGTAATATTGTGTCTCTACGGGCTTGCTCAGCATCATGATTTGACCCGAAGTGCTACAATTTGATTTGCTTGTTGTGATGGCACACATCTGTTGCCAGAGCATCCCACATTCTTTTAATTTAACAGTAAATAGCACAAACATTGAGGCATCTTACACAACACTGGGCCCTATGTCTGTGGTCTGGAGAGTGAAAAGACAACGTCAATAGAGGATGAGTACCTTTGAGTTAAGACTGTGGCATGCCGTTAGCATAACCAATGGGCCAATGGTTTATAGGATGTCACAGTGACACTGTGTAAATATTGAAACACCACTTTCTCCTCTCAAATGTGTGAAAGAACAACAGGTGGCCACATCTTGTCCCCAGAATGGTTAATCTCAGCAACTCTATCTGAAACACTGGGATGTAGGCCTATTCAGGCAAATTTGGTTGCTAAAATTGATATACAGCATTTATGAAGGAATAATTCAAATCTCACGTCCGAGTTATGAAAATCACATTTGACAAATTCTACTTGACACAGGCCAAGGGCCATAATGCACTTTCTTGCTGTGCTCTGTATCATGGGTTACTTTATTAATGGCTATTGTTCATGCTATGTATAAAAGTCAGGCATCAAGACACCAAGTAAAAGCTGTTTGATAGTGCCCACTCAAGCCATACTAACTTGTAACCTCTTAACAATGCACCAAAACTATCTCAAGTTCCTACCACTGTGCATCCTTTTTACTTCTATTTGCTATTGCTCTCTGCTTTCTCACTTACTTCCTTTCTTGTTCTATGCTATTTGGCTCATCCAGCTGTCCAAACAGGATGACATTTATGAAGGGCACGGGGTCAAACGGTAGTGTACTGGGGAATATGGCCTCTGGCATCTCTCTACTAGGTTTTCAATGATAAGCCATGGATGTTGTCAATAGTTAAGGACCTTGGATTTGGCTGCAGTGTTGATCAGGAAAGCCAACTCCCCCACAACAGAACATATCAGTATGAGTGTAAAAGGAAATGGGGAAATTAAGCATAATGGATTTTTATATGCACTTACTTCAAACAGTCAGTCTCCCAGACTGGATAAAATTAAAACACTCTGCAAATGTTCTATATGATGCTTTTCTCAATGCTTGCTCAGAGTTTAACTCTAACATACTAAAAGTAATGGAGAGTATTCAAAACATGTTTTGAGATCCTGCCTTGTTCATAAAAATCTATAATCAACAATCATTTTGCTGAGATATTAGCATGCATTTGGAAACACATTTCCAATCACACTCAAGAACCTGCCATTTTCACTTATAAGATACACCATTAGTTAACCACTAGAGGGATTCTTTGGCTCATGCTGTAGACTAGTGGCAAATTAATAAGTATGCCAGTCTGCACTACTCTTCTAGCTACTCTTTCTAACCAAAGATGTGGAGAACTTTTACAAAACAAACTCCATTCTTCAATACTAAGACTAAGATTGCTGTAGTCCACTGTCAAACGACGCTATGAATTCCTCTGAATCAAAACATGAAGGTAAACAGAATAAACATGAAGACAGCCTTCTGACAAATAAATATGGCTTTTTTGGCAATATCTTATTTATTGGCCAGAGATTAAAATGAAAAAAAGACAACACCATCCATGTGAAAGATTTAATCCAAAAAGGTCTATAGAGTGCCCTTTAAAAAAAAGACAGGTTGGTTTAATAGACTCCTATAGAACAGGCAAAGCAATGTTCTGTAACAGGGTATGCCGCTACGCATTAAAAAGAGCAGTGAAGGCATTGTGTGTGAACAAATGTCTCACACAAAATGACCTTAACTTCCAAATTCCACATCATGAATGCTGCAGTATTTGCATTTTCAATTATACAATACTTTGTCCACTCAATCACACAAATACAAAAACTCAAACATTTCTCAAATTATCCCTTACATTTAAGCACATTACAGTAACTTTGGTCAGCAAACTATAGACAACCTAATGGAGCAAACCCCCTTAGATGGAAATTGTTAAGTGCCAAAGCCTATTTTACAATTACATTGCAGTAAATCAGGCAAATACTAATAGGGCATAATTTCAGCATGAGCCATTGGCCCATATCTTCCTGCTTGCCGTTCCATCAGCGGCTTATGTTGATTAGATAGGCAGCATTAGAGCTTCTAAGGCGTAAGTGTGGGGCGAGGTTAGTGCATACACCACCACATCACTGCCAATGAGGCCAGAAGGCCCAGCAACGGCTTGCCAGTGCCAATGGATGTGGCTCCGTTGCATAGGTCACTGGTGCAGCACTTGAAGGTGAAGCTTGATACAGCTGGGAATATCTGGGCCAGTCGATTGAAGTCGCAGTCAGAGTACTTGACGCACTGCCGATATTTCTGTCCCCCTGTGCCAAAGAACATAGGAGTTACAGGATAATGCAGAAACATGGAGTACTTTCATCATTTGTTTCAGATTACACATTTTACTGCACCTCTCTCAGTCAGTGTCAGGCAGGCATCCTCAGAACTGCAGTCCTGTGTTTGTGTGCAGCTCCCTGTGTAATCCTGGCATTTGACACAGCGGATGGCAGAGCCTGAGAAAACAAGGTGAGACACTTAGCCGTTCTCCTGACTCGAGTCATTCCACATCCCTTTTGATTAGCTGATGTGATTTGGTCAAATGTGAAATGCTCCACCTAGATTGCGTTATAGTTTTGGAAAACTTGAACACAACTTGATTATCATCCATAAATAACTTTACAAAAACAAAACATACTGTTTTACCACAAATTTCAACTGATGTTTTTTGTCTAACACAGCTTCAAGCTTTTGTTTCCTCCTGAGTTTCCATTAGCTCAGGAAGTGCAATGCAAAACACCTCTGTGGGAATCTGTTAAAACGGCACACAGTAAATGCATATTTTGTATTTGTACAATTATTTTAGGGTGATATAAAAGTACAGTTGGAAGTTTCCATATTGCATAACCATATTGCATGCAGTGATTATTAACAGTTAGACAGAGCATTGTAAATGCAAACCCTATGGCTGTATGGCCTTCAGTTCTCGAGAACTAGGCGAGACTCAACAGTATCGAAGAACCAACTTCAATGGCAGAGCGTGAAGACAAAAAAAATGATGGCTTACCCAATCCAAATATTGCAAAACAGAACACTAAGCATATCCCAAGATAATTGTTCATGATTTTGATTTCTGCTGACTGTCACGTCTGGAGAGAAAAAAAGAGACAAGAATCATTTAAAGCTAGAATCCTTAGCTGCTACATCCATTTTTGGACTTATCAATTAATTATATATACCCATTAACTCTTGAAAAATAACTTATAAATGCCTCATAAGCTTAGTTCAACTGTTGTATCCCACCAGAGCCCAAAATATAAGCTTGTTTTAATCTAATGTGTGTAAACAATGTAAATCTAAACAAACACTGTATAGCCTCAAAACATGGTTAAAACTATCATTTTGATAGTAGTTTATGAATTTCAGAGTGGTTACATTTCTCCAGGCCAATCCCTCAGCTTTTTACCAAAACAGGGGCGTGGTGCCTGATTTGTTATTGTTTCAATTAAAAACGGACTTTAACGAGTGATTGGGTAAAAATCTATACAGTTACATATCGGGATAAAATGTTTGATGATAATATCATATAATTTTGACAATATCGCAATATACATTTTGCGCTAGTTGGCTGTACCTGCACCAAACCTCCAGTATTTTTCCTTCATAGTTTGTTCTCCATCTTTTTAAATAGGGTGCCAATTTGTTTTCAGAAGTTTTATTTCCCTGACTGATCAAAACTAGTTATCATGGCTCTCTTGTCCCTCGGCAGCAGACATATGGTGAGATATGTTTGGAACATCGAATCGTAATACATATCGTATCCGCACCAGCTATGTATTCTATCAATGGGTGCGTTCGTAAATTCACTCTGGCCATCTACTCCGATTTCAGAGCACTCTCGTCTGAGTGTGCCAGAGCGCAGAATAACTGATGAATTTATGAACGCTCAACACCGGTTGAATATGGTCGGTGTCGGTAATGTCGGCAAAAAAACGTAATTAAAATTGTTGCCAGCAGCACAGTTACAGTTACCAACGCTCTGGATAACATGAAAACAGCCTAACCAGCTCTCATTTGTGTCTGGAAGTAGCTAGCCAACGTTAGCCAGTTAGCTCGGGTACTTGACTGCTGTTGTGAGGTCAGAACGCTCGGATCAACCCTACTCCTCCGCCAGAGCGTCCAGTGTGCAATCTGAATGCTCCTATAGCGAAACTCTCTGAATTTACGAACGGACAATCTGACAACGCTCTGAATTTACGAACGCCCAGAGCACCTTCTGGCACTCCAGATAGAATTTACGAACACACCCTGACGAATCCTCAAGATTACTCCCAAACTCATTGCCTAATGGAATTTCCCATGACGTATGCATTGTTAACACACTGCAGAGATGACAGAGACAGCTTTATATCTCTACATGCATATGATATGGCTCTGGTTTACAGTAACCTAACCAACACAGTAGCTAGTGATGGCCAAAAAATTCCAGACTTGATCAGCTGGCAGGACAAAGGTTACGTTAGCTACAGGAGCTAAAATTAGCTGTGTAGCTAAAGCTATGCTAGATAGCCAACCACACCACATTACCTCTCAAATAGTTACGTTAGTTCATACATTGTTCATATTTTCGGTTCAAATACACCTATAGTTATTGTTAAGTAATGATTATGAAGCTGGACATTTTTAACGAAACAGGTCTTTACTTACCCTGCTTGCTCGAACAACAACGAACGCAAAATGACAAGCAAGTGCTTCGGACTCAGAAATGACAGCTATGGCCCTTCCCCTTCGGAATAAGAAACTGCCCACTACTGGGAAGCGTGGTTAGGTGGTGACCTTATTTGATCCAGATTGGTTGTGACACACCAACCTATTAAATACATTCTGTATTATTCAAGGTGTGATGTTATATTCAGGGTAAAACCATTTCAATTTCCAAATACTGTATAACGAAGCATTAGTAATTTAATGAATGATTAATACCTTATTAATCTACACATGACATGAGCCATACCAAAATCGAGGTTGAACTGCATTTAAAAATGGCCAACTATTTGGACTGAAACTCTTATCTTCCGGTAGACTAATGTCGTAGTAAATATATTTGTCGTAGTGAATATAAAATGTTATAGATTGATCTGAGTAATATGTTGTGTAAAATGTTGTGCAAGACCTATTTAGGTCAGGAGCTTGTTTTCAATAACAGCGTACTGTTCTGTGTCATGTGTCTGATACTAACAGCGTACTGTTCTGCGCATAAACTGTTGAGTAGCAAACAAAGGACAAAGGAGAACACCATTGTCACCAGATGGCCTAATCTTAAAGGAGTGTGATAACAGGACAATCAGTTCCTCCTCGGCCCCCACTTGTTGCTTCTCAAGAGTTCTTTGACACACAAACCTTTCATTTGCACGCACACTCATTCTCAACTCCCTTTCTACTGGTCGGGTGCCAAGGGCAGAGGACTCTGCCGTGCACCAATGGGGCATCTGCTCTGGACAGAGCAGACCCGCCTCCTACGCCTCGGGAACCAATCAAGGGACTAGAAGAAGGACCCCTTCCTTGCTGTTACATTGTATAAAGAATGTTGAAAACTCTGTTTAAGGATCTTTTTCAACTGTCTCCATAAGAGGCAATTGATTGGGTCCATGCAGAGGGCCCATGCATGTAGCTTGAGCAGATACCAGCTATCTCTGTGTTTAATAAACTGCCTTTTTTGCTTAAGCATATTCCTCTCCGTCTAGCGTCGTTGGTATTGTACTTCCTCTCCTTATGGTTTCACCAACACTAACTGATTACCCCACAACTGTCTACACCAGTCTGTTTCAGAAAATGAATATCAGGGCCAAATGTAACAGCTGTGTTTTATAATGCATCCTTGGAATGTGCTATATTCATTGGAATAGAGGACTACAGGAACTGAACTGAGAACTGTAATACAGTTGTCATATCAGACTGAATGCTAGTCACAAGAAAGACCAACTTATTGCACCCTACTTTACATTCATGACATGAATGGGTGAAATGAGGCTATTGGTTTACACCAGTAGGCCAACACAAATCAACAGCTGAACAATGGAACATTGGTCAGGCCACAAGAGGCCACTTGAGGAATATCTGGCAACATCAAGACAAATTCCAAAACAAACAATAGACAATTGTGAGCTCGTCTCAGTATGCCATTTGTGTGGGATCAACGTTGTTGTTTTAATGAAACAATTTGATGAATTTCTTTGTGAATTGTGCTTTTAATCTGACAATCTCTGCATAAGTGAAAGTTGAAAAGTTGAACTAAGATCGGCCTATTAAGAAACATTTTGTACAATGTTCTTCAATAGGCATCTTAGTTCAACTTTTCAACCTTTACTTCTGTAGAGATTGTGTAATGTACTGTATGCACACTTTTTCTCTACCAAAAATAGTCTTAAAAACATTGATCGCATCCCATTTCTAACTGATTTTTTTATTCTTATGAATCTATTTCTCAGTAGCCTCAGGTAATTGCACATAAAAACACAAATTATATCAATGAAATAAATCCATCACAGCAATTCATGAACAAAAATCAATGTGCTTACACATTCAGCATTTAGTGTTTATTTACCCCAAACATAGAAAAACAAAAACACACATTTATGAAGTAAAAAACTATGATACTGAACAAACACCTAAATGCAAATCAAATGAGGTTTGAAATGATCATAGAGAATAACCAGATACTATTGCACAGCTAAGTTAAGTACAAGGGGAAAACAGGATTAAAATAATAAGTTATTACCCACAAAATATGTCTTGCCATTCACAGGCAAGAAGAACAGAAGGCAAATGCCTTAATTCCATATTTAGAGAAAATTATTTTCAAATAATACATAACAGCACACATCTTCCTGGCAACATTATCAAAGGTAAAACATCTCCTTGGAAAAACTGAATTTGCTCTGCTGAGCCAGGGTATTTTCATGTCCAGTTACATACGTGCTGAGATGAGTGATACACGTGTGCTCAAAGCTGAGATAATATCCCTCTAATGACCTGAAATTGCACCAGAAAGAAATATAAACCAGACAATATACAGTGGGGAAAAAAGTATTTAGTCAGCCACCAATTGTGCAAGTTCTCCCACTTAAAAAGATGAGAGAGGCCTGTAATTTTCATCATAGGTACACGTCAACTATGACAGACAAATTGAGAAAAAAAAGATCCAGAAAATCACATTGTAGGATTTTTAATGAATTTATTTGCAAATTATGGTGGAAAATAAGTATTTGGTCACCTACAAACAAGCAAGATTTCTGGCTCTCACAGACCTGTAACTTCTTCTTTAAGAGGCTCCTCTGTCCTCCACTCGTTACCTGTATTAATGGCACCTGTTTGAACTTGTTATCAGTATAAAAGACACCCGTCCACAACCTCAAACAGTCACACTCCAAACTCCACTAAGGCCAAGACCAAAGAGCTGTCAAAGGACACCAGAAACAAAATTGTAGACCTGCACCAGGCTGGGAAGACTGAATCTGCAATAGGTAAGCAGCTTGGTTTGAAGAAATCAACTGTGGGAGCAATTATTAGGAAATGGAAGACATACAAGACCACTGATAATCTCCCTCGATCTGGGGCTCCACGCAAGATCTCACCCCGCGGGGTCAAAATGATCACAAGAACGGTGAGCAAAAATCCCAGAACCACACGGGGGGACCTAGTGAATGACCTGCAGAGAGCTGGGACCAAAGTAACAAAGCCTACCATCAGTAACACACTACGCCGCCAGGGACTCAAATCCAGACGTGTCCCCCTGCTTAAGCCAGTACATGTCCAGGCCCGTCTGAAGTTTGCTAGAGTGCATTTGGATGATCCAGAAGAGGATTGGGAGAATGTCATATGGTCAGATGAAACCAAAATAGAACTTTTTGGTAAAAACTCAACTCGTCGTGTTTGGAGGACAAAGAATGCTGAGTTGCATCCAAAGAACACCATACCTACTGTGAAGCATGGGGGGTGGAAACATCATGCTTTGGGGCTGTTTTTCTGCAAAGGGACCAGGATCCGTGTAAAGGAAAGAATGAATGGGGCCATGTATCGTGAGATTTTGAGTGAAAACCTCCTTCCATCAGCAAGGGCATTGAAGATGAAACGTGGCTGGGTCTTTCAGCATGACAATGATCCCAAACACACCGCCCGGGCAACGAAGGAGTGGCTTCGTAAGAAGCATTTCAAGGTCCTGGAGTGGCCTAGCCAGTCTCCAGATCTCACCCCATAGAAAATCTTTGGAGGGAGTTGAAAGTCTGTGTTGCCCAGCGACAGCCCCAAAGCATCACTGCTCTAGAGGAGATCTGCATGGAGGAATGGGCCAAAATACCAGCAACAGTGTGTGAAAACCTTGTGAAGACTTACAGAAAACTTTTGACCTGTGTCATTGCCAACAAAGGGTATATAACAAAGTATTGAAAAACTTTTGTTATTGACCAAATACTTATTTTCCACCATAATTTGCAAATAAATTCATAAATCCTACAATGTGATTTTCTGGATTTTTTTTCTCATTTTGTCTGTCATAGTTGACGTGTACCTATGATGAAAATTACAGGCCTCTCTCATCTTTTTAAGTGGGAGAACTTGCACAATTGGTGGCTGACTAAATACTTTTTTTCCCCCACTGTACACTTCCCTCAATATTTACTTTTAAAATGTGGCTCTATACTCCAGCATTATTTATTTGAGATCAAACGTTTCATATGAGGCGACAGCACAAAATGTCACCATTTACTTGAGGGTATTTTCATACATATCTGTTGTACCGTTTAGAAATTAAAGAACCTTATGTATCTGTTTTTTTCCCTTCATAACTATTTGGACAAATTAACTTATATTGTATTAAAGTAGTCAAATGTTTAGTATTTGGTCCCACATTCCTAGCATGCAATGAATACATCCAGCTTGTGACTACATACTTGTTGGATGCATTTGCAGTTCGTTTTGGTTGTGTTTCAGATTATGTTTCACCCAATAGGAACTGAATAGTGAATAATGTATTGTGTCATTTTGGAGTCACTTTTATTGTAAATAAGAATATATGATGTTTCAGAACACTTCTACATTAATGTGGATGCTACCATGATTATGGATAATCATGAATGAATCGTGAATAATAAAGACTGCGAAAGTTATAGAAGAACAAAGATCACACCCCCCAAAAAATGCTAACCTCCTCTGTTAATGGTAATTGTGAGAGGGGAGCATTTGGGGGGGGGGGGGGGGTATGATCTTTGTTCCTCTGTAATTTTCTCTTTCTCCTCTAACTTCCTCTGTAAATTCTTTGAATTTGTCCAAAGACTTATGAGGGACAAAAAACTAATGAGGGGACTAGATACAAAGTCTTCAGAAATTATTCATACCCCTGGACTTATTCCACATTTTGTTGTGTTACAGCCTGAATTCAAAATGGATTAAATAAAAAACAATTATCTTCATGCTCTGTCAAATTGGTTGTTGATCATTGCTAGACAGTCATTTTCAAGTCTTGCCATATATTTTCAAGCCTATTTAAGTCAAAGCTGTAACTATTTAAGTCAGGAACATTCAACGTTATCTTGGTAAGCAACTCCAGTGTATGTTTGGTCTTGTGTTTTAGGTTATTGTCCTGCTGGAAGGTGAATTTGTCTCTCAGTGTCTGTTGGAAAGCAGACTGAACAAGGTTTTCCTCTAGGATTTTGCCTGTGCTTAGCTCTATGCCATTTATTTTTATCCTAAAAAATGTCCTAGTCCTTGCCGATGACAAGCACACCCAAAACATGATGCAGCCACCACTATGCTTGAAAATATGAGAGTGGTACTCAGTGATGTGTTGTGTTTGTCCCAAACATAACGCTTTGTATTCAGCACATAAAGTTAAATCTTTGTCACATTTTTGGCAGTTTTACTTTAGTGCCTTATTGCAAACAGGATACATGTTTTGGAATATCTGTTATTCTGTACAAGCTTCCTTCTTTTCACTCTGTCAATTAGGTTGGTATTGTGGAGTAACTATACTGAACAAAAATATAAACTCAACATGAGCTGAAATCAAAGATCCCAGAAATGTTCCATATGCACAAAAAGCTTATATCTCTTGAAATGTGTGCACAAATGTGTTACATCCCTGTTAGTGTGCATTTCTCCTTTGCCAAGATAATCCATCCACCTGACAGGTGTAGCATATCAAGAAGCTGATTAAACAGCATGATCATTACACAGTGGCACCTTGTGCTGGGGACAATTAAAGGCCACTCTAAAATGTGCAGTTTTGTCACACAACTCAATGTCTCAAGTTGAGGGAGCATGCAATTGGCATGATGACTGCAGGTATGTCCGCCAGAGAATGTAATGTTCATTTCTCTACCATAAGCCACCTCCAATGTTGTTTTAGAGAATTTGGCAGTACATCCAACCGGCCTCACAACCGCAGATCTCGTGTAACCACGCCAGCCCAGGACCTCCACATCCGGCTTCTTCACCTGCGGGATCATCTAAGACCAGCCACCAGGACAGCTGATGAAACTGAGGACTATTTCTGTCTGTAATAAAGCCCTTTTTCGGGGAAAAACTCATACTGATTGGCTGGGTCTGGCTCCCCAGTGGGTGGACCTATGCCCTCCCAGGCCCACCCATTGCTGCGCCCCTGCCCAGTCATGTGAAATCCATAGATTAGGGCATAATGAGATTTCCTTATGAGAACTGTAACTCAGTAAAATCGCTTAAATTGTTACATGTTGCATTTATATTTTTGTTCAATATACTATCTTGTTGATCCATCCTCAGTTTTCTCCTATCACAGCCATTAAACTCTGTAACTGTTTTAAAGTCACCATTGGCCTCATGGTGAAATCCCTGAGCGGTTTCCTTCCTCTCCAGCAACTGAGTAAGGAAGGACACCTGTATCTTTGTAGTGACTGGGTGTATTGATACACCATCCAAAGTGTAATGAATAACTTCACCATGCTCAAAGGGATATTCAATGTCTGCTTTTTTTTTTTACCCATCTACCAATAGGAGCCCTTCTTTGCGAGGCATTGGAAAACCTCCCTGGTTTTTGTGGTTGAATCTTTGTTTGACATTCACTGCTCGAACGAGGGACCTTACAAATAATAGTATGTGTGGGGTACAGAGATGAGGTAGTCATTCCAAAATCATGTTAAACACTATTATTGCACACAGAATGAGTCCATGCAACTTATGTGACTTCTTAAGCAAATTACTTACACATTTACTCCTGAACCTATTTAGGCTTGCCATAACAAAAGGGTTGAATACTTGACTCAATACATTTCAGCTTTTCATTTTTAATTAACTTGTAAACATTTCTAAAAACATAATTAAACTTTGATATTATGTGGTATTATGTGTAGGCCAGGGACACAACATCTCAAATTAATCCATTTTAAATTCAGGCTGTAACACAAAATGTGGAAAAAGTCAATGGGTATGAATACTTTCTGAAGGCACTCATTTTTAAAGTGTATTAATTTGTAAACAGTAAAACATATATGTATGGAAATACCCTCAAATAAAAGGTGACATTCTGTACTGTCGCCTCATATAAAACATTGGATCTCAAATTCAAAATGCTGGAGTATAGAGCCAAATGTACTCATTTTAGCTTCACTGTCCAAATAAATACGGAGGGGTGTGACGCTGTAGCTCATTGTTCAAACATTCAGATTTCTATGAGAAACTGCACACTGATTGGTTGCTTTACTAAACAATTGTTTGTTTCTGCAGACTTTCAAAGAATCATAGTCATAATCACATTGCAATTAATAAGATACTGATCCATGAAATGCATTAATGCATGACAGAGGCAAGCCCACATTAAAATGTTCCTGAATATCTACAGTGGGGAAAAAAAGTATTTAGTCAGCCACCAATTGTGCAAGTTCTCCCACTTAAAAAGATGAGAGGCCTGTAATTTTCATCATAGGTACACGTCAACTATGACAGACAAATTGAGGAAAAAAAATCCAGAAAATCACATTGTATGATTTTTTATGAATTTATTTGCAAATGATGGTGGAAAATAAGTATTTGGTCACCTACAAACAAGCAAGATTTCTGGCTCTCACAGACCTGTAACTTCTTCTTTAAGAGGCTCCTCTGTCCTCCACTCGTTACCTGTATTAATGGCACCTGTTTGAACTTGTTATCAGTATAAAAGACACCTATCCACAACCTCAAACAGTCACACTCCAAACTCCACTATGGCCAAGACCAAAGAGCTGTCAAAGGACACCAGAAACAAAATTGTAGACCTGCACCAGGCTGGGAAGACTGAATCTGCAATAGGTAAGCAGCTTGGTTTGAAGAAAATCAACTGTGGGAGCAATTATTAGGAAATGGAAGACATACAAGACCACTGATAATCTCCCTCAATCTGGGGCTCCACGCAAGATCTCACCCCGTGGGGTCAAAATGATCACAAGAACGGAGAGCAAAAATCCCAGAACCACACGGGGGGACCTAGTGAATGACCTGCAGAGAGCTGGGACCAAAGTAACAAAGCCTACCATCAGTAACACACTACGCCGCCAGGGACTCAAATCCTGCAGTGCAGACGTGTCCCCCTGCTTAAGCCAGTACATGTCCAGGCCCGTCTGAAGTTTGCTAGAGTGCATTTGGATGATCCAGAAGAGGATTGGGAGAATGTCATATGGTCAGATGAAACCAAAATATAACTTTTTGGTAAAAACTCAACTCGTCATGTTTGGAGGACAAAGAATGCTGAGTTGTATCCAAAGAACACCATACCTACTGTGAAGCATGGGGGTGGAAACATCATGCTTTGGGGCTGTTTTTCTGCAAAGTGACCAGGACGACTGATCCGTATAAAGGAAAGAATGAATGGGGCCATGAATCGTGAGATTTTGAGTGAAAACCTCCTTCCATCAGCAAGGGCATTGAAGATGAAACGTGGCTGGGTCTTTCAGCATGACAATGATCCCAAACACACCGCCCGGGCAACGAAGGAGTGGCTTTGTAAGAAGCATTTCAAGGTCCTGGAGTGGCCTAGCCAGTCTCCAGATCTCAACCCCATAGAAAATCTTTGGAGGGAGTTGAAAGTCCATGTTGCCCAGCGACAGCCCCAAAACATCACTGCTCTAAAGGAGATCTGCATGGAGGAATGGGCCAAAATACCAGCAACAGTGTGTGAAAACCTTGTGAAGACTTACAGAAAACGTTTGACCTGTGTCATTGCCAACAAAGGGTATATAACAAAGTATTGAGAAACTTTTGTTATTGACCAAATACTTATTTTCCACCCTAATTTGCAATTAAATTCATTAAAACAATGTGATTTTCTGGATTTTTTTTTCTCATTTTGTCTGTCATAGTTGACGTGTACCTATGATGAAAATTAAAGGCCTCTCTCATCTTTTTAAGTGGGAGAACTTGCACAATTGGTGGCTGACTAAATACTTTTTTCCCCACTGTATTACATATACAGACAGCATCCAATGTAGCTCAACAGCTTCGATGTGGGCTTCTCTTTGTCACTGTTGTTAGCATATCCAAACATCCCAGCTTTTATGAGTTGTGTGTTTCCATATAATTCCTTGGGGTTTTTGTTGGTTTGAAAACCACTGGCAGTGACCATCTCTGATTAAGATGTCAAATAAATGTCCTTTTTGATGATGCATTAACAATATACCTACAGTGGACCTGTAGGGATGGTGTGGGATTTTATATAAGGAATATGACTACACACACTACATATGCCAAGGAGAAAAGGGAATACTTAGGATTTAGATAGAGCACAATCTGCACTTGAGCTCTAGGCACTAGGCAGCCAGCTAGAGAATGAACAATGTTACTATTGAAAAAGAGGTGACAACCCTGCTCTCAATCGTCAATGTCCAGTTCCAGATCGCTCCATTGTTGAAAAAAAAAGAAAAAACAATGGAGCGATCTGGGATTTGCATGGGAGGGCATATTGCAGAGGGTGTGGTCGTATCTCATTGGGGTAGAAAGGTTCACATAGGGCAATGACTATCAGCCAATGGTAAATACAGCTTTACAAATAATAAAAACAAACTTTACTCTTAAGTAACTGTGAAAGTCCTTCCCAGCCCCTTTCCTAATTGAGTCCTGTGGTGAGAAAATTGTGTCAGATGTGGCGTGGACATCGTCCCCCTGGGCCTGCCATGTTAATGCCACGAATCTCACCCTCATTATGGTCATCGGTGTCTGATGAGTTTTCTTCGTTAAAAGATGCACTGGAAACATCCCTTGCCGATCCCTGCTGATGGGGGGGAGCAAATATTAAACCAAGTTCTTGTTTCAAAACTTTACCATTTGTTGTATTCCCAAAAAGTGAGAAAAATAAAATGACCAACAAAACCTTTTAATTTAATAACCCTAACCTAAAAGTTGGCCCTGATCATTGATTTACCAAGTTTCTTAAAACTGAATCCAATTATTACTCATCTCCTTCTCCTTCTCATACACCATAAACACTTACCGACCGTACCATTGACTCACGGAACGGAGGGCAAACCATGTGAAAGCGGGGGATGCAGACGTCGAAGATCTCCTCTTTGTTCTTGAGGCGGTGGAAGGTGTAGTGGCCTTCCATGTACTCAGAGGTAGTAGAGAAGGTCGTGCAGCTGGCGTACTCATGTACTTTACCCGGAGTCATCACCGGGAACTCTCCTGCAGACAATGTCATGTGGTTGGTATCTCTCTTGCATTAATTATTCATGGTTTTAACTTATTTAATTAATATATATAACACAAAAATTACATTAGTAATCTGTTAGCTGTAAATCATTCTTAGATCGCAACAGGTTTTTGTCCACTGCTACCAAATGGAGACAATGCAAAATGAAACATTATGGTAAGTCCACAGAATCCTCTCTAGTCTAGTCACCTACCGACAACGCCTGGCCCACGGACCTCCTCCACGTTACCATTAGCATTGGTGATCTTCCAATAACGACTGTCCAGTTGGCAAGCATTCTCAGGGAGAGCATCCTTTGCCATTTCAATCCTGAGGGTAGAATTTAACGTATAAGGTTAGGGTAGTTATGACAGTTGTATTATGATCCATTTACACATGTATCTTTTTAATCATTATCAGGAGCTGAAATCAGTAGGGGAAATAGTGGTACCTGATCCGATAGGTGAAGAAGAAATGTGGAGGATGCACTGAGCTGAGCTCCGGTAAGAATGAGGTAGACACTGAAACAGTAATATCCCCCGTGGTGGCAACACACTGCTTATCATGGACGTACCTGTGAATAGTGATAAAGCTTAAACCTTCAAAATCCTTTGAAAGCCTTGATTTGAATGTTTGTTAACTACATATTAGGGCTGTCCCTGACCCCAAAAAATATTGGTCGAACAAGAGTTGTCTGTTCTTTCGACCAATCGATTGGACGACATTTTTAAACGTGTATTTTTCCATATACAGACACATCCTATGTGTTTTAATCAAATCAACTATATTCACTGAGCTTGTCTGATGCTTTAAGCACACTGTTTGATTAAATAATTAAGACCCCCCCCCCCCAAAAAAAAAAAAAAGACACACAAATGACTAGTCTGACCAACAACTGATTTGATTGTGCAGACTAGGGGTGCTGTGTTTAAAAAAAAAGCCAGCAAGTGACTGTGTGACTAGCACCCGTTGTCCCGCTCTGCTCCCTGCTGCAGCAACCACCACAGTGTTTATCGCGCTGTCCGTGTTGCTGAAGCTGCAACATAATTACAGCCATTTCTGACTGAAAAGTTGTGAAAAACATTCCCTATTCCCTCAACCCTCGCTCTCTTTACGTGACACATGTATGCATCACATGCACGTGACCAATAGGGCCTGAACTATAGCATATCATAATCACATCAATAAATTGGTTATAACAAACTCTGAACACCGTAACAGTTTAAGCTAATTATTCAATGCTCAATGTATTATTTAAAAAATGAACATTCTTGATTGGATTTCAAATCATGAATGACTCATATGCTGTGTGATGACATGAACGAATGAATTATTGATTGATACAGTAGCCTATATAACTATTGAAATATAGGCCTAAGTAAGTTACGGTATTAAGACTAAACAGGATGCGCTCTTAGGCCTACAGCTCAATGGTGGTTATACAAGGCTGCTATACTAAGCCTACTAATGATCATGACATTACTTGTGATCATAATAATAGTAATAATAACAATAAGAAGGAGATCAAGAAAAAGGAGCATTATAATTTTTATAAATATAATGTTTCTGACAATTTGGAACAGTGTAAACACTAAATAAAGTATAAATAATACCAGAGAGGCTGTTCTTACAGAAAAAAGTGCAAAGCCTTTATTACAGCAAAGCAAAGATTAAAAACTGCCGAATTTGTGAAATTGTTTACTTGACATGACGTTGCGTGACGCTTGGTGCTCACGGAATCAGTAGGCTATTAAACAAACACTCAAACAGGCAACAGAAGCAGGATCTGTCTTATTTCTGTAGATATATATGGATGATTTATAAAGCCAGGTACATTTAACAGTTAGGCTATTGATTATAGACCTAATTAAGTTGGGGTTTCCTCTCTCCTCACTTTTCTTAGACAATAAGGCAAGGGCTGTTTTCTCATCTCCTCATTCTGCTGCTGCCTCCGCCACATTGTTCTCAACACCAATATGCTGGTTAACTTTGCTATTATGCACATAGCAAGATGGTCTAGGAAAAGGCACCAATTCAACAGCGCACTGATGTGTTTCAGAACCGCAGACAGCGACCACTATCCAACGCTGGAGAAAGCGCATTTGTTATAAAATATTATTTTTTATTAGTGTTGCACCATTGTTCTTATGTAATATAACCATATACAATTTCAGTAGCACATCTCTTAGAGTGATAGACTGTGCCATCCCCACAGCCTCCACAATGGAGTAGTCCACTCAGACAGGCGTGAATCAGACAGGTGTCTTGTACACCATGATATATATATATATTTTATATTTTATATATTTATTTTGCTACTGCTCCACTAAAGAAATCTCGGTCGACCAACAGTCTATCGACCAGTCGAGTAAATGGGTTCAGCCCTACTACATATTGTTGAGTATTGCCATCATGACACAGAAACTACAACCTCCCTGCCTGTACCAGTTAGGTATTCCAAAATGGGAAAGTCAATGGAGGTTACCTGAAGATCTGATCCCGGATGATTGGGTATTCTCCTGTTACCACATTACGGACGTAGGAGGTAAACCACTCAGTAAAGCTGGACCCTAAGGTGAGAAATTACCGTGAGAAGAAGCAAAATAATGAGTAAGTGTGAGACACTGCATAAGAAGTTCAAACCCATTTATTTAACATTTTAGTCATTTAGCAGACACTCTTATCCAGAGCGACTTACAGTTTTTAGTGAGTGCATACATTTTTCATACTGGCCCCCCGTGGGAATCGAACCCACAACCCTGGCGTTGTAAGCGCCATGCTCTACCAACTGAGCTACACAGGGCCATTTATGTTGAGGAACTAACACATTGAATATCAATAAATATAAATTTTGCAAGCAAACAATCCATTCATTCCATTCATGTAGTGCTATGTTGCAATACAACAGTTTACATTTCACATCTCCTAGAATGCAGTTAGTCCACAATCTCAAGAATGTGAGCAGTGCCTTCCAGTTTAAGTCTGATTGGGGAGAGATTAACGGGGCGCCGCACCTTGAACACTTCCTAGATTTGCGTAATAATGTTTCATTGCAACATCTCACTGCAAGTTGAGCATTCCAACATTTTCACACAACATAACTGAAATATTGTTATAATATATGTAACAAACTAATAGCTCATCATACCTGTGATGAACATGTCAATTGCAGATGGATCTTGTGCCATTTGATCCTATAATAGAAAAATTTAGAACAATCCTATTAGTCATCCATTAGTACTTAAGTAAAAATACTTTAAAGTACTACTTAAGTCGTTTTTGGGGGTATCTGTACATTACTATTTATATTTTTGACTACTTTTACTCCACTACATTCCTAAATAAAATAATGTACTTTTTACTCCATACATTTTCCCTGACACCCAAAAGTACTCGTTACATTTCGAATGCTTAGCAGGACAGGAAAATGGTCAAATTCACACACTTATCAAGAGAACATCCCTGGTCATCTATCCAATACATTTACAAACATCCCTACTGCCTCTGATCTGGCGGACTCACTAAACACAAATGCTTAGTTTGTAAATGATGTCTGAGTGTGTGAGTGTGCCCCTGGCTATCCGTAAATAAAAAAATAAAAATAGAAAATCGTGCCATCTGGTTTGCTTAATATAAGGAATGTGAAATGATTTATACCTTTACTTTTGATACTTAAATATATTTTAAACCAAATACTTTTATACTTTCACTCAAGTACTTGAGTCATTTTCTATTAAGATATCTTTACTTTTACTCAAGTATGAAAATTGGGTAATTTTTCCACCCCTGCCATTAGTTATTTTCCATTATTCAACATTATCTCCTGCCTGTGGTGAGATCACATACAGTGAGGGAAAAAATTATTTGATCCCCTGCTGATTTTGTAAGTTTGCCCACTGACAAATACATGATCAGACTATAATTTTAATGGTAGGTTTATTTGAACAGTGAGAGACAGAATAATAACCAAAAAATCCAGAAAAACGCATGTCAAAAATGTTATAAATTGATTTGAATTTTAATGAGGGAAATAAGTATTTGACCCCTTTGCAAAATATGACTTAGTACTTGGTGGCAAAACCCGTGTTGGCAATCACAGAGGTCAGACGTTTCTTGTAGTTGGCCACCAGGTTTGCACACATCTCAGGAGGGATTTTGTCCCACTCCTCTTTGCAGATCTTCTCCAAGTCATTAAGGTTTCGAGCCTGACGTTTGGCAACT
This sequence comes from Coregonus lavaretus, assembly GCF_964263955.1. Lineage (NCBI taxonomy): Eukaryota > Metazoa > Chordata > Actinopteri > Salmoniformes > Salmonidae > Coregonus > Coregonus lavaretus. Next base: position 6,242,158 of record NC_140024.1, on the reverse strand, counting down.
CGAACCTTCAGCTCCCTCCACAGATTTTGTATGGGATTAAGGTCTGGAGGCCACTCCAGGACCTTAATGTGCTTCTTCTTGAGCCACTCCTTTGTTGCCTTGGCCGTGTGTTTTGGGTCATTGTCATGCTGGAATTTCCCATCCACTAACCATTTTCAATGCCCTGGCTGAGGGAAGGAGGTTCTCACCCAAGATTTGACAGTACATGGCCCCGTCCATCGTCCCTTTGATGCGGTGAAGTTGTCCTGTCCCCTTAGCAGAAAAACACCCCCAAAGCATAATGTTTCCACCTCCATGTTTGACGTGGGGATGGTGTTCTTGGGGTCATAGGCAGCATTCCTCCTCCTCCAAACACGGCGAGTTGAGTTGATGCCAAAGACCTCGATTTTGGTCTCATCTAACCACAACACCTTTCACCCTGTTCTCCTCTGAATCATTCAGATGTTCATTGGCAAACTTCAGATGGGCCTGTATATGTGCTTTCTTGAGCAGGGGGACCTTGCAGGCACTGCAGGATTTCAGTCCTTCACGGCGTAGTGTGTTACCAATAGTTTTCTTGGTGACTATGGTCCCAGCTGCCTTGAGATCATTGACGAGATCCTCCCGTGTAGTTCTGGGCTGATTCCTCACCGTTCTCATGATCATTGCAACTCCACGAGGTGAGATCTTGCATGGAGCCCCAGGCCGAGGGAGATTGACAGTTATTTTGTGTTTCTTCCATTTGCGAATAATCGCACCAACTGTTGTCACCTTCTCACCAAGCTGCTTGGCGATGGTCTTGTAGCCCATTCCAGCCTTGTGTAGGTCTACAATCTTGTCCCTGACATCATTGGAGAGATCTTTGGTCTTGGCCATGGTGGAGAGTTTGGAATCTGATTGATTGATTGCTTCTGCGGACAGATGTCTTTTATACAGGTAACAAGCTGAGATTAGGAGCACTCCCTTTAAGAGTGTGCTCCTAATCTCAGCTCATTACCTGTTTAAAAGACACCTGGGAGCCAGAAATCTTTCTGATTGAGAGGGGGTCAAATACTTATTTCCCTCATTAAAATGCAAATCAATTTATAACATTTTTGACATGCGTTTTTCTGGATTTTTTTGTTGATATTCTGTCTCTCACTGTTCAAATAAACCTACCATTTAAAATTATAGACTGATCATTTCTTTGTCAGTGGGCAAACGTACAAAATCAGCAGGGGATCAAATACTTTTTTCCCTCACTGTAGCTAGGTATAGGCTGCCCCCAGTGGCAAAGAGTTTTCCTTTGCCCAGACAATTTATGATATGTAAACACTGGAAGCTGTTTGCAACTGACTTGGTGACATAACTAGAACATGGCTACCCCAGTTGCAATGAGTTGCATCTGTCCCAAATAACATATGAAACATAAATACTGAAAGTTATATAAAGCTCAAATTAAGGAGTTGTTTATCATTACTAAGCAATGCTACCCACTTTCTTCTTCTTTTCAACCCTAACCTGTGTGTGAGAATAAAAGTCTGTCTCCCTGTTGTAATGGGGGAGGGGGCCGGGGTCTCATATGGAAACTGACCGGGCAGTGGTAGAAGATCTCGCTGCGGCTGCGGCCCTCAGTGCCCTCCAGGGCCATGTATTGGCTGAGGCCTGTGTGGAAGCAGAAGGTGAGGGGCAAACACTGCCTCATGCCCTTGCGCTGCTGAAAGCCACCTGCTGCCGTTTCAATATCCAGCAGGTCCTCTGAGCGGTAGTGGTTAGACAGGGCCATGCTTCCCATTAACCTGGAAGAAAATAGGGGTAGATCATTTTTACCATAAGTATACTTTTCATGTCAATTTTTTCATGTAAATTCATCTTATTCAGCTCAGTAGCACAAAAACAAATAGACAAAAAAATATTTGGATTCAAGTACTCGCATACCCAGGAACGACCAGCTTCTGCCCATTGTGTATTCGGTACGAGCACCGGTAGTCATTTGAAAGCTTGCAACCAATCTGGGCCTCAATGCTATCCAGCTCTTCCTCCTTCGCTCCCTCTGGGGGAAATCATAAAAATGAATTAGACAAACATAAATGACAAATAAATAAAAAAGGTATGGATTTTCTATCCAATACATTTGGAAATCCATCAACACATTGGTTGAGGATTTTATGATAATAAGGCCTAATGGTTCCATTGAACCATCTCACAGCTATCAAATCACTTAAAGTGGCAGAGTGTATTCCTTGTGGAGGCTTACCTTTGAGAGAGGCAATCATCCTGGGGCACCGCTGGTCAAGGTATCTCTTCAGGTCATCCCAGGCTCTCTTTAGGGTGCCATAATGATCAATGTAGTGTCCCAAGTCAGTATAGAACTCTCGGAAGAGTTCCTTCCAGGTTTGAGCCTTCTGGATTTTGTCTGACCTGCTCAACAACAACAAAATATTTTGCTAAATAAAACTACTCAGTACTATTCAGTTTGCAAAATAAACACATATTCAGTAATCAGTACAAACATTCCTGATTAATACATCAAATAAGAGATCAAAAGAATGTTGGTACAAGCCATTTTGAATCCTTTTCAGTTTGAAACGTTTTTATGTGAATGTTTTGCTGTTACTCTTCATCACAAACCACAGGAAGTTAACTACAACTCTACTCTTTGCTACAGACAAGATTCTCATACACGGGCTTTGAACTGTCCATAGGCTGATGAAATCCATGTTTTTTGTTGTTTATCAACACACTTACTCGGTTAAGAGCCAATGTTTGAGACAGAGGCCTTTCCATAATGGGTTGTGACTGGAAAGCTCGTTGAGTCGTCTACTCACAAAACTGCAACTAAGGATAGAAAATAAAATAAAGTTATTGCTAGTAAGCAGGTTCTTTGCATGAATTTCAGTGTTTTGCCCAGACTCTGCATATCAGGACATGATGGTGCGATACCTGTAGAAATTCAGTCAGCTGACATCTAGCTAGGAATGCAAAGCTAGCTTGCTATTTCTACTAGCTAGCCAATTTCTCTTGAAATCACACTTCATACTGGGGAGATCATTTGAGGCTTATAAAATAACAGAACCAGGTTAGCATTAGCTAGCTAGGATGCTAATAATCTGGCAAATAAGTAGCTCTGAAGAACACAAGGGGTATACCAAAGATTATAGATATCCTGTCAAGATACATGTCTCTCCGCCCTAACAATGTCTGCAAAGCGGCACGGCGGGCTGTCTTGCTCCCGCCTATCGTTTCCACCTATATTCAATGGAGAGAGATGCTATACTACGAGCCTCATACCATGAATATGCATAGCCATTTCGAGACAACTCCAATATAAAGTGTTTTATCTCAAAGTTGCCGGGATGTACAGTGAGGGAAAAAAGTATTTGATCCCCTGCTGATTTTGTACGTTTGCCCACTGACAAAGAAATGATCAGTCTATAATTTTAATGGTAGGGTTATTTAAACAGTGAGAGACAGAATAACAACAAAAAAATCCAGAGAAACGCATGTCAAAAATGTTATAAATTGATTTGAATTTTAATGAGGGAAATAAGTATTTGACCCCCTCTCAAATCAGAACGATTTCTGGCTCCCAGTTGTCTTTTATACAGGTAACGAGCTGAGATTTGGAGCACACTCTTAAAGGGAGTGCTCCTAATCTCAGCTTGTTACCTGTATAAAAGACACCTGTCCACAGAAGCAATCAATCAATCAGATTCCAAACTCTCCACCATGGCCAAGACCAAAGAGCTCTCCAATAATGTCAGGGACAAGATTGTAGACCTACACAAGGCTGGAATGGGCTACAAGACCATCGCCAAGCAGCTTGGTGTGAAGGTGACAGCCAAACAGTTGGTGCGATTATTTGCAAATGGAAGAAACACAAAAGAACTGTCAATCTCCCTCGGCCTGGGGCTTCATGCAAGATCTCACCTCGTGGAGTTGCAATGATCATGAGAACGGTGAGGAATCAGCCCAGAACTACACGGGAGGATCTTGTCAATGATCTCAAGGCAGCTGGGACCATAGTCACCAAGAAAACAATTGGTAACACACTAAGCCGTGAAGGACTGAAATCCTGCAGCTCCCGCAAGGTCCCCTTGCTCAAGAAAGCACATATACAGGCCCGTCTGAAGTTTGCCAATGAACATCTGAATGATTCAGAGGAGAACTGGGTGAAAGTGTTGCGGTCAGATGAAACCAAAATCGAGCTCTTTGGAATCAACTCAACTCGCCTAGTTTGGAGGAGGAGGAATGCTGCCTATGACCCCAAGAACACCATCCCCACCGTCAAACATGGAGGTGGAAACATTATGCTTTGGGGGTGTTTTTCTGCTAAGGGGACAGGACAACTTCACCGCATCAAAGGGACGATGGACGGGGCCATGTACTGTCAAATCTTGGGTGAGAACCTCCTTCCCTCAGCCAGGGCATTGAAAATGGGTCGTGGATGGGTATTCCAGCATGACAATGACCCAAAACACACAGCCAAGGCAACAAAGGAGTGGCTCAAGAAGAAGCACATTAAGGTCCTGGAGTGGCCTAGCCAGTCTCCAGACCTTAATCCCATAGAAAATCTGCGGAAGGAGCTGAAGGTTTGAGTTGCCAAACGTCAGCCTCGAAACCTTAATGACATGGAGAAGATCTGCAAAGAGGAGTGGGACAAAATCCCTCCTGAGATGTGTGCAAACCTGGTTGCCAACTACAAGAAACGTCTGACCTCTGTGATTGCCAACAAAGGTTTTGCCACCAAGTACTAAGTCATGTTTTGCAGAGGGGTCAAATACTTATTTCCCTCATTGAAATGCAAATCAATTTATAACATTTTTTAGATGCGTTTTCCTGGATTCTTTTTTTGTTATTCTGTCTCTCAATGTTCAAATAAATCTACCATTAAAAAGATAGACTGATCATGTCTTTGTCAGTGGGAAAACGTACAAAATCAGCAGGGGATCAAATACCTTTTTCCCTCACTGTAAATGTCTTACTTATACCAGTACACACCGTAACAACATAAGCATTTTGAAACTTCTATTAAATCAAATAAACCTCACGTAGCAAATAAGTCATTCATATATTTGTTGACCAAATTCAACTCTCTTATTGACCTCCATACAAAAACTGTGCGAAACAACAACAAAACACCACCTGCTGGAGGGAGAAAGATTTTCAGCCAAGTTGGGCCTCTCTTCCTCTTTGGGTATACCCAGTTTACAGCCTGTCCCCCTTGGGTTCTCAGCTCATGGTACTGATCACAGCTGACTCCCTCATGAACTATAATCCCTACACTCTGTTTAACACCGACGCTCTGTCTAAATGCAAATCAAATCAAATGTTATTTCATATACAGGGGGTACCGGTTAGTCAAGGCTAATACAATTGGTTAGAGTGCTGTAAAACGGCAGCCATCTTCTCCGGCGCCATCACTTGCGATAAGGTTTTGGAAACTTTTGGAACTTAACTTTCATACTAGGGAGAAATAATCTTTCAAATATAAAAGATACACTAAAGATGCGCAGTTTAGCAAAGCTGCAACCGGCTGTTTTTCACATGCTGCCTCCCTACAACATACCCTCTCACCTTGCACGCACATTTCCATTGGACCATTCCATTCCACATTTTCTGTTTCTCAAAATACAGCCAGGTGAAACTTTCATAAACTGCATAAAGTAAGTGTATATTTTGTATTTGAAAAAGTATTTATTGTTAATATTAAAAGTTAAAGCTGCAATATGTTACTTTTTGGGCTATGACCAAATTCCATAGAATAGTGCGTTATAGATCTGTCATGCTGTCATTAAAGCAAGTATAAGAAACAATAGATATGTTCTATGTGTGCTATTTCTATGCTTCCCCATCCTAAATTTCGTTTTTGAGTCTTTTACTTTTGGTTTTGTACAGCAGGTTCAAACAGATGAAAACACAATATTTTTGGTTATTGAAAATATATTTCACAGCGGTTTAGATTGTACAGTGATTCTCAACACTATGCATTGCTTGTTTTGTCACATAAACTAACATTTGGCGAACTATTATAATTTTTGCAACCATGAAATGGCGGAGCGATTTCTGCATATTGCACCTTTAAGTTCCAAATCTTTCGAAAATGGTATCTTGTGCTGGGCTCTTTTTGTTTATACAGAGCATTTGTGGACAGCGTCGGACCGTCTGCAAAATCTCCTCAGGCGGCAGACAGCTTTGTGAATAGACGCGGTATAATGTTTAATAACATTTACCGTCTAATTTGAATGGGATACCGGATAAGTAACGTTAGCTAGCTACAACAACAAGGCATCTGAAAGCAAAACAAACCATTATGCTGCGTTCATATCCAAGTGGGAAGGTGGTAATTACTAATTGTGAAGACGTATTTACATTTAACTTTTTTTTACATTTTAGTCATTTAGCAGACGCTCTTATCCAGTGCATACATTTTTCATACTTTACCAGTTGGCTGCATTTAAGTGCTTTGAACTCGTTGAGAAACAATGATTGGCTGATGTAGTATGAAAAAAAAAAATATGCACTCACTAACTGTAAGTCGCTCTTAGCGTCTGCTAAACCATCACTGCATCAACCAAAGCTGCATCAACCATCACTTAAAGTAGCGCTATCATGCTTGTAAACAAATTAGTGTTAAAAAACCATATGAATAAAGCTATTTATTTTTTTATAAATAATACATGTTACTGCCGTAAATGCTGTTATCGAGGTCATTTCTTAGTAGGTGATGTCAGAGGTCAGCATGTGGGAGATGTCGGAACACATGGATGATATATACACGTTTCCCACTAGTAATTACAAGTTGGAGGGGCGTTAAAGTGGAGTCGTTATCAAACTACTAAATACCACTTTCCCACTTGGTTATCAACGCAGCAGTAGCTGTTATGCTACTAGCTAACGCTAGCTAGCGATGCTAAATTAGCCCACGGCTAATTGAAAGTTAAATGTTATGCAATAACTATTCCTGAAACTGTCATATTGAATAAGACCCATGACCAAACAACCAACAAAGACAACAAACTGTCATGCGATAGCAAGCTAGCTAGTAAACAAAAGTTAATTATTTGCTTAGCTAGCTAGCCAACAGCTTCTTGAGAACGTTATAGCTAGCGTATGTGGCTAAGCATAGCTCTATTACACAACATAAACTCGTATGGCATTTTGTGCACAGGCATTTATCCATCTGAAGTGTCTTATACATACCTGATCAAATCTCTAAAGTCAAGAAAGGATAACATTAACAGCAAAGGATCGGAGGGTAAATTGTTCAAGCTTAGCTCCATGGACGCTGCCATTTTAGAACCTGGAGTTTTGTTTCAAGTCCCGCCCCGTCTATTGTGACAGAGGTCGTTTCCGCATGGTTTCTTGTTATCAAATAGTTCGCACATGGGAAGTGGGACTAGGGAGAAGTTTATATAAAAAATGTGGTCAGGTTTTTCTCAGCTATCTCAGCTTCTTGTGTAAATATTTACACATCAGATTAGTAAGAGATTACTTCAAACTAATAGGATGGTCAGGTGGGTGGTTGATATAAATAATCATAAAATATTTTCATCAACCGTATGCCCTATTCAGGGAATTTCCAATTATAGGCCATGTGTGCACCTACGGTTATTGTGTGCACTCTCGATTGTAGTAACATACTGTGTAGTAGCTTCCCTGTATTTGAGACCGGTCTTCTGGCCAAGCTTGGTTGATAGGCCTATGTGGCACATAAAATGATAGGGACATTATATCCTTGTGTATAGTACCAAATATTATTATAGCTGGTAGTGCAGTGTTCATGCTATGTATGATTGATTGTTCAAGCCACCTGTTAAATTAGGAATCAGTAGTTGCATCCATAGACAGAGCTATGGATGCAAGGACTGACAAGCCATGATATCAATTATAATTTTTTACCATGTTTTGAGGCTATATAGTGTTTGTTTACATTTACTTTGTTTACAAACATTGGAGTAAAACAATCTTATAATTTGGTTCTGATTGGGTACGACAGTTGAACTAAGCTCATGAGGCATTTATAAATTGTATTCTTCAAGAATCAATGGGTACATATCATTAAGTTATACATCCAAAAATGAATGTAGCAACTACAGATTGCCCCTTTAAATTGCTTACAATGTAGGCCTTTTTTATTTTATTTTTTTACTTGCTCTTACATCCTCAAGGTGGCATCAAAGATTAGGCCTACATTCTACATTGGGTTGTCCTTCAATTCACATATTGTGCTCTTGCATGTTCAATTCACATCCATTAATGAGTATTGTCTTAAAAGGAACTACCCTCACTCTCTGAAATTATAATAATGTAACAATGGATGTAGATTACTGGATACATTTAAACCTATAGAATGCTATCTTTTTGTTTCAAATGTATAGATGAGCTGTGTTAAAAATGAGAGTTATGAACCAGTATTGCCATCTGAATGAAAGCGGTCAGGAAAACCAAACTGAGGCATCATAAGTCATACCTCATCACACAGTTTGGAGAGACGGCCAGTGCCCTGAGGGAAATGTCAGGATGTGATTCATCTAGACATGGGGATAGAATGTAAAAGAAGACTGAAGTGTTATTAAGTTATCCAGACAGCCATGATGATTGCTTTCATTATACAGCATGTTTCCAGAAGAGCTTGCAAAGTGAAACTACTTGCAGTCAGCTACTGTTGTTAGTAAATTAGCCTTTTCATATGTCATGTTCAAGTACTGTACTTTTGGTTACGGTAGTGCTAAGAACAGTGCTTTGTCCCAAGATGTTCACAGGTTTTGGGGGGTCTGTTTGTAGTGTGGGTTATGTTGTTTCCATGGAAACTGGATATTTAATGCCAAAGTTGGAGGACCAAATATAGAATTTGATGAGAGATTTTCCCCCACAGCGAGAATATATATTTTTTTACTGTTCATGTGGCTAAATTAAATGTCTTCTTACTCTAGCAATTTCAGATTGAGAGAGATGTTCAATTCAGAGAGGTATCCTGTGCCTAACCATGAGGAATAAACAGCAATATTGTGGTGGTGCACATTCTCCTGGCTGAACAGCATAATTGGGATAGTGCATTGAGAGAAAGGAATGAGATCAGCCAGTTTTTTAAAACTTTCTGTTGGTGTGTAAAAAAGGTTATTCTGGGGAGCAGGATTTTTACCTCTGACGTCATTCAGATATCAGACATGGATGTGTCTGACCGTGACGGCAACAGGAAAGTGGTAGTGGGGAAGAGAAGGAAGGAAGAGAGAGAAACTTAGAGATAAAGAGCAAAAGAGAGACTGGGAAGGGAAGCATCAATGAAACAGACATATTCTGTCCTAACCAGCTAGCCAGCCAGCCAGCCAGCCTGTACCCTCCCACTCCTTTCTCTCCCTTTGTCCTTACCCCATCCCTCCTCTCACTGAATCTATGCAAGCAGACTGCATCTCTCTCACACTGTTCTCTTCTGCAGACAGGAACATTCTCCCTCTGTCTCTGGATGAGGGAACTGCATACTGAAAGTGCTTGCAACCAACTGCTGGGACCCGAATGAAGTGCAGCCTGTCTCCTGAAAAATCTTCCTATTTTTGAGGGACATTTGCTGCAGACTAACCAATCAGCATCTCAGCATCTTTATTTGTAATGCTGCCTGAAGAGTAACTTGGACATTTTTAGCTTCCTTTCTTCTTCCTCTTTATTTTTTCCTGTGTTGCCCTTGTTGACCAGCATGATTTTCACCACAGCTGCTGTCCTTGGTGCCACACTGGGCACTGCGTCAGGCATCCTCACTCTCTTTGGGCTCTCACTGATCTGCAGGTCCTGTAAGAAAGGCAAGCTGGAAAGTGGTGAAGATGCAGACCCAGAGAAGGCTAAACCCAGTGTTCTGCACTCCTCAGAGCAGGTGAGCTGCCCTACTTCAGTACTTGCACATGGACTCAGATCTTAGAGAACTTACTTTCCTGGGAGGGTAATTACCAGCACCGCAGGTGACTTGGGGAATCTGTGTGACTAGGTTTATGTGACGTGGGACTGGAGTGAATGCCATGGTTATTGAGTGAGAACATTGACTAAAGGTCATGTCACGTGTAGAGCTGTTTTTATCTCATAGGTGATCTATAATTGTAGTGCAGAAAGCTTTGTCCTGTCTGTTTGATTTGAGTAACTACAGTTTCTCTGAGTGGCATGAAATCCTGGTAAATAATATAGCTAACTACAGTTGGTTAATACACTGACATAACAACTAGTCTTTTGATTTTTGAACATAGAAGTTGGTAGGCTAAGACGATTCCACATATCTGCTTATGACAGCCTTTGATATCTCCCTTAACTGATATATAGATTGTAACACAGGAAATGCAGCAGTAAAAAAACATCAGATAGGGGTTACATTACAATAATGGACTGCGGTAAGATAGGGCCCTCCAATTGGCTCCTCTAATGACCATTTGTTGTCTTTTTACTGTTATGGGCACTGGAGTACAGTTAGTAAAGCACTGTATTCATGTTCCTATGGGCTGCAGGAGGCTTAACCTGTGACTTGACTTGTGGCATTGTATCAAAGTTCTGCTCCTTTCTTTGGGAAAGATTGATTGTCTGTTGCAGTCCCCTTTAGAGTGAACCCACCCATCCTCTCTCTGAGCCAAGCGAAAGGTGTCGTACGTATGTCCACATTTGACCTTGACTGATTAGTCATAGAGTGAGCTCCCACAGCTTTGAAGCAGACTTAACACCTCAGCAACCACTTTGAAGAACTACAGTGTGTTTATTTGAAATTCCTATGGCCTTATGGGCTGTCTAGTGCTCCTGCATATGGGTCTTATTTGAAGATGGCTAAATAATGGTGTTAGAAGCAGATAACAATTTTAAAAAAAGACATGCACATGTTTGCACCCACCCATCCGATGAGTTTGGGACTAGGTGATGAGTGATTCAGAATCTTTTAGAGCGGAAAGAAACTGCTAGAACTAGCCTAATAATGAATGCGTAGGTTCCCTGCACATCTGTGTCAGTGTAATTTGGGGAGGAGCAGGATACCCCTGCAGCTCACGCTACAACCTGGACTCAGGGGTAGACTTAATATAGTAAATGTAAATCCGGGACACTCCAGTTAGTATGATATGTTAAGTTTCGTTTAGTATGTATTCATTTGTGGATGTCCATCATCCATTTCGTATGATATGTTACGAATTACAATTCGTATGATGTGTTATGAGTTGCAATTTGTACAATATTTTACAAATTTGTAATTCGTACAATATGTTACAAAATCGTAAAAACGTATGATATGTTACGAATTCTAATTTGTTGTGGCTAACGTTAGCTAGGTGGCTAATGCTAATGTTAGCTAGGTGGCTAACGATAGCTAGGCTAGGTGTTAGGGTTAAGGTTAGGGTTAGGAGTTAGGTTAAAGGGTTGTTAGGGTTAAGGTTAGGGTTAGGAGTTAGGTTAAAGGGTTAAGGTTAAGCTAACATGCTAAGTAGTTGCTAATTAGCTAAAATGCTAAAGTTATCCGTGATGAGATTCAAACACGCAACCTTTGGGTTACTAGACGTTTGCGTTAACCCTTTAACCTAACTCCTAACCTTCTGTCTTATGTAACCATACCATACCAAACATAACATATCATACTAATTTGAGAGTCCCAGATTTACATTTACTATGTTACGTCTAGTCTACGAGACCAGGCTGCACACAGCCTTCCTTTCCTCAGCTTACACAAGCCCTCACACATGATGCATGCAAGTACTTCAAATGTGCTGCTAAGGAGGTAAAAGAACACTTGCTGGTTGGAGAGATAACAACCTTACTCTTTAGTCCTCCTCTAAAATGTTTATATCCCATTATGTAATGTAACTTAACAATGTGCAATTTATTCCACAAGCATAAATACAGTTCTATACTTCAATATAATAGCTACCAGTTACCAGTTTTAGAGTTTGATTTGGGAGAGTAATGATGCAAGCCCAGGAGAATGGGTGGAAATTCTTATCAGTGTAACCATAACTCACCCATCTGAATGGCCCACACTTAGCTGACTGTCAGAGAGGTGCATTCACTGTAAATTGGTGTTCCATGTTTTCCTGTGAATTGCCAGACTGCAGTGATAATGGACTGTTATGGCCATAATGAACCCCTCTGGGATTGGTTGCATACAGCAGGCTTGCTGTCTTTGAACTGCACCACCAACACTAAATCTTCATGAAAGCAGTCTACAAACTAGCTGTGATTTCTCACCACACCTTGTATCATAATACAGTTTTATTAGCCTGTCTTGAACCATATCTTCCTCCTCCTCTAGTTCAGTGTGGAAAAATCAACAGAGCCCATCCAACCAAGGACATTGTTGACATTTCCCAAAATATACAAGCCCAAACCGTCTGTGACCTCATCTGAGGTCATCAGCTACCCTGATCATGTCTCAGAGAAGGGGGGCGAGCCCTCTCCCGAGGGACCCTCGACTGAGCCTGATGCTGGTAACCAAGCAACGGACAGCTCTGACACGTTCACGATCCTCAGACAAGGTAAACCCCAACCAAGAACAAACACCCTGATTTAAACCAAATAAATCCCTTTATCATTTCCTCTTCTTTTCGTAGCTACTGTGCCTTCATTATACAATGTGTAATACTCTTCAGTTGTTTAGATTCAACATTTTTCAGGTTAAATTTTACTTGGAATTTAAATGGATTTTTGGACCTAGATTACAACCACTTTTTCTCTGTAAATCGGAATAAAATGTCTTGGCAGTTCATTGGCAGAAACAAATGTTATTGGTAATTACTGTAGTTAATCACTTCCTACTATTGTATTAGAGTTACCACTCACTCAGTTTAGATAATTGTGTTTGTGTTACTTAACTCACGTCTTCTCCTGCCAGAGCATTGTGATCAAAGGCTTTGCCCCGCTCTCCCTCCTTCCCTCCCTAGTCCCTACACTCATCCACTCAGTGTTATTGATGTGTCCAGTCAATGGAACCTAATGCATGATGGATAGGACTTGTCCCAGAGGGCTAAGAGCTTCCTACTGCTATTCTTGGTGCTTTCTTACACCTGAATGCAATTGCCTTGCAGTAACAGCCAGTTTGGCTATACTTGGCTATACATGGATAGGTGGATTTACTATTTGAAAAGCAATTAGCACACACACTTGACAATTGTGTGTTCATTATTTCTCAAAAAAAGAACAAACAAAAAAACTAATAACAAATGTAAGATGTCCAAACTTAAACATAGACGTCTATGATTGGTTCAGATTTGGTCCGGTCTGGACCAACCAAATGTGGTCTTGTTAATAATATAATAATATAAATGCCATTTAGCAGACGCTTTTTTCCAAAGCGACTTACAGTCATGTGTGCATACACTTTCACGTATGGGTGGTCCCAGGGATCGAACCCACTACCCTGGCGTTACAAGCGCCGTGCTCTACCAATTCATGGCTCATTAAAATAATAGCCAGTGTGTAGAATAATACCCAAATATGCAAAGGAGGATATTGCATATTTATACCTGTGTGTACCTATTTAGGATACATCACCAGGAAGAGAATGACATTCATATCCATAATTATGCATTTCTGTGTAGTACAGATCAGGGACTCATGAATAAATTATGTTAACACAATTCCATTACCGGGTGTAAATCCACTTCACTTACTGTAGTTCAATAACCAATATATATTCATTTATTTTCAAAGTCAATGTGTCATGTCATAGCTGACACCCCATTCTTTCTGCAGACATCGTTGAATCTTAATTAGGAGCGCACATTTAACAGACTTTTTGGAAAACGTGGACACATAAAAAAACTCAGGGAGATTTTCCTGAAATTCTGTTACCAAACTTTGCATCTGCACATTTCTTCCAGTAAATGTGTTTTAGTAAAATGTTCACTGTAAATTGTTGAAAGTAGTTATTGTGCATAGAGTTGTATGGTTTGTTAATCTTTGAAATCAATTGTTTTTGTTTGTCTCAGTGCAATTCCGTTACCGTGGAATTGCCCAGCCCTAACCCAGCCTCCTTTCCCAGACTCAAAGGAAGAAACCCCCTGTGCCAGGGATCTTACCAATGGGATGACAACAAGCAGCTCCATCCTCCACCCTAAGCTGCATTTCTCTCTCACCTATTATACCGAACAGAGTGAGCTACACATCACTGTGATAGAAGGTAAGGCAACAATCTCAACAGTATCATCAGCCAGTATGTAAACTTCATGTAAATTAAGAAGGTTGAGGTATCACTAAACATGTTGACCCTAGTTTACCTATTAAACATATTTAAGTACTTCCTTGACAGTGCATTTCTTTCTGTCAAACCTCATTTATTAACATTATCAAAAGAGGTAAACAAGCAGATGTCTTCTGCAAATGAAAACAAAGATAAAGGAAAAAACAAATTGGCAGTTGTCTGCAAATATAATAAATAAATGTGAGGCAACAGTCAATCAAGAGTGACAAATAGATGGAAATTGTAAATGGAGACCTCACAACCCAATCCCCTCAGTGCATCGTGTCTTGTGGAGCAATTCTCCGAAGCCAATAGAGTGGCAAAGTGATGACGCACAAACACTGCCACAGTCAACCTGGCTTCATCTATTTCAGTATTCTGCCTTGTTTCTTTTATGTCCTCCATCTACAAAATAATTCATTTCATTTGTGGTGAGACAAAGCAATCCTCCGGCCTCCCCCCTTCATAAGACTGTGGGTGATTTGATAAGGGGATGAGTGGCTCAGAATTTTTTTTGCGTTGGCACTCTGCTGGCTGGTCCCCATATGTGGACGCTTATCGACTGTAGATGCTGATGCGTCACCCAATGAAAAGGTCAGCAATGCATCTACTTTGCCTTGCGGCAGGCTGGTGGGTGGGTGGGTGTTAGTTGGTGGTGGGGTAGGGGTGCAAGCTGTCATACTGTTCACACCAGCATCATACGCCTGTTGAGATATGCTAATGGCGGGCACAGGTTCTCTGCAGGCTAGCTGTCTGTGAGTCCTGCCTCTTAGGTTTGTTTATCACATGCCGTGTGCTCAATTATATCTCATTATATCCAAGCCCTTAGCTTCACTAATTACTATTTTTATTCAAGGCGTACAGTCTGCTTTGCTGTTGGAGAAACTGTTGGAGAGACCTATGCTGGTGTTGTCGAGCACTGATTGTGCAAAGGGGTAAATGCTGTGTGGGTTTACAAAGTGCTTCTGCATTGTTTGTCATAAACACATCTACTAGGTATATGCATACTCTCCTTATAAATACATACCTTATAAAGTTATACCATCAGTGTATTCTACATAATACGATATTTCGCAGACCTTGTCATTTATCCTTATTTCAGAAATAAGGAATTGGGAATAGCTAATGAGATTCTCTCCTCTGCACACTCCACTGGCTTCGAGTCAAAGCTCGCATCCACTACAAGACCATGGTATTTGCCTACGGAGCAGCAAGAGGAACTGCCCCTCCCTACCTTCAGGCTATGCTCAGACCCTACACCCCAACCCGAGTACTCCGTTCTGCCACCTCTGGTCTCTTGGCCCTCCCACCCCTACGTGAGGGCATCTTCCGGTCAGCCCAGTCTAAGCTCTTCTCTGTCCTGGCACCCCAATGGTGGAACCAGCTTCCCCTGAAGCTAGGACAGCAGAGTTCCTGCCCATCTTCCAAAAACATTTGAAGCCCTACCTCTTCTAAGAGTATCTTAAATAATCCCACAGCCACTTTACTCCCCCCCCCCCCCCTCCCCTCCCCCTTACTAGCACTGACTTTACTGATAGCTACTTTATTGAGGAAAAATGTATTAACTATGACTGTGATATGTGGTTGTCCCACCAAGCGATCTTAAGATGAATGCATTAACTGTAAGTCGCTCTGGATAACAACGTCTGCTAAAACTACATCAATAGACTGCTATTCTCAGGGTTTGCTCCCCTCTCTCTGTTGCCTCCTTCCCCTTTCTGTCTTCCTCTGTAGCGAAGCATTTGAGTGTGGGGTCGGGCTGTGAGGGGTATGTGGCCGCAGTCCTGTCCTCAGCAGCAGGACAGAGGGAGGCCCAGACCTCATCGCGACGCCTGACCAGCCACACCCGCTGGGAGGAAGGCATGGTGTTCTCCCTGCCAGGGGGGTATGAGGTGGAGGGCGAAGTGGCTCTCTCCCTGTACAGTTGTGACCGCTTCTCCCAGAACACCAACCTGGGCGTCATGAGGTTCAAGCTGGTTGATGTGGGCATGATGTCCAACGCAGACTGCTGGGTCGACCTTCAACCACCAAAACAGGTAGGCTACCCTGTCCTTGCCATGGATATACTGTATAGTAGATGGCATTGGCAGCAAAGTTAAAGAGCAACTGCCCCTAAAAACCAACTAATCCCTTTGAAAACAGCCTATGTGGCATTGATTTAAATCAGCAACATTTATTCTAGTTTCAAAAGTGACTGCAAAGTGTAAATAGGATAGTTCTGGTCATAAAGTCAGTCTCGTCTAAAACGGAGTAAAAGAAGGTTGGGTTTGGATTACAATTATGTCAACAAATAATGCCCCCTTTTGCCAAGCTCCACGTGCAAATCGGCCCTCTGCCCACTTCGCTTCCCTTTGCCCACTTCGCTTCCCACTTCCATTGTTTCATCGCCCCCAACATACATGTTCAAAGGATCACGGCCGTTTGAGACTGAAAAGTGGATTGACCATGCAATGCATGCCTCCAGCAGGATGCACAGCCAACAACTATGGTTTGCATGCCCTGCCGAAGGACCCTATCATGCGGAATAGGTGGTTGGAGTTCGTTGGTCCCCAGTGGTGGTGAGTATACCGGTAGCTAGAACATAGACTGCTGGTTGTGTATCTGGTTATGTATATTGATAATCATAACTTTCATCGCTGGCTAACTTTAGCCTACCTAAACTCAGATTTGGCATGTAGACAAGATAACATTTCAAAAGAAGGCAAATAATTGAATTAGTAGGCAAACCTTTTGTCATGATTGTGATTTTGCCAGATTGACTTCAGATGCAGTACAACTTTAGCCAGCTAACTAAGATTGAGGGGACCACCTTATTTTAGCTAACTAACATTAGCATTGCTAGCTGTTTTTGACGAACTTCGCTAGTAACAGTAATGGCAACATTGCCATCTCTCTAAAGTAAATTTGACAACATCATAATATGGCAAAGTTGTTTCCTATTAATTATTTGGCTACTTTAGCTAGGTAATCGTATTTCCATGCACTCGTGTCTAGGGCACAAATAGATATTGGATGCAGCTATGGTGGTACTAGCTAACTCATGTCTGACTACAACAGTGTACGAACTAACAGCAACAAACTCAAAGAAACCCAGGGCCATAGCAAAACATTTCAGAGTTGGTTGCATAGTGTAATGGCGTCAACGGCCTGGATCTAATCCAATCTGGAGTTAGTCAATCTACATCTGTTAAGTATTAGTTTCCAAATGAGATTATGTTATTTCTCAAGCTATGTTTATAATTGAGGGATGATCACAATCGTTGACCCTGTTTTTCTGTTAGACAAAATGCACAATTGGGTGCCAGACTGATCCCCTTGTCATGAATGGATCACAGGACCTACCAGAAGGCACAAAGGTGGGTATCA
Organism: Coregonus lavaretus; assembly: GCF_964263955.1. Classification (NCBI taxonomy): domain Eukaryota; kingdom Metazoa; phylum Chordata; class Actinopteri; order Salmoniformes; family Salmonidae; genus Coregonus; species Coregonus lavaretus. Next base: position 6,224,643 of record NC_140024.1, on the reverse strand, counting down.
TAACATCTCCAGCAATGTGATTGTAATGGTTTAGCGACCCCAAAAAATATTTTTATTCACTGTTCACTTGCTATTTTCAAGCATGTAAGGCAAGACCACAGAATATAAGTGTGTGATGCGATACAAGTACCCTTGTGACACCTCCTCCATTGTTGCCAGTCTCTCTTGACTCCTATGGACACGCCATCATGAGGCCTCTCATAGTGACCCACGTTACTGCCCTGAGGAAACAGATTGCTTCATCAACAACAACAGGTAATGTGTGCTATGTGAAAAGTTGTATTCCAAAATATCTGGCTTGATAAAATAGTAGGCTAATTCCCTAGCGTTGTAGATACAAATAGGAGACTATTTTTGGTTGTTAAGTGCATTAGTAAAAAGCTTTGTTATTTATTTAGAACAAAATGCAATTTACCACTTGGCTGTCTATTAAATTACTCTGTCACAGGCCATCCCAGCATAGAGAAGACGGGCAAGGGGGCCCTCATCAGCATCATGCAGACATTCCCTTGCTGTGAGCGTTCCTATGAATGGAACAGTCAGCCACATGTTGGCAAGTATCCGGCCAGCAACCACCTGTCAGCGGCAACAGATTTCACAGGCTCATAATTTGTACAAGTACAGAAGGTAACCCACTTTATTACTTTGATAGATTTGATATCCCTATAGTGAAACATAATTTATGTAAACTGACATTACTTGTTGCTTATTTTCTACTTCTTAGATGCATACAATGTCCAGGGCATATCTTAGCCTGGTGGAACCAGCCTGATCGCTGTGTTCACCATTCTATTTCACTTCACATTTTATGATATCTGAAGTGAAATAGAAAGGTGAACACAGCGATCAGGTTGGTTCCACCAGGCTAATCATAACCAGTGTTCTGTGTGTGTGTGTGTGTTTGTGTTTGTGTTTGTGTATGACCGACTAGTATCTTTGATTAGGGGCCAGGAGCTGTTCTACGCTGCTATGCCCGTTAATGGGGCTCTGTCAAAGATCTCACCTCCAGCCTCACCTCTTGCCTGCTCACCAACGGTCGTCGATGGGGAGAGCAGATTTAGCTAGGTTTAGTTTGACTTGTTCAAACTTCAACATAGTACCTGCTTGTGTGTCAGATATTACCTATCCTAACTACCATTGGTAATAGAACAGTGACTATGTGTGTATATGTTTGGAGCCAGCACATGGAGACTTGCAAAATTATGTGATAAAGTCCAGACTGACAGATACTGATACTGATGTATCTGAATGGAGAGAGACCTTGCACTCTGCATTAAAATTTTACTAGAAACAACTTTTACTTGTATTGTATTTTGTTATTATTGAATTGAATGGTATCAGTCAATATGGGGAGGGAGAAACCCTATGTATTCTGCACCATGATCAGGGAACTCCTGTTGTATACGGGACACCACACAGGAAGGTATGACCACTCTGACATGTTTGCCAAGGTAGCCCCATTACCACCAGACAAAATGCTGATAGGCACAGTATCTGTATCGGCTGGGAATGACAATGAAAGATGAAAAGTTCACATTATCATACTAGCAGAACACTGCTTCTAAGGGTTGTTTATTCTACATGGACCTGTTACTACATTTGAAAGTTATGTCTACCTAAATTCAGCAATTGCATTCTTCTCATATTACTCTGTAGGCTGCTGACATATTCAAAGCTTCCTCCAGCAGCTCATCATACATCTGTAGTTATTGAACTCAACCTGCAGGAGGTTTGTTTGTTGCGATTGAGTGGAGGGGGGGGGGGGGGAGAACAGCTGCGGACAAGGTTCTGACAGATGGGTGTGTCTTGGTGGTGGCAAGGACACACCTAAGAAACACCCACATCAAACCACACCCCCAACCCAACTCGAGTTTGGCTTCTGTCATGGCCGCCCGCATTTCTTGCGGAGCAAGCCAAAAAAAGGGGCCAAATCAGCGGGTGCAGTTCCCCTTTAAAATTGTTATATTTTTGTAGATGGAATTGTATAGAACTGTGTTCCTCTTCGAGACCATCATAGATATCATTTTTAGTAATGAGGAGCACTGTAACTGTTTATCTTCTTTTGAAGAATGGGTGGAATCATGAGATATTTTGAATTGGGGTGAGATCTATTCCCTGCGTCTCTGAGATGAAGTGTGTTTCCACTATCTATCGCTAACCTGTGCTAATTGGCTCTCCTCTGCTTCTATGAGCTGTCAGGAGGTGTTCATTATAAAAAGGAGGTGTTGCCATGGCATCCTTCAACAGCCCCTACCCCTCGGTGATCTGATAGTGACGTGAGCCATCCCAGCTCTCAAACTAGACAACTGTTCTGTGGATCTGGTGAAACTGAATACTAGGCACTGTGATCAAAATAATTTTTATTCAAGGCCAAACTCATTTATCGCAATGGCTAGGTTTGGTCTGCCTGTCTGTATGGCTACCCTGTAACAAGCACTGTTAAGCCTCTTCAAGATACAGTGATAACCATCCGACTTTATGTTAACCTAAAGAGGATTTAGGTAAAAAGGACAGCTACTCAAGCTGCTATAGAAAAAGGTAATCCCATTTGACGTCTCAGTCTCAGTGACACAGGGAGGATTTGCATACAGGGTTGAAAGGGAGATTGTTGTTGGACGTTTTGATAGAAATCTCTGAAAGGATTGAGTACATACAGAGAGACAAAATATATACTGCAAGTCCTTTTCAGATTATTCAGGCTCTGATCCATTTGCGAGGCTGGGAAACCTTTGAAAAAATGAATTTATTAGAAACCCAATATGATCTTGTTTCTCTTTTCTGTCGGGAACAGCTCATTCTGTCCACCCACAAGCTGTTCTTTAATTAAAACTTCAGCTACAGGGACACCTGAATGCAAATAGGGATTTAATAAAAAAACAGCCAGTTCTCCAGTCTTTCCTGGCTGCTGCATCGTGAGCCTCCAAGCTAGGCAGGAGATCAGAATCTACATCATCACAAACCCTGGGGATTTCTTTTTTCAGGGATGCGCAAGAGAGCATGAAGTCCTGCCAGGAATCACAAACAGGGATGATGGAGGGCTGGAGAGGGAGCGGGAGATGACGGAGAGAGATACGAGGATGACATGAGATAAAGAAGTCACGTGAAAGATGAAAAGGAAGAGCAGATAGAGGAGATAGCGAGGACAGGAGGAGGCTGAGAGATGTAGGGAGGGAAAGGCAGGAGTTTGTATGATGTAGGTTGTGACGCAAGTGATACACCGCTGCGGAAGAATAACTATAAATTATTTGTCATTTAACACAGTGTGAAGTTTCTCAGTCCTTTATTTAGTGGTCATAGCTGCATAGAGAGACCACAGGAGCAGATGGGGCTGACAGAAGCCGGGGATGACACACACAGCAGTGTACTGTGCTGTAGCTCCTCAGGAGATCACACACTATGCTACTCCACTGAAGAAAGATAGGAGATATTTTATTTATTAGATGTTGAAAGAGAGAAAAACATTTTCATGAAACCGTTGATTTGGTTGTAGTTGAGTTATGACTCAGAGAAGAACACTGTTCAAAGAACAAGACTACCCCAATCCCTTTGCATCGATTACTTACCACTCCTTTGATATATTGCTCACAGCAAATCAAAGAGTGAGTCAGGCTGCTACTTTAAAGTGTTTACTTGCTGTGGATCGCAGACTATAAAGGGACGCTCAAGCTGTAAAATTGTACTGTGCTCTTTGGTGCTGTTAAAATGATGTAGTTAACATGTCATTTCCAAGCACCCCCTATAAAAGCCAATTGTGCTTAGTCTATGCTGCATATTGGCTAATGCAAAATCCTTGACTTTTTGTCCATTAGTGGGCTCCATATTTTTTGTGTGTGACCTGTTTGGAAATAATATGAACCACTTCCTCATATGTGCACTACTGGATGACCAAAGACCCTAGATATCAATTACTTTCACTAATCAACCCTCCACACAGTTGACTATGCATGATAACAGTTTGACAAAAGGTGGAGGGTTGACTGTAAAGCCTCTCCTACACACACATTACATTTATATGATATTACTTTTACAATAAACTCTTTCCTGGTTGTAAGAGTCTCAGATATTCCACTTAGTAAAGTGACATATTGGGGCATATTGCAGTATGTGTAGGACTTTCAATGCCCCTAACCCACGCACGAAGACCATTTACTAAATTGTCACGATTTCAGATCAATATGAGATTCACCGGTAGCATCAGAAGCATAATAGCAGTTATTATAATCATTTGTGCCTAATGAATCCTAATCTTCCTGAGGCACAGAGGTGACTCACACAGCCATTCATCCAGTCCATTTGATTACTAGTGAATCAGACCTTTGTGTCCGTTAATGATGGTGTCAAGGTAACAGGCACGTGTACACACCTTATTGTAATTCCTTAATGGACATTGCTTGTTTGATATTTGTTCTAACCTATGTACTGTATATCAAAGTCTGTTGTGTGTTGAAGTTTTCTGCTGTGTGTTATTGACATTATTTGCAGAATAAACGTTTTTAAGTGACCTGTTCTAATCACAGTGAATTGGTGTAATTGACTATAATCAGCAGGATGTCCAGTCAGCTGGAGAGCTCTTGCTCTCCATAAATTACCTGCCTGCAGCCAACCGGCTGGGAGTGGTGGTGATGAAGGCTAGAGGACTACAGTCGGACAAGCTGAAGGACTCCATAGGTACACCCTGCTTATTAATACAACCCATTGCAGCTCATACTGTATGACGCCTACAACTGCTCATCAAATCATACAACCATGAATGGATAATCCATCCTCAGGTTGACGATAGAGTATACTAAGATAGAAAAATATGTGTTGGTGGATTTCACTGTAGTGAAAGCCTCGTTCCTTCTTCCTAGACCTGTCTGTGAAACTGGCCCTGAAGCACCAGACTACCAAGCTGAAGAAGAAGCAGACGCGACGAGTCAAGCACAAGATGAACCCAGTGTGGAATGAGATGATGATGCTGGAGGTTCCCCGCGAGCTGCTGTCTAAATCCAGTCTGGACTTGGAGGTGTTGAACCAGGCAGGTCCTGGTGAGCAGGAGTCCCTGGGCCGCTGCCAGCTGGGTTTACAGGCCTCTAATACTGGTCTCCAACACTGGCAGCAGATGCTAGACAACCCCCGTAAGCAGATCGCTATGTGGCACCCACTTTATGACTAAGATAACCACCTGTCCGCTTTGCCCTTCCAAATACCAAAATAGTATACTACACATAAAATGTTTACCATACAAGGCTGGATTGAGTAATTCCAGAACTCAGGATTTAAGAGCCTAAATCTACAGTATTTATCCACTTATATGGAAATGATCCTATTACCTGCAATTATTTATCCCACAGCATCCCATAACATATCAACAATAGCATACACTGAACTGACATATCACTGGATATCACAGAATTTCCCAAGATTTCCAACCATGAACACATTTTATATATTCAATGAAACTCATCAATGCAATGTAATACTTCACCTACAATACCTACAGTGAGAGAAAAAAGTATTTGATCCCCTGCTGATTTTGTACGTTTGCCCACTGACAAAGAAATGATCAGTCTATAATTTTAATGATAGGTTTATTTGAACAGTGAGAGACAGAATAACAATGAAAAAATCCAGAAAAACGCATGTCAAAAATGTTATAAATTGATTTGCATTTTAATGAGTTCATGGTTGGGGCGGCAGGTAGCTTAGTGGTTAAGAGCGTTGTGCCAGTAACCGAAAGGTCACTGGTTCTAATCCCCGAGCCAACTAGGTGAAAAATCTGTTGATGTGCCCTTGAGCAAGGCACTTAACCCTAATTGCTCCTGTAAGTCGCTCTGGATAAGAGCGTCTGCTAAATGACTAAAATGTAAAAAAAAAATGTAATGAGGGAAATAAGTATTTGACCCCCTCTCAATCACAAAGATTTCTGGCTCCCAGGGGTTTTATATACAGGTAACGAACTGATATTAGGAGCACACTCTTAAAGGGAGTGCTCCTAAACTCAGCTTGTTACCTGTATAAAAGACACCTGTCCACAGAAGCAATCAATTAATCAGATTCCAAACTCTCCACCATGGCCAAGAGCAAAGAGCTCTCCAAGGATGTCAGGGACAAGATTGTAGACCTACACAAGGCTGGAATGGGCTACAAGACCATCGCCAAGCAGCTTGGTGAGAAGGTGACAACAGTTGGTGCGATTATTCGCAAATGGAAGAAACACAAAAGAACTGTCAATCTCCCTCAGCCTGGGGCTCCATGCAATATCTCACCTCGTGGAGTTGCAATGATCATGAGAACGGTGAGGAATCAGCCCAGAACTACACGGGAGGATCTTGTCAATGATCTCAAGGCAGCTGGGACCATAGTCACCAAGAAAACAATTGGTAACACACTACGCCGTGAAGGACTGAAATCCTGCAGCGCTCGCAAGGTCCCCCTGCTCAAGAAAGCACATATACATGCCCGTCTGAAGTTTGCCTATGAACATCTGAATGATTCAGAGGAGAACTGGGTGAAAGTGTTGTGGTCAGATGAGACCAAAATGGAGCTCTTTGGCATCAAGTCAACTCGCCGTGTTTGGAGGAGGAGGAATGCTGCCTATGACCCCAAGAACACCATCCCCACCGTCAAACATGGAGGTGGAAACATTATGCTTTGGGGGTGTTTTTCTGCTAAGGGGACAGGACAACTTCACCGCATCAAAGGGACGATGTACCGTCAAATCTTGGGTGAGAACCCCCTTCCCTCAACCAGGGCATTGAAAATGGGTCGTGGATGGGTATTCCAGCATGACAATGACCCAAAACACACGGCCAAGGCAACAAAGGAGTGGCTCAAGAAGAAACACATTAAGGTCCTGGAGTGGCCTAACAAGTCTCCAGACCTTCATCCCATATTAAAATCTGTGGAGGGAGCTGAAGGTTCGAGTTGACAAACGTCAGCCTTGAAACCTTAATGACTTGGAGAAGATCTGCAAAGAGGAGTGGGACAAAATCCCTCCTGAGATGTGTGCAAACCTGGTGGCCAACTACAAGAAACGTCTGACCTAAGTCATGTTTTGCAGAGGGGTCAAATACTTATTTCCCTCATTAAAATGCAAATCAATTTATAACATTTTTGACATGCGTTTTTCTGGATTTTTCTGTTGTTATTCTGTCTCTCACTGTTCAAATAAACCTACCATTAAAATTATAGACTGATCATTTCTTTGTCAGTGGGCAAACGTACAAAATCAGCAGGGGATTAAATACTTTTTTCCCTCACTGTATACTTAACCACCTCTATGATCTGTTTTCATAGCTGAACAGAATAAATATGATAAGTAATGCCTGTGTTTTTGTGGTATAGGGGATTACGTATATGCTATGTATGTTGCTCAGTTGGGTTTGTGGGTTTGTGGGTTTGTGGGTTTGTTGTGGGTTTGTTTCCCACCGGGGACCAGTATGAAAAAAATTAAAATAATTATGCACTCACTAACTGTAAGTCGCTCTGGATAAGCGCGTCTGATAAATGACTAAAATGTAAATGTAAATAAATATAAGTCAATTATTCTATAGTAGAGCTGTCATTTTATTTGTAAGTGATGTTTTCACACACTTGGAAAGCAATCGAGAAAATGCACCTAGCAGAAAGTAAAAGGCCTGCCAATATTGAATGGATAGGAGATTCGAAAGCCCTGTGTACTACTGAAAGCACAAGTATTGGTATTCATTGATATATTGTAACTGTGATGGAATTACAGTGGACTTTATGTTTAAAGTTGATCTTATTACACAGGCAGCTAAAGTTATACACAAAATCATGCAGTGTTTAATCAAGTAATATACTGTATTTGTAATTTTTATGAATATGTGCAGCTGGATTTTATCTTAGGAGAATATGAGAGTTGTTATAAATGTTATATATAAAGTAGTTACAATACAACTATCAGCTTATCACATTTCACACCTGTTTCCATTCAACCCACTTTGCTTCAGTTACAAAAGGTATTTTTCTCCTATGTAGTTTTATTTTTACGTAGCTTTTGTCAAGTGAACTGCTATAGACTGCGCCAGTGAGAAACATACTGTGGAATTTGAAACTTTACGTACTGACGTACAAACGTGTGAAAATAAAAAAGCTACCTGCATGATCTTCAAAATATGTCATGCCAATATCTGATTCTAGTCAACTTGTACTGAGGATGTGCAAATACCCAGGCATGTAGAGAGCAATATGTACAGTATCAGCCCCTAACACAACATCCGGGCAGACATTGATGTAATATATCTATTTATGGATACTTCCTATTCTCAGAGCTCATTATGCGTAACTGATATAACCTTGGACCTGACCTGCTATACAGTCGCTAGATTTTCATAGCTGAATGAGCACTACCATTATCATGTTGAGATGAAGTTACACATTAATGTCACCCATCCAAGCCATTTCACAAAAAACAAAGATTTACTGTAACAGACCGCAATATAATCAACCTTTTAAGTGATAACTCATTGACTACTAAAGTATGGCTGTTTCACATGCACAGTGTTGTATTTACAAGAACACTGGTAATACTGTGTGCCGAGTACTTTTTTGTTGTTGTAAAGCATATCACCCTTAAAGTGCAACAAGGGATTCATCTCAGTCAATACGCCTATGTAAATCCTACTCACAGTACCTAGCCTAGTCATTGACTCACAATCACAGGCTTATATTTTCTGCTGTAATAAAAGTGTTGCAGTTTCCATGTTAAAATAAATGTTTCTATTTTCTATGAAATAATTTCAACCAATTTCTTATTTTGTGTGCTTATTGTACTTAGGCCTTAGGTCATCATTTGTAGATATTCAAAGTAATTTCTTAAAAAATGTGCATCTTCATGAGATTCTGAATGATCATTTGCCAGATTGTCTTAGGATGCCATGGGCATTATATTCCTGCCTATTTGTTAAGATATGAGCAATCCGCTTGTGTGTAAGTAGTACAATCATTATGCATGCAATGCTGTGCAATGTGCATTCACTTTATAGCCCTAAACAACAGCACTTCCAACTAATGATGTAGCTACATTGTTATGTAAAATAACTGGTGCAGAGGCAGTGCTTGGATATAAAGTAACAATAAATCATCCAGCGTTTCCAGGTAGTTGTCTTCTGTGGACTATCCATTACAATCTCCCTGCAGCTGCAGACATGGCCAGAATTAATAATGAATGTTGTTTCCAATGTGCTTGTTATATAACATAACCAATACTACAGTTCATCAACCCCAATATCCGTCATGGCCCTTAAAAGAGAGAAGAACATGAACATTGAAGAATAATTGAATGACTGAGAACTCGGAAATAAATCCACTGACTCATTAATAAGTGAACCGTACTGACTAGATCAGCCCGTCCCATGCGTCTGATACTTCTCTTTTCAATTTGAAATGGGGAAAAAAGTATTTGTTGCTGCCGAATTCTGTGTCAGCAATGGAGCCATTGTCTTGGCCAGAGTCAAATCTGACGTAAGACAATGTGATGAGGCTAAACAGTTGTGACATCATTTTGTACTGAATAAATAAAATGCTCGAACCAAGAGGTTTATTTTGACTAATAAGCCACAGTTTCACATGTTTTAGCTCAATAAAGACCGGGTCAGACTTAAAGCACCTATAAATAATCAGTTGGCATTAAATATAACAGCACTTGCAGGAAGTGAGATACAGTATATTTTCCAAGTGAAATGTAGAAAAGTGGTCTGTGGATGCCAAAGACACAACCCTTATTATATAAACATTTATACGACTTTCCATAGTCTTCAACAATACATAAGACTAACAATACATAATACAAATAACAGAGCAGATAGCAAATGCAAATAATAGAAAGATGATGCCAAAACTATATATAAATATATATATATATATATATATATATATATATATATATATATATATATATATATATATATACAGTTGAAGTCGGAAGTTTACATACACTTAGGTTGGAGTCATTAAAACTCGTTTTTCAACCACTCCACACATTTCTTTTTAACAAACTATAGTTTTGGCAAGTCGGTTAGGACATCTACTTTGTGCATGACACAATTTTTCCAACAATTGTTTACAGACTTATAATTCACTGTATCACAATTCCAGTGGGTCAGAAGTTTACATACACAAAGTTGACTGTGCCTTTAAACAGCTTGGAAAATTCCAGAAAATGATGTCATGGCTTTAAAAGCTTCTGATAGGCTAATTGACATAATTTGAGTCAATTGGAGGTGTACCTTCAAACTCAGTGCCTCTTTACTTAACATCATGGGAGAATCAAAAGAAATCAGCAAAGACCTCAGAAAAAAAATGTCTGGTTCATCCTTGGGAGCAATTTCCAAATGCCTGAAGGTACCACGTTCATCTGTACAAACAATAGTACGCAAGTATAAACACCATGGGACCACGCAGCTGTCATACCGCTCAGGAAGGAGATGCGTTCTGTCTCCTAGAGATGAACGTACTTTGGTGCGAAAAGTGCAAATCAATCCCAAAACAACAGCAAAGGACCTTGTGAAGATGCTGGAGGAAACAGGTACAAAAGTATCTATATCCATAGTAAAACGAGTCCTATATCGAAAGAACCTGAAAGGCCCTCAGCAAGGAAGAAGCCACTGCTCCAAAACCACCATTAAAAAGCCAGACTACGGTTTGCAACTGCACATGGGGACGAAGATCGTACTTTTTGGAGAAATTACCTCTGGTCTGATAAAAACAAAAATAGAGCTGTTTGGCCATAATGACCATCGTTATGTTTGGAGGAAAAAGGGGGTTTCTTGCAAGCCGAAGAACACCATCCCAATCGTGAAGCATGGGGGTGGCAGCATCATGCTGTGGGGGTGCTTTGCTGCAGGAGGGACTGGTGCACTTCACAAAATAGATGGCATCATGAGGAAGGAAAATTATGTGGATATATTGAAGCAACATCTCAAGACATCAGTCAGGAAGTTAAAGCTTGGTCGCAAATGGGTCTTCCAAATGGACAATGACCCCAAGCATACTTCCAAGTTGTGGCAAAATGGCTTAAGGACAACAAAGTCAAGGTATTGGTGTGGCCATCACAAAGCCCTGACCTCAATCCTATAGAAAATGTGTGGGCAGAACTGAAAAAGCGTGCGTGAGCAAGGAGGCCTACAAACCTGACTCAGTTATACCAGCTCTGTCAGGAGGAATGGGCCAAAATTCACCCAACTTATTGTGTGAAGCTTGTGGAAGGCTACCCGAAACATTTCACCCAAGTTAAACAATTTAAAGGCAATGCTCCCAAATACTAATTTAGTGTATGTAAACTTCTGACCCACTGGGAATGTGATGAAAGCAAGAAAAGCTGAAATAAATCATTCTCTCTACTATTATTCTGACATTTCACATTCTTAAAATAAAGTGGTGATCCTAACTGACCTAAGACAGGGAATTTTTACTAGGATTAAATGTCAGGAATTGTGAAAAACTGAGTTTAAATGTATTTGGCTAAGGTGTATGTAAACTTCCGACTTCAACTGTATATACATACATACATACATACATACATACATACATACATACATACATACATACATACAGTACCAGTTAAAAGTTTGGACACACCTACTCATTCAAGGGTTTTTCTTTATTTTTACTATTTTCTACATTGTATAATAATAGTGAAGACATCAAAACTATGAAATAACACATATGGAATCATGTAGTAACCAAAAAAGTGTTTAAAAAAATCAAAATACATGTTGTATTTGAGATTATTTAAATAGCCACCCTTTGCCTTGATGACAGCTTTGCACACTCTTGGCATTCTCTCAAGCAGCTTCATGCGGTTGTCACCTGGAATGCATTTCAGTTAACAGGTGTGCCTTGTTAAAAGTTAATTTGTGGAATGTCTTTCCTTCTTAATGCTTTTGAGCCAATCAGTTGTGTTGTGACAAGGTATGGGTGGTATACAGAAGATAGCCCTATTTGGTAAAAGACCAAGTCCATATTATGGCAAGAACAGCTCAAATAAGCAAAGAGAAATGATAATCCATCATTACTTTAAGACATGAAGGTCAGTCAATTCGGAATATTTCAAGAACTTTGAACGTTTCTTCAAGTGCAGTCGCAAAAACCATCAAGCGCTATGATGAAACTGTCTCTCATGAGGGCCGCCACAGGAAAGGAAGACCCAGAGTCACCTCTGCTGCAGAGGATACGTTCATTAGAGTTACCAGCCTCAGAAATTGCAGCCCAAATAAATGCTTCACAGGGTTCAAGTAACAGACACATCTCAACATCAACTGTTCAGAGGAGACTGCATGAATCAGGCCTTCATGGTCGAATTGCTGCAAAGAAACCACTACCAAAGGACACCAATAATAAGAAGAGAATTGCTTGGGCCAAGAAACACAAGCAATGAACATTAGAACAGATGGAAATCTGTCCTTTGGTCTGATGAGTCCAAATTTGAGATTTTTGGTTCCAACCGCTGTTTCTTTGTGAGACGCAGAGTAGGTGAACGGATGATCTCCGCATGTGTGGTTTCCACCGTCAAGCATGGAGGAGGAGGTGTGATGGTGCTTTGCTGGTGACACTGTCTGTGATATATTTAGAATTCAAGGCACACTTAACCCGCATGGCTACCACAGCATTCTGCAGCGATACGCCATCCCATCTGGTTTGCGCTGTGTAAGGGCTATTTTACCAAGAAGGAGAGTGATGGAGTGCTGCATCAGATGACCTGGCCTCCACAATCCTATGACCTCAACCCAACTGAGATGGTTTGGGATGAGTCGGACCGCAGAGTGAAGGAAAAGCAGCCAACAAGTGCTCAGCATATGTGGGTCATCCTTCAAGACTGTTGGAAAAGCATTCCAGGTGAAGCTGGTTGAGAGATTGCCAAGAGTGTGCAAAGCTGTCATCAAGGAAAAATGGTGGCTATTTGAAGATTCTCAAATATAAAATATATTTTGATTTGTTTAACACTTTTTTGTTTACTACATGATTCCATATGTGTTATTTCATAGTTTTGATGTCTTCACTATTATTCTACAATGTAAAAAATAGTAAAAATAAAGAAAAACCCTTGAATGAATAGAATGAGTAGGTGTGTCCAAACTTTTGACTGGTAGTGTGTGTATATACGTTGGCTTGCGTACGTATTGACCCCCTTGGCTTTTTTTCTATTTTGTTGCCTTACAACCTGGAATTAAAATTGATTTTTTGTGGGTTTGTATCATTTGATTTACACAACATGCCTACCACTTTGAAGATGCAAAATATATATTTTTGTGAAACAAACAAGAAATAAGACAAAAAAAACAGAAAACTTGAGCGTGCATAACTATTCACCCCCCCCCCCCCCAAGTCAATACTTTGTAGAGCCACCTTTTGCAGCAATTACAGCTGCAAGTCTCTTGGGGTATGTCTCTATAAGCTTGGCACATCTAGCCGCTGGGATTTTTGCCCATTCTTCAAAGGAAAACTGCTCCAGCTCCTTCAAGTTGGATGGGTTCCATTGGTGTACAGCAATCTTTAAGTCATACCACAGATTCTCAATTGGATTGAGGTCTGGCCTTTGTCTAGGCCGTTCCAAGACATTTAAATGTTTCCCCTTAAACCACTTGAGTGTTGCTTTAGCAGTTTGCTTAGGGTCATTGTCCTGCTGGAAGGTGAACCTCTGTCCAGTCTCAAATCTCTGGAAGACTGAAACAGGTTTCCCTCAAGAATTTCCCTGTATTTAGCGCCATCCATCATTCCTTCAATTCTGACCAGTTTCCCAGTCCCTACCGATGAAAAACATCCCCACAGCATGATGCTGCCACCACCATGCTTCACTGTAGGGATGGTGTTCTCGGGGTGATGAGAGGTGTTGGGTTTGCGCCAGACAATGCGTTTTCCTTGATGGCCAAAAAGCTCAATTTTAGGGTAATCTGAAAAGAGTACCTTCTTCTATATGTTTGGGGAGTCTCCCACATGCCTTTTGGCGAAGACCAAACGTGTTTGCTTATTTTTTTCTTGAAGCAATGGCTTTTTTCTGGTCACTCTTCCGTAAAGCCCAGCTCTGTGGAGTGTTCGGCTTAAAGTGGTCCTATGGACAGATACTCCAATCTCCGCTGTGGAGCTTTGCAGCTCCTTCAGGGTTATCTTTGGTCTCTTTGTTGCCTCTCTGATTAATGCCCTCCTTGCCTTGTCCGTGAGTTTTGGTGGGCGGCCCTCTCTTGGCAGGTTTGTTGTGGTGCCATATTCTTTCCATTTTTTAATAATGGATTTAATGGTGCTCCGTGGGATGTTCAAAGCTTCGGATATTTTTTTATAACCCAACCCTGATCTGTACTTCTCCACAACTTTGTCCCTGACCTGTTTGGAGAACTCCTTGGTCTTCATGGTACCGCTTGCTTGGTGGTGCCCCTTGCTTAGTGGTGTTGCAGACTTTGGGGCCTTTCAGAACAAGTGTATATATACTGAGATCATGTGACACTTAGATTGCACACAGGTGGACTTTATTTAACTAATTATGTGACTTCTGAAGGTAATTGGTTGCACCAGATCTGATTTAGGGGCTTCATAGCAAAAGGGGTGAATACATATGCACGCACCACTTTTCTGTTATTTATTTTTTTGAATTCTTGGAAACAAGTAATTTTTTTATTTTCACTTCACCAATTTTGACTATTTTGTGTATGTCCATTACATGAAATCCAAATAAAAATCAATTTAAATTACAGGTTGTCATGCAACAAAATAGGAAAAACACCAAGGGGGATGAATACTTTTGCAAGGCACTGTATATATATACAGTGGGGGAAAAAAGTATTTAGTCAGCCACCAATTGTGCAAGTTCTCCCACTTAAAAAGATGAGAGAGGCCTGTAATTTTCATCATAGGTACACGTCAACTACGACAGACAAAAGGAGGAAAAAAAATCCAGAAAATCACATTGTAGGATTTTTAATGAATTTATTTGAAAATTATGGTGGAAAATAAGTATTTGGTCAATAACAAAAGTTTCTCAATACTTTGTTATATACCCTTTGTTGGCAATGACACAGGTCAAACGTTTTCTGTAAGTCTTCACAAGGTTTTCACACACTGTTGCTGGTATTTTGGCCCATTCCTCCATGCAGATCTCCTCTAGAGCAGTGATGTTTTGGGGCTGTCGCTGGGCAACACAGACTTTCAACTCCCTCCAAAGATTTTCTATGGGGTTGAGATCTGGAGACTGGCTAGGCCACTCCAGGACCTTGAAATGCTTCTTACGAAGCCACTCCTTCGTTGCCCGGGCGGTGTGTTTGGGATCATTGTCATGCTGAAAGACCCAGCCACGTTTCATCTTCAATGCCCTTGCTGATGAAGGAGGTTTTCACTCAAAATCTCACGATACATGGCCCCATTCATTCTTTCCTTTACACGGATCAGTCGTCCTGGTCCCTTTGCAGAAAAACAGCCCCAAAGCATGATGTTTCCACCCCCATGCTTCACAATAGGTATGGTGTTCTTTGGATGCAACTCAGCATTCTTTGTCCTCCAAACACGACGAGTTGAGTTTTTACCAAAAAGTTATATTTTGGTTTCATCTGACCATATGACATTCTCCCAATCCTCTTCTGGATCATTCAAATGCACTCTAGCCAACTTCAGATGGGCCTGGACATGTACTGGCTTAAGCAGGGGGACACGTCTGGCACTGCAGGATTTGAGTCCCTGGCGGCGTAGTGTGTTACTGATGGTAGGCTTTGTTACTTTGGTCTCAGCTCTCTGCAGGTCATTCACTAGGTCCCCCCGTGTGGTTCTGGGATATTTGCTCACCGTTCTTGTGATCATTTTGACCCCACGGGGTGAGATCTTGCGTGGAGCCCCAGATCGAGGGAGATTATCAGTGGTATTGTATGTCTTCCATTTCCTAATAATTGCTCCCACAGTTGATTTCTTCAAAACAAGCTGCTTACCTATTGCAGATGCAGTCTTCCCAGCCTGGTGCAGGTCTACAATTTTGTTTCTGGTGTCCTTTGACAGCTCTTTGGTCTTGGCCATAGTGGAGTTTGGAGTGTGACTGTTTGAGGTTGTGGACAGGTGTCTTTTATACTGATAACAAGTTCAAACAGGTGCCATTAATACAGGTAACGAGTGGAGGACAGAGGAGCCTCTTAAAGAAGAAGTTACAGGTCTGTGAGAGCCAGAAATCTTGCTTGTTTGTAGGTGACCAAATACTTATTTTCCACCATAATTTGCAAATAAATTCATTAAAAATCCTACAATGTGATTTTCAGGATTTTTTTCTCCTCAATTTGTCTGTCATAGTTGACGTGTACCTATGATGAAAATTACAGGCCTCTCTCATCTTTTTAAGTGGGAGAACTTGCACAATTGGTGGCTGACTAAATACTTTTTTCCCCCACTGTATATATATATATATATATATATACACAGTATATCTCATAGTTTTTTCGTCTTCATGGAATTGATCAGTTCTCTCATCCCCGCCATAGTCTCTGTGTGCTGTTGCTGCAGAAGGCTTCGCAGCTGATTAAAGCGCTCCTCTGCCCTCCTTTCCCTCTCCTCTTGCAATCGTTTGTCTTCCTCCCTGTAACCCTGAAAGACATCCAACATGTCTGCCATCCTCCTTCTCTTCCGCCCACTGGGTCCAACATGGAGGTGGTTTCCTATCTGTGAAGAGGAGAAGGAGGCAGAAGTGGAGGGGGGACTGACAATGTCAGTGGGGCTCGCCGGCACCTCCACAATGTGTAACAGATTCTGGCTTATGTCCTCAACCCCTGCATCTGCCTCAGCATCTCCCATGCTGCCATCAGGCTCGGGTGAGTCTTCAGATAGTTGAATGCTGAGCCGGTGGCCTATGAGGTCCTGGAGTCTGTTGAAGTAGGCAGGAAGCTTCCTCTTGGCCATGTCAGCCTTCTCTGGGTGGAGGATGTACTCCTTGTACGCCCTCGACAGGTTCCGCCACTTCTGGAAGCATCGCTCCCCTGCCTGATCAGGCACATCACTGATGTGGAAGCCTTGCTCCTTCAGCCTGCTAGCTATGATCTCAAAGATCCTCTTGGTTCGGGTCTTTTTCTCCCTGATCAGTCCCTGGATCTCTGGAGAGCTGTACAGCTCTACTAATGCCTCCGTTGCCTCAATGTCCTGACTGATAACTTTCCGCTCTGACCACACAGGCAGGTACCCACCGTTCTCAGCAGCTAGAGACATGGATAGAAAGAGTTATTACACAAATACTGTCAATGATTTTGAAAATGTCTGCGTCCTTTTCAGTTATAGGCCAACTGCTAAGATTCAACATCATTACAAATGTACCTCTGTCATCCCCAAGCCACAACCTCCTCCTCCCCTTTTGGAGTTGATTCTCTGCCCTCTCCTCCTCCGCATTTGACTGGAGTATCTTGGGATGTGGGACCCGTTCGCACCTGGACTTCCTGGCTAGCGGTTCAGGCTCAGTGGTGCCTGCATGGACTCCAATCTCTGCCTCTGGGCTAGAGGTGGAGGGGATACCGAGCTTGACTGGATGACCTGATGGGACTACAATAGCATAGAGGGGCAGGCTTGGAGTTGGTGCTACAGCTTTAGGCTTCAGCTTGGCCAACGCCCTGGATGGGGTGTCAGCAGTAGCCAGCTTGGAGCTCAGCCTCTGGCCCATGAGTGCATGGAACTGGTCAAAGAACTCGGGCTGTTTCCTGCGTCCAGCATCAGTCCTCTTGGACGCCAGCACATAGTCTTTGTACGTGCGCTCCATGTTGCGCCACTTTTGGAAGCATCGCTTGCCAGCCTGCCAGGAGTTCTCACTGATCAGGAAGCCCTGTGCCTCCATCCGACTGGCGATGATCTCAAAGATCTGCTTGGTTCTGGTTGTCCGGTCGTTCAGTAGGCCCTGGATCTCTGGGGACCCGTAGTGCTCGATGAGGGCCTGGGTGGCTTCCCGGTCCCGGGCTGTAACATTCCAGGGGCTTGACCACACTCGTGAGTCCTTTTCAACTGTTGTGGAGGGAGACAAGATGATCATTAAAAACCCCAAGTTCAACTTGATCAGCCTCTGCTTATAACTGCTTATAATAATATAAACAAACATGTAATCATTCTTACATAATAAAATGACAAAATCCTCTTCATTAACTATATTTGTGCGTAAAATGACATGTTGATATATGAAGTATTAATTTCAAAAAGGTGACAACTGGTTTGATATTGCCATTCACTGTTTGAGCTTCTGCATGTATTTTGCAACATGACTCCCCCTGGTGGTCAAAATGTATTTCAATGATCTTCATATTTCCTTCAAAGTCAGTCATACTAATGAATTTCTTAGAATAACTATTTAGGAGATCTTAGATCAGTGATATGGGTAGAAAATGACACACATTGTAGCACTCTGGAAAGCAATAAAATATGTTTGGTAGTTAACTAGAGGGCTGGCAAAGGGATGAGGCTGGTAGGAGTGTTACCTATGGCCAAGTTGCTGTCGATGGTGTCCTGGGACATGCGGTGTAATCGGTCCATGTAGTCATCACTGTACCATACCCGCAGCCTCTCTCCCACTGACAGGTCTCGGCACACCTGGAAGTAGATGTGCTCGCCATGCTGGATGGCTGTCAGGTTTCGCTCAATGTCCTCTGAAGAGTTTCGGACATACCTCATCCAGTTAGCTTTGGTTTCGTCGCTACCATCAATGGATTTGTATGAGTTGTTTTTGTCCACCAACTAGGGATAAAAAGCATTGACATAAATACATAGATGCGAGAGCCTTAAAGTTACACATGGTGCATGAAATTAGGAAGACAATTTCATGAGGTATACCATATACTAGTGAAGAGTGAATTGCAGAACATAGTAAGGTTTGTGGATTCAACTCACCATCCAGGGGAAGAAACCAGAGGACTTATCCTGTGACATCACTTCACCCTGGTAAGGACCGAATAGTGCCCCCCTGGGAATGTCTTTGTCTACGCAGCACACGTCCACCTCACTGCCTTCCTGAATGACCTCAATGCCACTAGGGGTAGTAAGGGCGGCACGGTTTGGGACGCCCACTGGCACAGGGGTGTCAGGCACAAAAACTGGAGGGCCATGTGTGGGGCATTCATCAATAAAATAGTCTTTGCACTCCTCACAAACTGTAAGGCATGACAAAGGTACGTTTTAGGCAGTATAATTTGAAGGTAAAATAATAAAAAGAATCACAGCAATGATGCATGGATGAAAAAATAATACCACAGCAACAATAGACATTATAGACTACATTATATAAGCAATAAATAAGCAATATTCACATAAATAATGATAGGCCCAGTGGCACTGGGAAATGTATCAAAGTATCAGAACAAATGAAACAGTCAAACACAGTTTTGCTGCTCTTAGTCATAGTCTAAGGCTCTTGGTGCGAGTCTGTGTGTAAAGGCACTGGACATAAATAGCTAATACTCACACCAGAAGTAACATTTTTGGTGTCTTTGAATGGTGAAAAGCAAGTGGTCGGCTTTCAATCTCTGGTTGGCTCCTTCTGTCTCAAAGGACTCAATGTCTTTTATTTCACTATAAGAAGATATAGCATATCAAAATACAATCTCTGGATGCGTGTCAAATGTTTTATTTTTATAACTGCACCTGATTAGCATCAATTTATTCAACTAACCTGCAAAGATGGGCTATCAATGCAGCCAATTTAAAACAGACTAGGCTACATGAAAACCAGTGGAGGCTGCTGAGGGGAGGACGACTCATAATAATGGCCGAAATGGAGTGAATGGAATGGTATCAAACACCTGGTTTTCATGTGTTTGATTCCTTTCACTCCATTCCAGCCATTATTATGAGCCGCCCTTCCCTCAGCAGCCTCCACTGATCAAAACAGCAGATCATTGATTAGTAGAGGATAGAACACATAGCTACTACTAGGCTATCCAGCAGATCCAACCCGCTTGCTTACAGCTGCAATAGGGTCAGACAGGCTTTCTGTGTAGATTAAGACTACTATTTGATCAGTCTTCAATCTTCTCGGTGTAACAGTTGGGATAATGGGACAATTCGGAGTACAACACATTTGTGATCCCTGGATTGAGGTACTTTTTCCGAGCTATATCTCGCGCCGGCTCCGCTGTGTCTTAATTTACACAGGAAGCCTGTCCGACCCTAGCCTGTCTGCAGCTGTAAGCAAGCGGGTGGGTCGGATCTGCTGGCTACTAGGCCAAATTGATTCATATTACTACTTGGTGCATAGTTCTGCTTCAGTTGAATGGTCCTGGATGGCAAGTGACTCTGCCATAGTGCATCGGTCCCCAGACTCCCCACCTCAGCATACCATGTCAGGTCTGTTGGTAGAAAAAACATAATATAATGGCAGTCCATGAATACAGGTGGATCAGGTAATAAATTAGGCCTAGTATTTAAAATAAACTCAACATTCAATTTCAGTCTGGCAGTGGCAAAACCATAAATGGGACCACAGCACTTGCACTATGAGACAACATACATGAGTTCCTCTTGCCGCTGACAAATTAACTGTTGTAAATTAGCAAGTTGGCAAAGAACAAAAACAGCAACGTACGGTAGCTAAAGATCCATGCCTATATCATGTAATCATTTGGCTTTTTAACCATTCGAATTAGAATAAATATACCATTTACGATGTGCGTGAAAGGACATGTTTCCTGTCGGAATGTTTAGATAGACAGGAACTTCCGGATTCTGTCCTTGGCTGGAGAACGATGATTTTCCCGGAGTTTTCAAATGGAAAAAACGAATGCTATAAATTGTCAAAGACCCTGTGGATATCCTGAGTTAGTTGAAATAATATTTTCGAGTTATTGCCGCGAATCGAACGTCTACTTGAAAGATGTTTGATATCCTAACAGTAGTATAATGTCCACACTGTCGTCGACTGGTTAGCCAGACAACAACAATGTTGCATGCATGGTAGCAAAGACAGTAGCTTGAATTTGTTAGTTAGCATTATCAGTGCCACCAAGAACAAATAGAATAATCGCTTATAACGTTCGTTATTAGCTACCTATCAAGCTTAATAACTATTGTTACTAGATTTCTGACATCTACTCAAGCATGTTCCAGCTAGCTACTGAAATCATAGCTAGTTAGCTTGCAAGCTCGCCAGTTAATAGTTGGCTTGTGCTTCTTCATAATAATTTGCTGCCTGTGTCACGAATTCATTGGCAAACTTACTCACGGTCCCTTGTCGACGTGTACTATTTCCAGTTAAACAGGCCAACTTTTGTTAGTGGGCAAACTCTGTTAACGTTGGCTAATTGTTTTGTCAGGGGCTTACATTAGCCCTGAAATGCGTTGCCTTGTCCGCGCATGCTCATGCATAAATAAGTTGTCACGACGAAGCTTGCCTGCCGCCAGGGGACTCGTGTTTGGCAGCTCCAAGCAATCACGAATGCATGTCACATACAATAATTGATAAAACGATAGCCATAAAACTCAGCTAGCTATATAACTATGGTATATATATTGTGTATGTGGCTGCTGTTTCTTATACAGTACTGTATCATATTGACAATGACAGCTTGAAACACAAGTCAAGGAGATACGTTTCAACTTCCTATGTAGCTAGTCATTGTACATTACATCCAAAACGTGCATTTTTGTGTGTCATTGTTAGCTAGTCATTGTAAACGACATAGAAAACATTTGCATTTTTGTGAGTCTACATTTTGTGGCTACAGAGAGTAGGATGGACTCTCTGGGTATGAGGGACCCATCCCTAAACCAGGACTCCCTACACAGTGTGCTGAATGCTGTTCCTCGTGGACTGACAGTGGGCCCCTCTCTAGCAAATGATGGCCAGTTGGGGCTCTGGTGTGTAGGACATGCTCTGCAGAAAGGGATTCTTCTGGGCGTGGAAGACCAAAGCAACACCTTTGACCAAAGTGAAGACTATACAGAGGTATGTATCAGAGTGTTTGTGATGGGGGAGGCACACACTTGCTCAAGTTTCTATAACATTGCAAATGTATTGAATGTAACACATTTGTTGTCGTCAGAGCTTGATGGAAGAAGCATATCAGACGATAATCAAGGGGCATCTTTGGGACAGGTGCTATTGGATTAGGTAGGTGTCTCTAGGTAAAGAAGAATAGCGCTCAGCTGTATCAAACACATTAACATTACTGTCACATTTAATTTGGTCATTGGGAGTGAGAAACCCTCTTTCTTTGTTTTATGCAGATTTGCCTGTAATGCAAGGAGAAAGGATGAACAGAATGTTACTGTTCATGAGGTGGATGGAAGTCTCTGTCTAAGGGCCTGCAAAGACATCAACCCAGGGACAGAACTTCTGCTTTGGAGTTTCCTAGCTGATCCTCTGGAACACGATGGAAGCCAAGGAGGGTCACTAACAACACCAGGCAAACCTCGCAAACAAGTTACACCTCGCAAGTCCAGAGAGGATGGATCCCCAGGTGTAAACTCCACGGAGCAAGAGCTCAAGCTCACAGGTAGCCTGACACCCACATTCAGTAACATTCTTAATACACACTAACTAATAAATATTTTATTAATAAGGATTTGATGTTATGACATGATGACATTTATATTTGGATAGTTGTTTCTGAAATGTTACGTGGAAGATATTTGTATGTCTTACAGAGCCTGAGGAGCACACTGAAGATTCAGACATGTCACCTTCTCCACTGGGGTCTACAAAGTCTATGGTGGTGGAGGAGGAGAAAAGCCAGACTGGAATCAAAAGGAGCAAACCTCTTATCTACAAAATGAAAAAGAGATGTGTGAGAGACTCTTATTCCAGTGGTGAGAAAACAGTGGAACAGAATGGAGAAGTTGACTCAAGCAAAATAATAAAAACAGAAAGTTTCATTCCAGAAAGAACCAATGTGCCACGCTCTAATGAGGACAAACGTGTGAGTCCTGCAGACGAGCCTCCAAAGAGCAGTGAAGAACCAGGTAATGTGGTAAAACATCTCCAGGAGGAGCAGTGGCCACAGGTTGTCAGGGCCAGTTGCAGACTGGCTGCGAAACCCAGGAAGGTGCATTCATTAGTCAGCTGCATCCACAAGCGTCTTCAAGGGCGCAAAAACAGGTATCTTGATCGTCAAGTGACACTGGAGATTACGTCCAGAGTTGGTGATGAAAATGGACAAGCTTGCCAAGAAACAGATATAACAGATAGAGAAAATAGAAGCTCAGATGAAATCACAAAGGATAGTGACAAAGGGGGAAAGAAAGACCCAGAGGAGCTTATGACAGCTCCAGACCTCTTTAACACCAGGGAAAGGAGGTATACATGTGACCAGTGTGACAAGAGTTTCTTTCAGCTCTGTCACCTGAAGAAGCACAAATTCACCCACTCGGACCTAAAGCCTTACTTATGCACAGAGTGTGGTAAGAATTACAGCTCCCAAGAGAACTTCAGGGCCCACCTTCTGATGCATAAGGGAGAGAGGCCATTCAAGTGCCAGCAGTGTGACAAGAGCTATGGCCTGAAACGAGACCTGAAGGAGCATGAAGTTCTCCATACAGGAGAGAGGCCTTTTGTCTGCGATATCTGTGGGAAGGCTTTTGCCCGTCGGCCTTCACTACGTATTCATAGGGAGGCCCACCGCGCTAAGGAAGAAAATTACCACGCTCCTAAGCTCAAGTGCCCTGTCTGCGATAAAGAACTGGCCAATTCGGGCTCCCTTAGGAATCACATGCGCTTGCACACAGGAGAACGGCCTTATGCATGTCCCCACTGCAATAAGACATTCCGACAGCGGGGGAACCTTTTGGGGCACCTACGCATCCACACAGGGGAAAAGCCTTACAAGTGCAACCATTGTAATCAGTGCTTCTCACATGTGCCTGAACTCCGCAGACACCTCATATCCCACACAGGGGAAGTCTACCTCTGCCCTATATGTGGCAAAGCCTTGCGGGACCCCCACACCTTGCGTGCCCATGAACGTTTACACACAGGGGAGAGACCTCACAAGTGTGAGGTGTGTGGGAAGGCCTACACCATGGCCACCAAGCTACGGCGCCACATGAAGTCCCACCTTGAGGAGAAGCCCTACAAATGTCAGACATGTGGTGCTGGCTACACGCTAATGCAGAGCCTGGTTCGCCACCAGCTCTCCCATAAAAAGAGAGAAGATAGGACATCTGGGGAGCTAGCTGACGCTCTGGCAGCTCTGGAGTCTAGCCACTCCGCCCCTGCTCGAGGCAGACCTAGAAAGACCCCTCGCAAGACAGAGGTCAAGCCATGGGTCGATGTCCCTGAAGAGAACATGGAGAGTCGGACAGTAGTGTACGTTCAGGCCATCGAAGACTTAGCCATGCCTAACTCAGGGGAGGTTATTGTCAGCACCTATGACTCATATCATGATAGTGCCATATCTTCTGTGGTAATAGAGGAAGGGTTGGAACAGGATGTGGGCCAGATCCAGCTAAATGAGAATGTTATTGAGATAATTGTCTCAGATTCTAATGATAAGTGTATTGTGGTAAGGGAGCACAAAACACACAGCAACCTGGTGATTCTACAGGGAGAGGATGGACTGAGCTCTGTGGCAGAGACAATAGAGATAGAAACAGGAGTTTAAAACTGCAATTCACACCATTTTGCTTTCTGTTGCTGTTTAAAAAAAATCTTAAAATAAAACCAAGAATGTGAATAAAAACTATATTTTTTTGCCTGCTAGATGTACTTTACCTAAAAGAAGACAATAAGCAGTACTTGGAAAATACATTTGTCATGAATATAAGATATGTTATGATATCACCATCAGGATACTCCATTTAGATTACTGGAGAAGAGAGCCATAGCTGTCAACGAGTTAAAGATATCAGCAAATATTGACTCCCCTCTGTGGTGGACCTTGTCTAGCCACTATCTGCTGCAAATGTTATTTTCAAGAACTGTACTAAAACTAACTGCCCCTGTATTTTAGGAAATATCTTAATGTCTTAATGGTTACAAAGAGAAATCCTCATGAATAGTTTGCTTTTTTATCTGACCAAAATATATTTGATCTCTGGAGAATGTTTATGAAGGCTTTTTAAATAGCTTTACTGTATTTTAACACACTATTGTAAATATGGGCCATCAACAAGATGATCATTATTGTTGAAGATTCCAATTAAAAGAGAGAAAATAACACCGCTGTGGTGGCTTTACCACTGTTGTATGTGTTTTTGAACACGACTTTGACTTTTCACTCTTTATCCAATGCGTCATTCGATATTTGGGTGCAAATATTTAGATGGTTGGGACATGAATCAACAAACATTCTGGTTTGGAGCAACTTTAGCGTGTGTTGCTATGCTTGTCTATGCAGCTTAGCGGCACACACTAACATAGTCTAAATGGGCAGATAGCAGTATTTAAAAGGTTGATTTATTGTGTATGTATTTGACATTGCCTTGAATTCTTTCTCATTTTATATTCCACTTGTAATTACTTAATATCATTTTTTCATATGAAGTAATCCATGTGTAGGCCCTGACAGAAAAGAAACAATGGAGAAAGCTATTATTGACATTGTGTGGAAAGCTTATCCATGGCTA
Organism: Coregonus lavaretus; assembly: GCF_964263955.1. NCBI lineage: Eukaryota > Metazoa > Chordata > Actinopteri > Salmoniformes > Salmonidae > Coregonus > Coregonus lavaretus. Next base: position 6,199,152 of record NC_140024.1, on the reverse strand, counting down.
TATGTAATATTTGAAACTTTAACGGAAATACTGAATGCAAAATTTTATGTGACATGACCCAGATGGGAGCTGCAGCCCTGAGTCAGTCTTAGTACAGTGGTTCAATATTAACCAGGTGGTTCAATGTAACGGAAAGTGGGGGGTTTTTCAATGAGTACTGGATTTTGAGGGGGTGAGAAGGTTTGGTAATGTCATAGGTTTTACAAGGAGTTCTGTCTTAACGATCCATAACAATGGGTCAAATACCCGCAACTCTCATTTTCACTCTACTATTTTCTTCTACTCTTCAGATCACCCTTTGTGAAAATGGTAAGATACCAGCTTTTATTTACCAGCCCTGAAAGCTCAAAAGCAAGCAAGTTTCAAAATATTGATATTCTGAAAATGTATACCCCTTAAACTGTGAATTAGGCAATTTGTCAGTTCTAATATCACTAAACAATGCATTGAGTTATCAAATATTTGTTTATAGTATTTCTTAACAGCAAGGAGGCCTCACAGGTTTTTATCCGTGCTAAACGGGCAAATTCCTTCCTTGAGGAGATGAAACCTGGGAACTTGGAACGGGAGTGCATCGAGGAGATCTGTGACCATGAAGAAGCCCGTGAAGTCTTTGAAAAGGCAGACAAGACGGTGAGAATGTCTGGCTTGTTAGATTGAAGTATCATGCAGAGCAAATTCATATTCACCTTGGTATACTGGTAACTGAAACATGAGCTTTACGTTTACCTGGGTAACACTGTTTATTTTTATAATAAAGTATGATTATAGTATTTCTCCCCAAATAACTGTCTAAATTGATCTTTCTTAATTTAGAAGGCCTTTTGGGGCAACTATTTGGGTAAGTATTTGTTTTTATTTATTATTACTTGTGTTTTATATCAAAACCTTATCCATTGAATATGTGCAGTCATCAGTCACAACACCCAATGTAAATAGATGGTATTGAACCAGAACAAAGTGCAACAGATGTGAGTCGACTTGGTTGAGGAATAGGCTTTAGCCCCAGTGTTGGTGACCCCACACGTTTTACTCTTCCCACACATGCTGTACTCTTTATACTTACAAAATAAACATTACTATCGGTTTGCCAATGATAAGCAAGTAGAGGCAAGTATTTCTGCATGTTTTCTAATTCTTGCTTGTCTTCTTCACAGCTTGCAAAGGCACTTCACTGCTGAGAACCAAGGACAATATAAAAACAGTGAGGGGGTGTATTAACGCCAATGGTAATAATGATGGCCTGATTACACTACACATTTCAAATACATCAATGATTTCTTGACAAAATGTTTGTGTTGAAATCCGCTAAAAGGTGTCAGGAATCTATCAGGAAAATGTTATAATGTAAAGATGTAGTTTTAGAGCAGGACATCCTGTTTCTCAAATATTATGTGGGCCTGCATCTTACAGGAGAGTGCTCAGTGGGCAATGGTGTGAACTACAACGGTACGATCTCCACTACTTCCTCAGGAAAAACATGCCAGTACTGGTCCAGTAACTTCCCACACAGAATTACGTATGTATTATTGACCCCATAACTTGAGGGAAGTCATTTCAAAGTTGTCCCATTCTTGCTGTGTTGTTGCTGAGGGGTAATATCTCTTCTTAGGGAGTTCAATACTTCGCTGGATGAGACCCTGTATGAGAACTATTGCAGGAACCCAGACAAAACTCCTGGAGGACCTTGGTGCTTCACCAGGGATCCCACAGTCAGGAGAGAGCAATGCATCGTCCCGAAATGTGGTATGATTTCACTACTGCATAATAACCAACATTTGGCTGCATGTTGTTGCTGAGCTGGGTGTACTTTTACACTGATAATCGGTGGTTTATATGCTTCCTTGTTCAACAACAAAGTGCAGAGCATGTTGCTTGTTGCAATATGTCTTAGCGGTCCTCTATTGTGATTGTTCCCTTACAGGTGAGCCTTGGGTACCCCCAAAAGTACCTGCTACAGTGGATGGGAAAGCCACATACATTAAGAAAGACTGCCTGGCCAACAATGGCTTGGATTATACAGGGGATCTCTCAGTTACCATGACTGGCCAAAAGTGTCTGCCTTGGGCCTCCCCAAAGGCATTGGCACTCAGCAAAGGAAAGAATTTCATCCCAGAGGTCAAACTTGTGACGAACCACTGTAGAAACCCTGACGGAGATATGGAGGGACCCTGGTGCTATGTGGACCAGCATGGAAATACCACTGTGGACTACTGTGACCTTGAAATGTGTGGTGAGCTGTTTCAACACTTTTTCCAGTTTTAAATGATTTACTTAAAATATTAGGACACTCTGTAAAAAATGTTTCTCTGACACGTATCATAAATGCTCTTAACTGTGAGTGCTGGACTGTTGTTCTCTTTTAGATGACCCAATAGATAACTATGACGAGGTGGCTGGCGGAAGGGAAAGGACAACACTGTCTGGGCCCAGAAAATCATTCTTCAGCCCTCGGAGCTTTGGCAGTGGAGAGTTGGGTAAGTAGTATAATTTTGGTTAACATAAAGTGTAAGATGAGGAGGAAAGAGTCTATTTTCATGACTTAAACTCGGCTTTATTTTCAGTGTGCGGAGAGCGACCCATGTTTGAGAAGATAAGTAAGAAGGACGGTAGAGAGCAAGAACTGATTGACTCCTACAAAGGAAGCCGTATTGTTAAAGGGATTGATGCAGAAGTGGGCAGTGCACCATGGTAATGAAATGAATAGATATTCAAAACACCACATTTATTGTATTGCATTACGTAGGACTACTACTTAGGATCATGGTCATCATGTTTGACCATATACACGGTGGAAGCGTGAAAGGAAGTTATCTGTGTCTGTCATTTAGAGAATGTGTTTTGGGGTTGTCGATGCATTGCCCAATTAAAAGAATGGAGTGGCTGCAGATCTGACTTTACTGCACCTTTCTTCCAGACAGCTAAAGGCCCCGAAGCTTTTGCACATGCGTGAGTCTCTGTTCTACTCATAGAGAGCAGGGCTACTCAGGCGAATGGTGCCCATTTAATAAAGTTAGAGCAAAGCTGAATCAATGTCTGCAAGATCACATAATGATAGTAGCCTATTCTACATAACATAACCAAATATAATAGCATAGTAACGTTACTGTGAGACAAAAAACACCACCTCATTTCTTATGAGATTTTAGGATGATTGCGATCAAATTGTCAATTTTTTTTCTCATGTGGCCAAAACTCAAAAGTGCGCCACTAGGCAAAATATGTGCTTTGATTGAAACGATTCTACAGTTTGTTAACACCATCTGCTCTAAAATACACTCATTCAAAACAACACTGTAGGCTACTTTGAAACAGTAGTCTATAACTCAAGAAGATCTAAATTAATATCCCCATGAAACTGATTGAGATCAAATGGTTGGTATGCAGATGCTGCATAGACGTTACAATGGTAAAACCTGAATAATTATCATTTCACGATTGACAGTGAGAAATGCACGAGGCCGGAAAGGTCAGATCCGCAGCCTCGGCCTTAAAAGAAAGGCACAGATGCAATTTGGCAAGAGTAAATTATGATACCTGTTATCCATGGATGCTTTGATGTCAGGCAGGTGATGCTGTACAAGAAAAGCCCCCAGGAGCTGCTATGTGGGGCCAGTCTAATCAGTGACGAGTGGATCCTCACTGCAGCACACTGCATCCTCTACCCACCATGGAACAAAAACTTCACCATCAATGACATTCTGGTCCGCCTTGGCAAACACAACAGAGCTAAGTGAGTGGTTATCTCCTATTTTCCCAGTTTATCTTTATTAAACAAGCGATAATTAAGCGATATTAAACACTGCATCCTCTGTAGCTCAGCTGGTAGAGCACGGCGCTTGTAACGCCAAGATAGTGGGTTCGATCCCCGGGACCACCCATACACAAAAATGTATGCACGCATGACTGTAAGTCGCTTTGGATAAAAGCGTCTGCTAAATGGCATATTATTATTATTATTATTATTATACACATTGACTTTTGCACAGTTCGACAGTGAACCATAACATGCCATAAGACATGACAAAACAATAATATAGCCATACCAAAACGTTCTTGACTCATACCCTATTCTAACCTAATCCCAGGTTTGAGAGGGGCACAGAGAAGATTGTGGCCATTGATGAGATAATTGTCCACCCCAAGTACAACTGGAAGGAGAACCTGAACCGGGACATCGCTCTGCTGCACATGAGGAGGCCCATTACTTTCACTGATGAGATTCACCCTGTCTGTCTGCCAACCAAGCAGGTTGCTAAGACGTAAGAGAGTTTAACGTAGCTAGCAGTAATAATTAAATGTGAATTAAAATTTCAGAGCTTTTTCCCATACTAGCAATGGTAGCATCCTTTCTTTCAATTTCTCCTTCTAGACTGATGTTTGCTGGCTATAAAGGCCGTGTGACAGGCTGGGGGAACCTTTATGAGACATGGACCTCCTCCCCCAAGTCTCAACCCACAGTTCTCCAGCAGATCCATCTACCCATCGTTGAACAGGATATCTGCAGAGCCTCTACCTCAATCCGCATCACTGACAACATGTTCTGTGCAGGTGAGTAGCAGTTCTCAGCTCTCATCTCAGTACGGTATTTGCTGTATACTGCAGCTCAAGTCCATCCAATATGTTAACCAAAAGTGAATTAGTGCAGAGTGTGACTTGAAAAAAAATAGGTGAATCACAGGTGTTACCATTAGTATGATGCTTCCTCATAATGCCCATGTTAGCCTCCTGTAGCTCAGTTGGTAGAGCATGGCGCTTGCAACGGCAGGGTTGTGTGTTCGATTCCCACGGGGGACCAGTATGAAAAATGTATGCACTCACTAACTGTAAGTCGCTCTGGATAAGAGTGTCTGCTAAATGACTAAAATGTAAATGTACGTTTCAGGCTTCAAACCAGAGGAAGATAAAACTGGTGATGCTTGTGAAGGGGACAGCGGTGGTCCCTTTGTCATGAAGGTATACAACTAGAGAAACACGAACTTCACTCATTAGATGTCTTGCATATCCCCCTTTATATTTGATATACTCATGAGAATTACCTATATCCTCATTCACAGAGCCCAGATGACAACCGTTGGTACCAGATTGGCATTGTGTCCTGGGGAGAAGGATGTGACAGGGATGGGAAATATGGATTCTACACCCATCTTTTCCGTATGAGATTGTGGATGAAGAAAGTTATTGACAAAACAGGCGGTGGTGATGATGATGATTGATTGTTATTTCTTCTCATTTTCTCTACATGCAAAGGAAACTGATGTAATATTGCAAATAAACGTGTGTTCCTGATCATGATCTGCTTGTTATTACTCGTAGACTCAGCAATATGACTTTTTACAGAAATTAACAAAAACAAAATTCAGAACTGAGACTGCCACTAGAATTCTGCATGTTGTTGTTGTACACAAGGTTTTATATTACTTTTTAGATACAGATCTAATTATGAAGTAAAAGCAAGCACAGCTGGAGCGCTATCAGACAGGAAGGTTAGAAACGTTCTGCTATCATAATCAAAGATAGGCCTAGTTCACACAACAGCACCTCGCCACCTTTGCCTCTGTCTCGTTTTCGGGGTCAGAAGGAGTGGTTGCCGAGGAGAGCTCTCCACCCGCCGAACGAAAACCGGATGTTTGTGAAGCAAGCAACTGTCACTGACATAGCTAATGTTAGTAGCCTGGCGAGCTAACAACATAATAAGCCTTTCAGCTGGGATCAATTTCACAGATACGGTAAATCCGCTAATTTAATTATTTATGTTTAAATTAATCAATGTATTTTGCGGGTTATTGTAGCTAGCTAGGACATAAACGTTAGACAAGCTAATTTGGATTATCCCCATATAACTAGGTGGTTAGCTAGTTAGTTAACGTTAGCCTAACTAGCCGAGGCTAATAATGGTAACATACTGCTAGCTGACAAGGTAACTAACTACCAGCGAAAATATTGTTGCGTAGTTAGCTAGCTACAGGTTAGCTACTGCTGGTAGCTGACGTTAGCTAGCTAACGTTTGTTTTAATCTATCGACATTTGTAAAACATTGAGGTGAACTACTGCTGTACCGTAACTGACGTTAGCTAACCTTTTTTAATCTATCGACATCGCAGCGTAATGCCTGGGGCATATGTTAAATAGTTAGCTAGCTAACTAGAAGAGTCGGGACAAATTGCAGACTTGTTTTTCGTAATGGTAGATAGCTAACGTTAGCTATTTCTCTAAGACGTGAATCACCGTATGTTGGTAGCTATCTGGCAGTTCCAGTGTTTCGTAATATGGAGTATTTTGGCAAATTGAGTAGATGTGTACAATTATTGCACTTTGCCTGAATGCAGTTCTCCTCACGTGGACTGCGCATACAGGAATGTGTTTCTGAGTCCAGTCGTGATATTTAAAGAACCAACATGTTAGCAGATTGCATCTCATAGATGGGGAGGACTGTATTTGAGCCTTGCAGTAAAATGAAGAACGGGTGGCACAACAAGGCTGCTTCTTCAACCACAACCCCTGTGGTGTTGTGAAAAAGATTGGGTAATTCCATGCGAAAATTGTTGTGTGTTAGAAATGTTGTGTAGGCCTACCACAAACAAACCAGCCATGCAATTGTTGCTGCATTGCACAGACATGTACTCAAATTATACCAAATGCTAACCTGAGTGCAGATGTGAAATAGGCCTAGTCTAGTTTTCTTTTAGTCTGGACTGTGGAAAGAGTGAAGGACAAGGGTTTATAGACCTATTTGTTTCTTCCGTCCAGATTTAATGCTTTCATGCATTGTCCTTTCTGGCCCCATTGGAGTGGCTCTTCTGCAGTTATGACGCATCAGTACAGCTTTAAAATATGGTAGCTTAGTTGCATTGATTTCGCACAGGGTCCATTACAGCAGTGATATTTTACCACAAAGCACAAGAGAAAAGGCATCTTAAAAATTGTGCCTCTATGTGCCTGTTAAACACTTGTTAGCTGTTTTATTTGTCTAAATTAGGCTATAGGGAGGGAATCGACACAGTCAGAAGAATGCTTCTCTTTTGAGGAACACTCTAAAAACAAGATCTTGAAAGTGAACCCACTGCTGAGAGAAGGTGTTATCTCATTGCATTAGATAAGTTCTGGATGGATGTTGATGAACACACTTGTTTCTGTGACAGGAGGCTGGCTGAGCACCTGACCAGACTTTGTTCAGTGTGGAGTCCCATAGTACACCACCATGTCTTCAGACCTTCTGGTTGACCTCAATGATGACCTTGGAGTAGATGATCCCCCCAGCAATGCCCTGGACCAGCTCAAACTGTCTCCAATGGGGGACAAGCTGTGGCCCCCAGATGACTCCAGTATGAGCAAGTCTGGTAAGAACCTAAATAACAACAAGATAACTAGTGTAAGACATGCTGTGTCCATAATAAGTATATAGGTTATATATTGTGAGCTTTTGTGAAAGAGCACAGTTAGAAAGATATGGCATATAGAAGCATACCGGATGGACATCATGAAAATGATCGGAGGAAGTTCAGGAGTAAAAACAAACAAAATATAATTATTGACTGTGTCCATAAAATGTATATAGTATGTATAAGCATGAAGTAGAGGCCTAAACATTGTTGTTCACTAGTTTACTCCAATTAGGGAAGGGATGGTGGGGTTGGAAAGTAATAAAGGGAAATATATATTTTTAAAGGATATGTATGTATGTATGTATGTGTGTGTGTGTGTGTGTGTGTGTGTGTGTGTGTGTGTGTGTGTGTGTGTGTGAGAGAGAGAGAAAGAAAAAAAACATATGGGGGATTGGAAGTGATGCAGACAATTACATTGATGGAAGTTACAATCTATCTGCAATATTAAAGCTGTCTACCCCCTTAAATAAATAAATAAAATAACCTAAAGTCAAATAAAAGGACAGCTGAACCTCTCTATGCTGTCAGATGTGGTCAGTTAGGCAACAATGTAAAAAATACACTTGCTGAAATGTGAGAATTGTTGAAAGAATTTGTTTTAAAAGCCACCTAATCCCTTGAGTAAAACAAAATCATGAGATCACTGTTTTAAAAAGCCACATTCCTGGCAAAATAATGTTGGCCCTCGTAATATGATAACAATCAGCTTGTTGTAAGATCAGCTGAGTTTTTAGAAGTGGAATGTTGTTATAGGACCATTACTATTGCTGTTATTTCCCTAAACATCTTTACAATCTTATAGTTTTACGTCAATCTGTCTTTGGTCCAAGGGAAGAGTAAAGAAGAGCCTTCTTCACAGCCCAATGCAGTGAGCCTTTTGTTACTCATGTGTCGTATTATTACAACTTGATTGCATATTGCCCTCTGATGCAGTGTGCATACATTAGTTATGCATTCTATTTGTAGGCGCAGTCAAATTTCTGGTTCATTTCTGTTTCACAGCAGATCTCCAGCCCTCTGATTGGAGTTAGAGGGGTGGGGATGTTGAGGACGATGCCATTATTTGTGGCTAATAGATACAGCACCATGATTTAGAGTTTGAATTATGCTCAGAATCATTATTAATTGTTAATGAACAGATGATAAAAGAGAAAGGAACAAGGGTTCATCTTATGAGATACCAAATGAAGTGCACACTGTCTCACCCTGCCTCGGGCAACTGCATGCTACTGACTAACTCTGTGAGAAGGGCATTGGTTTACTCAGTGTGGCCTCAGCGTGGCCTACAGATTGCTGCTGACAGACGTACACAATGCAGATGTCGCAGTCATGTGTGTGGGGTAGCTCGTAAAATGCAATGTCTCACCCGTCTACTTATTTCGGTATGCATCGAGAAGAGGCTCAAAGTGTGTTTGCAAACTCATTCTAAGAGTGCCTGAGCAGTGAGCACATACTGTCTGCGACAGCGCAGATCCAAAACATTTAAGGAGTTGTGAAATTCAGAGCGCACTGCCTGCAAAGATATGAGCTAGTGTGATACGTGTGAGTTGGTTGAATGTGTCCCTTTCCTATTTCTCAACAGAGACGGACATATCCAAGCGATTGGGGGAGGGGTCACACCTGACCTGGGACCACCCATACTATGATATTGCCAGGCATCAGATTGTAGAAGTAGCAGGTACGAACTTTGTCTCTACATGTGTAGCTTATCTGTGCTGAATCTCATGTTCAGTCTTGAATCCAGTTGACACTGTTTCCTCTCGCACTCTGCTGTCAAGGTGATGATAACTTTGGCAGGAAGGTGATTGTCTTCAACGCCTGTCGGATGCCCCCTCACCACGAACTGGACCACCACAAGTTACTGATGTGGGTGTTATTGCTTGAGATTTTTCATCCTGTCAAATTTCTAATAAATTGCTTCTTGGTGTGCTTTGTTTCCCCCGCTGGTAATCAAGTCAGTAGTCGTCGTTGTGTTTGTGTTTTCATAAGTGAAGAGGATTGACTTCCCAACTATCATACTATAATCCAGGTATCTGAAGGCCACCCTAGACCAGTATGTTGAGAGCGACTACACCCTCATCTACTTCCATAATGGCCTCACCAGTGAGAACAAGCCATCTCTCAGCTGGCTGAGAGACGCCTACAGAGAATTTGACCGAAAGTGAGTCCCACCTTACCTCCATCCAGACACTGGGGACCATATTCGCAAAGCACATTTGATAGTCTTTCACTTATGAATGATGAGATGCAATCCATTTCACCAGAGATCTGAATCTAAAAACTAACGCCATAAAGGAAGTGGACTTTGCCCTCACCCTTATTTAAGTCTATAAAAAATACCATGTGCTTTATTTGCACTCATGGCTTGACTTCTCAAACAACAAATTAATGAACCGATTCAAGTTTACTTTTGCTGACTGCTCTGTTTTCTTCAGGTACAAGAAGAACATCAAGGCACTGTACATTGTTCACCCCACCATGTTCATCAAGACTCTTCTCATCCTCTTCAAGCCTCTCATCAGGTTAGCATTCTAGCACCTCTGCTCTTTATTCCTTTAACTGTAAAGTGTTTGCCGTGTGTGATGAATCCTTTATTTTCTAGCTTCAAGTTTGGACGAAAGATCAACTACATCAACTACCTGAGTGAACTGGAGGACATTGTTAAGTGTGAGCAGCTAGTGATACCCACCCGGGTGCGAGAGTAAGAACATTTCTCACACGTTACGTGTAACTACTGTATCTCAACATTGGCAATGAATTAGTCACTCTTGCGTAATGGATGTCTATTTGTGATATCTGACTATATTATTAAGTGCATTACTCTGCTTTCTCTTACCCAAATTGTTAGCTATGATGAAAAAATCAGAGCCTCACTGAAACCATCAGTTCAGGCCCAGATGTCCCCCCCTCGCAGTCCACCACTGCCCAATCAACAGTTTGGAGTCCCCTTGCCAACGTAGGTAGCTGGATGAGGGCTGTGGTATTTTACTCTACTTCCTCAATATCCGACCTTAACGTTACATAAGTAAGATATTCTCCTGTGTATGTTTCAAAGATTTTAAGTGTTTTGTTCTTGTTGATTTGTGAAGGCTAAGAGCGAGAAGTTCTGACAACGGAGCAGTTCCATTAGTGATGCGAGACACAGTGGCTTTCTTAATGGAACAAGGTATGCACCATTCTTTCAGATTTTACCAGTGGTAATTTTGCTTGATGATGATTGGTTCAACTTTTGAGTCTTTGTTCTGATGTTCAGTTTTTGGACAATTCCATTCCAATTTCCTGGATACTGTACATGGATTGGTATTTGACTTGCAAAACAAGGCTACTTCTGCTACTTGATTCTGTTTTACAAAAGGTTTTGTTTTCATGGTTTCCCCCATTTTCTGTCCTGTCTTAGGTCTTGAAATTGAGGGAATATTCCGGCGGTCAGCCAACGTGACCCTCGTTAGGGATGTTCAGCACAGATATAACTCAGGTGAATGATTTGCACTCATTGTTACTCTTAAATGAATGTCTAAAAATAATGTCCGTTCATGAAATCCGTTCATCCCTGGGTAGACCTAATTATCTCTTTGGCTGTAGCTGTGGGATTTGTATGACTCTGTTATTGTGTGCGTCTGTGGCTCCAGGTGAGGAGGTGAGTTTTTCCCAGATGGAGGACGTTCACTTGGCAGCTGTCATCCTCAAGACTTTCCTCAGAGAACTACCAGAGCCCCTCCTCACATACCAGCTCTACAATGACATTGTCAACTTCCACAGTAAGTCTGTGGAAGACTCTCTTATCCTCCACACCGTAGAGGATGGGGATCTATTTTTAGATCTGTTACTATAGCTATTCAAAATATCACTATCGCTGTCAATTTGTTTTGTAGGTCGTAATCCTTAGAGGATAGTTCTAAGTCATAGCCACGTTACGTAAAGGGTTTATTTGTTATGCTCAGATGTTGACAGCAGTTCCCACGTGACTGCGATCCGGAACATGCTGGCAATGCTCCCTGAGGAGAACTACGCCTCCCTGAAGTTCCTCATTGAGTTCCTGGTGCAGGTATGTTTGCTGTCATATCCCCAGCTGAATACTTATCAGAAGCTCGGCAAACACTCCTGTTACACAGGCCTGTTATTCTATGGTTCTGTCTAAATAGGCATCGATCTTGGCATTTAGTATTGCCTGGTGACACTGGCCCTCACCAGTTTGTGTAAATTAATCAGTGAGTTGTTTTGTTCTTATTGATATTCTTCTACAAACATGCATGCTTGCCCATGTAGGTGTCCGCACAGAGTGAGATCAACAAGATGAACAACGCCAACCTGGCAGTGGTGTTCGGACCCAACCTGCTATGGGGACAAGATGCTGCCATGACACTCAGTGCCATCGGCCCCATCAATAACTTCACCAGAACTCTGTTGGACCAACACTACAAGGTATTTTCACCCTAAGACGACTCCTGACAGCTATCTCTAACCATGCCCCATTCATTCGGTGTTTAAATCCCCATCTCTGACCCTGTCTCTGTATTGGTCTAGTACTGTTTAACTGTATCTCTCCCAGTGCCCCTAGTAGTGTTGCCAAATGCATGAGTGTATTGTGACTGAGGACACAGAGAGAAAAAAAGACAGGGGAGACGAAGCGTTGAAGATGCCAAAAGTCAGGTTAGAAGTCAGGTATGAAGGCTTTAATGTCTCTCCCAGATATCTATCACTCAGGAAAAGTTCAACACAGGGTACATGATTTGGTACTTTAAAACAATTGGAACAATCTAAACCAGTTCACATCTGTTTTGGTTTGAATCATATCAAATATTTATTTTGATGGTACAGATTTCAGAGAACATTTATGCAATGTTTTGTATCTGGGGAGCAATATGTATTTCATATTCATTTACTTTATGTCTAGTCCTATTTGCATTGGAACAAATCATAAATGATCGGTCGCTACAGTCAGTGAGCCAGTGTACTCCAGTATTCGATGTAGTCTAAACTATATCAGGAGTTTTATATTTTGAAACATCTTATTTAAGAATCATGGTTATGTGTAAAGCTACAGTATATAGCTAAATAAAACCTTAAGAGTATGTGTATTTACGTTTATAAAAAATGTTTGTCACATAGCGCCTTACTTTTTTTAAATGTGTACTCATCTGACAAAACATGCTGGTATACCCTTTAAACATTTCCAGCAAGCCTTTGTTTGTTTGTTTCTGCTGCATTACATTTGTCAAGTCTTCATTTTTGATAATTTGTACAGGTCAACTATTTAAAAAAACCTCTAATAGTCTTAATCATGTAACTTCTACATTTCATGTTATGCCTGATTAGCTTTCACAATGCAGGACAGTGTTTTCATGATACATATTCTACTTTAATTAGTGTATTATTACACTCGACTAATGGCAGTTAGCAGTTATTCATTGAAAATCACTATCCAGCTGTAAAGACTGATGGCTAGTGCCATTTCTGGTGAAAGATCTTCATGAAGCCTTAAAGTCAGTAGGGGACATAGAAGGGCTCCTAATCATGGATAGACTGAAATGCTGTGTACTTACAGACCCAGGGGGCTCTCAGGCCATACGGTATTTCTGTTTCTTCTGTATGGTGAGTTGTGTTGTTTTTCAGCCTTATTTTGCTAATTTTATTACGTCCGTTGTTTTTGTTCAGTTCCAAATTCAACTCAACCAAATAATTATGGTTGCATTGGAGAACACAAAGATTTTTTTATATATTTTTTACCTTAAAACATAAATTTTTTCCATTTGCAATGGCCAAACCTTTGGGGGTACAACTCCTGTACTCTGTAATCCTGAATGACTTTGTACTGAAAATATCCTGAACAAGAACAGTGCTAATGTTAAGACTGAATAAGTAAGAGTTATGTTGTGCTTCTATGTTTTGTCTATTATTAAAATGAATTTGTTTACTGTGTATGAAAACTTCCTAATCATGTCAATGAAACAATTGCAGTGACATGCGGATCAGTGGCTTAGTAGAACCTTTATGACCCCATTTGCGTCTGTGTGCCTTAAGGAAACAAACAGGCAAGTAACTACCAACTCCTCCACTTGTCATATCTCGTGAAAATTGTGCCCGTTTATCCACCTTTACTGTACTGTTTATCTGTATTGTCAAATAATAGTATTTCCTGGTTGCTACAGTGAAAAATGAAATTTCTCTTTAAGAGTATTTCTCGGTTCTAGGTATTTTACTGCAATCTTACTTTCAAGATCTTTTTTATATGTTGTGGATATAAAGTATAAATAAAAGGTTATGGTTAAAAGTGCCTTCATTTGCTGTATTCAGATATGTGTGGAGGGGTTTACTCATTTGACAAGAGTATTGATGCTCTATTGTATTTAAGCTTCAAGAGGGACGACAAATGCTCGTGTTGTGCTGGTATAAATCACAAACGACCACAATCAGAAATATTGGGCCTCTGGCTTATTCCTTTCCGATAATACAAAATAGACCATTTGAAATAAAACAATTTTATTACATGACCATGCTACTGTATATTAACAAAGCATTGGGAAAACCAAGAAGACTTAAGATTGAAACATTGAAAGTGCAAATAATGTTTACCCTCTTTACAGATAGGGGGAAAAGTAAACTTGTTTATATGGTGATTTAGAGGAGGTGAGCAGTGACTGACTACATCATTTGTAGTGATACACAGTGATTTTGTCCCCCCTAAAATTGTAATCTAGAGAAGAAAGCGAGGACAACATTTCTCCCCATTTACAAAAAAAACTTTACAGGAACTTCTCTTTCAATATACAGATTCAGCTACACAGTATGTTTGTTTCTTGGGTATAGAGTGGCTACTATCGATCATTAGCCAATACATGGCTTGGCTTCTTCACATCTACTAAAACATAGCCACGTCTGACTCCATAGGTGCTATGAACGTTCTCAGTGTCACACGGGACAGCAATAATACAATGCCTCCTGACGTTATTTAGACAACAGCTTTGATGAACTGAACGTCTTTGTTATTATGTGTTAAGTTCTATAACAGCAAGGTGAGAGGGGATCTGGTATTTACACTATGACACAGTCTGCTCAACACTAGAGCAAATGTTGCAGTTATTCACATCAGAAAAGAAACCGCTTCACTTTTATTAATTTTTTTAGATGTCTTCTGTTGTTGGGTACAGGCTCGCTTACTCTACAATACATCAACCAGTGAGGTTTGAAGAGAAACATTCTGATTAGAAATCAATGTGGAATTTCAATTAAGAGAAGAACAGGCATACACAGACTGAATGCAAACAAGCTTGAAAGACAACAGGACCTTGCAGATGGACTAAATGGGATAATTTGTCATCCCTACTGCAATGTGTCCACAAATGCATCAAATTCATCAATGTTCTTCTCGTATACTGCCAGTTTTTCAGGAAGAGAGTCCTGTAGGGAAAATGAACAACATCATTACAAACATAGAATGACTAAGATATTGATTTAAAGACTAAAAAGCACCACAGAAAAGAGACATTCAAACAACACAGTAAATCGTATAATGGTAACTACTATGTTCCCCTCTCACTACTATCTGTCAGTCGTTTAAATTCCAACAGGACCACTTCATACACAAGGAGACCCCTCCACCCCCCACCTGGCAACAAAACAGAAACCATCTCTCTCAGTCAGAGAAGTGTCTCACCAGGTCTTCTGCCATGGACTGAGAACTGACATCAATAGTGAGGCTGGCGAGCTGTGGGGGGTTCTGGAACTCTCTGTAGAATGTGCCAAGGTCCATGGGAAGAAGGTCATCCTTAGAGAATGCAGGCTTCTGAATAACACAGAGCGCAACAACTGTAACAGGCCATTCCTTAATAACAGACTTCTTCCTACGATTTTTTGTCAGCAGCACATATTATTCCCAGAAGTTATGTTTTTAAAATGTTCTTGCCAGTAACACAGTCCTAATTAATTCACAACTGTTAACCACAAGATAAGGGGTCAGAGGTTTGAATTAAGAACACTCATTCCCATAAGCTTCATCAGAAGCATTTATCTAAAATGTTCAAAGCTGACATCTCTCCCTCTGTTGCTTTAAAAGCTAGTTCCTTTGATAGATTTTGGTTTTCATTAGGTCTTGCTATGTGCTTTGTCGCATTCGCCTTTGGTGTTTTGGCTTTGATTTCTCATGGTCACTCTCTACAGCCCAGATACCAGTCTGAAAGAAAACAATTCTAAAGGCGTCTGCATGCTTCCCATCCGAAACAGTTTGTTAATTTTGGTCTTTGGCAAGGGTTTTTTCGGCTGTTCGTGCACACAACATTTTTTCCTGAGCCGAAGTTCGGTAGCCGAAGTCTACAACCCTTCGTCGGTGACCGGTCAACAGTAGGGATTCTTCAATGAAGTGTTTGATGTCATTCAACGAGAGATGACTCGTTTTCATGCAAATTGTTTCAGTTGAGAAATACTGCAAAGACGTCTAAAATTATTATAGATTTCTTGAGTTATCTTAGATTAATTCAGACTATTTTGAGGAAGTGTATACTGCTACAGCATCTCAAGAGGGACAAACAGTACTATTGCTGCTTTTTTCTCATTTTTCAAGCAAAGGTCTTTAAAGGGAGTATGCGAGGCACATACATTCACTTTGTCTAGCCGAGTTCTGCTAGAAGCAAATCCAACCAAGTATGCAGGAGCCTTAAATGAACACTGCTAAGTGATGTAAGTAATGCTCATTTATATATGAAGAAAATTCATGAGATGAATTTCCTATGCAGATAACATCCACAATTGACAGACAGAAACCGACATTTGTTCGTAGCAGCATTTGATACGACATAGAAATGAGGTTCGATTGATTGTGGTCCTCTGTAGCTCAGCTGGTAGAGCACGGCGCTTGTAACGCCAAGGTAGTGGGTTCGATCCCCGGGACCACCCATACAAAAAAATTATAATAATAATAAATGTATGCACGCATGACTGTAAGTCGCTTTGGATAAAAGCGTCTGCTAAATGGCATATTATATTATATTATTATATTATTGAGTTACTATCTATCATTGTCTGTGTTTTCCTCTGGAAAACAAATAAAGCAATCTGTCTTACCGAAGGCAGGGTACTTACAAAGTCCACCATAACAAAGTCATCCTGTGCCGGACCTCCACTCTCACCAGAGCCTTGGGAGTGCAAACTGCCCTGCAGGGGAGAGGACGTGGCTGGGGACTCCGGTGGCTGAACCTTGGACAAAGGAGAAGTAATTACATTACCATGTCTGCACTAAAATGACTCCTAACCATAACCCAGAAAATAGTTATTTAAGGGTGACAAATACTTATGTGAATAATTGATTTACCATAGGGTCATTTTCCTCGAGGTCATAGGCTCTGGGAGCAAACGCTGCAAATGGTAAATCCAGGCTTGCTGTGGTTACCTGCAATGGACATAGATTAATACTGCAGTAATTACAAGGGTATAACACTCATTGGTAATTTGTCCTTTACTCATAAAAATGGGTACTTCCAGGAATAAATATTGAATGTTTGTACTTAAACAAGGACATAAAAAGGCTTTCCCTACCTGTGTGCCTGGCTTGTTGACAAAGGCACCCACTTTCCTGGTGAATGTGGTCTCCAGTACATCAGAGGGAGACGTACTCTTCACCTCAACGGTCCTCGACGAGGTCTCTGCATCCTCACCACTTTGAAAGATAACATGGCAAAGTTGTAACAAACAGGTTTCTCCCAAGCAAGCATCATCTCAGGTGATCCCCAGTTCCACAGGGTGCTTCGCTTTGTCAAATAGGATCATGGCAGACTGGGGCTTACCTGCTGGAGGGCGTGACAGGAACATGATCAGCAGGGGGGCATGAGGACACTCGTCCATGCTCTGCCTGGGCACCATGACAAGGCTGCAAAGGCACCTGCTGGGGTACGCCCCCTTCCTTCCCTGGAATTCCCATCTACAGAGGACATAGTTAGCACTGGTTGAGTCATGTTGAAACACCTATACAAAGCTTTGTTTCCCTTGTTGGCCCTCAAATCTATGCATTTAGAGCATCTTGACTGCCTGCATCACCGCTTAGTATGGCAACTGTTTGGCATCCGACCACAAGGCGCCATCCTGGACCTCTAGACCAGGCGGTGTCAGAGGAAGGCCGTAAAAATTGTAAAAGACTCGAGCCAACCAAGCCATAGAATGTTGTCTCTGCTACCGCACGGCAAGCGGTACCGATGCACCAAGTCTGGAACCAACAGGACCCTGAACTGCTTCTACCCCAAGCCATAAGACTGCTAAATAGTTAGTTAAATAGCTACCCGGACTATCTGCATTGACCCTTTTTGCACTAACTTTTTTAACTCATCACATACGCTGCTGCTACTGTTTATTATTGATCCTGTTGCATAGTCACGTTATTTGTACAGTACCAGTCAAAAGTTTGGACACACCTACTCATTCAAGTTTATTTTTTTTACTATTTTCTAGATTGTTGAATAATAGTGAAGACATCAAAACTATGAAATAACATATGGAATCATGTAGTAACGAAAAAAAAGTGTTGGCTGCTTTTCCTTCACTCTGCGGTCCGACTCATCCCAAACCATCTCAATTGGGTTGAGGTTGGGGGATTGAGGAGGCCAGGTCATCTGATGCAGCAATCCATCACTCTCCTTCTTGGTAAAATAGCCCTTACACAGCCTGGAGGTGTGTTGGGTCATTGTCCTGTTGAAAAACAAATGATAGTCCCACTAAGGCCAAACCAGATGGGATGGCATATCGCTGCAGAATGCTGTGGTAGCCATCCTGGTTAAGTGTACCTTGAATTCTAAATAAATCACAGACAGTGTCACCAGCAAAGCACCCCCACACCATAACACCTCCTCCTCCATGCTTTACAGTGGGAAATACACATGCGGAGATCATCCATTCACCCACCAAAAATCTCAAATTTGGACTCCAGACCAAAGGACACATTTCCACTGGTCTAATGTCCATTGCTCGTGTTTCTTGGCCCAAGCAAGTCTCTTCTTCTTTTTGGGTCCTTTAGTAGTGGTTTCTTTGCAGCAATTCGACCATGAAGGCCTGATTCACACAGTCTCCTCTGAACAGTTGATGTTGAGATGTGTCTGATACTTGAACTCTGTGAAGCATTTATTTGGGCTGCAATTTCTGAGGCTGGTAACTCTAATGAACTTATCCTCTGCAGCAGAGGTAACTCTGGGTCTTCCATTCCTGTGGCGGTCCTCATGAGAGCCAGTTTCATCATAGCGCTTGATGGTTTTTGTGACTGCACTTGAAGAAACTTTAAACGTTTTTGAAATTTTTCGTATTGACTGACCTCATGTCTTAAAGTAATGAAGGACTGTCGTTTCTCTTTGCTTATTTGAGCTGTTCTTTACATAATATGGACTTTGTCTTTTACCAAATAGGGTTATCTTCTGTATACCACCCCTACCTTGTCACAACACAACTGATTGGCTCAAACACATTAAGGAGGAAAGAAATTCCACAAATTAACTTTTAAGAAGGCACACCTGTTAATTGAAATGCATTCCAGGTGACTACCTCATGAAGCTGGTTGAGAGAATGCCAAGAGTGTGCAAAGCTGTCATCAAGGCAAAGGGTGGCTATTTGAAGAATCTCATATATAAAATATATTTTGATTTGTTTAACACTTTTTTGGTTACTACATGATTCCATGTGTTATTTCATCGTTTTGATGTCTTCACTATTATTCTACAATGTAAAAAATAGTAAAAATAAAGAAAACCCCTTGAATGAGTAGGTGTGTCCAAACTTTTGACTTGTAGTGTACATATTTACCTCAATTTCACATTTCACTGTTAATTGACACCTCAAATCAAATGTGATTTGACTAGCTCAATATCTGGGTGGTTACCTGGTGTGGGTTGGCAGTGTTTAAGGTGGAGGGGGGGCAGAAGTCAGCAGCTCCAACAACCACAGGAGGCTGATAAGAAAGACGAGAGCAGTAGAGCTGAGAGAGAGAGAGAGAGAGAGAGAGAGAGAGAGAGAGAGAGAGAGAGAGAGATAAAACATGAATTAATCCATAGAGGAGAAATGGGGTGATGGGAGCAGGCATCAGGAGGTAGAAAGTATAGAATTAGAGAGGATAGGGTAACAATTTTAAGCACAGCTCTTCTAGGCAGATTTTACTTACCCTGACATTGAACGTGATAATATATTAATATATTTAAGTGATGACTAACTATTTGTTAAGGAATCATTATCAGCAAATCAGTGCTTGAGGCGTCACTACAGACCCTCTGGTTCGATTCCAGGCTGTATCCCAATCGGCCGTGATTGGGAGTCCTATAGGGCGGCGCACAATTGGCCCAGCATCGTCCGGGTTTGGCCGGTGTAGGCCGTCATTGTAAATAAGAATTTGTTCTTAACTGACTTGCCTAGTTAAATAAAGGTTTAAAAAAAAAATGTGGAAAGGATTTAGGTTAGGAATTCTAGGACAGTCAGTAAATAATGTAGGGCAGTCAGTAGATAATGTAGCTAATGACATAAGTACTTCCTTATGTTATAATATACACTACCGTTCAAAAGTTTGGGGTCACTTAGAAATGTCCTTGTTTTCGAAAGAAAAGCAAATGTTTTGTCCATTAAAATAACATCACATTTATCAGAAATACAATGTAGACATTGTTAATGTTGTAAATGGCTATTGTAGCTGGAAACGGCTAATTTTTAATGGAATATCTACATAGGCGTACAGAGGCCCATTATCAGCAACCATCAGTCCTGTGTTCCAATGGCACATTGTGTTTGCTAATCCCAGTTTATCATTTTAAAAGGCTAATTGATCATTAGAAAACCCTTTTTCAATTATGTTAGCACAGCTGAAAACTGTTATGCTGATTAAAGAAGCAATAAAACTGGCCTTCTTGAGACTATTTGAGTATCTGGAGCATCAGCAATTGTGGGTTCCATTACAGGCTCAAAATGGCCAGAAACAAATAACTTTCTTCTGAAACTCGTCAGTCTATTCTTGTTCTGAGAAATTATGTGAGAAATTGCCAAGAAACTGAAGATCTCGTACAACGCTGTGTACTACTCCTTTCACAGAACAGCGCAAACTGGCTCTAACCAGAATAGAAAGACGAGTGGGAGGCTCCGGTGCACAACTGAACAAGAAGACAAGTGTCTAGTTTGAGAAACAGATGCCTCACAGGTCCTCAACTGGCAGCTTCATTAAATAGTACCCGCAAAACACCAGTCTCAACGTCAACAGTGAAGAGGCGACTCTGGGATGCTGACCTTCTATGCAGAGTTGCAAAGAAAAAGCCATACAGTTGAAGTCGGAAGTTTACGTACACTTAAGTTAGAGTCATTAAAACTCGTTTTTCAACCACTCCACAAATTTCTTGTTAACAAACTATAGTTTTGGCAAGTCGGTTAGGACATCTACTTTGTGCATGACACAAGTAATTTTGTTACAGACTGATTATTTCACTTATAATTCACTGTATCACACTTCCAGTGGGTCAGACGTTTACATACACTAAGTTGACTGTGCCTTTAAACAGCTTGGAAAATTCCAGAATATGATGTCATGGCTTTAGAAGCTTCTGATAGGCTAATTGACATAATTTGAGTCAATTGGAGATGTACCTGTGGATGTATTTCAAGGCCTACCTTCAAACTCAGTGCCTCTTTGCTTGACATCATGGGAAAATCAAAAGAAATCAGCCAAGACCTCACAAAAAAATGGTAGACCTCCACAAGTCTGGTTCATCCTTGGGAGCAATTTCCAAATGCCTGAAGGTACCACATTCATCTGTACAAACAATAGTACGCAAGTATAAACACCATGGGACCACGCAGCTGTCATACCGCTCAGGAAGGAGACGCATTCTGTCTCCTAGAGATGAACGTACTTTGGTGCGAAAAGTGCAAATCAATCCCAGAACAACAGCAAAGGACCTTGTGAAGATGCTGGAGGAAACAGGTACAAAAGTATATATATCCACAGTAAAACGAGTCCTATATTGACATAACCTGAAAGGCCGCTCAGCAAGGAAGAAGCCACTGCTCCAAAACCGCCATGAAAAAGCCAGACTACGGTTTGCAACTGCACATGGGGACAAAGATCTTACTTTTTGGAGAAATGTCCTCTGCTCTGATGAAACAAAATTAGAACTGTTTGGCCATAATGACCATCGTTATGTTTGGAGGAAAAAGGGGGTTACTTGCAAGCCGAAGAACACCATCACAACGTGAAGCACACGGGTGGCAGCATCATGCTGTGGGGGTGCTTTGCTGCAGGAGGGACTGGTGCACTTCACAAAATAGATGGCATCGTGAGGAAGGAAAATTATGTGGATATATTGAAGCAACATCTCAAGACATCAGTCAGGAAGTTAAAGCTTGGTCGCAAATGGGTCTTCCAAATGGACAATGACCCCAAGCATACTTCCAAAGTTGTGGCAAAATGGCTTAAGGACAACAAAGTCAAGGTATTGGAGTGGCCATCACAAAGTCCTGACCTCAATCCTATAGAAAATGTGTGGGTAGAACTGAAAAAGCGTGTGCGAGCAAGGAGGCCTACAAACCTGACTCAGTTACACCAGCTCTGTCAGGAGGAATGGGCCAAAATTCACCCGACTTATTGTGGGAAGCTTGTGGAAGGCTACCCAAAACATTTGACCCAAGTTAAACAATTTAAAAGCAATGCTACCAAATACTAATTGAGTGTATGTAAACTTCTGACCCACTGGGAATGTGATGAAAGAAATAAAAGATGAAAGAAATAATTCTCTCTACTATTATTCTGACATTTCACATTCTTAAAATAAAGTGGTGATCCTAACGGACCTAAAACAGGGAATTTTTACTAGGATTAAATGTCAGGAATTGTGAAAAACTGAGTTTAAATGTATTTGGCTAAGGTGTGTGTAAACTTCCGACTTCACCTGTCTCTCAGACTGCCCATCTTAATCTTTTATTTTTATTGGCCAGTCTGAAATATGGCTTTTTCTTTGCAAATCTGCCTAGAACGTCAGCATCCTGGAGTCGCCTCTTCACTGTTGACGTTGAGACTGGTGTTTTGCGGGTACTATATAATGAGATCTTTAGTTTCTTGGCATTTTCTCGCATGGAATAGCCTTCATTTCTCAGAACAAGAATAGATTGACGAGTTTCAGAAGAAAGTTCTATGTTTCTTGCCATTTTGAGCCTGTAATCGAACCCACAATTGCTGATGCTCCAGATACTCAAATAGTCTCAAGAAGGCCAGTTTTATTGCTTCTTTAATCAGCACAACAGTTTTCAGCTGTGCTAACATAATTGCAAAAGGGTTTTCTAATGATCAATTAGCCTTTTAAAATGATAAACTGGGATTAGCAAACACAACGTGCCATTGGAACACAGGACTGATGGTTGCTGATAATTGGCCTCTGTACACCTATGTAGATATTCCATTAAAAATCAGCCGTTTCCAGCTACAATAGCCATTTACAACATTAACAATGTCTACATTGTATTTCTGATCAATTTGCTGTTATTTTAATGGACAAAAAAATTGCTTTTCTTTCGATGACAAGGACATTTTACCAAACTTTTGAACGGTAGTGTACCTTTTACAAATATGATTATTCATGTTCTGAATCGTTCAGTGGAGTCTCTCTAACATATCATTAACATTACATACAAAAAGTCGGATTTCGTAACATTATACATCCGATAATAAGCACCGAGCTCTGTTGACCTAGCGGTGCAGGTTTCTCGTAACAACTTTTGAGCATTTTACATTTTGTGGCCATCGTCTTCAAAGTTGTTTCCGTAGGTCGCAAAAAGTGCAATTAGCATGACACGAGCTGAATTAAATGTAAAAGGCTTTGAAAATAAAAAGCTTGGTAAACGCTCAGTGTGCCATTGACATTTCACAGAGATATGCTTGTTTTTGTGAGAAATCTTCTAAAAAGAACACGAATTTCGAATGAATCTGAAAAGTGTATACTAAAATATGCCATTTTCCTGATTTTGTACCACCTTTTTTTTCTGGACTCCATTGATTTAGTCACCCTAATTCTGTCCATTCTACAAGGGTTAACAACTCCAATAACTTTTGAACTGATTATTATAGAGCGATGAGGTTATGACCATTGGTTTTCTTAGAGGATTCTCTACACAATAAACATATCATTATATATATATATATTATATGCGCCCTAATGTAAGGGATACAGAGCTGTCCCATTTGATTGCTTCATTGATTTGCTTTTAAGCACGCTATCCTTGTATTACTTTTAAAGAGGTAATAGAAGACAGGCCAAATAGTCCTGGAACACCTCAGGCATTGTGAGTGAGTGAGATACATGCCCACACAAGACTCACTTGGTGTGAGAAGGCCAGGCCCATCATGGGGACTTTCAGAGTGTCCATCACTGCAGGTTTAGGAGTCTTTAAATGTGCCTTACTTACAGTGAACACACACTACACAGACAGCACAGAAAGAGAGAGAGAGAGAGGGGCTAAGAAATGAAAGCACTTAAACAGAAAATGGAAAGGACACATATGGTATGGGGGCTTGGTAATGTCTCCAACACAAAACGTCGGCTTTTCCCACTGCCAGGCTTGTGACATGAGCTTTGGGTATGAGAATACCAAACCACAAACACAAACAAGCCTCCAGAAACACAAATACACACAACAGTTGGATGTATAATCATCAATATGGGTCAAATGTTTGAATATGTATATCTATTTGAATCCGGTGCAAGACAAAATAGTTTAAGAAAACACCTGACCCATTTGGAAGTGAATTAAGACATGAGAGGGAGTCTTTCACATATCGGTGTGTCTAAGTAAGTCACATTCACAAATCTCACCATGGACAGCACCTGTGAAGTTACACATGTTGCAAAGATAGACTTTGCTAAGCAGTGACATACGTACTTGTGAGGGTGGAGAAGTGGAGAAGGAGGTGGTGCACACTTCCTGAGAATCCTCCACCCCAGTGTATGCTCCTTCATCTTCCCCTGGTGCTCTTGAGTATAGGGAAGTCAAACAAACATAGTCAAACAAGCATGACCGGATTGTTACACTATCCTTTATTTTATACCTTCACTAAAGAAGATAATAAATAATTGTATTGGGTCAGTATAGATGTTTGGGCTAGGGCTAACCCACCTGTAGTTACATGGATGCATGTGTCCCATGTTGCCAAAGGGGCGCTCAACGAAGTGGTCAATAATTATACCCATAATCGGAGCCGTCCTCTCAAACTGCCTATGAGATTATGAATGTAGAATTAGGAATAAGGGAAGTGTATCGATAAAACCAGTGGAGAATAAGGAGAGGACATGGAAGAAAAGGGGAAAACATAGTGGCAGATTTTACAGGCAGTGCATTTGAGACCGCTAAGGGGTGAGGCCATGCAGGGCTGTGAACAAGAACGGCTTCTGTTTCTGTACCTGGTGGACATGAAGGCCAGGTTTGTCCTGTAAGCACAAGATAAGGTGATGGTTCCAATGGGAGTTCCCACAACTCCTACACGCACTGTCTGGAACCCTGAAAAACAGCATTCAGAAACAACAAATGTCAGAATCTTCACAGCCCTATACAACACTTCCACAGACCCAGACAACCAACTAAATGTATCAATAATATAACGGGCATGGTTACCTTCTCCCAATCCTGTGAGTTGAACCTCTCCAAAATATATCCTGCAAAAGAATGTATCTATTAGTGAGATTGTTTACTAACACGATAAACTCCATCATTAGCAATACTAGTCAAAATAATGATAACACATATCTGTGTACCATAAAACAAACAAACCTGTACAGTATGACATAGTCATGCCCTTGCTTTCGTGAGAGTTTGTAGGCTGGGGTTACCCTTGTTATGGCCAGCAGTGACTTGAGCAGTAATGACAGGCGGTTATAGACAGTGTAGGACACCTTAATATCTTTGTCACACCTGCAAAAACAGAATCATACATTTTACAATGAGTGTTACATTTCATCAAATGTAAAAAGCAACTACAAAAACTGGAGCACAAAAATAAGAAAATAAAAAACTTCTCATTACTTACTTCTCGTTCATTTCGAGACACCATGTCTCCAATTCCATTGAGTCTCCCTGGAAAATATGACAAAAACATGTTAATGTTTTTCTAACCTTTACAGTCACTTGGATTTATTGATGAACAAATGCCCAATGATCCAGACCACTGGTCTCAAGGACTGTCTGTAACACCAGTCTGTGCTATCTTACCTCTGAGGTTTTGAGGGAGATCTCAACACACATGGATCGTCCGATGCCAGGAAGCTGCCCGGCCAGAGCTTTCTTTGCCTCATGTGTAACTTCTGGGATATCTTTGATTGCCAGATTGAACTGGTGAAAATAATTGAGTTTAATTAGACTTTAATCTACAACCCTTTCAGGACAAAAATGGCACAGGTAAATTCATGAGTTGAGAGGCAAGAATGAATGGTGACTTACCCAATCAGAGCCAGTAGGTGAAGACAAGGAGCGTGTGCATACTTTTTCCCCAAGTCGCGCTTGGACTATCACCTGCACTGTCTGATAACAGAGAGAAATTAGTAAATTATCAACCTCAGTGAATTAATCAGCTCAGGAATACTGTAGAAAGTGCTTGATAATCTAATTGTGGCAATATTGCGTATAATTAAAGAGAGCACCTTCAAAGCGAAAAACTTTATGAACTTGTCCAAGTCTTTTTTATCCTGAGGACTTAGATCACTGTCCATCATGGAATGCCCCTGTAACGTAAAAACACATTCTGGTGGGCAAGGACAGCCACATTCATCTTACAACTGTTGGCAGGCTATATCAATGGCTTGTCACAGTCAAAACAATGCTGGATTTTGTCTAGCCCCATTCTATAGTCATCTTAGCTAAGAACTCCAGTGTGTCCATATTAAGCTTGTGTGTGTTGACAAAAAACAGCTAGCTAACTTAGACTCTAGCTAGGTACTATTTTAGTAAAAACATATTGGCTGTCAATGACAAGAAAACATTCAAGATTGGTGGTAGCTATCTAGCTAATTAAGTTGATAGCATGGCTAGCTACCTAGCTAGCGAGCTCAGCAAGATAGCTAGCTAGCATGCACGTACTTAGCTCATCACATCCGAAATTCACAATTTGTACTTCAATGTTGCGCTGATAGCGTACTGAACAACGTACTTCTGGTTACCTATATGCCCAAAATATTATATATTCTTATATTGGCTAAGTTACACCGTCGCATTATGTTATTGGGACACCAGCCTTGACCAGCTGGCCCATTTCTTGTTTATTTTCTTTGGGGGTGTGACGTGTTTCGAAAGAGTTGTATTTTGAGAAGCACTTTCATCTCCAACACTGTGGTCTATAAAATCTGGAAAATGACATTTATCGATATTTCAGTGTTTTAATATCAATAAAAACATATTACACATTGTTTTGGAAACAATAATTACGTACGTTTGTTTGTTTTAAAATAAAATCGAAACTGCGTCTTACATATTTTTGCTAGATATCAGTAAAGGTGAAATGCGCAGTGTACTTTGCGCAGACGAGTCACAACTACAACAACAACAAACGCCGGTAGGATTCAAATTCGACGTGTTTTTACTAATGAATTATATTTATAGTTCGTATTCTTCTAAGTTAGCACCATCTCGGGTGACTCTGGTTCACTGTTCCCAAATAAATGTCTGATAAGGAAATTGCTAGGCTAGCCTTTATGCTAGCCAGTACCGTTAGCTAGCTAGCTACAACAAATTGTATAGAAAACCAATAATCTTTATATCTAGTAGAGACCATCTCTGACTTAGCTAACTGGACATTTGGTTAGAGTGGAAGCATATCAACCCAGACCAGAACATAATATTGAAAGAAACAGACCATGCTAAAAACACAAGGCTCTATTTTGATGCATTCAACAATGTCTTTCTCATTTTGCCCCCTACAGAATATCAGTAGAAATGGCTATACAAATAGCCATCCTGGATTGTGACCTGCTGCTCCATGGTCGTGGACATAAAACTCTCGACAGGTTTGATATAGAGACTGTTTCAGATGAGTTCCTATTAACAACATTTGGATTCCCTCGAGATTTCATCTACTACCTGGTGGAGCTACTGCGTGACACTTTATCACGACGTACGCAACGGTCTCGAGCAATCAGCCCAGAAGTTCAGATTCTTGCTGCTTTAGGATTCTATACCTCAGGATCCTTCCAGACGAGGATGGGAGATGCCATTGGCATTAGCCAGGCTTCCATGAGTCGCTGTGTGACAAATGTAACCAAGGCACTGGTTGAGAAAGCTCCAGAGTGCATAGGATTCATGAGAGACGAAGCCACAAAACAGCAGTCCAAAGAGGAGTTTTTCAGGGTAGCGGGAATACCTAACGTCATGGGTGTTGTAGACTGTGCCCATATAGCCATTAAGGCACCCAATGCAGAGGATTCTTCATATGTCAATAAGAAAGGCTTCCATTCAATAAACTGCCAACTTGTGTGTGATGCCAGGGGACTTTTGCTCAGTGCAGAGACTAACTGGCCTGGCAGCTTACAGGACAACTGCATATTTAAACAGTCTTCTGTGTACAAGGAATTGGAAGAACAGGAAAATAATGAAGGCTGGTTATTAGGTAATATAGCTCATAATCCTCCATTTAAACTTTAATTGTTGAAAATACATTAAAAAAACAAATTGTCTTGCTCTTCAAGCCTCCCTCTTTCATAATGTCTAACCTAGCCATGTCTTGTCTTGTAGGAGACTGCTGCTATCCTTTAAAGAAATGGCTGATGACACCTGTCCAGTACCCAGAAACATCAGCAGAATTTCGATACAACCTGGCTCACACTGCCACTCATGAGATTGTGGACCGCACGTTCAGGGCCATTCAAACCCGTTTCCGTTGCCTGGATGGGTCCAAAGGCTACCTTCAGTACTCACCTGAGAAGTGCTCTCACATCATTCTGGCCTGCTGCGTCTTGCACAACGTGTCATTGCAATCAGGCTTGGATGCCTGGACGTTTGAGAGGACTGATATACCAGACCAGTCAGAGGAGGGTAGTCAAAAGCCAGAGGCTGTGGACTCAGAGGCAGTCCGAATCCGCCAGGAGCTCATTCTTAGTCACTTCAGCTAGGTCTGCATGCTCACTTCAGCTAGGTCTGCATGCTCAGAATCAATGGGGAAAACACTGTATGGTTCACAGAGACACTGCCTGCAATGGAGAAGTGGTTGACACCAGATTCTGGATAAGCAGAAAGAAAGATGATTTTGTGAATAATATAGGTTGTAGGAGGTATATATGTACAGTGCCTTCAGAAATTATTCATACCCCTGACTTATTCCACATTTTGTTGTTGGATTAAATAGATTATTTTTCTCACCCATCTACACACAATACCCCATAATGACGAAGTGAAAACACATTAATTGAAAATGAAATTTGTATCCTAAAAAACTCTGTAGTCCTTTCCGATGACAAGCATACCCATAACATGATGCAGCCACCACCATGCTTGAAAATATGGTGGTACTCAGTGATGTGTTGTGTTGGATTTGCCCTGAACGTAACGCTTTGTACTCACAAAATAAAGTTGATTTCTTTGCCACATTTTTTGCAGTTTTACTTTAGTACCTTATTGCAAACAGGATGCATGTTTTGGAATATTTGTATTCTGTACAGGCTTCCTTCTTTTCACTCTGTCATTTAGGTTAGTATTGTGGAGTAACTAAAATGTGTTTGATCCATCCTCAGTTTTCTCCTATCAACTCTGTAACTGTTTTAAAGTCACCATTGGCCTCATGGTGAAATCCCTGAGCGGTTTCCTTCCTCTCTGGCAACTGAGTTAGGAAGGACGCCTGTTCTTTGTAGTGACTGGGTGTATTGATACACCATCCAAAGTGTAATTAAAAACTTCACCATGCTCAAAGGGATATTCAATGTCAGCTTCTTTTTTTACCCATCTACCAATAGGTGCCCTTCTTTGCGAGGCATTGGAAAACCTGCCTGGTCTTTGTGATTGAATCTGTGTTTGAAATTCACTGCTTGACTGAGGGACCTTACAGATAATTGTATGTGCCGGGTAAAGAGATGAGGTAGTCATTCAAAAATCATATTAAACACTGTTATTGCACACAGGGTGAATCCAGCAACTTATTATGTGGCTTGTGAAACAAATGTTTATTCCTGAACTTATTTAGGCTTGCCATAACAAAGGGGTTGATACTTATTATTGACTCAAGACATTTCAGCTTTTCATTTTTAATGAATTTGTAAATAAAATCTAAAAACATAATTCCACTTTGACATTATGGGGTATTGTGTGTAGGCCAGTGACACAAAATCTCAGTTTAATCCATTTTAAATTGAAGCTGTAACACAGCAAAATGTGGAAAAGTCTAGGGGTGTGAATATTTTCTGAAGACACTATGTATTTGCAGAAATGGGAATTGGCTACAATAAATACATGTGTCTATGCCCTGTTTCATTTATTTTACTCTTTATAACCAACAATTTCTTCAAATCTGATCAGAGATACGCATAACTATGCACAACTATAAAAAAATAAAAATAAAAAAATCCAGAAACTGTTTGATAAAAAGTTTATTCGCCATATCAGTTTGTTTGAGTTAACGGTACGAAGACCAAGCAAGCTGTCGCCATCGCACAGCATGCTTGGTTATCAACAGCAATAAATCAAATCAATTTAATGAAACTTGGAAGGGGCGCGCCTTCAAAAATAAGAAATTGTTTCATTTTGAAAAGGGAAACTAAAGGCGATGGATGGACTGAGCTGAAAACCAGAGCAAGTGATGGAGAACAAACATATTTTTGTCTCCCAGCAACTTATTGAGTAATTGGAGGACCAGACATAGCGAAGTGAGTGAGTAAGGATAGAGAATATTTCATATACTCGCAAAATTACATCCAATGTGTGTTGCACCGTTTTTGTTTTAAAAAAAAGAAGAAAATATGCATGAACAGACGTAGAAGGAGTTCTCAGAACTCGGCTGAATCCTGGTTTTGAACTAACTGTTGTAGACTAAAGAAAAAAGTGTTCAACTTATTTAGACGAGCTGTGATTATTTGTAAAGTAAGTTCATACATGTTTTAGTGTTTATAAAGAATTAATCAACATAACTCATTGGCATGCAATTTATTTTTATTGGTATAACGGTGTAGCCAGCCACACAATCGAACTTTTTCGCAAGCACCAACATGATGACCACACAATTTGAAATAGGCTTGCCGGATAACAATAACTTGTTATATCTTTTAGATATTGATACAATGCAGCCTGTTTTTAATACACTTTTCCCATCCAAGCTATGACCGATTCTGGACCGTCAAGAAAAATGTCACGGGCAAAGTTGGTGATACTTGGACGAGACAACTGTGGAAAGACAGGTATTGAAAATTATTTTTAAATGAAGACTGATGGCTTAAATTGAGTGGGATATTGAATGGCTCATCCAGGACTGACTTTTTTAAAAAGTCTAAAGGTGAGACAAATCTGCAATACAAAAATGAATGTAAAATAATAATACTCTGAATTGTTGATACTATGTTAATTTAGTATGATGTTTACTATGCTATTTACTAATATTTACTATCAGTAGCCTAGGCTTAGCTAATGTGGGGAGGTCTACACAAGGGGAAATATTAAAAATACCTGAGTGCTCATGGTCTGCTTTGTTTTAACTGCAGCCCTGTGTGTTAGATTCATCACCAAGCGCTACATAGGAGAGTATGACCATAAAAAGGGTAAAGACAAACTGCATCTAATTTTACTGTCCCTTATGTAAGTTGCCACTTGACTATATTAGGCTGACAGCATTCTGTCTGTGGTGTTCTCATACAGAAGTAACTTACAGGTGTCGGAAAACTGTGGACAAGGAGACCATCGATTTGGAGATATTGGACACAGCCAAGGTACTATTCAAAGACTGAGGTCATCATACTCTTGGCTTTAATTTGATCTCAGAATTCAGTCTATATTTGACTATTTTGGGGATTTGTTTCTCTCTGCCCTTGTGTCAGACCTCTATAAACCCAAAGAGGAAGATGACTCTTAGTCTCAGACAACAACCAGACCCCCATACCATTCCTTTCAAGTCTGTTTTCTTGAATCATGGTGCCTTAAAGTGTCTTGGACATAATATCAACAGTGTTGACATTGATCAAATATAATGGTACTGAGGACCAGAAACATCTGATGCGACAATGAAAAGAACACTCAAGGCCATTTGAGTGGATTAACTATCCCATCTACTGTCAGTAGTTTTGAATGAAGATTAAACAAAAAAGTAAACAGCTGTCTCATCACTTAACCTGTCAAATGGAAACTCACAAGGTCAAGGATGTGGTATGTGCACATCCTGCAAAAAACATGCTCCAGGTGCTTGAGCTTCAAGTTCCTTGGTGTCTACATCACCAACAAACTATCATGGTCCAAGCACACCAAGGCAGTCGTGAAGAGGGCACAACAAAACCTATTCCCCCTAAGGTGACTGAAAAGATTTGGCATGGGTCCTCAGATCCTCAAAAGTTTCTACAGCTGCACCATCGAGAGCATCCTGACTGGTTGCATCACTGCCTGGTATGGCAACTGCTCAGCCTCCGACCGCAAGGCACTACAGAGGGTAGTGTGTACAGCCCAGTACATCACTGGGGCCAAGCTTCCTGCCATCCAGGACCTCTATACCAGGCGGTGTCAGAGGAAGGCCCTAAGAATTGTCAAAGACTCCAGCCACCCTAGTCATAGACTGTTCTCTCTGCTACCGCACGGCAAGCGGTACCGGAGCGCCAAGTGTAGGTCCAAGAGGCTTCTAAACAGCTTCTACCCCCAAGCCTGAACATCTAATCAAATGGCTACCCAGACTATTTGCATTGATTTAAACAAACAATCGTAGAGAACAAAACAAATCCACACACTGGCAGATGCTCCCAAAAGTGCTATGTCCCTGCTAGAGTCGAAATGTTGCCATGAACAGACCACTTTTAAGAGCATAAAACCAGTGTGCAGATGTATTTAGTTCTTTATTAAATGAAAACTCAACCTTTGTTATCTCTCTCTCTCTCTGCAGGAGTGTGTGGGTTCTGCAGCACCTTCTCTTGAGAGTTCCATTAAATGGGGCGACGGTTTCCTTATTATGTATTCCATCACAGACCGGAGCAGCTTTGAGTCCGTCTCACGCTTAAAGAGGCTTATTGATCATGTCAAGCAGACCCTGGGTGAGACAGCTATTTTGACCTTTGGAAACACTAGGAAAGGGCAATCAAATAGAGTCTGGGGTGGAGGGCATCTCATTATTGCAGAGGTTACATCTTCTAAGAGGCTATAGGGCAGCCTAGAGCCAAATCCACCCATGACTCTTACAGAACCTACGTCACATAGGCTAGTCCAGCTATCTTTTCATTGAAGGAAATTCAGCTTTTGTATAAGGTTTGTCTAATTTATCGGAATGATTCCATTAAATCACTCATGACTAGGGGAACTGGTTTTATCAAGGCTGTGTTAAGTTGAGTTTGACTGCTTACAGCTTTTGCTGTAATAAAAGACTTAAGCCACTGTTACACACCAGGACAGTGAATCCACCAGGCAAGGTTTATAAAACAGTAGGTCTGCTTATCGTAACTGCAAACATGTGGTGGTTGTCTTTTCTCAGTTGTCACTTTTACGACAGTGCATAGCCTCAAATTCCTTGCAAGATAGACCATCGTAAACAAGATCATCTCTCTGTGTTTTGTTTATTGTGTGTGTGTTTTGTGTCCCTTTAATAGGTTTCTAAACTCTGTTTTATGCTTTCAACAGGCATACCTACTGTAATAGTTGCAAATAAATGTGACATAGAGAATGGAAGGGTGGTGCGGACAGAAGAAGGAACGGCCCTTGCCAGTGATCTGAGGTAACATGTTTCCATTGATTCACTTGTCTGGTGCCATCAGCAACAATTTCCATTCAGTTATATTCCTATTAGCCTTGGAACACTGAATCCTACTACATTTTGAAGATGTGTGAAGTAAGATGTAGTAAAATGAAGTGAATGAAAATATAATCAGCCAGTGGTGAATGATCCATGCTGGAAAACCATTTCTTTATCCCTCAACCATATCCATACATTAAATTGACCAGTTGTCAACGTCCGTTTGTTTTCAGTGGGCGATGAAGAGAACGTATCTTTAGCCTCTTGTGTATGTTCAGGTGCAGCTTCTTTGAGTTGTCTGTGGCGGAGTGTTCTGCGGCTGTGGAGGTAGCGGTTGAGAAGTTGGTACGAGAGGTGCGTCTGGAGTACCACCGCCACCTACTGGCCATGGACAAACGCTCACGCATGCTCCAGATGAGGCATGCACTGAGCCGCAAGCTCACCCGCAGCAAGACCATGCAGTGGTGACCAAGGCAGCTCAGTCTGGCCCCCTGAGAACTGACTGAAGATCTACCGTTCCTATCTTCATCTGCGTTATGCGAAAGTTGACAGCGAGAGGTCAGTGAATAGTTTCCTTATAACAAGCACATAGAAGTTGGAGAAGAACACTGACTTCATGGGTTTGGAAATAATGGACAGCATTTCACACAAAGTATATATATTGTGTGTCTATGGCTACATATTTGGTTAATGCACAATTGCATAGGGGTTCACACTGCTTTGATATGGCACTTGACAACATCAATGGGAGTTTGACAGAAAGCAGCTGAAAATGGATCGGAAGTTGCACTTTGACCAGGA
The DNA here is from genome assembly GCF_964263955.1 of Coregonus lavaretus. Classification (NCBI taxonomy): domain Eukaryota; kingdom Metazoa; phylum Chordata; class Actinopteri; order Salmoniformes; family Salmonidae; genus Coregonus; species Coregonus lavaretus. The sequence continues at coordinate 6,165,093 of NC_140024.1, read as the reverse complement.
GGTATTATCTCTTACTACCACCTGTTTGACATTGAATTATGGGTAATTCCATTATTACAAAAAGATTAGACATCCTTGAGTGTAAACTGAAATGTTATTTTGTTAGACGTTTTGGTGTCTACGGTGTTTGTAAGGAGAACTGTCACACACTAAATCTTGATGGCTGTTTATAATCAGGATATATTTATACAGAGAGAAGAGAAGTCACAATTACAACTTTGTAATTTTATTTAAAAATTGTCAAATAAATAAATACAAATTGATCGAATGCTCCAAAAATCTCGACTTACTCTGACACTGCAATGGAATTTGCCAAACACTGCATACAAATAGCTACATAAAATAACTAAAGTACAGGAAAGAGGTAAAGGAAATCAGTGGATCACAGGCAACAAAAAGGATCGGTAACAAAACCGTAGTCAAAAATAATCAAATACTTCTTTAAAAAAATTATTGTGAAAAAATACAACTGACAAATATTACAAGAGAGTATGCAGTTTGTGTAATAAACCATTTACACTATATTCAGCACATTAGTGCCTGTGACTTGCTTGATTTGCTACAATGCATCTTAACCAAGAGGAAGAATACTTTACGTTAAGAAAAAACCTTCTAAATTTATGAAATGATATGAGTGCATGAGGTAAGAGGTGGGACAGCATTTACAAGAAAGGGGGGTCTCCATATTGATGGCAATGAAATGCAACTAGAATACTTGAAGGCCACAGATGTGACATGATATAGCATGAGAATAACTGTTTTCAGAACTAATCAAGATATGCAGAGAATCCAAGGTAATGAATGCACTGGTATGGATGAAGAATCTACTCAATATTGGTTTCCTAATTGGTTGCTCTCATTGTGAATAATATTTAGCTGGTGTACATCATAAATGGAAATAAAAAAGGCTTTAAAATCATTCTTTGGATATTAACGTTGTTTCCATTTTTTTTTAACCACAACATGACATTTACTTTCTTTCACAGCACAAAGTACTACACAATATTTGAGTTGGCCATACTACATCCTCCACTATTTTCCTCCCTATATCAGAAAATACAAACAATTACGCCCATAATATTCAGCACTTTGCCTTCAAAGTTATGATCCAATAAAAGTCACTAATTGAGAAGAATATTTAATTTCCTACACGAGTCATTGGGGTACGTATACAGTATATGAAACATTTAATGGTACAGCTGTAGTTTTCAATATGCTGCTTTAACACTTTACATTAAGGTAGCCTATACCCTTCATCACTGGTCTATAAAGTGTTACTTATTAGTTATGGGTTATAAACTAAAATCTGTAAACTACTAAATAACAGTCTATAAACTACTTATAACTATTTTATGAAAGGTACCTTAAAGTAAAGTGTTACCAAGGTTGGAAAGGTTAAATTCAGTTCTAAATGGAATGGTTTTTCTAAGTATAATCATGTCCATACAATCTATTTGCATATGTAGGCATAGATTTGTTGAGGTTTTGACAACTGTAGTAGTTTTTTTTTTTGGCTCACCATGCTGAGCAAAGATAGGGAGAGTATTTGCTGAGATCCTTATTATTTCTATTGCATTATTGAGGCACAGAGAGCTACATTTTCTAAGCTTCTGCACCATAAAAAAAAAAAAAAAAAAAAAAAGGTCAAATAAAATACATAATAAGGATTACAAAGATAAGATGAAGAATATCATATAAATTATTTGACAATATTCGGGAAAAAGTTGTGCAAATTCAAAAGCTTGGAAATCTGGCCCTGATTATACATATTTATGGTAAGTAAGTGTCATCACTGCTGCCACTTTTATAATTTGCATCTTGCTCTGTGAAGATGGCAAATGTACAATCAGGATATAACTAAATGATATAACACTGTTGAGTGTTCAACCAAAGGTGCATTATAATATTAGCTAATTACTTGTATTTGAGGGACTTGGTGGAGGGAAAACTCAAATAGTAGTTCAAATCACAATCCTTATTTTTCATACACTGGCAAGTCAAGTCAAAACTAATCAGAACTCTCTTACATGATGACTCAGAGCAACTGACCCCTTGTGAAAACAATAGATTCCAATTTTAGCCAATCATTTCAGTTCTGTGCAAAGAAAAGTCGATTTCCTGAAATAGTACATCACAAATAGACAATATTTCCATTATTCACTGAATTTTTTTGAGACACTCAAATAAGACCAACAATACACCGAACACAGTTTGTTCACGAGGAGCAAGAATTTCTTAAGGCAATTGCTATACAATGACAAGTACTGCAGGCCAAAGGAAGAGTGGCCTCAACACAAGACACTGGACTGGGCCATCAATTATTCTTTAACTAATGCTTTCCTCTTGATCTGGCTATAGATTAAAACCGCTTTGCATCTTCCCTTGTGCTTTCCAGTTAATTGCATTATTATTATTTTTTATTTTGAAACTTAAATCTGTCTAAAACATTGCCATGGTTGGGTGCATTTAATGTCAGAGAAAATATATAGGGCCTTGTAAAAGACTTCAAACTCTCTAGAAAAGTTACCCCAGGGGAACCCATACCATATGGTGTAGTACAGCAAGTAGGTGAAATGAAATTATATGTTTACTGGCAACCTATTCCTTAATTTCCATTTAATGTCCCTAATTTCTCAATTTTTCAGTTTCACAACTAATATATCTACATTTCATTGCAACTCTAAGGACTTAATCATGTAAAATGGCAGGTTATGAATAAAAGCTACACATACTGTACAAAAGGGTAAACAATGTGTAAAATTAAAAGTGACTTGTCAGTGTTGTGGTGTAAAATATAATCATTAAAATGTTCAAATTTACTTTAGACATGTTTATGGCAGGACGGGTGTATGTGGTTCGGTTCCAGTTTTTTTTGCCAACATGCTTGTGCTTTTCCTATAGGGCTCCTGGCAGTTTTTCCAAACAACATTTGGAACAATGTCATTGCCACACTCTCTTTTGTTTGTATGTAACGGCCATGCAAAATTTGCGCCCATCTATGGGGACTCCTAATTGAAACCTTAAAAACATTATATAAGAAAATAGGACTGTTTCCCTGCTGTATTTGGATACAATAGCATTTGGCAGTTATGAATTCAGCATATTGAATGATAATTCAATTGCAAGGAACATCTAAAAAAACAAAGCTATTTACATAGTATTTTCCAGTTCTAATATATTTGATAAGAAACCAAAGTAATGCGAAACAGAAAAGCACTTTTGAAGAAGCATATCTTGATATTTGAAAACTAGGAAGACCTGAATAGAAATAGATTCCCCCAGAATAAATTGTTAGTTTCCTTTAGCAACAGATCCCAGGGGCATGACAAACGGACACAAAAAACCTCTCAGACAATATCTGAACTGATAGTTGCAAAGTCCCCATGCATGCCTAGAGCTGCATTCACATGGACTCTATCATTCAAATGGAATATTGATGCAGCAGCTTTCTTTTTATGTCTCCCAATGTATCACTCCAAAAATGGGTCAATCATATTCTCAACAAGCAAAAAGGAATGCTAAGTTCAGCGACAATGGACAATGCAACACAAGTCATGATGAGGTTACATTGAAAAGTAAAAACATCTCCGTTGTCAATGAAGCATGCAATGAGTCCATGTGATGCGGCTGAAGACCACGGATCTTAAGCTGAATGCTGAGCTCCTCCCACTGTAGTCGGTCTGTCCAGCTGTCTGTTGGGCAGCACTGAGGTGACAGTGGATACAACTTGAACGTGAGGCTGACCTATGCTGATCCATCATCTGTCCTGTGATGTTACTTTAAGCTGTATTGTCAGGGGTTTTGGTGGTTGTAATGGGGCAGGTGGGATACATGGATGGAGGTGGGCTGGAGCTCCTTTAAGACAAAAAGTGTGATTTGGGACAAATCATATCCCTCAGGCAATACTTCAGTGATTTTCACTGTTGACAAATACTGCAGCAAACAAAACCTTGTCCCCTGGTAGTTTTTAAATTCCAAATGGCTGTTATGGTGTTTTGGTTGATCCAATTGTTTCTGGTGTGGTGTATGTGGTGGATCTTCAGGCGAGTGGGCAGGTCTTGTCTTTGGACATCTCGGATCCATCTCCCCTGAAGCTGCAGACTAAGACACCCTAAGAAACCATCCCCACAAAGAGGCGCTATGGCGACTATTGGAGGCACACATTGGTGTGATGTTTATTACTATTAACAATATCGCTATTATTAGTAAGAGTGTCAATATCATCAGACTTGAATAATAATCTTTGACCTCGATTGGCATACCACTGGTACATAAATCACCCTCCTTCGTCCCTTTCCATTTCTCGATCAGATACTCATAATGTATGTCCTCTCAGACAATCCAATAATACACAACTACAATAACAACGACCAAAAAATATATATGTTGGCGTGTGTTAATGGCAACTTTGGGCAACTTCATGGGATGCTTTATCTTTTTCATTCCCTCTCTCCATATTTGGGGGTTCCTGTCTCTGGACTGGGTGGGTGGGTGTTATTTGGCCCCTCTGCTACATCCACAGGGGCCGGTGCAATAGTCTGGGGAGGCGCTAAGGTTTTGCCGAGGCTGCTGCTGTTGAGGTTGTCAATCTCTTTAACTTCCTCTTTCTCATCCTCCTCTGTTGCCCCGTCTGTGTTGTTGTTCAGGTCATCCCTGCTTTTGTTACTCATGTTCTTGTGATCCTCAGGACTTGTGTCGTCCGTGTGGTCAGCACTGGCACAGTCTGTTCCTCCATTTGTCATGCTGGTCTGGACCGCTGGCGGAGGCGGTGAGGCCTCAGGGGATGGGCAGAAGTTCATGCCCTGAATGAGATGCACCAGGCCCTTGACCTTCTCCAGGGAGTTGTGCATGTCCCTCTGACGGGCCAGGATAGTGTTCTTGTTCTCCATGCATTTCTTTAGAGGGAAATAGGGACAGACCTATTAGTAATTAACCATCCAGTTAATGTACTGTTCTGAGATGACTTCCAATGACTTCAGTGTTAGCATCAGTGTCATGCAGTGTGATGCTTACCGTTATGGATTGGCTCAGCTGTTTGACCCTTTGTTCTAGCTGTTCTCTGTCCTGCTTCAGTTCCGAGCTCCACTTCACCAGTTTCTGCTTCTCCTCCTCTTTAGCTGTCAGCCAGAAGACAGAGAAACCATTACAGTCAACGCTGTGTTAATTATATTCATACAAATTCATTTGAGGTAGCTCTTTTAATAACTGTCTTCTTCTGTACCTGCTTTATATGCAATGTAGGAATGAACGATAGCGAGGGTTCCAGGCCATGGGATTGCCTCATCTTTCATCAAAATCTAAAGAAGAAAAGGGAAAACATTTAAATCCTGTCAACAATAGGATTAGTTCTGCTTCTTTTTTGTATTGTTGTAATAACCATTCAACCATCCATTATGTTTCAGTAGTTTTTGGTGGAGACAGGAGAGCGGAGATATACAGTATAATTTAAATACTGAGCTACAGTGGGGAAAAAAAGTATTTAGTCAGCCACCAATTGTGCAAGTTCTCCCACTTAAAAAGATGAGAGAGGCCTGTAATTTTCATCATAGGTACACGTCAACTATGACAGACAAATTGAGAAAAAAAAATCCAGAAAATTACATTGTAGGATTTTTAATGAATTTCTTTGCAAATTATGGTGGAAAATAAGTATTTGGTCACCTACAAACAAGCAAGATTCCTGGCCCTCACAGACCTGTAACTTCTTCTTTAAGAGGCTCCTCTGTCCTCAACTCGTTACCTGTATTAATGGCAACTGTTTGAACTTGTTATCAGTATAAAAGACACCTGTTCACAACCTCAAACAGTCACACTCCAAACTCCACTATGGCCAAGACCAAAGAGCTGTCAAAGGACACCAGAAACAAAATTGTAGACCTGCACCAGGCTGGGAAGACTGAATCTGCAATAGGTAAGCAGCTTGGTTTGAAGAAATCAACTGTGGGAGCAATTATTAGGAAATGGAAGACATACAAGACCACTGATAATCTCCCTCGATCTGGGGCTCCACGCAAGATCTCACCCCGTGGGGTCAAAATGATCACAAGAACGGTGAGCAAAAATCCCAGAACCACACGGGGGACCTAGTGAATGACCTGCAGAGAGCTGGGACCAAAGTAACAAAGCCTACCATCAGTAACACACTACGCCACCAGGGACTCAAATCCTGCAGTGCTAGACGTGTCCCCCTGCTTAAGCCAGTACATGTCCAGGCCCGTCTGAAGTTTGCTAGAGTGCATTTGGATGATCCAGAAGAGGATTGGGAGAATGTCATATGGTCAGATGAAACCAAAATAGAACTTTTTGGTAAAAACTCAACTCGTCGTGTTTGGAGGACAAAGAATGCCGAGTTGCATCCAAAGAACACCATACCTACTGTGAAGCATGGGAGTGGAAACATCATGCTTTGGGGCTGTTTTTCTGCAAAGGTACCAGGACGACTGATCCGTGTAAAGAAAATAATGAATGGGGCCATGTATCGTGAGATTTTGAGTGAAAACCTCCTTCCATCAGCAAGGGCATTGAAGATGAAACGTGGCTGGGTCTTTCAGCATGACAATGATCCCAAACACACCGCCCGGGCAACGAAGGAGTGGCTTCGTAAGAAGCATTTCAAGGTCCTGGAGTGGCCTAGCCAGTCTCCAGATCTCAACCCCATAGAAAATCTTTGGAGGGAGTTGAAAGTCAGTGTTGCCCAGCCACAGCCCCAAAACATCACTGCTGTAGAGGAGATCTGCACGGAGGAATGGGCCAAAATACCAGCAACAGTGTGTGAAAACCTTGTGAAGACTTACAGAAAACGTTTGACCTGTGTCATTGCCAACAAAGGGTATATAACAAAGTATTGAGAAACTTTTGTTATTGACCAAATACTTATTTTCCACCATAATTTGCAAATAAATTCATAAAAAATCCTACAATGTGATTTTCTGGATTTTTTTTCCTGATTTTGTCTGTCATAGTTGACGTGTACCTATGATGAAAATTACAGGCCTCTCTCATCTTTTTAAGTGGGAGAACTTGCACAATTGGTGGCTGACTAAATACTTTTTTCCCCCACTGTATATAATGTATGCTCAAAAAAATTGGGAAATTATATTATGTTATACGAATAAAATTGCTCAGAGAATGAGATTTTGTTTAACAAGTAATACTTGTTTTCTCTCAAAAAGGTAGCGGTCAAAATTATTGACACTCCTAAAGATTCGTATAAATCAAGTGGTCAAAGGTTTAGTATTTGGTCCCATATTACTAGCACATGTGATTCTACAAACTTGTTGGATGCATTTGCAGTTAGTTTTGGTTGTTTCAGATTATTTTGTGCCCAATAGATATTAATGGTAAATAATGTATTGTGTCATTTTGAAGTCACTTCTATTGTAAATAAGAACAAAAATATGTTTCTAAACACTTCTACATTAACGTGGATGCTCCCATGATTACGGATAATCCTGAATGAATCGTGAATACTGATGAGTGAGAAAGTTACAGAGGGTCAAAGATTATACCCCCAACACACGCTAACCTCCCGTTATTGGTAATGGTGAAAGCATGTCTTTGGGGCATGATCTCTGACCCTCGGAACTGAAGCAGGACTCATCATTATTCACAGTAGCATCCACATTAATGTAAAAGTGTTTAGAAACATATTCTATTGTTATTTGCAATAAAAGTGACTCCAAAATGACACAATACATTATTTACCATTCATTTGTATTTGGCACAAAATAATCTGAAACACAATCAAATTAACTGCAAATGCATCCAACAATGTAGTCATTGTGTGCTATGAATATGGGACCAAATACTAACCTTTTGACGACTTTAATTATACGAGTATTTATGGGTGTCAATAATTTTGACGGCTACCTTTTTGAGAGAAAACATTATTACTTGTTAAACAAAATCTTTCTCTAAACAATTGTATTAGTATAAAATAATATACTTTCCCAATTTCTTTTTGCATAAAATATAGCTCAGTATTTCAATTATTTATTTTATACAGTCATTATTGCTCATCTTTGTTGCCTGATTTCTTCACCAACTTTTAGATGTTTATACAATCATGGCTCTGAACGTTGTTGTCATGGATTTTAGGACAGAGAGACAAGGCCATGAATCAAATGATTATTGGTTACTATAGGTTATCATACTGTATGTTATGGAATCATTACACAGAGGGACATCAACATAACACGTCTTCCCTTTCAACCAAGCTACCAAAAGCCCAGGGACACATACAGGGCCCCTGTGGAGAACTTCCACATCACACAAATCTTTCAGAGATCAGACAGACAAGATAAAAATTTTTAAAAAAAGATGACAGTGCAAGAAGCATTTTGTACAAATAATGAAATGAAATGCATGGCGCTTTCTCATGCCTGTTCAAAAACTTTGTTGGAGAACTTACAAAGCTAGGAACAGTCTTATTGCTCAGACACCCTACAATAAGACAAGCTCTGAGATTCCGGAGAGCACTAGGACAAGGTGGCATGAGTAGTTCTCACTGAGGATTCACCTTCTAATATCTCACTCTTACAAACTGCCTTGGATAAACAGGGGTGTCTGTGGCTCAGCAGGAGCTTGTTTTAGCTGCATTTAGTTTACAACCAGCCTGGGAACTGCTGGGGGAGCTTCTAAGTGGCTGAGACTTCAGGGACAGATGCTGCTGTTACCTGGTCGTGACATTTGGGGCAGATCCACATGCCCCTGGGAATGGTTTTCAAGGGTGGAGCGAGGCAGTCCAGATGGTAAACACGTGCACATGTGTCACACATGAGCAACTGACCACTGCGCCTGCACACAGTGCAGAAGTCCTCATGGATGTCTCCCTGTCAGGAAGAATTGCATCAATCAGTATTGTGGCCACTACGCCCAACCGATCATACCTGGATATGTGGGACTAGAGGAGAGGGAGTGGAACTTCACTGAATGACACCTGTCCAATCTGACTGTGCTTTCAAACTGTCCACATTGTAATTGTATTTGTGGGCACTGGGTGTTGTTCACACTCCACAGTTTTCACTGGATGACCGCGAGTAATGTTGCTGGTCAAGGTACCCTACCAAACCCCAAACACCACTGTCAACAGCACTGACGTGTGATGCGTTGATCCAAACATCCTCACCCAAAGGAGGGACTTTTCACTTTGTAAGGTTATGGACACCAGGACACACATAGATTGTCACACATAAATGAATGATGGATGTAATGGCATGTAGGGTGTAAAAGTGAATGGATGTGGAAGGTTTCATGTTGTAACGAGGTATGGTCTGTCCTGAAACCATAGGACCTCAGGGAGATACCACTGAGGGGGGATTTGGGGGGGAGGCTTCCTCTAGTCCTGGTAGGTGCAGTGGGCTCTCCATCAGCTACTTACATCCCCGGAGCTGGGGCTAGGCAGAGGGAGGGTGTGGGGGTGGACGGGGAAGTGAGAGCCCCCCCTCTCTGGCCGATGGTGGGCCGGGGAGGCGGAATGACTGCTGGTGGGGGATGTTGGGGTGTGAAGACCCAGCTCAGGAACACTGCTGTATTTGGGTGGGCGACCTGGGTGAGATGAGACACGACAAAACAAAACAAAAACAAAAGAAAGGAAAATGGGAGAACAAAATAAAAAAACATTCTCATGACATACCTGTGACAAGGGGTCCTCATTGGCTAGCGCATAAGGAAGAGGAAGAGGAGGAGCACAGACAGAAGCGTTAGTACACAGCGAGGGGGAACAGCGTGAAGTCGGGTCAAGAGGAAGGGTGAGCTGGGCAAAGCTGACAGTTAATTAGACAGTAGTTCAGAGAACAAAAAGCTGACAGTTAATTAGACAGTAGTTCTGAGAACAAAAAGCTGACAGTTAATTAGACAGTAGTTCTGAGAACAAAAAGCTGACAGTTAATTAGACAGTAGTTCTGAGAACAAACCAGGTCAAAGCAAGATATAAGCCACATCGTATCGACCCGCAGAGCAAGACTTTGTTGAAACAAATGTAAAATCTAATATCAGCTAATATCAATATTATTTCAATGTACTATATGAAACAATAGGTCAAATACAGCTACATTCAACTTTGTCAGTCAGAACGTGGGAAGCAAATGCTTGGTTCATATGAGGATTAATTATCCTAAATGTTCTACCCATAGAACCGCAGTGTACCACTAAATCTGTTACATAACAGGCCTCTTAAGTATGTTACAAACAAATTAGCAGTGAAGTCTGACCTGGCTTGGCATGCCATACTAGCCTGAAATCCAGAACCTGTTTTGTTGACATTCCACTCCATATACTCCGTGTCATGCTAAACATGACAAGGAGTGGAATGATAACTCAAGACTGGTACCCAGGCTAATGCCATACACATAGCATTCAGACAGAGACATGGCTCAAATCCACATGGGGTTTTGCTTGGTGGAGTCCTGGGGTGAGCACATACAGTACAGGCAGAACTATGAAGCCATCCTCAACAATACATTCAGAGCAGGGTGGGATGGGAAGGCATCTTACTGAGAGGGCAAAGAGAGCTGGTTAAGTAGCATTAATTACTGACAGGGAAAAAGCACAGAGTCAAGCGGCATTAAAGCAGGAAATGCAAGGCAAGGAAAGAGCCAGCTACATTGCGTTAGCATGATAGCACAACCAAAATAGCTACTACAGTAAGTCTGTGATGGGACAGTATCACAGTACAACAAAATAATGTATACTAGTCTCCACAGTTATGAGATATGCCAGCATAGCCTTCCTGCTGGTATTTGGGAGGCAGGGGTGCGGTCCAATTGACACGGTGGTGTTAACAAGGTTACAAGGTGTGACACTCCACACAACCCTGAGCAGCTAGGTGTTTCCATAACCTGACAGGAGAATCATACTGACCTCTCTTCCTGGTGCCTTGGTGTAGAGGAGTGTTCAGGTATGTGACGCCGTTCTTCTTACGCTGTAAATATACGTTTTATTTACTACTTAGGTAGGGTTCTCTCACAGCAGAGTTAAATGGGTACAGTAGAATGGGGTCGGTTCCATTTAAATTCCAGTCAATTCAGAAAGTAAACCAAATTCCAATTCCAAATTTTCCCCATTGAAGAGAATTTTAATTTTAATGTACTTCCTGAATTGACTGGAATTTAAATGGAATTGACCCCAACCCTGACAGTATCATCATAATGCCATAATAATAACCTTAGTGGCCTATATACTGTACCTCAGGCTCAAACACTGCTCCACTGTACACTGGGTTCGCTGTCGTTCTCCTCTTGCGCTCCTGCCTCCGACTCTGGATCTCTGCACAGGTATCGAATAGACCAGGTCAGTATAACACTATGGACATATCTGATGTTACATTGTCTTCACGCAAGTGCATACATTATTGTGAAAATGTATACAGAACAGGGTGGGGGTGCTATGAAAAAGCAAAGCTCCATTTGGGTCTTCCAACCTTCCAGATGGTCATATGTCACAAGTCCCAAGGACACCATGAAGGCAAGTTTCTGTGGGAGAGAACAAGAAATCACATTTTTATTAAACGTGTCAGAAACAAAGCTGACCATATACTATTCTTGTCCTGTTTTCATTGCATCTGTGTATAGAGTATAGGCCCACCTGGGGGTTGTCCTCTCTCTTGTTCCTCAGCAGCGGTGGAGGGGTGCCTCTAGCGGTGTGTAAGGGGGAGGAGGGCGCACTGGCCGATGTCTTCGGCTCTGTAACACCCCGAGCTTTAACAGTCTGGAGGACAGAAGTAACAGAGTTAGCCACACATTTCAAGAGCCACAGTCATGGTGGGTGCTACGCCCCTTCATTAGAGACCTCTCTCAACGGGAAAAACACACATTTTCACACACAGCAAACCAGAACAGAGGGTGGTGATGACCTGGCTTATGGAGGTGGAGGACTTTCCATTCATTAATGTTATTGAGAGGTCTTCCAATATTCACTGTATCTAAGAATTCACTCTGGAATAGAGTTGTGGCAGCCGCTCAAGTACCTATCCATGCACATCAACAAAGCAGGGTGTCTATGCAGACCAAATTGAGTTAAGTAAGAAGCCTGTGATGAACCCAAAATAGCAAGGCTAACAGCTGGGTGCTTCTTGGTTTAACAGCAATGAAAATGGTAATTCTACTACTGAAGGCCCTACTCAAAATATTAGCTGGAAGCTAATAGATTTCATTTGATTGGGTCCTTTTTTAGACAAATCAAGTTCGCCTGCCCCCTCTCCGTTCCCCTTGCTCTCACCTTGGTGTCAGGGCTGAGGCTTCTGATCTGAAGGGTCTGATGTGTTGCCAGGGGGGTGGTGGCCGTAACGGTGGCTGGCGAGGTGATGACGATGCCAGTCAGCTGGGCAGATGGCAGGGTCTTGGTGATGCTGGCGCAGGGCTGGCCGTTTACGATGCGTACCTGGTGGATGGGCCCGGTGGTGGAGGCCAGTGAGGTGGAGGTCAGCTTGGTGGTCAACATGACCGGCCGCTGGAGGAGCTGGGGGGCAGCCAGCATGGGAGGAGGGGGCGCAGGGGCGATGGGCACCGTGGAAGTGGGTGTAGGTGTGGCTGGTTTAGGTCGAACCTGGTCCACAATATAGAGAGGAAGATAGTGAGTATACAGTATGTAAGGGCCAATGTCTTTTAAACAGCAAGAAAAGTGCATATCAATTACACAGCTTTGTCATTAACCCTCTGTAATCAACACACAAAGCAGAAACAACAGAGAGCATGCCACATTCACAGCAAAGGTTAGCAGGAGGTGGGTTGGCACTGGGCAGGTAGATTGAAGGAACAGCCAAAGCACGTGGTAAGGAACAACACTGCTGACATAGATAGTGAAGCCAGGTAGTTAGCAAGGGGTTACGAAAATGCCACTGAAACAGGTCTTGGGCCAAGCCTTCTGTCCTGAACAAAAAGCATATGAATGCAGGAACACACCTCACAAAAGGACACAAGACAAACACAACAAATTAAAAGAACTTGCTCCACCAGTCCCCTCCAGTAGAATTCCTATTCAGACTTCTGAATAGAAAACCATTGTGGTAGGCTATCCAATCAAACTGCCTCAAATTGAGTACATTTTATGTTATATGATGTCAGATGATAGCTAATGAATTAAAGCTTAGAAGCGTATCATTCTAGGACTGATATCCAGTCTAAACGCCCCCTGTTAGTGTTACTGGAGAGAGGGTGAGGGGTGGGGAGATCCATGTGGACGAACCTGCGGTAGAAAGGTAGGTCGAGGCATCAGTCTAGGTGGAGGGATAAACTGAGGAACTTTGATAGGCTGGGCAGTGGCCTGCACCTGTGATGAAACCATCCATTTACACACATTAGGGACTGTGAAAACACACAGATGTGCAGTCTCAACAAGATAGACCATGAGAACACACTCATAAACGCACGCTCACATGTACAATTCACACAGTGAAGAAAAATAGGTCCCAGATCCGACTCATTCTTTATGAAATCTGCATTTACAAACACTCCTGCAACGACACAGAAAATGGCAACACATCATCCTTATCTAAAGAAGACAGCAACCACATCTGTGCCCTGTGATTTCAAATGTTGGTTTACAAATCAGAAATATACTATTAACACAATCAGGACTTCAGGGACAGTTCAGTGTAAATGTATTGTATGTGCAGACAATGAGGCTGAGTGAATGACATGTGGTACACACAGTACACTTACAACAATAGTGTTCTTGGAGACTATCCGAACCGGCTCCATTCCCTGATTGGTCAACTTGCTGGATGTCTGAAGGTTGATAGGTGCACTCAGTGAGTCAGGGTGACCTATGCTGGCCTTGGGCGTGTTGCTGATGGCTGTGACCTTGGCGACGGAGGGTCGCAGCGTCACGGCGGAAGCAGGCATGGTAGCGGTGGCAGCTTTCAGTACCAGAGGTAGAGTCTTAGTGGCGATGATCGGGGTGATCGTCATCGTGTTCTGTCCAGAAGAGAGAAGCTGAGTTGAATATGGGGCTTCCCTCAACAACACATAGCAACAGATTACTATTACAGCAGAGTGTGTGTGTGTGTGTGTGTGTGTGTGTGTGTGTGTGTGTGTGTGTGTGTGTGTGTGTGTGTGTGTGTGTGTGTGTGTGTGTGTGTGTGTGTGTGTGTGTGTGTGAGCATGTACCTGTGGTGTGCTCAGTTTGTCAGGCGAGGGAAGGGAGGGTGGGGTGTGGAGGTTAGGCAGGGCAGAGGCCTTCCCATCAGGCTGCACTGGGTGCTGGGGCTGCTGGTGGGCCTGGACCTCTGGATGATCCTGTTTCACCAGCAGCTCTTTCCTCAGCTGCTCCACCACCTTCTTCTGCAAGACAGAGGAGGAGACAGACAGATTTAAGTCGACAGAAGGAATTCAGAGTTTTCATGTGGATTGTGCTGTGCTAGAGAGGTATATACATAATGATGACTCAAACAAAACTGTCCAGTACCAGAATATCAAAAGCACTAAAAAATAAAAAATAAAAAAGACAAGCAACTGTCCTTGACAAATGTTATTCTTTACCTCATACAAACCCAATTCCCTCTGTTGCTGACTCAGTCATACATTTTTTTTTTATCTCCAATGGCAATAAAGGCACTGTTTGCCTAAACGTAATAGAAATGCTTTCTGCTTAAGGCAGAGGGAAGTGGTGAGGTAAATGGGAACAGAAAGGGTGAGAAGAGAGAGGAACAGCATCTGCCTCAAGTTAAATTCACACTGAAGAGAACAGCATCGGCCTCAGGTTAAATTCACACCGAAGAGAACAGTATCTGCCTCAGGTTAAATTCACAGCGAATTTTTTTTTAAATGGCCACATCGCGCACTGAACTAAAGCAATGGTGTAATCCAAACTCTGTACATTATCCAGTAGATATTTGAACAAAAAACTATGTTCCATGTTTCCACATTTTTTGTCTGACTAGACCTTATTAAAATTACATGAGGATTCTTTTCACACACATGTAGGTCTAAATCCTGTTAGAGTAGCCCTCACTGGGGAATACCAGGAAGTGTCCTGGAGACGTCTAGCTATCCCTTTGTTATGGCAAAAAGGCACAGATTTAGTATTATATGTTTATATATTAACCACAACCAACTACTACAGCTAAACATGAACAGAAAGCCAATGAGGATGAACAATCCTTTTAGCCTCCTGCACAATCAGTGCTGAAATTCAGTTTGGAATTTGGTCCAATAAAATACAGCCTAAACTGTTCTACACACACTGTGACAAAGCCACACAAGGCTCACCCCTTCCAGTTTGACAGCAAGCAAAGTGGCAGGTGTCCCAGATTCCCTCTGGCTACGGCACATAGGACACTTACCCCAGTCATGAGCAGCCTGCTTCTAGGCAAATCATCTGTGCCATCCCCCAACAACAGGTTTATACTGGTTCTGACACAGCAAGTCTCAGAGAGTTGCAAACATTCTCAATGATCTGCAATCTTACCCACACAGTGAGCATCAATCCTTTTCTGGTAGGCTCATAGAATGCTTTACGGTTTATAATTATTTCCTGCTTTCCTTTATGTCTAGAGAGCTAATTGCTGAACCATGCACACACACACACTCGCTCATTCACTCACTCACTCACTCAGATTAACACACATGCATAAACACACATCCACAAACAGTTTCCAGTTGCCAATTGGCCTGGCTTCAGACTAGTTTGCATTGCCTCTGGCACTGCCACTGCCTCTCACGGGCCAGCCAGGAGATAGGAGGACACGCATGATGAAGGCAGCACAATGAGACGCAGTTCATTCTCCCCTCACATTCACTCTATTGACGTATGCAGTGAAAGCGCTCCCCCTCTCTGCTGCCTGCGTCTGATAAGACGGAACAGTCTGACCGCTCTAGTTCACCTCTGTCCATTCACTCACACTCACTGCAGTGAAAAGTGAGCCAATGCCCTCTCAGAAGCCAAGGGCAGGCTGAGCCAAACTTCTTGGAGAGCGTTGCATCTGAACCAAGGGTAACTGACTGTCTACGTACATTCTGTCAGAGCAAGCAAAAACACGAAACTGTAGCTTTACAATGAAAATACAACCATTAATGAATAAATATAAATCCCAATAATGTATTTCTTTCTTACCTTTTATCTGACTTAGTACAGTATTGATCATGCTCTTTTTTATATATTTATTACTGGCATTGACAATTGTTATATTGATACTGCACTGTTGAGGAAAGAGCTTGCAAGTAAGCATTTCACTGTAATACCATTTAAACTTAATTTGATCCCCCATAGGAAAACAACCTTTATGTTTCTTTCTATTCATTGAAATCGAAAAAATTGTTTTATCAAATCATGCAGTAGTATGGAACAGCCTATTTTGGAAATAGATCTGACATGCACAAACACTCTCGGAGACCACATGAGAACTTCATCAATGAATAACCAAACACAGGCGTGTCTGAACAACAGGCCAACCTCATGAAATAAACAGCTCCAGGGAAGAGCAATAAGCATGAGGTTTTTAGAAGTGCTGTTGTGAATGACTGATGTGTTTGTGTGTTAGTTGAACATATGTGGATGTATCAGTACTAGCCAGTGCTTCCCCCTTCCATCCATGCAGTACATCCACCCTCTGATCTATAATCCCACCACTGCACACCTCTAATTTAATCTTTCATTGGGCTTGAGGTAAGGGTACTGTCAGCTCTACTAGAATATGCTGCTCACATTCCCTTATCCGTATCTCCTCTGCATCAGGCCTATTTAACTGCTACAGGCACTGCAGCTTTCCAAAAATTATTCAAAGATAGAGAAATGTGTATGAAGGACTAATAAGTACTGTTGTCACAATACCAGAATTTTTACTTCAATACCGATACCAGGTTTAGTATTACAATACTCGAAGCCATCACGATACTCAATACCAAAACGATACCACGGCAAATAAAGATGGTATATTAGCCAGTCAAAGAATGGCACTTGAACCAGACAGATAAACTCAGCTACTGCTCTGTTCAATCGTTGGGCATCTTTTGAGTTCAATATCATTACATTTGCATATAATATTTTTTACATACTTTTTTTTCTGAGACATCCATGTGTTTTGACTGATTTCATGGGGCTACAGATGACAAAAAATCTGTTTCCCTTCCATTTGAGATAATAGCATTCAGTTAACATGACATTTACATTTGTACATTTTAGTCATTTAACAGACGCTCTTATCCAGAGCGACTTACAGTTAGCACATACATTATTTTATCGAACCCACAACCCTGGCGTTGCAAACCTTTATGAATTATGTGCTTTATTACATAAATTCTTCAAAATTCACAAAAAGTGACGTTAGCTGATGAAGATTATCTCATAGAACAAAACGTATAAGATCTCCTAAGCCTGCGTTTACCACAGACCTTATTTTTGGCGTTGATCCAAAATCCCCCTAAAAACGGCATTCATTTTCCCCATAGGGTTTGTCCAACGGACCATGGTGGAGTTAGTGCCTACAAAAAGACGCCATTACTAATGCTCTCTATAGATAATCTTTGGGAGAGATGTGAGCGAGACACCAAATAAGTGAATGAATCATGTTTTTGGTGGCAATCAGTTTGGAAAATCTGCATATTTTGCCTCATGGTTGCATATTATCACAAACAAAGTACTAGGGTAGTGAATTGATGTTAGCTTTAGCTGTGAGCTAGCAAGGACATTTTGCTTACAAAGCTGGAAGCTACCAGTATCTTCTTCCATTTTAAAGTGTTCTAGCCTGTAATGGACTAGCCTGTTTGGCAAAAAGTAATTAACAGTTGCAACATTTCTACATGCCGTGTCGCATTATTCAAGTGTGTTAACTTCTGTGCAGCATGAGTGGGAGCTAACATGAGGCAGCCCAGACTCCCAGTGCAGGCTAGCAGTGAGTAAGTGGAGCAGGCAGGGTGATAGACAGGCTTGATTCGTGACACATTTGACAGAAGTACCGAAAATAACACAAATTCTAGTACCGAACAATATTTCATGTTATAGTATCGAAAAAGTACAGACGTTTCAGTATACCATGCAACACTACTAATAAGCACTAAAGGGTCAACATTGTAATTTCATAATCTGCTCAGTGCACTCCTGTTAAGCCTTGAGGACTGATGCACTGATTGCTCTTATACTTTGTGTTTAACTAATGATTTCGTTTTAAACCAGACTTTTACAGTCCGCTTATTATGAGAATTCTAATTAGATGATCGTGTAAAGGACTCTACATTAATTGCATTCTTTTTTAAAGTCAGTGTAATGCTTTAGCTTTGATTTGGCAAGGTCATTGATGCATATGCATGAGCTGCCCTTTAGTGCTCCACAAAGAAGAATTGGGCACATTCAATTGGGCGCTTTCTCTGCTGTTATTGCCATCAGCTACATTGAGTTGATGGACAAATAACTTTCTATGCCATGCACGCACACACACATGCACACAAATAAACAAATGTGCACGCACACGCACAAAGCAGGACAGCTGCCATGGTGAGACAGGTTTCATCAGAGACTACCCTTATGATTCTGACAGTTGTCCTTCTCAGACAACAGCTATCAGCCGCTAAGGTCTTGGGACATCTTGGGCTAATGCAAGACATCTTGTATCATCCTCAAATGTTCCACATCTCTTACACCACATACAGCTACAGTATGTGAACTACTGTCCTTAGGTGATTTTAGCATAACCATTCAGTGTTCTCTGATGCTCAGTAATAGCTAGACTAAGCTGACAGCTTTTCAGAGACCATTTTCACAGCAGGATAAGTTTCATTATGCAGAAGTCCTTGGGCATATGGTAGTTCAGCCAGCTACATTTCCTTTTGGGGTCTCCCTAGTGATGGAATGCTTTTTGTTGAGAGCGAACACAGCACAGCCCAGTATGATATGGTAAAAAACCTGCACAGGCAAAGATGACCTCCAGAGGGCACAATATGGTCACAGGTGTTACTGAACAGTGTCTTACAGCCTCTGAAGAGCGAAATCAAAGTGTTTACTTCTTTGATGGGGGACACTGTTTATCAGTTCTATGTACAGAAAATGTAGTCAAGGCTTAAATTATTAATTATAAATAAATAAGAAGTCAAAAGACCGGAATCTCTCAAAAACCAAAACAGGAATGGACAATAACATATAGCAAAATATTACACACAATCAGTCTGATATACTTTCTTAAAATCATTTGTTGAGAGACCATAGCAACAATTCCTTTCCAGTTATAGATTTCAACCACAAGTGAGTCAACTCCAGATGCTTGTTGGGGTGTTCGGAGGCCTTGCAGAAAGCCCTGTTTGTCTTCTGAAGTGCTGACTTGGCTGCTGAACATAGGGCGCAAAGCAGTGGTTGGCTAATCAGTGCTCAAGATGCGCTCACTCAGCACTCACAGCAGGGCGCCCTATAACTGGCCTGCCTCTCACTTTCTCTGGGAGGGTCTGTAGTTCACAAATTATACATGGTGGAAAGTCCAAAGGCTGCCTGCAGGAGAAAAATCTGAACCAATGCTCTGCTAAATGGTCTTCAGTCTCTGGCTTCACAGCATCAGCTGTTTCCTCTGCTAGCTTTCCTCAGGGTGTGTCAAAACCCATAGCGCATGTTTTAAAAAGTCCTTGCTTCATCTGCATTGCCGTTATTCAGTTATTTATTAGGTGACATTGTCAGACCTCTTTGTCATGAGTCCCCTACGACACTTCGATCACTCACTGGGATCTCTAGTGTGTGAGTGACAGGCAAGGGTAAATGGCACTACATCACACAGCCTTCAATGGCCATCCCCCTGTCAATGAGGACAGAATGCAGTCATTTCAAATGGCACACAAAGGGAAGGGGAAGCAGTGACTCACAGATGAGGTTCACTTTATAAAAACACAAGCTTCTCTATTTCCTATCTCATCTCGGGGGAGGGATATAACAGGTGAAAGGAAGGGGCATCTCCGTTCAGACCCACTCCTCCTCATCATGTCATGATGTAGCATGGAAACCATATACAGCAGATCTAGGCCAAATACTGTACATGTGATATATATACTGAACAAAAATATAAACGCAACATGCAACAGTTTCAACGATTTGACTGAGTTACAGTTCATACATTTTACAGTGGCCTTTTATTGTCCCCAGCACAATGTGCATCTGTGTAATGATCATGCTGTTTAATCAGCTTCTTGATATGCCACACCTGTCAGTTGGATGGATTATCTTGGCAAAGGAGAAATGCTCACTAACAGGGATGTAAACAAGTCTGTGCACAGAGAGAAATAAGCTTTTTGTGTGTATGAAACATTTCTGGGATGTTTTATTTCAGCTCATGAAACATGGGACCAACACATGTTGCGTTTATATTTTTGTTCAGTATACTTTTAAATGACTAACCTGAGCTTTATTTAATTTGCCCGGTACAAAGGAAAACCAATGGAATATTTTTTTGTGTTTTTTTGTTCTACTTACTTTTTTTTTTTTAAATAGTACTAATGATATTAATTACTGCATTGTTGGGAAAGAGAAAGCAAGAAAGGCATTTCACTGTACTTGTGCACGTGACAATCAAAACTAGAAACTTGAGTTTCTCAAGATAAACAGACTTATAAATGATGGCATCCAGTATTAATCATCAATATTCCCTAAGATTTCTCTTTCGCCATAAAAGTCGGATCCTGTGTATTGGCATTCTGCTATCGTCATTGGCTTAAGACCTGCTGACTCTGGCTTTCCTCTCCCTCCATAATCTCTTTCTCATTTTTATATTTAAATGTTTATCTTCCTCTGAAACAGGATAAAATGTGAGCGGCACATCTGGCGCTTCCCAGCCATGTGGAGGGAGGTCTGGTGGGGTTGGGGCTGCCTGCCTCCGTCCAGCCTGCCTCCTCTCAGCCTCTCAGGTGTGAGGATT
This sequence comes from Coregonus lavaretus, assembly GCF_964263955.1. Lineage (NCBI taxonomy): Eukaryota > Metazoa > Chordata > Actinopteri > Salmoniformes > Salmonidae > Coregonus > Coregonus lavaretus. Next base: position 6,144,272 of record NC_140024.1, on the reverse strand, counting down.
TATCCCCCTGACAGTCTCCCCTCCCCTTTTGTGCTGATGGTATTTAAACAGCATGTTGAGCCCTTGATTGAAATTCCTCTCACACTACCTCTTGCCTCACAGTCCTCCCTCTCCCGCTCTCTCTCTCTCCCTCCCTTCTCTCTCGCTATCTCTCTGAGCTAGAACTAAACCCATCACAGACACACATTAACACGTTACAACTCTCCTCTCCTCTCGCTCCATCTGGGCAGATCCATATGACACATACAAAGCCTCCCTACTGCAGCCAGTGTGTGTAATTGTAACACATACTGGCATGCTTGGACATGCACGCACGCACACACACACGCACATACAAAGAACTACAGATTACATTGGGTTATCTGTCCACACACAGTAGCAGGGGTAGGGGTAGGCAACCCTGTTCCTGGAGTGCTGCAGGTACTGCAGGATTTTGTTCCAACTAGGCACCACACCTGACCAACTGAGCTAATTGATCAGTTCAGTGATTGCCTAAATTCAACCTACCTGGTCTTCCAGGTCGGTTCAATCAAAAACATGAAGTGCCTGCGGAACTCCAGGTGCCTGCGGAACTCCAGGTGCCTGTGGAACTCCAGGTGCCTGCGGAGCTCCAGGTGTCTGCTGAACTGCCTACCCCTGCAGTAGACTCCTCTTGCCTTTCTCAGTTAGACGCAGGGTTTCCCAACCCTCTCCTCGGCCCACCCAGACATTTCACATTTTTGTTTTAACCCTAAACTGGCACACCGGATTAAATGAGTCAACTAATCATCAAGCCTTTGACTAATTAAATCAGGTGTGCCAGTTTAGGGTTAAAACAATAATGTAAATCGTCTGGTGGGGCCCTGAGGAGAGGGTTGAGAAACCATGAGTTAGAGGGCTACTTCTGTCCTTTTGTTTCTTAACAAAGATTAGTGAGGAAGTAATAAACACCAGAGGATGCAATGCGTCAGCTACAATTATTCACTGCTCAAAAGATCCTATCAGCACACATACACACACAAATACACAACAGACACACACACATACGCAGTTACGCACACGCACACACAGTCAATTAGAAAGTACCAAGTGTGAGGTAGAGCTGTATTGTTTGGAGATTATTTTCACGCCACAGCTGTCTAATGAAGGCAAGGTCAAATTTTCACACTCTTTCACTAAAACGAGAGCACATTTCAACAAACTGACAGAGATTGTGTGCAAAATACTGAGAACATGAGCGAGTGAAAGATGATGACACTTGATATTGAGGATGAGACATTGAGTGTGACAGGAAAGGAAGAGCAGTGATCCTATCCTAGCCTGACTGTGCGTGACATCACGTAGCTCCTCCACACAACCCTTATGCCCTTTCCCTGTGCCTTTCATTATCACCCCGGTTACAGTTAAAGTGATAGTCAATTTCCCTAACTGTCAAACCCTCCGCTGCCAAGACAACGCTCTTCACAGAGGCAGAGTGACGAATGCATATTACAGTAAGTATGAGTGTGATTTAAAAACGCAGTCAGGCCACCTCAGTTGCACTATATTCTGGTGCTTTCATACGGTATCGATATCTATATCTACTCTGTTACATTGTTACTTGACATTATCACATGACATTATTAGTTACATTATGAAATTATTGCTTGACAATAGTCAAATGGTAGAGAGTAAATAAAATGGTGGTCATCCCATCAGTTTCATCTTCCTCTCACAAGAGCCTGAAGCTGGGGTTAAAGTCAGAGCTACCTTGGGATGGCATCATGGTAGTCGACAACAGGAGAACTGTAAAGGATCTGGGATCCTGGGATATTTACTATGCGGTTGTACATTAATGGTAGTCATTAATATCAATTAGCTGGGGAGCGTTAAACACAAGGCAGCTTGTATTTTAGATAGGAGTGGAGACAAAGAGGTTGAACAAGAGGGTGGTTACTAAATTATCATAAGGCCTCTAAAAGCATACACTAGCATATACGTAAAAAAAATATAAATTGATCAATTACATCCGATAAACGTGCATAGTAGTAGAGGTTGTAGGCTACAATCTGCCTTCCTTAAACCTCTGGCAAAGCATATCTACAGACAAATCTGCACAGTTCTGTTCAGTGTCAAATAGGATATGTGTCACTGCTATTAATGCAATCATGGCTGGCCACAGTACAGAGGTTGACCTCAGGAGGCACTTTCACATGTTGTCAGCCTTAAAGCTAAACATAACCCAGCAGACCTAGCTCTACACCCCCCCCCCCCCCATCAAGACCACAACACCTAGAGCTAGATCCCAGGGAGGCAACAAGAGTAAAAACTCTACAGTCTCCCCATAAACACACACACACAGCCCCTGGCACAGTGCACAGTGAACATCACTGCCAGAATTAAGTATTTACTCAGCAACTACATGCATCATGGGGTATGCGCTGCTCTCTTTTACTCAGTCAGTCTCTCAGTCAGCCACAGAGCGCTGTGAAAGTGGGTTAAGCAGGTATAAAACCTATTCTCTATCCAGACAGCACTGCTCCCTGCAGATACGCTCTAGTGGGGTGGGAGGAAGTGTAGGGCACTGAATACGAATCTACTTTCAAAGCACAAAGTGCTGAACAATGTAAACTGCCCCCTGAGCAGGAAAAGGATTAGCATTACCATGAATGTGTGTTTAATCTGGTTTATACTTAATTTCTAAAATCAATTTACTGAGTCCACCAGGAGCAGTGCTTTATCTGCTTTGAAATAGATAAAGCAACTAATAGTATTAACAATTGGGTGATTTGTTTATTTTCTTCTAATATTTACAAAATAATGTTTGAAATGTGATTTATAATCTTTCGTAATTACCTACACCATTTCTTGTATGACACATACTGCAAATCCTTCTTAGTACAGAATAGAAAACAATAGAGAGAACACAGCATCCATCTACCCACTTACTCAACAAGCTCATTGTCTGTAGTAACCTTCAAAGCTTTCTATAAAGCACATGGCACACAAACATGTTTTTATTCAGCCTGAGCAAATGTTAATCTACTGAGAGAATGGTGATCGTGATGTAAGTATCAGAGAACTAGCAGGTGGGGTCATTCGTTTTAAGAACACGCCAAGGAAAGCACACCCCAGGAGGTAGTATATAAGGCTCATTTCTGATTTCCACTGTATTAGTCAGACATCAAGGAGATTATCCCGGATTGTAGTTTTAGGTTTCCGGGGGCGGACAGAACAGGCCTGCAGTGGAACAGTGCGGGGGCATGTCTTAGTGAAACTCCTCCCCACACAGCTCCCAGAGAGCATGGTAGTTGGCCCCACTCTCCCAGTGACAGCCAGCCAGGCTGCTCCCTTTCTCCTGCTCTCCTCTGGCCTGCCACAGTCTCCTCTCCAGACCACAGAGCAGGGAGCATCTGTGTGGATGAGTGGAGCTGACATTCTAACACAGAGAGGCACCGTGCTGCTGGATTAAAGCATATCCTCCTGGCACACACACTCCCACCCTCTGCTTTCAAAACAGTGACTTAGCAACGTGCTGCCACAGCGCTTCTCAGGAATAGGGATTTTCAGATTATTTTCAGTTTAAAGAGAATAGACGCATTCTTCCCCCGTTAGCTTTTAAAGTGTTGAGGATGTTCTTTAAGGGTCTGTAGGGTAGAATGGAGGTGTAGCTACTTCACTAACCTTTGAACTGTAAGTGGGAAGTGGGAGGTCAGTGAGGGGGCTGGCTCTTTACTTTCCTATCTGAGACGGAGCTAGATGTCTATGGAAGATGTGTCATCACTCCCTGGGAGGTGACTGGAAGATCACTGACATACAGTACATCTCTACCAGCCACAGGTGCAACCCTAATCGCCCTACAAGCGCCCACAGAACAAAAATTGAAAATGTCTTGTCAGCTGCTCACGCCAAACACAAAGACTCTGACTCTGTGCCAGAAACAACCATATGGCTCACCTGTTGCTAAGGAACAGAGATCAGCGAACCCTGTGCAGACGGACTCAGGTACCTAACACAGAGAAGAAATAGTAGCCTACCTGGTGGGCTGAATGTAATGTGTATGCTTCTACTGTGTGTGTTTTCAAGGTGTGAGGAGGGGAAAGTACAACTTGATGTGTGATACTGCCTCAGTGTGTGCTAATAATTAAAAAGTACATTAAAAAGAGTCAGAATACTTCATTTGATGTACATTCAATTGGAAATTGCGTGAAAGAATGTTTGTCTGCATATTTTGCATTTAGAAGAGTGCAGCGGAGGACAACCTGATGTTGTATGCAGGAATTGTTTCGGTTCATTTTAGAGCAATACTGTGAAGCACTTTTAGTTTTCAGCTCTTTTTATGCCCACCCTTCTCTCTCCTCCCTACCTTCCTCTTCTCTTCCCTGGGCACACAGCAGAGACACACATCCAGACTCAATTGTTCCACGCATGGAGGAACAGCGGTGATAATAACTGGGCCTCGCAGCAGGGACTCTCGTTAGAGGCTGCAAATATAGCTCAGACTGAGTGCCAGATTACCCCCGCTGAACCAAGCCCAAACCAAACTTGCACCAGCCTTGAACCAGCCCCAAGCAGTCCTGAACCATCCCTGAAGTAGCCATAAAACAGCCCTGCCCAAAAATGCTCCACTAGCAAACCTGTGTCCCCAGAGCTGGCCAAAGACAGTGCCAACCAATATAAGGGCATAGCAAGTCTGTGTAAATCAATTTACAACATCTTGATAATGTATGTGACTCAAGAATAACAGTATTGAAAAGGCAAGTCATGAGATAACAATAGACGAGGAGCAGGTTTTTTCCTTGGCATCAATGGTTTTGTCCTTCCATTATCTAGCATATTATCATACAGTCTTTCTATTCGTCACGTTTTCACAAATGGCACAAGTGCAACTAGCTTATCAACAGCTGTGAGACTTTTACAGTGAGCCATAACGTCACATGTCACAGCCAGTCTGTCTGATTCCCCTCTATTCAGTACTGGGCAGGCCAATTGAGACCTGCCCAAGCATTCATCGCAGTTACATTTCTCTGGAACCACAGGGCTCCCCTCCTCATAAAATGGCCTGTACTATACAGACCATTGAGACAGTCAAAGAAAGGACAGACTGCAGCTAAATCGATTCAATTGTGCCTCGTTTCAGTGCCATGGATCATTATTTATACAGTGGAGGAGCTCAAGGTGTTTTATTATCCCTGGGTGGGAGCTAGGGAGCCACACAGGCAGACAGGTATTCCGAGACAATAGAGCTTCCTCATTTAAAAGGGAGCCAGCAGCCTTTTTTCTGAATTATGCAGGGAAAGTTGAATAGCAGAACTCTTAAAAGAGGAAGGGACCACCACATAGTATCATAAATACAGAATGCTGCAACTTTACTCCACTGCTTGAAACCTGCTTGAAAATATGGATAAATCCTATGCCAACCCACAAAGAGACAGCTCACTGACACACACAGCCTCCCTGGAGTACATTATCAGAGAAGGTAGGTTCAGCACTTTCTGCCTCCATGTGTCCCAGGTTTATCAGGCCAGGTCTGACCAGAGGTTGAACCCCTTTTATTATCACAGTCATCCTCAGCGGCATGCCTCTCAAAAGCCAATAAAATGTTATCTGTGGGAAAATGAGACAACTCTCCGACATCAGAGCTACCATAACGCTCAGAAACACAAGTCAAGCTACTGAGTCTCTAAAATAACTTCCCTCTTCCAGAGTAAAAATGATTTTCTTTATTTCAACAGGGAAGTCATATTGAGACTAAATTCTCTTTCACAAATGAGCCCTGCACAATACAAAAACAAGCACATACAACAGGCAAGTATAGATCAATATAGACAATATACACATTAAACTTAAATCCGTTCTACCTCATTTCTACCAGCATGTTAAATGTGCAACCAGGGGGAAAATAACTCTAGACCACCTTTACTCCACACACAGACACATACAAAGCTCTCCCTCGCCCTCCATTTGGCAAATCTGACCATAACTCTACCCTCCTGATTCCTGCTTATAAGCAAAAACTAAAGCAGGAAGCACCAGTGACTTGGTTAATAAGGAAGTGGTCAGATGACGCAGATGCTAAGCTACAGGACTGTTTTGCTAGCACAGACTGGAATATGTTCCGGGATTCTTCCGAAAGCACTGGCTTCATCAATAAGTGCATCGATGACGTTGTCCCCACAGTGACCGTACGTACATACCCCAACCAGAAGCCATGGATTACAGGCAACATCCGCACTGAGCTAAAGGGTAGAGCTGCCGCTTTCAAGGAGTGGGACTCTAACCCGGATGCTTATAAGAAATCCCGCTATGCCCTCCGACGAACCATCAAACAGGCAAAGAGTCAATACAGGACTAAGATTGAATCGTACTACACCGGGTCTGACGCTCGTCGGATGTGGCAGGGCTTGAAAACTATTACATACTACAAAGGGAAGCACAGCTGCGAGCTGCCCAGTGACACAAGTCTACCAGACGAGCTAAATCACTTCTATGCTCGCTTCGAGGCAAGCAACACTGAAGCATGCATGAGAGCATCAGCTGTTCCGGATGACTATGTGATCACGTTCTCTGTAGCCGATGTGAGTAAGACTTTTAAGCAGGTCAACATTCACAAGGCCGCAGGGCCAGACGGATTACCAGGACGTGTACTCCGAGCATGCGCTGACCAACTGGCAAGTGTCTTCACTGACATTTTCAACATGTCCCTGACTAAATCTGTAATACCAACATGTTTCAAGCAGACCACCATAGTCCCTGTGCCCAAGAACACTAAGATAACCTGCCTAAATGACTACCGACCCGTAGCACTCACATCTGTAGCCATGAAGTGCTTTGAAAGACTGGTCATGGCTCACATCAACACCATCATCCCAGAAACCCTAGACCCACTCCAATTTGCATACCGCCCCAACAGATCCACAGATGATTCTAGTTATTATTATTATATATATATATATTTTGTAGTTATTTAGCATACGCTCTTATCCAGAGCGACTTACAGAAGTGAGTGCATACATTTTTCATACTGGCCCCCCGTGGGAATCGAACCCACAACCCTGGCGTTGCAAGCGCCATGCTCTACCAACTGAGCTACAGGAGGCCTGTATGATGCAATCTCTATTGCACTACACACTGCCCTTTCCCACCTGGAAAAGAGGAACACCTACGTGAGAATGCTATTCATTGACTACAGCTCAGCGTTCAACACCATAGTGCCCTCAAAGCTCATCACTAAGCTAAGGACCCTAGGACTAAACACCTCCCTCTGCAACTGGATCCTGGACTTCCTGACGGGCCGCCCCCAGGTGGTAAGGGTAGGGTAACAACACATCTGCCACGCTGATCCTCAACACGGGGGCCCCTCAGGGGTGCGTGCTCAGTCCCCTCCTGTACTCTCTGTTCACCCATGACTGCATGGCCAGGCACGACTCCAACACCATCATTAAGTTTGCAGATGACACAACAGTGGTAGGCCTGATCACCGACAATGATGAGACAGCCTATAGGGAGGAGGTCAGAGACCTGGCCGTGTGGTGCCAGGATAACAACTTCTCCCTCAACGTGATCAAGACAAAGTAGATGATTGTGGACTACAGGGAAATAAAGAGGACTGAGCACGCCCCAATTCACATCGACAGGGCTGTAGTGGAACAGGTTAAGAGCTTCAAGTTCCTTGGTGTCCACATCACCAACAAACTAACATGGTCCAAACACACCAAGACAGTCGTGAAGAGGGCACAACAAATCCTATTCCCCCTCAGGAGACTGAAAAGATTTGGCATGGGTCCTCAGATCCTCAAAATGTTCTACAGCTGCAACATCGAGAGCATCCTGACTGGTTGCATCACTGCCTGGTATGGCAACTGCTCAGCCTCCAACCGCAAGGCACTAGAGGGTAGTGCGTACGGCCCAGTACATCACTGGGGCCAAGCTTCCTGCCATCCAAGACCTCTATACCAGGCAGTGTCAGAGGAAGGCCCTAAAAATTATCAAAGACTCCAGCCACCCTAGTCATAGACTGTTCTCTCTGCTACCGCACGGCAAGTGGTACTGGAGCGCCAAGTCTAGGTCCAAAAGGCTTCTTAACAGCTTCTACCCCCAAGCCATAAGACTCCTGAACAGCTATCATGGCTACCCAGACTATTTGCATTGCACCCCCACCCCACCCCAACCCCCTCTTTTACACTGCTGCTAATGTTCATTATTTATGCATAGTCACTTTAACTCTACCCACATGTACATATTACCTCAATTACCTCGACTAACCGGTGCCCCCGCACATTGACTCTGTACCGGTACCCCCTGTATATAACCTCCCTACTGTTATTTTATTTTACTGCTGCTCTTTAATTATTTGCTATTTTAATTTTTTTATTAAAAACTGCATTGTTGGTTAAGGGCTTGTAAGTAAGCATTTCACTGTAATGTCTACACCTGTTGTATTCGGCGCATGTGGCAAATAATATTTGATTTGATAAATACACATTCAGATACAAAACACAGTCATTTAAAATGAACACTTTCTTCATTATAAAAATCAGTTGTGTGAATTGTCCTAGGGACTTCAAAGCATCCAATCGAAACATATTTTGGAGATTATTTGGCGGGCTTCCTGCACAACTGCAAAAATCAGACTGTAGCCTTGTCACAGCCAGGTCAGCAGTCGGGGCAATTGCGTACATAATAGTATCACCAGCATATTGATGAAATGTAAAATTTTTAACAGATTGACCAATAGCATTTATATAAATAGTAAAAAGAACAGGTCCTAGTATCGACCCCTGCGAAATGAATGGCATTTTATTTGAAATCCAAAAAGTGAGCTTTGTGTACGTTTTTTACTTCTTCGTTACTTCTTATCAAAATGTTGAAAGGACTGTGCTGTAAACTCAGATTATAACACTTCACACTGACACATAGATACAGTACTGAGAGACTAGTGTGGAAAAAAACTGTAAATGGGGGACAGGGGAGAGTTAGGAAAAAAATACAGGAATCAATAACAAAATTGAACTTTTAAGGTTTTTCAACTGTGCTAAAGACAATCCCAGTCCGAAATCAATGGCTGGATCATTGCAGCATGATTTATATAAGTACAGCCTGGCTGCTTCCATAGCCCCTGTAGGGTGACATCCCCAGAGTTGAGCCTTTCATTAATCTTTTCAGTCCACACAATGAAAACTGCTGATGTGTGGAACTGTAATAGTCTCTTTCAGGACAATGTTGACTAAACGGTTTCTGAAAAAGTTTCTCCACTCATAAAATAAGTCATCTGTGCATTATGGGGGCTAAGCGAAGGTCCTATCAAGAATGAATAGCATATAATGACCTTTTTCAAAAGCTTGTTAACAAACAATTAAATAATGATTTATACGTTTATAAGCAGAACTTCACATGCTGTGTTACACAATTTATCTGTCAAAATTGACAATTATATTCATCAAGAGCTTTGCAGTATCTAACTCCCAATCAAGCCAGTCCAGCAAATAAGTCAGCTAGAATCCTCTCGAACAGTGTGAAACACTAGATGAAAACAGCTCAGGTCCATGAAATGGCCTGCAGGTTTCTCCACACACAACCAACCTGACCTTCAGTCAGTGCTTTAATATTTCATTCCTTCTAGTTACAATGCAGTGGGGGAGGTCATGTGGCCAAAAGCACATTGGTGTGACTAATTTCAGGGAAAATCCACAGATTGAGTATTTGTCTTTCACATAGTGCTAGAATGAAGTGATTCTCTCAATTTACCTTTCATCACTCCCACGTCTATTCATACAGACAACGAATAGTTCAGTATGATAAAAAATGTAAATGCTCTATGGATATAATAATCTAATAGTTCCTGTCTTATTTGCTACGCTCATTTGACATTGACTCAGTGGAGGCCCCACACTTCATCGAATATAAATCATCTGCTAGTGTGAATTTACAAAAACACTTAAAATAATTCATAGCTGAGCTGACGAAATACTTGGCCTGAGCAGCCTGCCACCCTCGTTAAATGAACCTGGTATTATTCACACTCCGTCAGCAGGTGTCTCTTTCAGCACCAGGCAAGACACAGTACTGAGAGCGCTATGCCAAGAGAGGGAGACACAAACACACGTGTGGGCACAAGTACAAACGCACACTAGTGCGGTTATTTTTCATTTTTTAAACAACTAATTGACTAACATCAGTTCAATTATTTGAATTCCATTTCGTTCGTTTTTTTTTCTGTGAGCTCAATGCACACATTTCGCAGTCTCTCAAGAGATAAATCAGATCAAGCCCGAACTGTGCGATGTAGTAGGGAGGCCAATATTCTACATTACCTGTAAAAAGTTTTAGAACACCTACTCATTCTAGGGTTTTTCTTTATTTGTACTATTTTCTACATGGTAGAATAATAGTGAAGACATCAAAACTATGAAATAACACATATGGAATCATGTAGTAAAAAGTGTTAAACAAATCAAAATATATTTTATATTTGAGATAAATAGCCACCCATTGCCTTGATGACAGCTTTGCACACTCTTGGCATTCTCTCAATCAGCTTCATGAGGTAGTCACCTGGAATGCATTTCAATTAACAGGTGTGCCTTCTTAAAAGTTAATTTGTGGAATTTATTTCCTTCTTAATGTGATTGAGCCAATCAGTTGTGTTGTGACAAGGTAGGGGGGGGGGGGGTATACAGAAGATAGCCCTATTTGGTAAAAGACCAAGTCCATATTATGGCAAGAACTGCTAAAATAAGCAGAGAGAAATGACATCATTACTTTAAGACATGAAGGTCAGTCAATACGGAAAATTTCAAGAACTTTGAAAGTTTCTTCAAGTGCAGTCGCAAAAACCATCAAGCGCTATGATGAAACTGGCTCTCATGAGGGCCGCCACAGGAATGGGAGACCCAGAGTTCATTAGAGTTTCCAGCCTCAGAAATTGCAGCCCAAATAAATGCTTCACAGAGTTCAAGTAACAGACACATCTCAACATCAACTGTTCAGAGGAGACTGTGTGAATCAGGCCTTCAGTGTTGAATTGCTGCAAAGAAACCACTACTAAAGGACACCAATAAGAAGAAGAGACTTGCTTGGGCCAAGAAACACGAGCAATGGACATTAAACCGGTGGAAATTTGTTCTTTGGTCTGGAGTCCAAATTTGAGATTTTTGGTTACAACCGCGTCTTCATGAGACGCGGTGTGGGTGAACGGATGATCTCCGCATGTGTATTTCCCACCGTAAAGCATGGAGGAGGAGGTGTTATGGTGTGGGGGTGCTTTGCTGGTGACACTGTCTGTGATTTATTTAGAATTCAAGGCACACTTAACCAGCATGGCTACCTGTAAGGGTTGGTGTGAGGTGTGACCCAGGTGCGGTGCAGGATATACAGTAGGCAGAAGGCAGAGATGGTGAAACAAGGATCTTTACTGGTGGTCTCGAAGCCAAAATACAAAATAACGGAGTTATCATGATAAAAGAAAGGCTGAGCAAATAAGTGTCCAAAAACTGGCTGACAGCCAAAATACGAAATACTACCTACGACTGAAACAAATAAACGAAACAGGGAGAACACTTCTCAAGTACCTGTACATAGGTCTCCGATCAGACACTGAGTAGTACTGCTGGACATAGAGAAACTAACAGAGAAAACTGAGCAAGGGAACACAGGGAAGTGAGGGCATAAATACACAGGTGAACAGGTAGACACAGGTGACACCAATAGGATACTGATTAGTCCTGACTGTGAGTGAGGAGGTGCCTACGGTTGTCGGAGGATGACACCTAGTGGGTCGCTCCAGAACTGCGACCCCCTCCTGTAACAGTAACCCCCCCTGACGAACGGCCCCAGCCGTGTCCCTCCAGGGCACCCAGGACCGCTCCTCCGGTCCATAATCCTCCCAGAAATTGGAGACCCCTCCCCACCTGCCGGCAGTCCAGGATCCAGTCCACTGTAAAAGCCAGCTGTCCTCCGACGAGGCGCAGTTGGGGAACAGGACGAGAAGGGGGAGCCAGGGGACAGGTGGCGACGGGCATGAGGAGGGACACATGAATGTGGGATACACCCGCATGGTGGGGGAAGTTCCAGGCAGTAGGCCACTGGGTTGACTCGCCGGACCACTCTGAATGGCCCGACGAACCAGGGGGACAGCTTCCTATACTCCACGCGGAGGGGAAGATCCAGCGTGGAGAGACACACCCTCTGTCCCAGGTGAAAAACCGGGGCCGGGCGACGCCTGCGGTTGGCTTGATGTTGAGTGCCGCCCGTACCTGCCTCCAGGTGCGGCGACAGCGACTGATGTGGGCCTGGACCGACGGGACCGCCGCCGCCTCCTCTTGCTCGGGGAATAGGGGGGGGGATTGGTACCCGTATTGGCACTGGAAGGGGGACAGGCCGGTGGACGAGCAGAGAAGGGTGTTGTGGGCGTACTCCACCCACGGCAGTCGCTGACTCCACGTAACTGGGTTGCTGGAGGCGTAGCACCTCAGCACCCCCTCCAGATCCTGGATGACTCACTCCGTCTGCCCGTTTGACTTGGGATGGAAGCCGGAAGACAAGCTGACGGAAGCGCCGAGGCAGGTGGCGAACGCCTTCCAGAACCTGGAGGCGAACTGAAGGCCCCGATCCAACACCACATCTTGGGGAAGGCCGTGGACCCGGAAAACGTGCTGCACCACCAACTCAGCCGTCTCCCGGGCCGATGGGAGTTTGGGAAGGGGAATGAAGTGGGCAGCCTTCGAGAACCGGTCCACAACGACCAGGATGACTGTGTATCCATCAGAGGGGGGTAGGGTGGAAATGAAATCCAGAGAGATGTGGGACCAGGGACACTTGGGGATAGGCAGGGGTCGGAGCAGCCCTGCCACGGGATAACGTGAGCTCTTCGACACCACCCGACAACCAAATGGACAACCCAATTTCGAAATTGCACCTTGTGTATTCTACTATTCTAACTTGCAACAGTAAATTGAGACTAGAGGCCTTCACGGGACCAAAATGTTGGACCCGTTCCGAAATGGACCTAGGGCTTTCCCAACCGGACACAATATGCATAAGTTAATTTTGACAATATAGAGATCCGTTCCAAACGGACCTGAGAACAACTAGACTTGTTCCGTATAGGCCTGGTTGGATCCAGACCCGGTCCGATCTGAATGAGGGAAGCAGCAGAAAAGTAAAATTTCAAACGACTGTATTAACCGGAGCTGATAAAGCGCGAGGGAGAGGAGCAGGGGCCGTGCTGTGTATGTAAGCTACTATGAGTGTGAGCGAATGACAGGGGAAGAGGGAGGAGGAAGGGAGAGATGAGAGACTGCAACCAACCAAGCCGGCTTGCGCTATAGTAGACTAATAGCTGCCATAGTTAGGTTATTTATCATCCAATATGATTACGTAGTAACTGTCTTCAAACCGGGAGAAGCTAGTTAAGCTAGCTAGCTATGCTTATTGAGGCTGCATGCGCTTTCTCGTCCTACACAGTTACAAACAACAACAACTCCATTCAGAATATAGTAGTAGCAGCCTACCTGTTGGCTCTTGGTCGTTGTAGCCTATCCTTCTCCTTAAACTTTTAATTCCATCTTCCATTGAATAGATATCTCTTAACCTTTGCCCCACACAGAGGCTCTATGACTAGCCTATTGCCGCTTTGATGGCTTATGATTGGCCAACAACAACAACAAGCTACACGTGCCACCTACGTGAAAAGCAAAGAACATCAGCATAAATTCTACAATTTCTCTCTCGCTCTCTCTACTGCAGCAGTCGCGTTCAAAACTATATGGAAAAGTCAGTTACAATTACACATACCCCAGACCCGTGACAGTCATATCAGATCCGACCCAGACCCGTGACATTATTTAGAATTCTGGATCCGAACCCGCTCGTGTATTCGGGTACAGGTGAATCTGTGAAGACCTGATCAGTTACGCATCCCTGATCTAAGTGGTTTATAGTTGGTATTCAGCAGTCATAAAATAATGTCTTATTTAATTTTATGAACTACTAAAATAGTGACTTTGTCATAGCATAGGCAGCTCTATAGAGGAGATGATGACTTTGAATGAAATAATAAAGTAATAAAAAAAAAAACATGTAATATACACAAAAAATATTTTATTAAACTAAGGTAAGTTGAATAAACTATGGTTAATAACTGATAAGCAGTAATGGGCAGTCACTACCATCATGGGACTTTTATTTATTGTTTTATTCTGTGTTGTTAAAGCATTAACCCACATAATGCATAGCGCAGTTAATGTTTAAAAACATAATCAAAACCAAAAACCATGATAAAAAATTTTTTTTATCAAACTGAAGCCGAACCGACCTCAAAAATCAAAAAGCACGAATTGTTTACCACTAATGCACACACACACACGCACACACACAAACACACAAACACAAACACACACACCAGTAAGAAATATATTTCAAACATGTTTCCTTTAAGGAGCCTCAAGGTGTGGAGTAACTTAATGTAAGTTACATAATGAAGACATTGACTCCATGTAAAGTAAATACAAGAGAGACTGCAACAGCAACATTGTATCAAAAACCATATCTTGAGGGGGTAATAAGAACAGACTGAGAAAGTGCACTGCCACAAGCAGTGTCTGGATGGGACTATTGGGATGCAGGTTTGAGGCTAATTCCAGTAGAATGCTCCCCTTGATTCTCAAAGAAGAACTCTCAATAGGTGTTAAACTCCTCTTCAGATCAAATACCCATGCATCCACAGTGAGTACAGTGGGGGAAAAAAGTATTTAGTCAGCCACCAATTGTGCAAGTTCTCCCACTTAAAAAGATGAGAGAGGCCTGTTTTTCATCATAGGTACACGTCAACTATGACAGACAAAATGAGAATTTTTTTTCCAGAAAATCACATTGTAGGATTTTTAATGATTTTATTTGCAAATTATGGTGGAAAATAAGTATTTGGTCAATAACAAAAGTTTCTCAATACTTTGTTATATACCCTTTGTTGGCAATGACACAGGTCAAACGTTTTCTGTAAGTCTTCACAAGGTTTTCACACACTGTTGCTGGTATTTTGGCCCATTCCTCCATGCATATCTCCTCTAGAGTAGTGATGTTTTGGGGCTGTCGCTGGGCAACACGGACTTTCAACTCACTCCAAAGATTTTCTATGGGGTTGAGATCTGGAGACTGGCTAGGCCACTCCAGGACCTTGAAATGCTTCTTACGAAGCCACTCCTTCGTTGCCCGGGCGGTGTGTTTGGGATCATTGTCATGTTGAAAGACCCAGCCACGTTTCATCTTCAATGCCCTTGCTGATGGAAGGAGGTTTTCACTCAAAATCTCACGATACATGGCCCCATTCATTCTTTCCTTTACACGGATCAGTCGTCCTGGTCCCTTTGCAGAAAAACAGCCCCAAAGCATGATGTTTGCACCCCCATGCTTCACAGTAGGTATGGTGTTCTTTGGATGCAACTCAGCATTCTTTGTCCTCCAAACACGACGAATTGAGTTTTTACCAAAATGTTCTATTTTGGTTTCATCTGACCATATGACATTCTCCCAATCCTCTTCTGGATCATCCAAATGCACTCTAGCAAACTTCAGACGGGCCTGGACATTTACTGGCTTAAGCAGGGGGACACGTCTGGCACTGCAGGATTTGAGTCCCAGGCGGCGTAGTGTGTTACTGATGGTAGGCTTTGTTACTTTGGTCCCAGCTCTCTGCAGGTCATTCACTAGGTCCCCCCGTGTGGTTCTGGGATTTTTGCTCACCGTTCTTGTGATCATTTTGACCCCACGGGGTGAGATCTTGCGTGGAGCCCCAGATCGAGGGAGATTATCAGTGGTCTTGTATGTTTTTTCCCCACTGTATGTGCCTTTTGGCAAACTCCAAGTGGGCTGTCATGTGCCTTTTACTGAGGAGTGGCTTCCGTCTGGCCACTCTACCAAAAAGGCCTGATTGGTGGAGTGCTGCAGAGATGGTTGTCCTTCTGGAAGGTTCTCCCATCTCCACAGAGGAACTCTGGAGCTCTGCCAGAGTGACCATCGGGTTCTTAGTCACCTCCCTGACCAAGGCCCTTCTCCCCCGATTGCTCAGTTTGGCCAGGCGGCCAGCTCTAGGAAGAGTCTTGGTGGTTCCAAACTTCTTCCATTTAAGAATGATGGAGGCCACTGTGTTCTTGGGGACCTTCAATGCTGCAGAACATTTTTGGTACCCTACCCCAGATCTGTGCCTCGACACAATCCTGTCTCGGAGCTCTACGGACAATTCATTCAACCTCAGGGCTTGGTTTTTGCTCTGACATGCACTGCCAACTGTGGGACCTTATATAGACAGGTGTGTGCCTTTACAAATCATGTCCAATCAATTGAATTTACCACAGCTGGACTACAATCAAGTTGTAGAAACATCTCAAGGATGATCAATGGAAACAGGATGCACCTGAGCTCAATTTCAAGTCTGATAGCAAAGGGTCTGACTACTTACATTTACATTTACATTTTAGTCATTTAGCAGACGCTCTTATCCAGAGCGACTTACATGAGCAATTAGGGTTAAGTGCCTTGCTTAAGGGCACATCGACAGATTTTTCACCTAGTCGGCTCGGGGATTAGAACCAGCAACCTTTCGGTTACTGGCACAACGCTCTTACCCACTAAGCTACCTGCCGCTACCTGCCGTCCTACTTGTATGTATTTGTTTTTACTTTTTAATACATTTGCAAAAATTTCAAAAAACCTGTTTCCGCTTTGTCATTATGGGTTATTGTGTGTAGATTGATGAGGATTTTTATTTATTTAATCAATTTTAGAATAAGGCTGTAACGTAACAAAATGTGGAAAAAGTCAAGCGGTCTGAATACTTTCCGAATGCACTGTATATGCAGCAATGTGATTGAGAGGAAAAACAGTACCAGTCAAAAGTTTGGACACACCTACTCATTCAAGGGTTTTTCTTTATTTTTACTATTTTCTACATTGTAGAATAATAGTGAAGACATCAAAACTATGAAATAACACATATGGAATCATGTAGTAACCAAAAAAGTGTTAAACAAAACAAAATATATTTTATATTTGAGATTCTTCAAATAGCCACTCTTGGCATTCTCTCAACCAGCTTCACTGGAATGCTTTTCCAACAGTCTTGAAGGAGTTCCCACATATGATGAGCACTTGTTGGCTGCTTTTCCTTCACTCTGCGGTCCGACTCATCCCAAACCATCTCAATTGGGTTGAGGTCAGGGGATTGTGGAGGCCAGGTCATCTGATGCAGCACTCCATCGCTCTCATTCTTGGTAAAATAGCCCTTACATAGCCTGGAGGTGGGTTGGGTCATTGTCCTGTTGAAAAACAAATGATAGTCCCACTAAGCCCAAACCAGATGGGATGGCGTATCGCTGCAGAATGCTGTGATAGCCATCCTGGTTAAGTGTGCCTTGAATTCTAAATAAATCACAGACAGTGTCACCAGCAAAGCACCCCCACACCATAACACCTCCTCCTCCATGCTTTACGGTGGGAAATACACATGCGGAGATCATCTGTTCACCCACACTGCGTCTCACAAAGACAGTTGGAACCAAAAATCTCAAATTTGGACTCCAGACCAAAGGACACATTTCCACCTGTCTAATGCTCGTGTTTCTTGGTCCAAGCAAGTCTCTTCTTCTTATTGGGTCCTTTAGTAGTGGTTTCTTTGCAGCAATTCAATCATGAAGGCCTGATTCACACAGTCTCCTCTGAACAGTTGATGTTGAGATGTGTCTGTTACTTGAACTCTGTGAAGCATTTATTTGGGCTGCAATTTCTGAGGCTGGTAAGTCTAATTAACTTATCCTCTGCAGCAGAGGTAACTCTGGGTCTTCCATTCCTGTTGCGGTCCTCATGAGAGCCAGTTTCATCATAGCGCTTGATGGTTTTTGCGACTGCACTTGAAGAAACTTTCAAAGTTCTTGAAATGTTCCGTATTGACTGACCTTCATGTCTTAAAGTAATGATGGACTGTCATTTCTCTTTGCTTATTTGAGCTGTTCTTGCCATAATATGGACTTGGTCGTTTACCAAATAGGGCTATCGTCTGTATATTCCAGGTAACGCTGGTTGAGAGAATGCCAAGAGTGTGCAAAGCTGTCATCAAGGCAAAGGGTGGCTATTTGAAGAATCTCAAATATAACATATTTGTTTAACACTTTTTTGGTTACTACATGATTCCATATGTGTTATTTCATAGTTTTGATGTCTTCACTATTATTCTACAATGTAAAAAATAGTAAAAATAGGTAGGAGTAGGTGTGTCCAAAATTTTGACTGGTAGTGTATCTCCAAAGGTTTAGTTTGACTCATTTAAAAGCAGCTGCTTTTAACAGTTAGCCTGTTAGGTTCAAATCACCAAAACAAAACCTCTTACAGGAATATGTGAATGGTTGGATGAGGGGCACATTCACTAACACTAGCCTGCATGTATGCCAGTTGTACTTCTAAGTCAATAGCAAATATACTGTATATACTGTATATAGGTCCTATAAACTGTTAAAATCTCAAATGACTCTTATCTCTACCTATCCCATGGTTGTCAATGGTTGTGAACGTTAACAGCTTCACAGAGAGTGGTGCTTTTTAGCACCATGAAACTGGATCAGTCAGATACCTACTCTAAGCCCCTAGCCTGAAGCAGGAGACAAAACCCAACTCTAAGTTATCCCAGGCTCACACCCTCAACTCTCCAGAAATCATCCATCACATGCAGAGGCATGCAGGACTCTGCCACATTGACTTGTCTAGGCCTACTCTCAAGAAAAAGACAAGGACAGAGAAGAAAAATAAAGAAAGGATAGCTCTGGCAGGAAGTGAAGGTAGGCTCTGTCATCCAGAGAGCCTCTAGCATTTTAATACACTGTGCAGTAATGTAAGACTGGGAAAGACCTTGGTGTGTGCCAGTGTGATGGTGCATGAAATCCCAGAGCCACCCCCCGCTCCCCTCTCCTGTTTCAGTTGCCTACCTGCTTCTCACTCAGAGCTGTGATCTTGGCTTGAAGTTCATGGAGCTGCTTCTTCAAATCAGCATTCTGCAAAAAAAGAGAGCAACAAGCTTGTTATAGCTCCCTTATACATAGCTGTGAAGAGCTGTAAATTTGTGACAGCTGAGTTGGGGTTTGTGTGCTATGTGGGGAGTGTGCCAAGCTCGGGGTGCTGTATTTGTGTGCGTGTGTAGGAGTAGCTTTAACTAGCATGAAGTCCAAGCTAAAATGACTGTGCACACCGTTTTCCACAGGACAAGTCATGTGAGGTAGAAAGAGTAATCCACTCCCGTCACATCACTGGGCTGCCACAGCCACAGCTGTCAGCCACATGAGGGGGAACTCAGAGCGGGGATGTAGGAACACCACTGAAATGTGGGACGGGCTGCTGCTGCTGCTACAGCACTGGGTCCTTATAAAAGGGCTGCAGGATGATCAAGTACGGTGGGAGGATACTACAGAGATAGAAGAGCTCTGAGGAGTTTTCAAGGCCGTTCGCAAAATTGACAGAGTAAAGTAAAAGAGGTGGAATTTGGAACAAATCAAAAATCTCTGAGCCCCAGTGACAAGGACATCATATCTTAACTTGTCTTTTAACTGGTTTTCCTCTTAGGCTGTTTTAAATCGTATTTTTCAACTGTGTAGATTTTGAGTAATAGGGATACTACATTGTTTCAAAAGCTTGAAAAGCTCTGAATAGACTGAAATGTTCTGTAATAATTAAACTAATGTCAACCCCAAAACAATATACTGTATTTGGTCCTAGCAATCTGGTACAACCGCCTTGGTGGCAGGAGGGGCTTACCAGTGGATCCTGTTTCATCTGGGCCACTAGTTTCTGTGAGAGAGAAATCATAGAAAGACACACAAGTTATTAACAACCACATAACAAATTCATTGATACACATAATATATAACAATGAGAAAGGCTGTGTCACTTGTTCCTAACATGTCACATGTCCTTAATGGTTTTGCAATAGGTTTTTACATGTTTCCTGAGAGAACTGTTCCTTTTGCTCACCCCCATATTTAACATTGCAGTACCCAATGCATTCTTGTTGTCATAGCCATACAAACTGTAAACACAGTGGCCCCTAGAGGCACCTTCCAATACTGCAACCTTAGAGCACATTCATGGCTCCCCACTGTACAATCCATTCCAGACAAACGATGAGGCTCATGCTCAACTGGATGTGCCACACTGGGAGGTACATTCAGTGGTTGCGAATTGGAACACCATACTGACTACACTGAACATGTGGGTCTCTCTAATGTGATCACTCTCATAGTAATCAACATATGCCCTGTTTGCATTTTGCTATAAGGAGCACATCTGGCTGGTGATAGATGTGTGAGGATAAGCTTGTTTCATGTTTCTGGTTTCCGTATTTGGGTTGAACCAGATGGAGGGTATCATGCACCAAACCTCAAAACAGAAACATTATGGATGTCACAAAAATACAACTCAAAAGACTACCGAGGATACATACACTCTTAGAAAAAACGGTTCCAAAAGGGTTCTTCGGCTGTCCCCATAGGATAACCCATTTTGGTTCCATGTCGAACCCTCTTTGGAAAGGGTTCTGCATTGAACCCAAAATGGTTCTACCTGGAACCAAAAAGGGTTCTTCAAAGGGTTCTCCTATGGGGACAGCCGAAGAACCCTGTTAGGTTCTAGATAGCACCTTTTTTTCTAAGAGTGTAGAGCATACATTTACAGGATGAAGTATATTTTTCTGAAACAAACCCGACACTAAGCCATACTTAAAAGACAATCGCTGAAGGGAGAGGCAGGAGGAAGCAGAGTAGAGAAGGAGGTGGATAAGCTGACAGATAGGATGAATCTAAGTAGAAAGTATTCATGGAGCAAACTGAGGGCAAGAATCTGATGGAGTGTATGAACAAAAACCCAACCATATTCTGTTGCAGTTGGATGTGTTACCAACTTTCCTCCCGAAACACCTCTGATGATCATTTCCAGGTTAATCAAGTAATAAAATGGTGGGAAAATGGCAGAAAAGCAGAGAGATGCATAGTCCCATTACCTGATGAACCTGTATTTCCACTTTCAGGGCCTCTTGGAGGGTCTGTAATTCCATCATTGATCCCTTCTGTCGGAAGCTCAGTCCTGGACAGCTTTCAGCCTGTTCAGCCAGGAAGAAGGATATTTATCCCTTCATTCAACATGAATACTAATATGTCAACATAAAGACTTGTGACAGTGAAATCAAGTTGTGCTTATAACAAAGCAATGACATGGCATCAGGCCATAGAACACTGTAAAAATTGAGTTGTTATCTATCACCTTGAGTAAAGGTGGACATTAAGGTAGGCATTTCCAAAACACTTCACATTGAAGTATACTTAATAGGATTTATAACATGTTTGTAAGTAGTTTATAAACATTTAATTATTTGTTTATAAACCTGTATACACACACACACACACACACACTTTGGATGTGACAAATTGAAAATGTTTGTTAAAGTTTAAACAGACCATTTCTTTGCGGTTTTCCATTAAAACGATAAGAACATTTCAAGAAATTCAATGTGAATTCACAATGCAGCTGTGCTGCTGCCAGCAAAGGTTTGGGTCTCACGGTGCGTCCCTTTCAGATGGTTAAGCATTGCACCTGTACTACCATTACTGTACCTCAATTCCACCTCATTTGCATTTCACCAACTTCTCATTTAACTTCTCAAAGTATTGCCATACAGGACTCCGCTGCTGTCGATGATGACGTAGTGGTGGAGAGTTGACTCCAAAATAATTGATTCCTCGACTCCTTGCATGTCGACTCCCATTTCTGAGTGTCAAGATTCGATTCCGCTAGGAATCGACTCCTAAGATTCAGTATTTTTGGAACGGAGGAGACTGATCAGTTGCCGTACTTCCGAGAACAGAAACGCTCACATCTTTCATAGCGACCTAGCAAGGGAGGGTGAGACAGGGACAGTATAGGCAGGTCGGGCACAAAGCAGACAAAGTCAGAACCGTGCACTAGGCAATCAAAAGCTGCATCTCGCAATGGTATGCTGTATCTCGCCATTTCTTGGGTTGCAATGTCGCGCAACTTCAGTAAAGCAGGGCCTATCATCAATGAATAGGCTAGGATATTCTACACGCAACAGACCGAAGACTGAACACACACTCGCATCATTAGCAAAGAGAAAGAGCAGGCGAGCCAGCGCGAGGGAGAGAGAGAAGCGGGCAGGCAGAAAGAACTGTGCGCATATGTCTTGGTTATCTGTATCTTTCAATGTTTTGTTTTGCACGCCTCACAAATTCACCACAGTATCCTAAAGTTCACCTCTTCCTCTCTGGTTTTATTTAAATTACACAACTTTCCCAAGGCCTTTATAGCCTATCGTCTAGTTAGGCTATAACACGTAAAATAATATGTTTTGTGATAAGTGCACTGTGATTTAAAATGTTCAGTTATGGGTTTTTCTTAACGTTAAGGATTCCAATTGCATTTAAATGCTCACACTCCTAACACACACACATCCACACACCATACATGTTCATAGCTTTACCTTCACACAGTCTTCAGTTTTGAACACCATCCAATTTTGCGTTGAGGGGGTGGCAGCTGTGACAAAAAAGAGGCAATCAGATAAGCCACTCCACTTAAATAATGTTGCAGTGCGACATCCAGCAGGATGTCATAGTGTGGGCTGTCCTCACCCACAGCAGGGGCACAAAACACTTGCTGTCCACTCTCTCTTCTCTCTCACCGTAGAGCCCATTCAAAGACTTCAGGGCCCAAGGCTACTCCACTAAGTCGTTAGATTGTGATATCCCAGAAAGGATTCAGCATAATGTTTTAGAATAGTTTTCTTCTGGTTTTGTTTTACATCATTTACATATGCTTTGGATAGTATGGACTACCCTCTGCTCTCTAGGCCTAGTTCGGCCTTTAAAGTATTAATAGTACATTAGACCATTTTCTAGTCTACAGTAATGGGATAAAACAAAGCAGTATTTTTTTTATTAAGACAGTTTGATAATCGTTGGCATTTAAATACAGATTTGATGTTCTGTACAACTTCTTTAAAAGTAACCTACTGATTTCTGATGATGAACTATAATGCAGAGAAAATTAAAAGAGATTAAACTCCCCAAAACATCCTTCTAGTTTTGTACACTGTGTGTAAGCAATTCATAGAGAGTGAAAACAGGGAAAGAGAGCGAGTCAAATCGCAGCAGTGTTACAGCCTCCCAGCCGGCGGATTGATTTCCGGCCAGGGCCTTGTGCCAATAGAACAATAATAACACCGGGGCCATTACATGGGCTCACCACCTGGCTGAGTGGACTGGTTTCCTCCATCTCCCATTCTCTCACTATCTCTCTCTCTCTCTCTCTCTCTCTCTCTCTCTCTCCTGCTCTCCTCATATCCTTCCCTCACTATCCTTGAGAACATGCCAACTTCAGGGGAAGGGGGTATATAGGTAAAACACAGGTGTACATTAGAGATGGGGGAATAAATCGATAGTTACATATCGCTAGGGGGAAATAACTGTATACTGAAGCCTGCGAATTAGTTTTATTTTGTTCAGTAGGTAAATATTATTATTCCTATTTTTTTTGCTACTATAGGTAGCGTTAGCTAGCGCTAGTCGTCTGTACCTGCGCCAAAACTCTAGTATTTTTTATCCTATCTTCTTTTTAAATAGTGAGCCAACATGTTTTCAGCACTTTTACTTCCATGACAGATCAAAACTCATTTTCTCTCAGCAGCAGACAAATAGTGAACAATATGTTTGGAACATCAAATCGCAGTGTCGAATCGCAATACACATAGAATTGTGAGAATCGCAATACATATTGTATTGGGACCTAAGTATTGTGATAATATCGGGAGGTCCCTGGCAATTCCCAGCCTTAGTGTACATATCAGGAAGCTGATCCACTATTCAAATGATCTAGCAGAAGTACACTGCTTTTTCATACTGTAGGTTACTAACAGTCTGTAAGAGTTCCAGTAATTTTTATTAAGGAAATAGTCTATATCCCATGATTTAGAAGAATATGACTTGTTAATACATTATCAAAACCAAAAAACTAAAGACCACTTAGTCCATTGTTTTTGATATTATAGAAAACTTTGTAAACAATTATGTATAGCTTCAAATTATGCTTAAAAAACCGTTACAGTATGTCGCTCTCATGGAATGTCATTGCTTGAACACCATAGCCTACAGACATATAATAAAAACAAGTGGTATTTGTACATAACATTTGCACAATTTATAGAGTGAGGGTTAGGACATTGCAGTGAAAAAACGAATCATCAACAGTTACAGTGACATTATTTTCTAAAACCTGTACTTTTTTCTGAAATCCTTGAAATTGTTCATGATGCACATACTAATGTTAATACTAAAGGTATAAACACCTGTAGGCCTACCAACCTGGACTCAGGGGTATACGTAACAAAGTAAATGTAAATCCAGAACTCTCCAATTAGTATGATATGTTTCATTTCATATGGAATGTATTATTTTGTGGATGTCCATCATCCATTTCATATGATATGTCACGAATTACAATTCGTACGATATGTTACAAAAACGTTAATCCATTCTTCTCTAATTAAACATCTCTTCATAATTTCTGAATGACGCTTGTAACGTTGTCAGTAGGCTACAGTAACCTATGCTTCAGAGGGGGAGGGGCAGGTAGCCTACACACACACCCACTGGCAGGCAGACACAGCAATACGTTTCTGAGTGACAGAGTGAGGGCTTTGCATAGGCACTTTGTTGCGATTTTTGGGGGACTGGAAAAAAATGTCAGGAACATAAAATAATGTTATTAACTGGGTCCCATGCTTTTAAAATAATGGTTCTGTTCTGGAACAGTATCGATCACTTTCATTTCCGGTTCTGTTCATCAAATAATTTCGTTCTTTTACGGTTTTCTGTTCTGTTCCCTGAACCGGTTCCAACCCCTTGCGTACAATATGTTACGAATTTGCAAAACGTATGATATGTTATTAATTCCAATTTGTTGTGGCTAACGTTAGCTAGGTGGCTAAAGCTAACATTAGCTAGGTGGATAACATTAGCTAGGCTAGGGGTTAAGGTTACCCATATGGAAAACTAATGTATTATAATATACATACACTCAGTGGCCAGTTTATTAGGTAAATCAACCCGTTCACGAAAATGGTTTGCTCCTACAAACAGTGGCCGTGGCTTGCTATATAAAGCAGGCAGACAGGCATCGAGTCATTCAGTTACTGTTCGATTGAAGGTTAGAATGGGCAAAACGAGTGACCTAAGCGACTTTGAGCATGTATGATCGTCTGTGCCAGGCGTGCCGGTTCCAGTATCTCAGAAATGGCAGGCCTCCTGGGCTTTTCAAGCACAATAGTGTCTAGGGTTTATCGAGAATGGTGCGACAAACAGAAAACATTCAGTCAGGGGCAGTCCTGTTGGTGAAAACAGCTCGTTGATGAGCGTTTGAAGGAGAATGTCAAGAATCGTGCAAGCTAACAGGCGGACCACAAACAGGCAAATAATGGCGCAGTACAACAGTGGTGTGCAGAAGGGCATCTCGGAACGCACAACTCGCCAGTCCTTGTCACGGATGGGCAATTGCAGCAGACGACCACACCAGGTTCCACTCCTATCAGCTAAAAACAAGAAGTAGCGGCTCCATTGGGCATGCGATCACCAACACTGGACAATTGAGGAGTGGAAAAAAATTGCCTGGTCCGATGAATCCCGGTTCCTATTGCGTCATATTGATGGCAGAGTCAGGATTTGGCGTAAGAAACATGAATCCATGGCCGCATCCTGCTTGGTGTCAACGGTACAGGCTGGTGGCGGTGGTGTAATGGCAATTGATACCAATTGAGCAACGTTTGAACACCACAGCATCTCTGAGCATAGAATCCATGCTCCGAATAATTCAGGCTGTTCTGGAGGGAAAGTAGGGTCAAACCCAGCACTAGATTGGTGCAAATTTACTAAAATGCTAATGTTGTCCATGATGAGTTTCGAACATGCAACCGTTGGGTTGCTAGACGTTTGCGTGATACGCACACCCTACTTTTGTTTTTGCCTTAAGTAACCTTCTGTCTTATGTAACAATACCAAACGTAACATATCATACAAATGTGGATCCCGGATTTACGTTCACTATGTTACGTCTAGTCTATGAGACCAGGCTGGGCCTACATACTATCAAATCAAAATGTATTGTTTGCCTACACATATTTAGCAGATGTTATTGCGGGTGTAGAAAAATTATTGTGTTCCTAGCTCCAACAGTGCACTAAGTGCAGTGAGTACAACAGTGCAGTAAGTGAGTACAACAGTGCAGTAAGTACAACAATGAGTACCCTTCCTACACTGTAATTCCACTGCACCTGTCTAAATACATAATGTAAAGTGGGGCCAAACATGAACGTGATGCAAAACTGGAAATGTAAGATACAGATGGGTCGACTTATTCGTCCTATTCCTAAAGTGGCCTACTGGACACGTCACTGCATCTGTCTGTCACTCAAACAAACTAAGAATAAGGGCCTCGATTATGAAAAACGGATTCAATATCAAGCGTTCCAATCTCAGCCGTTCGAATGGAATAGGGCCTACAACTACCCCCACTATTTCAACAGCTAGCCACATTTATTTGGGGAAAATAACTGTATAGCTAATCCTCAGAATTAGTTATCTTGTTCAGTAGGTAAATATTATTCTTATTTCTCAGAGTAGGCTAGTATGTGGGGCACCTGGAGAAACTATCAAATTCCACTTGATGCAGGCATAACTAAATTAGCTAAAGATCATAAACGAGCTGGAGTTGTTCCTCCAAATAGCAAGTTGGTTGTCCAATGATAATCTGCTTAGTTCTTTTACACTATTAACTCAAATATCTCATGGTATAAACTTGAAACATAAAATAACTATGCAAGAACAGGAGATGCGTATGTCATACCTCTTTTGGGATAACATATAAGAACTTGTGTGATACGTATATTCTTTCACGTGAAATGGTAACCGACTCAATAGCATTCACTAACGCTTTTGTGGCGCTATTACGTGTTACTCGTGGCGAGACAGCGTTCCTTTACGAAAAAGAAACAGAGGGCAAGCAACAAAGCATTCGTTCAACTAAAAAGCAAACACATTGCCTTATTAACATAGACATCTGAAATGGATGACTGTCTGGCAGTTCGTTACACAACAAAATACATTATAATTGTGCTTTGAAATTCTTTGCAAACGGTGTTTTTATTGTATAACAGAGGCGTAAAGCTTAGCGCAAGTTAGAATCTGCCCCTTTACGCACTACGTTCAATGCCCTCCAATAGCAAGGCACTTATAAAATATCACCCAACTCCTAGAATATGGATATATGAACAAAACGATTGCTCAGCGACTGCTTTCCTTCGACTAAAATGGGAATACACTTGATCTAAAACAACAATATTAATCAAATAAGAAAGAGAGTAGCAGAGATGGAAATGAAAGTTCTTATAATAATAGAAAGATCCCGAGATGTTCTTACCCTCCTCTTTTACTCACTTGAGCAGCAGCCAACCCTGCTCTTCTAACACAAATTATTTAAATAAATATTTACAAACACCGTAGTACTTCTTCACCGAAAAACGCCCAGAGCGTGTATTTATCCACTTAATATCCAAATACACTCCATTGCATATGATGTGATTTTCCCGATAATTTTTCCCACTATTAAATTTGAGTATAAAGAGAAAAACTGAGATACAGAACAAGAACTCTTCGTCAATCTCATTCACCCCCCTATCCTGAGCACATTGCACATCAATGCGCGTAGGAAGAGTGAGCGAGAACGGGGCAGGGAAAACTAAGGAGCACTTAGCACAAAACAAGTCACCAATGGATCTGATTGATTCAATAATATCATTAAAGTATTAAATCGATTCAGTATATTGTGATTATATATATGAATACAGATGAAATCGCATTTAGTAGAGGAACTACTTTATGTGACGGTGCGGCGAATTTATTTCACTTTGCCTAAGGAACGGAGGTGATACGCCTCCATTGCCTAGGAAAAAAACCCGGATGTAGACTTGATGAAACGCTTCGTATGCAAAGTAACAGACCACTTTCACGAATTGTCGGACATAAATACCCCAACTCTTTGCAATGATATACCACATTCAGGAACTTTGATCATAGTCAGACAGACAAACACGTATAAATCAGACATTGTTACTTACTAACGTGAATAAATGTACTGTTAGAATAATTGAGGTTGATAATGATGTAAGACTTGATCAAACTATCTGACACCAATAGGCGCGGATCGGGTGCGTGGCCTATTGCTGTCAGTAGGATAGTATGGTCAAATATATAGCAAAAGCCTTCAGAAAGTATTCACAATCCTTGACTTTTTCCACATTTTGTTGTTTTACAGACTGAATTTAAAATGGATTAAATTGATATTTTGTGTCACTGATCTACACACAATACCCCATATTGTCAAAGTGGAATTATGTTTTTTTACACAATACCATTTTTAAATCTGAAATGTCTTGAGTCAACCCCTTTGTTATAGCAAGCCTAAATACGTTCAGGAGTAAAAATGTGCTTAACAAATCACATAATACGTTGCATTGACTCACTCTGTGTGCAATAATAGTGGTTAACATGATTGTTGAATGATTACAGCATCTCTGTACCCCACACACATACATTTCTCTGTAAGGTCCCTCAGTCGAGTAGTGAATTTCAAGCACAGATTCAACCACAAAGACTAGGGAGGTTTCCAATGCCTCGCAAAAAAGGTAACCTATTGGTCGATGAAAACTATACTAAATATATTCACGTCACCAAATAATTGATTAAAACACACTGTTTTGCAATGAAGGTCTACAGTAGCCTCAATAGCACTCTGTAGGGTAGCACCATGGTGTAGCCGGAGGACAGCTAGTTTTCGTCCTCCTCTGGATACATTGACTTCAATACAAAATCTAGGAGGCTCATGGTTCTCACCCCCTTCCATAGACTTACACAGTAATTATGACAACTTCCGGAGGACGTCCTCCAACCTATCAGAGCTCTTGTAGCATGAACTGACATATTGTCCACCTAATCAAAGGATCAGAGAATGAATCTAGTACTGAGAGCATAAGCTACAGCTAGCCAGCACTGAAGTGCATAAAATGTGGTGAGTAGTTGACTCAAAGAGAGAGAAAGACAATAGTTGAACAGTTTGGAACAAATGTATTTATTTAAAAATGAAGGAGAAGCAAGAGAGAGAGGGAGAGAGATAGCTATATTTCGTAGTATTTTTTTCCCCACTTTCACTTAGCTAGCGAATGCAACTAGCTAGTTTAGCCTACTCAAACACCCATCTCAAACAGAGAGGGATGCTACAGTATGTTAGCTAGCTGGCTATGGCTATCCAACACTGGAACACTACCAAGTTTTATTAATTTATTGCCACCAGGGCCCGCTGATGTAACTGCTAATCTGCTTGCTGACTGTACACTGTACTGCATGATTGTAGCAGGTTTACCAATGCGTATTAAAAAAAATATTTTTTATTGATTTATTTCTCCACAATTTCGTCATATCCAATTACGATCTTGTCTCATCACTGCAACTCCCCAATGGGCTCGGGAGAGGCGAAGGTTGAGTCATGCGTCCTCTGAAACATGACCCGCCAAACCGCGCTCCTTATCACCCGCCAGCTTAACCCGGAATGTTAAGCTGCCACCCCAATGTGTCGGAGGAAACAACGTGTATAGTTCCGTGTAGCTCAGTTGGTAGAGCATGGCGCTTGCAACGCCAGGGTTGTGGGTTTGATTCCCACGGGGGACCAGTATGAAAAAAAATGTATGCACTCACTAACTGTAAATCGCTCTGGATTAGAGCGTCTGCTAAATGACGTAAATGTAAATGAAACATTGTTGAACTGACGACCGAAGTCAGCCTGCCGGCGCCCGGCCAGCCACAAGGAGTCTCTAGAGCGCGATCAGCCAAGTAAAGCCCCCCGGCCAAACCCTCCCCAAACCCAGAAGACGCTGGGCCAATTGTGCGCGCCCTATAGGACTCCCGGTCATGGGCGGTTGTGACACAGCCTGGGATTGAACGCAGTCTAAGGCGATGCAGTGCCTTAGACCGCTGCACCACTCGGGAGGCTGCTAATGCGTTATTTCTAGTAGCTACGTTGACTTCGATGTTAGCTAATATTGGCATTTTTCTTATTATGTTGCCTTACAACTGTGACGCGTACTGAGTATACGAAGAGGCAGGATGCAGACGCAGGAATTAACAAGGTCAAGGTTTACTTAACAATGAGCAAGAGAAATAACAAAGATAGAGTAAACGACACGAAGCTAAACAATCACACACAACATCATCCAGAACAGTCCAGGGCTGAATAGGAGTGGTGATGAGATGATGAGGTGCAGGTGCACTGGAGGTGATTAGGGTGCGTTGGGTTTCCATTCCGGTGTTGCCGAGGTGGTGCGCTCAGACCGGTGGCTCAGTAGACCGGCGAATCAGAGTGCCGGAGGGGAGCAACGGGAGGAGACGTGACAGTACCCCCCCCCCCGGACGTGCGGCTCGGCTTGGTCCTTCTGCCGACGAATGGCCCTCTGGAGATGGACATGGGCGGCGTCCCAGACCTGTTCGGCCCTGTGGAACCACTCGTCGACAGCGGGCACATCAGTCTGGCTGGGTGTCCAAGGGGCCAGGGCCGGCTGGTACCCCAGGATGAACTGGAAGGGTGTCTTCATTTGGGCACATACGGAACAGGAGTGGATGTAGCGGGAGACATCAGAAGCCAAGGTGGGTCACCAGTATTTTGGGGCTAGAGAATGCAGGGTGCGCGTAATACCAGAGTGCCCTGCCGTAAGGGTGGTGTGCGCTCAGATCAGCAGGCAGTCACGGACACTGGTGGGTACATACACGCGCCCCGGAGGGGCGTTGGCAGGCGCTGGGTCCTCCTGAGCCACCAGGCGGATGTCTTCGTTCACATCCCAAACGACAGGAGCAACAATGAGAGATGAGGGCAGGAAAGGACCCCCCACATCCTTCCTTTCTCCGGTATGGTGCATCCTGGAGAGTGCATCTGCCTTCACATTCTGGGATCCAGGGCGGTAGGACAGAATGAATTGGAAGCGAGTGAGAAATTGAGCCCACCTGGCTTGACGAGAGTTAATCCGTTTCGCTGCCCGTATGTGCTCCAAATTCTGGTGGTCAGTAAGAATCCGGAATGGATGGACTGCGCCCTCCAGCCAGTGTCTCCATTCCTCCAGAGCGAGGACCACCGCCAACAGCTCCCTGTCTCCAACTCCATAGTTCCTCTCTGCGGGGGTAAGCTTTTTAGAGAAAAAGGCACAGGGATACATTTTCTCTGGCTTACCATGCCGCTGGGAGAGGACCGCACCAACGCCCTCCTCCGATGCATCCACCTCCAGGATGAAAGGACGAGATGGATCTGGGTGTTTTAGGATGGGCGATGTGGTGAACCTCTCCTTCAGCCTCTTGAAGGCAGCGTCAGCCTCAGGGTTCCAGGCCAGCTTCTGAGGCCCACCCTTAAGGAGAGAGGTGAGCGGGGCGGCTATGGAGCTGAAGGACCTGATGAAATGCCAGTAGAAATTAGCGAAGCCCAGGAAGCTCTGTAGGCCCTTGATGGTGGTGGGAACTGGCCATAACCTGACGGCGTCCGTCTTCACTCCTTCCATGAACACCCCCTGAGGACTGATCCGGTATCCCAGGAAGGAGACGCCTGTTGGTGGAATTCGCATTTCTCCCCCTTCACCAACAGGCTGTGTTCCCGGAGGAGGAGTAGGACAGCTTGGACGTCCCTGACGTGCTCCTCGAACGTAGCCGAGTAGATCAGGATATCGTCAATGTACACCACCACCTGTCTAATCAGCATGTCCCGGAACACGCCATTGACGAAGGACTGGAACACAGAAGGTGCGTTGGCGAAGCCATGGGGCATAACGCATTATTCATAGTGGCCTGAGGTAGTGCTGAATGCCGTCTCCACTCGAACGCTGTCTCTCTCTCAACATGTCGTCAAGACGGATGGACATGGTGATGAGGGTATCAAGGTCCATCTCGTCGTCCCGACATGCGAGTTCCGTCTTGATGTCATCCCGTAAGCCTCTCCTGAAGGCCGTGCGCAGACCACGCTCATTCCAGCCGGAAGACGCCGCCACCGTGCGAAAGCTCAGAGCGTACTCGGACGCGGGCCCCTCTCTCTGTTGTAGATGGAGGAGACGCTCACCCCCGTCCTTTCCCTCTGTGGGATGATCAAACACCGCCCTAAACCTAGCGAGGAAGGTGGGGTAGGGAAGCACCACTGCCTCCTCTCCTTCCCAGACTGCCGTGGCCCAATCCAGCGCCTTTCCTTTAAGTAGCGAAATCACCAGCGCTATCCTGGCTTGGTCAGATGGATATGCCCCAGGCTGACGCGCCAGATAAAGTGAAACCTGTAGCAGGAAGCCGCTACATTTACCTTCATAGCAATTACAGCTGCAAGTCTCTTGGGGTATAAACTTGGCACATCTAGCCACTGGGATTGTTGCCCATTCTTCAAGGCAAAACTGCTCCAGCTCCTTCAAGTTGGATGGGTTCCGCTGGTATACAGCAATCTTTAAGTCATACCACAGATTCTCAATTGGATTGAGGTCTGGGCTTTGACTAGGCCATTCAAAGACATTTAAATGTTTCCGCTTAAACTACTCGAGTGCTGCTTTAGCAATATGCTTAGGGTCATTGTCCTGCTGGAAGGTGAACCTCCGTCCCAGTCTCAAATCTCTGGAAGACTGAAACAGGTTTCCCTCAAGAATTTCCCTGTATTTAGCGCCATCCATCATTCCTTCAATTCTGACCAGTTTCCCAGTCCCTGCCGATTGAAAACATCCCCACAGCATGACGCTGCCACGACCATGCTTCACTGTGGATATAGTGTTCTCGGGGTGATGAGAGGTGTTGGGTTTGTGTCAGAAATACATTTTCCTTGATGGACAAAAAGCTCAATTTTAGTCTCATCTGACCAGAGTACTTTCTTCCATATGTTTGGGGAGTCTCCCACATGCCTTTTGGCGAACACCAAACGTCTTTGCTTATTTTTTTCTTAAAGCAATGGCTTTTTTCTGGCCACTCTTCCGTAAAGCCCAGCTCTGTGGCGTGTACGGCTTAAAGTGGTCCTATGGACAGATACTCCAATCTCCACTGTGGAGCTTTGCAGCTCCATCAGGGTTATCTTGGGTCTCTTTGTTGCCTCTCTGATTAATGCCCTCCTTGCCTGGTCTGTGAGTTTTGGTGGGCGGTCCTCTCTTTGCAGGTTTGTTGTGATGCCATATTCTTTCTATTTTTTAACAATGGATTTAATGGTGCTCTGTGGAATGTTCAAAGTTTCAGATATTTTTTTATAACCCAACCCTGATCTGTACTTCTCCACAACTTTGTCCCTGACCTGTTTGGAGAGCTCCTTGGTCTTCATGGTGCCGCTTGCTTGGTGGTGCCCCTTCCTTAGTGGTGTTGCAGACTCTGGGGCCTTTCAGAACAGGTGTATATATACTGAGATCATGTGACAGATCATGTGACACTTAGATTTCACACAGGTGGACTTTATTTAACTAATTATGTGACTTCTGAAGGTAATTGGTTGCACCAGATCTTATTTAGGGGCTTCATAGCAAAGGGGGTGAATACATATTTTCCATTCTTTATTTTTTAGAATTTCTTGAAATAAGTTATTTTTAGAATTTCACTTCACCAATTTGGACTATTTTGTGCATGTCCATTACATGAAATCCAAATAAAAATCCATTTAAATTACAGGTTGTAATGCAACAAAATAGGAAAAACGCCAACGGGGATGAATACTTTTGCAAGGCACTGTAGGCTGTGTGTAGAGGTTACAGGTTATGATATAAAGGTTTTTCTTGAAAAGTTTTTTTTATCTGGTCACAGACATGTGTTGTGCACTTATGTCCTGTGGAATGCTGTCAACACCTTGTAGAGTCCGTGTCCCGACGAATTGAGGCTGTTATGAGGGCAAAAGAGAGGGGTGAAACTCAATATTAGGAAGGTTGATGTTTTGTACACTCAGTGTATTTTAACCAAAATTCATATACCATCTTAATCTATCAGGTAGATGGAGTTTTGTGACCATGGGGATTCCAATATTGTTTGTTTAAATCTATCAAAAGTAGAGAACTTTACAGACCATGAGTGGTCTTGTTGCACTACATGTAATGACAAAATTAATAAGGGGTCCTTATGGTACAGTATAGCTGACCCTTTTCATTCCTGATTCATTTAAGATTTTAGACAAATCTGACGGAGTTGACAAAATCTCCGGACACATCTTTTTGGAATCACATTTTTGAGAGAAATATTATTTAAAGTCACAGAGGGCTATTGCAAGAAACTATATACAGTGAGGGAAACAAGTATTTGATCCCCTGCTGATTTTGTATGTTTGCCCACTGACAATGAAATGATCAGTCTATAATTTTAATGGTAGGTTTATTTGAACAGTGAGAGACAGAATAACAACAAAAAAATCCAGAAAAACGCATGTCAAAAATGTTATAAATTGATTTGCATTTTAAGAAGGGAAATAAGTATTTGACCCCATCTCAATCAGAAAGATTTCTGGCTCCCATGTGTCTTTTATACAGGTAAAGAGCTGAGATTAGGAGCACACTCTTAAAGGGAGTGCTCCTAATCTCAGTTTGTTACCTGTATAAAAGAAACCTGTCCACAGAAGCAATCAATCAATCAGATTCCAAACTCTCCACCATGACCAAGACCAAAGAGCTCTCCAAGGATGTCAGGGACAAGATTGTAGACCTACACAAGGCTGGAATGGGCTACAAGACCATCGCCAAGCAGCTTGGTGAGAAGGTGACAACAGTTGGTGCGATTATTCGCAAATGGAAGAAACACAAAAGAACTGTCAATCTCCCTCGGCCTGGGGCTCCATGCAAGATCTCACCTCGTGGAGTTGCAATGATCATGAGAACGGTGAGGAATCAGCCCAGAACTACACGGGAGGATCTTGTCAATGATCTCAAGGCAGCTGTTATGCTCAAGGCCTCTGGCCTGCTAGCTCCCCTACCTCTACAGAAGCACAGTTCCCGCTCAGCCCAGTCAAAGCTATTTGCTGCTCTGGCACCCCAATCGTGGAACAAGCTCCCCCACGACGCCAGGACAGCGGAGTCACTGACCACCTTCCGGAGACACTTGAAACCCTACCTCTTTAAGGAATACCTGGAATAGTATAAAGCAATCCTTCTACCCCCCCCCCCTTCCCCCACCCCCCCATAAAAAAAGAAGAAGAAAAAAAAAGAAGAAAAAAAGTGGTTGTCCCACTTGCTATCATAAGTTGAATGCACCAATTTGTAAGTCGCTCTGGATAAGAGCGTCTGCTAAATGATGTAAATGTAAATGTAATAGTCACCAAGAAAACAATTGGTAACACACTATGCCGTGAAGGACTGAAATCCTGCAGTGCCCGCAAGGTTCCCCTGCTCAAGAAAGCACATATACAGGCCCATCTGAAGTTTGCCAATGAACATCTGAATGATTCAAAGGAGAACTGGGTGAAAGTGTTGTGGTCAGATGAGACCAAAATCGAGCTCTTTGGCATCAACTCAACTCGCCATGTTTGGAGGAGGAAGAATGCTGCCTATGACCCCAAGAACACCATCCCCAACGTCAAACATGGAGGTGGAAACATTATGCTTTGGGGGTGTTTTTCTGCTAAGGGGACAGAACAACTTCACCGCATCAAAGGAACGATGGACGGGGCCATGTACCGTCAAATCTTGGGTGAGAACCTCCTTCCCTCAGCCAGGGCATTGAAAATGGGTCGTGGATGGGTATTCCAGCATGACAATGACCCAAAACACACGGCCAAGGCAACAAAGGAGTGTCTCAAGAAGAAGCACATTAAGGTCCTGGAGTGGCCTAGCCAGTCTCCAGACCTTAATCCCATAGAAAATCTGTGGAGGGAGCTGAAGGTTAGAGTTGCCAAACGTCAGCCTCGAAACCTTAATGACTTGGATAAGATCTGCAAAGAGGAGTGGGACATACATTTACATTTTAGTCATTTAGCAGACACTCTTATCCAGAGCAACTTACAGTTAGTGAAATTTTTTATATACTGGCCCCCCATGGGAATCGAACCCACAACCCTGGCGTTGCAAACACCATGGTCTATCAACTGAGCTACATCCCTGCCGGCCATTCCCTCCCCTACCCTGGACGACGCTGGGCCAATTGTGCGCCGCCCATGAGTCTCCCGGTCACGGCCAGCTGCGACAGAGCCTGGATTCGAACCAGGATCTCTAGTGGCACAGTTAGCACTGCGATGCAGTGCCTTAGACCACTGCGCCACTCAGGAGGGACAAAATCCCTCCTGAGATGTGTGCAAACTACAAGAAACGTCTGACCTCTGTGATTGCCAACAAGGGTTTTGCCACCAAGTACTAAGTCATGTTTTGCAGAGGGGTCAAATACTTATTTTCCTCATTAAAATGCAAATCAATTTATAACATTTTTGACATGCGTTTTTCTGGATTTTTTTTTTGTTATTCTGTCTCTCACTGTTCAAATAAACCTACCATTAAAATTATAGACTGATCATGTCTTTGTCAGTGGGCAAACGTACAAAATCAGTAGGGGATCAAATACTTTTTTCCCTCAGATCGTTTTTCAGTTAATAATCATTATTGCAGTTTTTAGAATTTTTAACAGTTTGAAATTGGGATCCTTTGCTCTGGACAAGGGCATTTCCAGGCATAGAGCCAACATGAATAATATTGAAAGTATTTTGAAAATTCCCAAAACAAATATTTCCCCTTATAAAATTCCCATAAATGTACATTTTAAGCTCAAATAATGCAACAAAATCAATCATTTTCAACTATAAAAACATAGTTCCCCTGCTGGAGAAGGATTGTCCAGACTTTCAAGAATCTCGGAACAAATTTTCGGCTATTCTACAAATTCTGCCATGAGGCTGAGAGAAAATGGTGTAGTTTTAAAGCGAATTCATTTTGGGGGGTTGGGGGCCCCAAAGCTTGTGGCCTTGTGGGGGCTGCGGGGCCATGTGCTACGCCAGTGCCAGGACCAAGATCGGGAATTGAATGCCAGAACAGGCCCATATCTAACAGGCCCCGTCCTACAGCCCAGATTAAACTACACAGCACAATTAGACAGAAAACATGCCTACAAAAGAAAAGGTGGCAATTTCTTTGAAAGCAAAGGATTAAGGCATATTAATCATAGCCACAAAACATGTGGCTATTATCATACTCAACATCTGCAAATTCCATTGTATTTTGTTGGAACACCTTGAAAAGGATTCGATCCATTCTTCTCAAAATGTCAATGTTTGAATGCTTAAAGGGTGTGTATATAGGCTAACATGCAAGTTGTGTATTCTAGTTTTATAAAGAATGTCCTGTTCACACGATATGGAAATTGTTATTGTGATTAAGTAATATAGGATGTTTGAACATTATGAATGAGACGAGTTTGTATTTGAAAGATGTATCATATTTTTAGAGATATATTAATACTCTTTCATAAGGACAATAGGCCAACAATTATCTGATCAAAACGTTCTATTTTGGCCCATTTTGTTCTCCACAAATGCTAATTATATTTACCCTGTTGTCTTGTTTAAGAAAGGTTAGCGTCGGACTTCAGTCAACGAGATGGGATTGGAAGGATTGCAACGCAAGACTTATGCAGTCTTATAAGATATTGAGCTGTTGAAATTATCAAAGATCATTTGCATTATGTTGGAGATTGGATTGTCCACAGTGAGTGCCTGCTGCATGGTCATTGTGTACACCCGCAATAGTCCTCTTTTTCCTGGACCTCCTATTTGGCACAGAGCACTCTAAATGCACAACATCTCATGGCTATAGACTAAAGTCTGTTCGATCTTTGGGTTTGAGATTGATCTTGCAGCCACTTCAGTAGTGCTCATGAACAGTGCTACTGTGGCCCTGACATCTCCTTTGTGAGCCACTGTATCCACCACTGTAACAGCCAGTTACAGTGGGGATGATTAGTGCAGAGACAGCATGCCTAAGGACAGAATCAGCACAAGTGGAACCTATAGGGCGCAGGTGTCAAACTCATTCCACGGAGGGCCGAGTGTCTGCGGGTTTTCACTCCTCCCTTGTACTTGAGTGATGAATTAAGGTCACTAATTAGTAAGGAACTCCCCACACCTGGTTGTCTAGGGCTTAATTCAAAGGAAAAACCAAACACCTGCAGACACTAGGCCCTCCATGGAATGAGTTTGACAACCCTGCTATAGGGAATGACTGGAGACAGGACAGTCTTGTGTAGCCTACTGATGCAAGAGCAGGGTGCTCAGTTGGGATAAAATCACATCAAATTTTGACCCTGGCCTGCGGCATAGTAGGATTTATGAAGAAAGGTCAAATGTACGCAATGTACTGCACAACTACAATTTAGGACACTAACATTTATTATATGTCATGTACGAATGGCTTAAAATACAGC
Source organism: Coregonus lavaretus (assembly GCF_964263955.1). Classification (NCBI taxonomy): domain Eukaryota; kingdom Metazoa; phylum Chordata; class Actinopteri; order Salmoniformes; family Salmonidae; genus Coregonus; species Coregonus lavaretus. Next base: position 6,105,798 of record NC_140024.1, on the reverse strand, counting down.
ATGATGCAAAATAGTGGCACACAATATGACAGGGTTAGGCAACTACATTCAGCCGTGGGCAGATTTATGTCAGAGCCGATGTTCGGGGGGAAATGGTTTGATATTGAAATAAAAACGGCTGCATTGGGCCTTTAATAATTTATGGATGCAGTGCTATGTGAAATATCAAGTTTAGTTATCATCACATAATATAAGTAGACCTATTTCAAAAGTTATTGGGTGGTAAACAAGCATAGAGGCAACTCTTACACAAAAAGCAGCAGTTTTGGGATCTCAGCAAGGTCACAGCAACAATCAGGTGAGTGAGTCACAGAGTATAGTACAGCCCTCAGCCAGAGTCACTCTAATGACATAAGCTGTTTCAAATAGTGCCTTCAGAAAGTATTCAAACCACTTGACTTTTTCCACATTTTGTTACGTTACAGCCTTATTCTAAAATTGATTAAATTGTTTTTTTCCCTCATCAATCTACACACAATACCCTATAATGACAAAGCAAAAACAGGTTTAAAAAAAACGGAAATATAACATTTACATAAATATTCAGACCCTTTACTCAGTACTTTGTTGAAGCACCTTTGGCAGCGATTACAGCCTCGAGTCTTCTTGGGTATGACGCTACAAGGTTGGCACACCTGTATTTGGTGAGTTTCTCCCATTCTTCTCTGCAGATCCTCTCAAGCTCTGTCAGGTTGGATGGGGAGCGTCGCTGCACAGCTATTTTCAGGTCTCTCCAGAGATGTTCAATCGGGTTCAAGTCCGGGCTCTGGCTGGGCCACTCAAGCGTTGTCTTGGCTGTGTGCTTAGGGTCGTTGTCTTGTTGGAAGGCGAACCTTCGCCCCAGTCTGAGGTCCTGAGTGCTCTGGAGCAGGTTTTCATCAAGGATCTCTCTGTACTTTGCTCCGTTCATCTTTCCCTTGATCCTGTCTCCCAGTCCCTGCCGTTGATAAACATCCCCACACCATAGGGATGGTGCCAGGTTTCCTCCAGACATGTCGCTTGGCATTCAGGCCAGAGTTCAATCTTGGTTTCATCAGACCAGAGAATCTTGTTTCTCATGGTCTGAGAGTCCTTCAGGTGCCTTTTGGCAAACTCCAAGCGGGCTGTCGTGTGCCTTTTACTAAGGAGTGGCTTCCGTCTGGCCACTCTACCATAAAGGCCTGATTGGTGGAGTGCTGCAGAGATGGTTGTCCTTTTGGAAGGTTCTCCCATCTCCACAGAGGAACTTTGGAGCTCTGTCAGAGTGACCATCGGGTTCTTGGTCACCTCCCTGACCAAGGCCCTTCTCCCCCTTCTCCCCCGATTGCTCAGTTTGGCCGGGCGGCCAGCTCTAGGAAGAGTCTTGGTGTTTCCAAACTTCTTCCATTTAAGAATGATGGAGGCCCCTGTGTTCTTGGGGACCTTCAATGCTGCAGAATTATTTTGGTACCCTTCCCCAGATCTGTGCCTCGACACAATCCTGTCTCGGAGCTCTAAGGACAATTCCTTCGACCTCATGGCTTGGTTTTTGCTCTGACATGCACTGTCAACTGTGGGACCTTATATAGACAGATGTGTGCCTTTACAAATCATGTCCAATCAATTGAATTTACCACAGGTGGACTCCAATGAAGTTGTAGAAACATCTCAAGGATGATCAATGGAAACAGGATGGACCTGAGCTCAATTTCAGGGTCTGAATACTTATGTAAAAAAGGTATTTTAAAAAAATGCTTTTTTTAAAACCCATCTACCAATAGGTGCCCTTCTTTGCAAGGCATTGGAAAACCTCCCTGGTATTTGTGGTTGAATCTGCATTTGAAATTCACTGCTCGACTGAGGGACCTTACAGATAATTGTATGTGTGAAGTACAGAGATGAGGTCGTCATTCAAAAATCATGTTAAAAACTATTATTGCACACAGACTGAGTCCATGCAACGTATTATGTGACTTGTTTAAGCTAATTTTTACTCCTGATTTTAGGCTTGCCATAACTAAGGGGTTGAATACTTATTGACTCAAGACATTTCAGCTTTTCATTTTTAATTAATTTGTAAACATTTCGAAAATATATAATTCCACTTTGACATAATGGGGTATTGTGTGTGGGCACTGTAAAGCATTATAAACTTTATTAATATATTTGTTTTTTTGTATTTTATAGTCAAACATATCAGAGAACAATGTCTTCATACATTCATAGATACATGCCCTCACTAATGCAAAGGCACTTGAGTGTTCTAATGAAGCTGTTCAGATACAGAAGTGCCCCTATTACGTGTTTTAATGATGGAGAAAGGAAGTGAGAGGCCAATCCACAGATCTGGGGCCTATCAAATCGCTCATGCCCTCTTCTCTTCTGCACAGATTCCTATCTACACAGGAGAGAGTAGTTAAAACCTCAGTCACGGCAAAATGCACACCTGAGAGAAATGACAGGTCTCTCACAGATATATCAGTTATCTCACAGGAGATCAGCTGCTGACTTCATTCTCTATCCTTTAACCATGTTATCACCAAGTTATTAAACCATTATTTCTACTGTCACAGTTGAGGGTGGTTTTATATGTATGTTCTGTAGATAAAGCAATGGAGTTACATTTTCTGCTCAGCCCAGGTTTCACACTGAGATATGTGTCTACTTCTAATAATTCAGTGACTGCTTTTCAAAGGCTCATGATAAAAATGAATTTTGAAGTTTTATTGTGAAGATTTAATAACTGAATGAGAGCTCGCAGTTTATTTGCAAATTGAGACAGATCAAGGGTATTGGCTAATTACTATTCATGCCAACAATAATGGAATCTATTAGTTACTTTGAAAACTATCAATAATGTTTACTAGTGTTCTGGGACATGTTTTGAGACTATGTGTGGGTATGTGAGAACATTTAGTGTCAGTCCGAGGATGCTGTATCTTTGTGGTTGTGTGATTGAGGGAGAAGACGTGATAAACGTGAGGATATGCATCGTTGAGTTGCAAAGGAAATGTGTGACAATCCTTGAAATATTTTCCTTCTCGAGTATAGACAGTCAGTCAATCAGATATACTGTAAGTCAGTGAGACTTTGAGACATTACTGTTGATCAATGGCACTTTTAGCATGCAAATCTTAGTGGGGCAAAAAAAAGAAAAACGATGGGATGCATGCCAGCAAAGGCTCTACACAACACAACACTAAACAATACATTCATTGCACTATAACAGTGACAAACGGTGCACACAAACTGTTAGGGCCTACATAAAGCTGTCCCAACAGCAGTCCCAACATCTTACCACTGCTACACCTGGCTATCAGCGGAGTCTTGTCTGGCAGCGAAACAGTCAATTCAGCCTCATTTACTGCCTTTAAAAAAAACATAGCTGATATGGCTGACTTGCTTAAACAAATGTGGTTTCTAATAACAACTGAGATGTACAAACTATGGCATAAGGGGACGACAAGCGGATAAGGGGCAATCCATAATTTCGATTAAGACATTCATGGGCGAGCTAGGACGGACGTAGTCAATATAACTATTTGTTTAGCACTTTTGAAATATACAGCGACAGAATTCAGAACATGGGCCATTCTTACAGTGTTCTCCCTGTACACCAAGTCAGAACCGTAGGATAATAAAAGCTCTTACAAAATTTGATGATTACATTTCTCTAAAACAGGTTATAGGCTACATGTGCACCACCAAGTCAGAACAGTAGGCGAAATTAAGAGGGGTAAATAGACCAAATGATTAGGGTGAGGCACATGGGCTACTAACAGCTTACTACACAACATACATACACTTAGTATTACTTTCGTAGCTACAGTATACATATCTCCCTGACATATTACATAATTTATGCAGCAGCATACAATACATTTTTGGACTCACCTTGTTGTGCTGTGCTCACTTGAAAAGGAAGGTGGCTTGGCGGTCCTTCGTGGGCAAATTCTGTCATCAAAGTCTGGCATTCTCTGGATTTATGATGTTTTCAAGACAACTGGGAACTGGGAAAAAAAACAAGGTTGAATCATGATGACGTCATTGATCTTCAGGTCGTAGCTCTAGAAAGAGGCCCGAGTTCCCGACTTACAATTCCGAGTTGGATGACCGTTCAAAACGTATTTTTCCAGTCGGAGCTCATTTTTTTCCCGACTTCCCAGTATCTTGAACTCACTGAAGTCAAGTTTTCACAGTTCCGAGTTAACAGTTGGTTTGAGCACGGCACAAATCACACTTCATTGACAGCATGGCCAATGTTGAATGTTTATCATTTTAAACTTGGATTTGGGACCATACAGACACTCCACTGAATAGCAGGCTAGTGATTGCTTTGCAATGCTTGCAGTTAGCCACTGTCACTGATTTCTTCCAAAGCACTCATTGTTGAATTTGCGATTTCCAACTTGTTGTGTAATGTTTATGTCCAATGGCTGATGAGCACCGATACATTTTATCTATAATTTCTCTTCCTTATTTCTCTTCATATGACAAGGATTAAACAGGTTTGCCAGTAGATTGTTGACTTGATTCATGATGATGACTGCTAGCTAAGATTTTGAAAGTATGATGTTGGCATGATCAGTCCAATCAAAGCCTGCATTTTGGAGCTGCTTTACTCAAGAAAGCAAAAAAGAGACCATGTTTATTAATGCCAAAATAACATGCAAAACAGGCAAGCCCCAAAAATGTGTTTCATATATATATATTCTTTTTTTGCTAAAAATGTGGGGCTCAAAACAGGTGGGGATCTGCCCCACCTGCCCTGAATGTCGGGTCGCCACTGCTGTTGATTGATTGTTTTGTGCTACAGAATATTATCTTCTGAGTGCAGCTCATCATTGCAGAGCTTTGCAAAGGCCACTAGTGGGTAGTAATGTAAAGGCTTTTCCTTAGAGGAGTATAAGTCAAGGTCCCAGCTGAGAGCAATTACTTTCTTTTAAGTTTTCAAAATATGGCTTTGCAGTTACTTCCAGTTACTTTTTTCAATCAGTCAATCAATCAAATGTATTTATAAAGCCCTTTTTACATCAGCAGATGTCACAAAGTGCTATACAGAAACCCAGCCTAAAACCCCAAACAGCAAACAATGCAGATGTAGAGGCACGGTGGCTAAGAAAAACTCCCTTGAAAGGCAGGAACCTAGGAAGAAACCTAGAGAGGAACCAGCCTCTGAGGGGTGTCCAGTCCTCTTCTGGCTGTGCCGGGTGGAGATAGTACATGGCCATTAAGGCCAGATTGTTCTTCAAGATGTTCAAACGTTCATAGATGACCAGCAGGGTCATTCAGAGGTCGAGACAGCATGTGCGGTAGAGAGAGAGAGAGAGAGAGAGAGAGAGAGAGAGAGAGAGAGAGAGAGAGAGAGAGAGAGAGAGAGAGAGTCAAAAACAGCAGGTCCAGGACAAGGTAGCACGTCCGGTGAACAGGTCAGGGTTCCATAGCCGCAGGCAGAACAGTTGAAACTGGAGCAGCAGCATGACCAGGTGAACTGGGGACAGCCAGGAGTCATCAGGCCAGGTAGTCCTGAGGCATGGTCCTAGGGCTCAGATCCTCCGGTAGGGGAGGGAGAGAGGGAGAGAGAGAAAATTAGAGGGAGCATACTTAAATTCACACAGGACACCAAATAAGACAGGAGAATTACACCAGATATAACAGACTGACCCTAGCCCCCCGGCACATAGACTATTGCGGCATAGATACTGGAGGCTGAGACGGGGGGGGGGGGGGGGGGGGGGGGGTTGGGTGACACTGTGGCCCCGTCCGACGATATCCCCGGACAGGGCCAACCAGGCAGGATATAACCCCACCCACTTTGCCAAAGCACAGCCCCCACACCACTAGAGGGATATCAACAGACCACCAACTTACTACCCTGAGACAAGGCTGAGTATAGCCCACGAAGATCTCCTCCACCGCACGAGCCCGAGGGGACGCAAAACCAGACAGGAAGATCACTTCTGTGACTCAACCCACTCAAGTGGGCCTCCTAAGGATGGCATGGAAGAGCACTAGTAAGCCAGTGACTCAGCCCCCGTAATAGGGCCATAGGCAGAGAATCCCAGTGGAGAGAGGGGAGCCGGCCAGGCAGAGACAGCAAGGGTGGTTCATCACTCCAGTGCCTTGCCGTTCACCTTCGCACCCCTGGGTCAGACCACACTCAATCGTAGGACCTACTGAAGAGATGGGTCTTCAGTAAAGACTTAAAGGTCGAGACCGAGTCTGCGTCTCTCACATGGATAGGCAGACCATTACATAAAAAAAGGAACTCAATCATACTTAATGTATGGTCCCTATATTCTTTGTTATTCCTGTTTCAGTTCTTTTGTAGTCCTGGTTTCACTTATTTTAATATTTTGTATCTATATTTATGTATGTTGTAGCCTATGTCTATGCTGACGTACAGTATACCCCATTATAACTGACCCACAGAATTGATTTTACATGTTAATGAATGAGTTCAATAAGTCCTTTTAATCAATCACCTCTGCTGCATTCTTCATCTGGTATAACGTTGAGGCCAAGTGCTTGTTTTCATTCATAGGATCTTTAAGTTATTGATGTCGTCTTTCAAGTAGCAACACACAAATAACCACATCAACAAGTTTTATTCATGGTCCTGTGAACTTGCTGGTTGTGAAGATGCAGTACTGTACATTCACTGTGGATGGAGCCATACACCTATCTACATAGTCTTGGCTGAATTAACTTGTTTTAACATTTTACCAGACTGAGCAGAGGTGAATGAAAAGTCATGAAAAGTAATTCCTTTGGCTTAATAACTTATTTGGCTGAAACATCCAAATAGTGAAGCCAATGTTCAACTTGACGTTGGAATTGATATTTCTGTATCTTCATCCAGTTTCAATAAGATTAAAACATGAATTGAAACAAGCCAATGGGCTCGCAAAGCTTTTCTTCAGCCATTCTTCATCATGTCAACATTCAACTTTAATCAGGATATTTCCTTCATACTGAGATTTTCCAAGAAATGCACATGTTCAAACTAAGAACTATGTTTTTATAAGAACTTTGCTAGAAATGGTAACACATAGTCACCAAGTTGTATATCTGGCAGGTTTTATAACATCGACCTTTTTGTATGTCAGGCCTTCAGAAAACGCTAGTCGTTACAATGCTTATAATCTCTTCTTGGTCTTTTGAAGGAGATTTAAACTGAAAGAGTGTACCTGTGAATGGAAGGGAGTATCCTTGAACTCTTCAATAAACTGAATTACATTTGGCTGGATTGGTATGACCACACAATGAGGACGGAGAGCTTCAATTCCCAGACCCAAGGCCCCCTGCTTGCATTTATTATGTAGCTCACCCTGGGATACAGCTTGCCTTTGTCCCTTTCCACACACTTTCACCTTCCAAACACTATCACCCAAACAAACATGATCATATATTTTACTTGCCTGTAGTGTAAACTTATGGTGTGACTCATCTTTGTGGTCACAAAAGATGGCGAGGCCTATTTCTCATGCTGCAGTATTCTCCATGGTATGGTTTTATGAGCAGAATGAGACAATTTAGTCTCTGAGACAGGTTGAGATGGAGAGACAAAAGGAGAAAATCTTCTACATTGGATTAGACCATTCTTCAGAGTATGGCATATTAAACTGCTGGAGATTTTCAGATAAAAATAATAAATGTTTTTTTTATAAAATATTAGACAATTCAAAGCACTCATACAATTTGCACAACCCTGTATAATTTTTGCTCGACTCATCGTGAGGCATACTTTTAAGGGATGTAAGATTCTCAAGATTTAGTAGTCTCAACATCTTTTATGTTTAGTACTTCATCTTTTATGTTTAGAACAAAAAAAAAGTAGGCTTGTTAAAAAGAGACCTCAGTAAAAATACTATTTTACAAGTTTTCTTTTTAAACTTCACATGGGAAGCCCTGGTGTGTAGTGTGGGTTTGTGGGCAGTGCTCAGTAACCCTTTCGAGTCAGAAGCTCAGCATGTCATACACACAAACTTATTATAGTGGGTGTCAGATGTACTGCGGAAATTCTGTGAAACTCTTAATAACAAACATTTCCACGTAACTCCTGTAGACTGTGTGTATGATGCAACAGTGTGTAAGGATATATCTGTTTTCCAAACCAACCCACTTCCCCTAGCATAACTCTATATTTAATTATCTGATACTTTCTTTGACTTGACACCATATTAAGTCAAAGAAACCCAGCCTCGAGCTGCCCAGTGACACAAGCCTACCAGACGAGCTAAATTACTTCTATGCTCGCTTCGAGGGAAGTAACACTGAAACATGCATGAGAGCATCAGCTGTTCCGGACGACCGTGTGATCACGCTCTCCGTAGCCGATGTGAGTAAGACCTTTAAATAGGTCAACATTCACAAGGCCACAGGGCCAGACGGAATACCAGGACTTGGACTCCGAGCATGCGCTGACCAACTGGCAAGTGTCTTCACTGACATTTTCAACCTCTCCCTGTCTGAGTCTGTAATACCAACATGTTTCAAGCAGACCACCATAGTCCCTGTGCCCAAGAACACTAAGGTAACCTGCCTAAATGACTACCGACCCGTAGCACTCACGTCTGTAGCCATGAAGTGCTTTGAAAGGCTGGTCATGGCTCACATCAATACCATTATCCCAGAAACCCTAGACCCTCTCCAATTTGCATACCGCCCCAACAGATCCACAGATGATGTAATCTCTATTGCACTCCACACTGCCCTTTCACACCTGGACAAAAGGAACACCTATGTGAGAATGCTATTCATTGACTTCAGCTCAGCGTTCAACACCATAGTGCCCTCAAAGCTCATCACTAAGCTAAGGACCCTGGGACTAAACACCTCTCTCTGCAACTGGATCCTGGACTTCCTGACGGGCCGCCCCCAGGTGGTAAGGGTAGGTAACAACACATCCGCCACGCTGATCCTCAACACAGGGGCCCCTCAGGGGTGCGTGCTCAGTCCCCTCCTGTACTCCCTGTTCACTCATGATTGCATGGCCAGGCATGACTTCAACACCATCATTAAGTTTGCCGATGACACAACAGTGGTAGGCCTGATCACCGACAATGACAAGACAGCCTATACGGAGGAGGTCAGAGACCTGGCCGTGTGGTGCCAGGACAACAACCTCTCCCTCAACGTGATCAAGACAAAGGAGATGATTGTGGACTACAGGAAAAAGAAGAGGACCGAGCACGCCCCCATTCTCATCGACGGGGGCTGTAGTGGAGCAAGTTGAGAGCTTCAAGTTCCTTAGTGTCCACATCACCAACAAACTAACATGGTCCAAGCACACCAAGACAGTCGTGAAGAGGGCACAACAAAACCTATTCCCCCTAAGGAGACTGAAAAGATTTGGCATGGGTCCTCAGATCCTCAAAAAGTTATACAGCTGCACCATCGAGAGCATCCTGACTGGTTGCATCACTGCCTGGTATGGCAACTGCTCGACCTCCCACCGCAAGGCACTACAGAGGGTAGTGCGTACGGCCCAGTACATCACTGGGGCCAAGCTTCCTGCCATCCAGGATCTCTATACCAGGTGGTGTCAGAGGAAGGCCATATAAATTGTCAAAGACTCCAGCCACCCTAGTCATAGACTGTTCTCTCTGCTACCGCACGGCAAGCGGTACCGGAGCACAAAGTCTAGGTCCAAGAGGCTTCTAAACAGCTTCTACCCCCAAGCCATAAGACTCCTGAACATCTAATCAAATGGCTACCCAGACTATTTGCATTACCCTGCTGCTACTCTCTGTTTATTATCTATGCATAGTCACTTTAATAACTCTACCTACATGTATATATTACCTCAATTACCTCGACTAACCGGTGCCCCCACACATTGACTCGGTTCCGGTACCCCCTGTATATAGCCTCGCTATTGTTATTTTTACTACTGCTCTTTAATTATTTGTTACTTTTATTTCTTACTATTTTATATTGTATTTTTTTGTGTGATTCTTTCTTAAAACTGCATTGTTGGTTAAGGGCTTGTAAGTAAGCATTTCACTGTAAGGTCTACACCTGTTGTATTCGGCGCATGTGACAAATAACATTTTATTTGATTTGATTTGCACAGCTATTTTCAGGTCTCTCCAGAGATGTTCGATCGGGTTCAAGTCCGGGCTCTGGCTGGGCCACTCAAGAACATTCAGAGACTTGTCCCGAAGCCACTCCTGCATTGTCTTGGTTGTGTGTTTAGGGTCGTTGTCCTGTTGGAAGGTGAACCTTCGCCCCAGTCTGAGGTCCTGAGCGATCTGGAACAGGTTTTCATCAAGGATCTCTCTGTACTTTGCTCCATTCATCTTTCCCTCGATCCTGACTAGTCTCCCAGTCCCTGCCACTGAAAAACATCCCCACAGCATGATGCTGCCACTACCATGCTTCAACGTAGGGATGGTGCCAGGTTTCCTCCAGACGTGACGCTTGGGATTCAGGCCAAAGAGTTCAATCTTGGTTTCATCAGACCAGAGAATCTTGTTTCTCATGGTCTGAGAGTCCTTCAGGAGCCTTTTGCAAACTCTAAGCGGGCTGTCATGTGCCTTTTACTGAGGAGTGGCTTCCATCTGGCAACTCTACCATAAAGGCCTGATTGGTGGAGTGCTGCAGAAATAGTTGTGCTTCTGGAAGTTTCTCCCATCTCCACAGAGGAACTCTGGAGCTCTGTCAGAGTGACCATCGGGATTTTGGTCACCTCCCTGACCAAGGCCCAACTCCCCCGATTTCTCAGGCGGCCAGCTCTAGAAAGAGTCTTGGTGGTTCCACATTTCTTCCATTTAAGAATGATGGAGGCCACTGTGTTCTTGGAGACCTTCAATGCTGCAGAAATTTTTTGGAACCCTTTCCCAGATCTGTGCCTCGACACAATCCTGTCTCGGAGCTCTACGGACAATTCCTTCGACCTCATGGCTTGGTTTTTGCTCTGACATGCACTGTCAACTGTGGGACCTTATATAGACAAGTGTGTGCCCTTCCAAATCATGTCCAATCAATTGAATGTACCACAGATGGACAAGTTGTAGAAACATCTCAAGGATGATCAATGGAAACAGGATGCACCTGAGCTCAATTTCGAGTCTCATAGCAAAGTGTCTGAATACTTATATAACTAAGGTATTTCAGTTTTTTATTTTTAATACATTTGCAAAAAAATCTAAAAACCTGTTTTCGATTTGTCATTTTGGGGTATTGTGTGTAGATTGATGAGGACATTTTTTATTTAATCCATTTTAGAATAAGGCTGTAGCGTAACAAAATGTGGAAAAAGTCAAGGGGTCTGAATACTTTCCGAATGCACTGTACACTGCTGCTACTCTGTTTATTATCTATCCTGATTGCCTAGTCACTTTTACCCCTACCTACATGTACATACTGTATTACCTCAGTTACCTCAACTATCTCGTACCCCTGCACATTGACTCGATACCGGTACTCTTGTATATAGTGTCATTATTGTTATTTTATTGTGTTATTTTCATTATTTTTATTTTTTGCTACATTTTCTACTTTTTAACTCTGCATTGTTCTAAGTAAGCATTCCACTGTAAAGTCTACACCTCTTGTTATTCAATTTTTTTGGGAATGTCTCTTTTGCCTTTGTCCATCTAAATTGTCCTTTTCCCTCACTAGCGTTCTCCCCAGACATGCTGCTCTGGAGGTCCTGGTCTGGAGAGAGAGAGAGAGAGACTGTTGCTGGCTGGCTGTCTAGAGGAGCTGTAACTGTGGGGGAGGGACAGACTGCATCCACAGGGATGACAGCATCTGGAACCTCCTCATCAATCACGCTCTATCCCTGATGTTGTTTCCCATCTCATCTCCAATGAAAGCATATACCGTGTATACTGTATATACTGTCTCTGTTTTAGTCCATTGTGAATAGGTTGGATATACATTGAGTGTACAAAACGTTAATATTGAGTTGCACCCCCTTTTGGCCTCAGAACAGACTCAATTCGTCGGGGCATGGATTCTACAAGGTGTCGAAAGCATTCCACATCGATGCTGGCCCCTGTTGACTCCAATTATTTCCACAGTTGTATCAAGTTGGCTGGATGTCCTTTGGGTGGTGGACCATTCTTGATACACACGGAAAACTGTTGAGCGTGAAAAACCCAGCAGCGCTGCAGTTCTTGACCCAAACTGGAGCTTTCACCTGGATTCACCTGGTCATTCTATGTCATGGAAAGAGCAGGTGTTCATAATGTTTTGTACACTCAGTGCATAGTACTTCAGAAGTATACAATTTCTTTAGGCGTACGTCCTTATAATACACCATGAGTCACAACATAGAAACAAAAAACCACAATGCATGACACACCTTACAGTTCTCTGCTTTGTTGTGGTTGTCAGTCACGAGTCAGCCCCATCTAAATGTTAGAATAATTAAACCCCTACCTCATCCACCAGTGAGATCAATGTGAAGTTGAACCACTGCCTCATCAGGGAGAGAGGTTGGGACCAACCACGAAGTACCACGCCCCGGCCTCAGTCTCGGTGATGGATATAATTATTGATACACCGGGGGAGGAGAGGATGGTTGGATGGAATCTACAGCCTCGCCCTTTGCCTCAGCCTCCACAGACAGGCAGACAGAGTGACCCTGAGGCTTGCTATAAATACCCCACTTATTACTGGGTGGTGATGGGGCTACGGCCAGAAGGCTCTCATTTAGGCTTTTCCGAGACCGAAATAAAAAGAAACACTTGGAGTTGAGGAGAGGACCTCTGAACCTAAGTCTGGGAATAACTTCAGTGGGGGATGGACTACCAAACCAAACTTTCTCCTCAAACAATGGGATAAAGGATCTACCTGGATGCCTTCCAGACAGTGGTTTGGTTAGTGGTTTGTCAGTCTTCTCTGTGTTAGGCTTCCAAGCTACACAAACCATGTCATTTTTGCTCTGTTCCCAGTGCTGTCGTTGTTGAAGTCAACTAAAGGGAATGGAAGAGTTCTGAAGGCAATATTCTCAAGCCGCCACCAGCAGTTACTTTCTCCTGGAATTCTATCTTTCTTTGGTCCGTATAACTAATAGAAATAGTCTGCCAGTGCCAGGCTTTCAACAATGATATAGATCAAAGTTGTGCCTCTCACTAAACAATGTGATATGCACATGCAAACCACACAAAGAAATAGATTTTTGTAAAAATATGTTTAAAATCCCAGCTCTAATGGGGCACAGAGGACAACGCTTTGTTATTGAAAAAGGCTGAGTTAATAAGTGTCTCTCTAACCACAGCATGTCCAAGTCAATGTGACGTCAGTCTGGTGAGTCATCTCTTGTCAAGAGTGTCAGAGCAGGTCTCTTACTAACAAGATATGCTATTAAAATGAATAGGATGCAGGTGATTCAGGGGACGATAATCAGCCTCAATGTGGGCACACTCTGCTAAGAGGAATCAAATGGGTTTGAATGAACTCACAAAACCTCACACCCCTGCTTTATAAAGTTGATCTGTGAGGCAGAAGGCTATTGACATGCTCAAAAATAACAGGCAACAACGACACAAAATACACTAAATGACCAAAAGTATGTGGACACCTGCTCGTCGAACATCTCATTCCAAAATCATGGCCATTAATATGGAGCTGGTCCCACCTTTGCTGCTATAACAGCCTCCACTCTTCTGGGAAGGCTTTCCACTAGATGTTGGAACATTGCTGCGGGGACTTGCTTCCATTCAGCCACAAGAGCATTAGTGAGGTTGGGCACTGATATTGGGCGATTAGGCCTGGCTCGCAGTCGGTGTTCCAATTCATCCCAAAGGTGTTCGATGGGGTTGAGGTCAGGGCTCTGTGCAGGCCAGTCAAGTTCTTCCACACCGATCTCAACAAACCATTTCTTGCTTTGTGCACGGGGAAATTGTCATGCTGAAACAGGAAAGGGCCTTCCCCAAACTGTTGCCACAAAGTTGGAAGCACAGAATCGTCTAGAATGTCATTGAATGCTGTAGCGTTAAGATTTCCCTTCACTGAAACTAAGGGGCCTAGCCCAAACCATGAAAAACAGCCCCAGACCATTATTCCTCCTCCAGCAAACTTTACAGTTGGCACTATGCATTTGGGCAGGTAGCATTCTCCTGGCATCTGCCAAACCCAGATTCGTCCGTCGGACTGCCAGATGGTGAAATGTGATTCATCACTCCAGAGAATTCGTTTCCACTGCTCCAGAGTCCAATGGCAGCGAGCTTTACACCACTCCATCCGACGCTTGGCATTGCGCATTGCGCATGGTGATCTTAAGCATGGAAACCCATTTCATGAAGCTCCCGACAAACAGTTATTGTGCTGACGTTGCTTTCAGAGGCTGTTTGAAACTCGGTAGTGAATGTTGCAACCGAGGACAGACAATTTTTATGCGCTACGCGCTTCAGCACTCGGCGGTCCCGTTCTGTGAGCTTGTGTGGCCTACCACTTCGCGGCTGAGCAGTTGTTGCTCCTAGACGTTTCTACTTCACAATAACAGCACTTACAGTTTACCGGGGCAGCTCTAGCAGGGCAGAAATTTTACGAACTGACTTGTTGGAAAGGTGGCATCCTATGACGGTGCCACATTGAAAGTCACTAAGCACTTCAGTAAGGCCATTTTACTGCCAATGTTTGTCTATGGAGATTGCATGGCTGTGTGCTCGATTCTATACACCTGTCAGCAACGAGTGTGGCTGAAATAGCCGAATCCACTCATTTGAAGGGGTGTCCACATACTTTTGTATATATAGTGTATCTTTATATCTAGTTTAAAGGTATATTTAGCTCTTCTCACTCTACACTGTATATGATTTTATTGGCAACTGCTTAGCTCACTGCTGACAAGCTTGGTGGTGTGAAGTGTATTTCTAATTCAGCATTTACTGGTAAGCCACAGACATACAGTTGTTCTGTCCATAAACATTGGCTGCATTAAATATTTATTATATTTCCAATGGTATAACTCTGTGCTAGGTACAGTTGAAGTCGGAAGTTTACATACACTTAGGTTGGAGTCATTAAAACTCGTTTTTCAACCACTCCACAAATGTCTTGTTAACAAACTATAGTTTTGGCAAGTCGGTTAGGACATCTACTTTGTGCATGACACAAGTAATTTTTCCAACAATTGTTTACAGACAGATTATTTCACTTATAATTCACTGTATCACAATTCCAGTGGGTCAGAAGTTTACATACACAAAGTTGACTGTGCCTTTAAACAGCTTGGAAAATTCCAGAAAATTATGTCATGGCTTTAGAAGCTTCTGATAGGCTAATTGACATCATTTGAGTCAATTGGAGGTGTACCTGTGGATGTATTTCAAGGCCTACCTTCAAACTCAGTGCCTCTTTGCTTGACATCATGGGAAAATCAAAAGAAATCCACCAAGACCTCAGAAAATACATTGTAGACCTCCACAAGTCTTGTTCATCCTTGGGAGCAATTTCCAAATGCCTGAAGGTACCACGTTCATCTGTACAAACAATAGTACACAAGTATAAACACCATGGGACCACGCAGCCATCATACCGCTCAGGAAGGAGATGAGTTCTGTCTCCTAGAGATGAACGTACTTTGGTGCGAAAAGTGCAAATCATCCCAGAACAACAGCAAAGGACCTTGTGAAGATGCTGGAGGAAACAGGTACAAAAGTATCTATATCCACAGTAAAACGAGTCCTATATCGACATAACCTGAAAGGCCGCTCAGCAAGGAAGAAGCCACTGCTCCAAAACCGCCATTAAAAAGCCAGACTACGGTTTGCAACTGCACATGGGGACAAAGATTTTACTTTTGGGAGAAACGTCCTCTGGTCTGATGAAACAAAAACAGAACTGTTTGGCCATAATGACCATCGTTATGTTTGGAGGAAAAAGGGGGTTCCTTGCAAGCCGAAGAACACCATCCTAACCGTGAAGCACGGGGGTGGCAGCATCATGCTGTGGGGGTGCTTTGCTGCAGGAGGGACTGGTGCACTTCACAAAATAGATGGCATCATGAGGAAGGAAAATTATGTGGATACATTGAAGCAACATCTCAAGACATCAGTCAGGAAGTTAAAGCTTGGTCGCAAATGGTTCTTCCAAATGGACAATGACCCCAAGCATACTTCCAAAGTTGTGGCAAAATGGCTTATGGACAACAAAGTCAAGGTATTGGAGTGGCCATCACAAAGCCCTGACCTCAACCCTATAGAACATTTGTGGGCAGAACTGAAAAGCGTTTGCGAGCAAAGAAATAAATAAAAGCTGAAATAAATCATTCTCTCTACTATTATTCTGACATTTCACATTCTTAAAATAAAGTGGTGATCCTAACTGACCTAAAACAGGGAATTGTTTACTAGGATTAAATGTCAGGAATTGTGAAAAACTGAGTATAAATGTATTTGGCTAAGGTGTATGTAAACTTCCGACTTCAACTGTATGTATATCCTCAGTAGAATTCTGGGCAAAAGTACACATCATATGGTCCTAGCTACAATGGTTGTATTATCACCAACATAAATGCCCAGCCTCTGACGTTGAATCAATGATAAGGACATTGATTCAACAATCGTTATACATAAACAACAGTCTCAGTGAGTTAGCTGTATTGACTCAACTAAAGAGTTCAGAGCAGGGAGGCAGAGGCAACATTTTCCGATCTGATCACCATAATGCGTCTCTGTTCTATCACACAGGAAACAGGATAGGAAAGGTCACTGCTTCCCAACGTGTGTGATCAGATGGGTGACTCATCCGCCGCTAGTACCCCTATGAATATAGAAACAGAGGTTTGTTATGGTCCGTTTTTGAATGAAAACGGTGCAGGATGTGACCGCATCATAGACTAAGGCTTGCATCCTCACGTCACCTCCAAAACAATGTTCAGAATCATGACACAAATACTGATGAATATCTTGTGCAAAACCTTGTATTAAATGTGATACACCTTGCAAAATACCTGTGTCAAAACAGTTCAGAGGATCTGTTCAGCCCTGGGTGAACTAAGAATATCTGGTTGTAGGCTATGAAGATGTACAGTACTGTATGTGTGCATTGTTTTGGTGAGAGGACGAATGATGTCCATGCTTACAGTACTGATGAAAGCTTGCTGGGGTGGTTTGGATGGTGGTTAGGTTATCGTCTTGCCTCTGGCCCTCTCACTGGTCTGGTCTACCCCCTGAGCAACACGCTGCTGTGCTGAGGATCAGTCAGATCCAGCAAAAACAAGACCAAGCTATTACTACTAAGCTTTCACAGGGACTAGAACAAAAGCTGAGGCCAGACTCAGAGCAGGTCCCTGAACAGAGATAAAAACTGTTTCGATACAGACCCTTCAGCTTGCCCAAAGTTTGGAGTGTATTACGTCTATGAGCGATGGAGGTGGCCAGACTACAGGGCTCTGTGACTGATTAGACACAGAATGTTAGCCCGGGCAGGGCGCCCGGAAGTAAAGACCCAAACATTGAGGCTGGGGTCATGCTGTGTGACACATGGTGGTGTCCAGCTGCTATGAACTCTAGTGTTGTTCTCCCCGACCATGCACAACATCCTCACCACTGTGCTCCTGTAGTAACTACAAGATGAAGTGGGCAGGGTGGCGGGAGTGGTTTTGTCATGTATGCTCCTTACATAACCTGACCTTGGTGCAGACTGCAGACGATTTGTTGGCAATGGTTTTGAAGGAGCTCTTTTGAGGCCTATTCCAGCTGGCCTGTGCAGTGAACACCCATCCAAGACCAGGCTTTGATTACCATAGGATACACCCAGTCACTCACACATCGCGTTGCCCCACCTGGCAGTTTCACTCTGGTGCTCAGTTTCCTTTAGAGAACAAGCCATGGCGCTCTGGATCCTGACCATCTTCTTTTACTGTCTGTGCTCACACACCATAAGCCCCTTACCTCAAACATAACCTTTTCTTTAAATGAAAATGTTGTATTTCTTGGATACAGATCTTGCTACAAAACAAACTGTTTTGTTTGTTGACACAAAGAGGTCGAGAAGTTCTAGACTCCTCCTCATGTTTCCCTAAATCTGGAGCGCATTTTCAAAACCTTTTTTTTTTTCAATTTCAGGACAGCACATGAGGAAATTGAATTGCATTGAGGTTAAATACGGTTTGAGAATATTTTGTTTTGGTGCAATATTCAAGAGATGGCGAAATGTCCTTTATGACAAAAAGACAGGTAGAGAGTAGTCAAGGCAGTGTTGCAATCCAATCCCAATCTGATATAGGACTGACCTGAAGCTTTCCCTTGTGTTTAAACAGACAAAAAATAACCTGTGTCCATATTTATGTGTATCTCAGTATGGTTTTCAAAATCTGACCATTACGAAAATGTAATGGGATATGTCACATCCAATACAGGAGAAAGAAAAGGAGTAAATCACTGTGCTAGATAAAAATTGGAGTAATTCATAGTGATGGAATATGGAGGAAAACACCACATCTGGCGACTTTTGCTGTGTGGGAAGTAGAAATAGTGAGGGGAATAAACCTTGCGCTACTGTAACAAATGAGATTATATGCACATTACCTTCCAAGTGGTAAAAATATTGGTCTGGAAAACAAGAATAAAATGTTGACTCATTTCTCGGAGACATACAGAACACAATAGTCTGGGGAATCTGGGAGTATGTTATGTTCACGAAACAGGATTTTACGCATGGAAAGAAACAGACATTGAATTTCATTCCATGTTTGTGAACATGACGTATCTGAAATTATTACTCCAATTATCTAAAGAAAACAATGTGTGTGATCAAATGGGTGACTAGCTAGTATCCCCATGAATATAGAAACAGAGGTTTGTTATGGTCCATTTTTGAATGAAAACTAGACTAAAACTAGACTAAAGCTTGCAACCTCCAAAACAATGTTCAGAAACATGACACAAATGCTGATAATTATCTTGTGCATTACCTTGTATTAAATGTGATATACCTTGCAAAATACCTGTGTCAAAACAGTTCGGAGGATCTGTTCAGCCCTGGGTGAACTAAAGAATATCTGGATCTCATTCCACGTTTGTGTGTAATTTGAAGTGGTTCCATGGGCTATTGGGTGATTCAAAGCCTATTCAATGCATGTTGTCTTGTAAAACAACATAACCCCGATTTGACCTCAATTCTTAAAACATGACATATCTGAAATTATTACTCCAATTATCTCAAGAAAACATAGACCAAAACAGTTCTTAGCCATTATGATATTATCGTTTGCTGAAAGTAAACACATCAGTTGGTGTTGTTTTTTCATTTAAAAAAAGTGCAATATATTTAGCTATATAAAGATATACTTACCGTTATTTCACACCTGACAACAAAAGCATATGGCAAACATTATCCGTCATTCACTACATTCACTCTATGTTCATTCATTCACCATGCTAAATCTGTTACCATGGCATCCCAAGGCTGGTGTCTGGAAAGCAGGGGGTAGTGTTCCCGTAATGACGGAGGAGCCATGGGTGCCTCAGTCAGAACTGGATGCTACCAGAGTAAGTGGTGAGTCAGTCAGGGTCATAGTTTTATCCGGTTTCCTGACGTCAAGGACCTTGTGTCCTGCAGTCCATCCCCTTGAAAACAAAAAAAGGTAAAGCAATGACATTGATAATAGTGCCAATTCTTATGCAGTCAAAAGGTGCCTGTAAATGTCATAGTTTTAGTTTGACCCTTGGTAGATATGACGTCATTGTCATGTACTTTGGTTATATACTCACGACAAAAAATCTGAGCAAATGATGGTCAAACAGGAGTGTGGGGTTAGATAGGCTACCTTACAGGACTTATGGATCCATGCGAATGGTCAGACGTTCTTACCTTCAGAAATGTACATTGGCTTATTAAAGCCACCATTGTAAATAGGCTACCAGGATCAATTGGGCATTGTCATAGGATCTAGCTCTCAGATAAACCTGTCAAACCAGACTTGACTGTTTCTGTACATACCTGACAGTATACATTAGAAGCAATTTCTCCTTATCTTGTGTTTCAAGATGATAATCATTACAACATATATATACGGGGCGGCAGGTAGCTTAGTGGGTAAGAGCGTTGTGCCAGTAACCGAAAGGTCGCTGGTTCTAATCCCCGAGCTGACTAGGTGCAAAATCTGTCGATGTGCCCTTAAGCAAGGCACTTAACCTTAATTGCTCATGTATGTCGCTCTGGATAAGAGCGTCTGCTAAATGACTAAAATGTAAATATAGAGGCACAGTATTAGTAAAGGTTATGTAATATAATGCGTCACAATCTCAGGTGTCAACCCAGCTTCATCACATTTCCCCTCCTAGGAAAATATCAGGTAACTTCATGATGAAATCAGCTCTGCCTCTAATTAGTTATTTTGGAAGTGTTTCTTGGTAAGCCCTTTTGTTGGATTTTTGTCATTGTTGTAGAGCACCCCTCCTACTTTTCTCTGTTTGCTGTAGCGCAGAGGCCTACCTGAACTGAAATCAGCTCTCTGTTGTTGTTCAGCCTCCGGGTAGCTTCAGAGACATAAGGGTAAACATGGTTGTTCAGAGCTGAGGGGCACATTATTTGGAGGGGTGGGACACACCTGTCCTCTCCAGTAACCCTCTTTCACTGTGATAATGATCATGGGATGGGTGCAGTTGACAGGCTCTTCTCCTCTCTTACTGGGATCAGAGGAGAATGCGGGACAGGCAGCCTATTGAAATATTGGACTACATTGATCAATATCAGGACTCCTGCGTTTTCAGCTGTAGAGGGCGTGTTACACAGGCATGCTTTGTCTACCAGAGTCCCTGACAGTACAGGGATATTGTTACTTTTCTCCTGCACATAATCGTCCTTTGTGACTCCGCTAGTTTCCTTCCACCGGGCCCTGTTATCATGTTCCATAGAGTTCTTACTGGTAAGTACTCCCTCACCCGTGTATTTATACAGGGTATTGTTATATACATGTGCTTCAGTATGCAAGAAAGAGGCGTAATGGTCTGCTCACTGGAAAGTATAAGAACAAGTCACTGTACAGTACACAATGGCATACATGTTAAATAAGGGTTTCCTCTCCAGAGCAAACTACAAAGAATTGCCATTGAGAAGAGGCAACATAATTTGTTGTACTTTTGCTTTAAACGGCTGGTGTTTGGTGTCAGTATATTATAATGGAGTAATTCATATTTGATTGTATTTTATTCTTCAGTCCTTTCGGGTTTAATATTTTCATTTAATGGTAATTTCAGAAACCCTCTGAAACAATGGGTACAATTAAAGGACGTCTGTACAGTATGAGCATTTGATTTAGGACTTTCTGATGCGCACGTGCGTGCGCTGACAGGGTGGGTCTTTAGCTTGCTTGAACCCAATTGTGAAGCCAAGTTATACCCGGTTACACCACATAGTACAGTATAATCACATCCCACTCTCTGTGCAGCCCTGTCATTACGGGCCAGAGAGCGACAAGAAGTGCTACTCTCTTTTGAAAGGCAGTGATCATATGCTGTCTCTACATGAGTAACTGCTCTCTACAGTGTACGTCACTAAATCACTGTTTTTGAGTCCCACTTTCTACTATACCAGTGCTTCTCGAGTTGAAATCCTTGCAAATGTCTCAGTTGGACAATACTCCTCTTCATCCGTCATTGATACCCTCTAGAGAATTGGAGGATTCTTGGGAAGAATCTGAGATAGAACCTCTAATTGGGCATACATATTAAAGACCACCACGACAGGGACAGGTAATGAGTGTTGTTAATGGAGAGGACGGGCCAAGAGAGGATGTCACACACTGAAGCCATCTGGTTTGTCACGTACGTGGGTGTCATGCACTCTCTCTTATTCATGCATTGCTCTTTTGTCCTTTCTCAATAAGGTAGGGATTAATCTTTCGTGGACGTGACAAACTTTTGCGCACATTTTACTTCTGGGTAACCGAGATTAGGTAGGGATATACTTAGTGGCCAAGCTAACAGAGTTGGCAGATGATACAGCCGCAAAAGGGCCGTAAATGGAATAATATTGGATGGCAATCCCTAAGCAGTATTCCGCATGTCTTTGGCTGATTTACCATTCATTCTGTGAAATAAGAAGAACACAGATGGTCATTGTGGCCAGTCAGCTATCTTCGGTAGGAGTCAAAGTACTGGCAGCAATCAGCGACATAAAAATGTGCTCCATGGCAGCTATGCAGTTTATTAAGCTCTTTTGTCAATAGGAGAATAAGTAGTATCTATTGCTTTCCCTTCCAGAGTCCTCCCCCTCTGTCCCTTTCTCTCTTTCAATCCTCCTTTATAATAATATATTATATATGACAATCACAGGTGTCTGTTTCACAGAGTCAATTTTCCACCCGCAATTATGTAAGAGGCCGGTTGTAATTACATAATGCTTTGTCTGAGGTGGAGACAATGGGGAAAAAGCAGAGGGAGATGCACTGTGGGTATGAAGAGGTGAGACCTTTAGTCTTCTTGGTCTTGTTATTCAAGCCACACCGTGAACAAAGCAGTGAGGTGTGTGGACAAATAGTCACGTTGTGACAGGCATGTTGTCATGTTTTATGCTACGTTCCACTATTCACCTCGTATTTGCATTTTACTAAGGTAGTGCACAGTGAAATTCTAATTACATAATAATTACATAATAACTAAGCTTTTGTTTGTCTGGAGTTCACTTAAACCAGCACTGTTTAGTACCATTGTGCACCAGCTACTGTAGTTGATTGCAATTGAATTCCTCATAGTCCAGACCTGGGTATTCTTTCCTTGCTGTAGCTTGCAATGGCATCATCAGCATTGGACGTCATAGGCATTATGTAACATTACCATGGTTCTACCCTCCTGCTTCTCAGTCTATAAACCACTACGATTAAATGACATTGTCCATTCAGTCATACAGTACCAAACTCTTTCATCTCACAGTAAACCAGTGTTGACACCTTTGCATTTGATGCCATATGTCACCTTTGCATTTTATGTTAATGAGGCACAATCTTGTCAAGGAAACTTCAGGGGATTTATGGTACATTTCCAACCAGTCATCATCTGCAGTGGGATGGGATTTACAACCGTACAGGGCGGACGTAAGCGCTGTAGAGAGGCTTCAGAGAGGCAGTAAAAGTCCTGAGGCAGCCATTTGAAGCAGCGCTAACAGCCCCCTCCTGCCAGGTGTTTGCGTTGCTATGGCACTTTGTTTTAACTATCATTAGCTACAAGAGTGAGAGGAAGCCATG
This sequence comes from Coregonus lavaretus, assembly GCF_964263955.1. NCBI lineage: Eukaryota > Metazoa > Chordata > Actinopteri > Salmoniformes > Salmonidae > Coregonus > Coregonus lavaretus. Next base: position 6,082,691 of record NC_140024.1, on the reverse strand, counting down.
GTATACCTGAAGTATTTAATGTATGGCCTGACACATGTAAGGACTGGGAATATGATGTATGACATATGAAGTCCAAAGCGCATTGGTGAAATTCGTGTTGTGTTTCAACCTGTTTTAGCCACGTTCTATCTTCTTGTCTTGTTGCCACTTTCATCTTGTCCTGTTTTAGTCACACTTCCATCTTGTCTTGTTGCTACAAAGAGTAATTGGTGAGAATATATGCCAGTGAGAGTCGTGCTGTGCTGTATAATGACAAAACAGCTATGCTCCTGGACAAAGACAAAATGAAGAAAGCTAACAGTGTCCTCATCTGATCTCATCTCTGGTCCTGCTGCTGTTTCTGCCAAATGTTGCCCCTGTCTGTATTCTAATTGACCAGGGAATTATAGGTAATCACCAAGCTACTTGAAGCCACTCGACAAGTGATGGCTTCATCAGACCCGGGTGAAGAGTCATTTCCAGTTAGAATGTGCTCCTAATTAGGGATAATAAGCTCACTTTAAGAAATACAGAACTGTCAGCTTCAACTGTCCCTGTCCCTCCTCATCTCATTGACTTCTTTTAGAGGGGCACTTGCATCAATACCAGGCGAGTCTTGAACAAGGTCACTGCTTTTTAAAACAGCCACTGTTACAGCTCTGGTCTGGAGCAAAAAATAAACAAATGGTCAAATAACAGAAAGTGAGTGGTGCACAAGTGATTACTAAATATTTCCCTCTGTTAGCATGTCAAACGGGTAAGGAGAGATGGGTAAACATGAGGCATAAATTCAATATGACCTGCCTTAGGCCACATATCACAGGATTTTGAGAAATTAAACACATCCAGGATTCAACACAGGAATTAATTATATCAGTGGGTGTTAAACAGTACTCATTACAATGTAAGCATACAAACAAATATACACTGAAAACCTGGGGGATAGCCTACTTGACAAAAGAAGGGTTCAGAAATACCTCTGCATGTTACATTCTGTTCATATACTGTTTTGAAATTACATATTATCACACCACACACAGTTAACAACACCTTCACACAAAAGAATGAGTGTAATGCATCATGAGGCAGGTTTTTACAAATCAGGGCACATAAACAGTCCCTGAAGGAGGGGACAGAGAGTAGAATGGTAACATTAGCTGGGAATCTGGAGGAAATGGTGGTGAGAAAGAACCACAAGAATGGAAATATTTTCCAGGATCAGGTGGCCTCTGTCCCACTGAAGTGCTGTTAAAGACCATGGCATAAACATCTTCATTATTGCTCCCTCTTGAAAGCCACCAGAGCTGCATAAAGATCCAGATCATCTGTTTACAGTGACAGTGTGATTTGCTTGACTGAGTAATAACAGGCTTAGTGATCCATCCCCTCAGTGGAGGTGGTCAAATCAGGTAACCAGGTGTGAACTGAATCCGGCCTAGTGATCAGAGACTAAAATCAGCTCCGCACAAGAAGTGTGAACTGTCATTGTCAATCGTCTCTCAAGATAAATGTGTTCTTTAATTCATGTCTTTAAATCCTGCAAAATAGGAGGTCATTATTATGCAACTAGGCAACTCATTTTAGCCTGTGATCACTCAATTATGTTATCCAACTCAATCAAACTAGCTCTCATACTTTCTGGTCATGGTAGTGGATCTGAACCTGACACCCTGCTGCATAAATGAGGCCTGGCTGTGAGCTGAGACAGCTCGGTTCACCGCAGCACTATATCAGAGTAGCGTCCTCTGGCTGACACACTCAGCCAGCCAGCCACACTACACCACTCCTCTCGTCACACACACACACACACACACACGTGTGCGCACACACACACACACACGTGTGCGCGCACACACACACACACACACACACACACACACACACACAGTCAGTATATCACTGCACTCAAGAACACACTGCTGCATCAGGCCAGACAAGGACAGCAGGGCATCCAATTTATTAATTACTAAACTTAGCTAACATTAGATAGTTAATCCAGAGATTCTTACCTTTGCCTCGATTCGGCAGTCTCGTCCAGATCATCATGGCATTTGTCACATTAGCAGCTAATTAGCATTTCATTTTTGGGGGGTAAATACAGGCGAATATATTTATATAAGTCACCTAGAGAGATTTACACGGTTATCAAAATGTCACACCAGGGTAAGCTTACACGAAACACAGACCTTATTTTAAGTGTTTGTCACGTTCGTTTAATGACGGGTCAGACCAAGGCGCAGCGTAATATGTGTACATGTTTATTTTAACTATTAAACACCACGACAAAACAACAAACTAAACAAAACGTGAAGTCCTAAGGAAGACACACGACTAACCTTACACGGAACAAGATCCCACAACTAGACAGTGCCAATAGGCTGCTTAAGTATGGTCCCCAATCAGAGACAACGAGCGACAGCTGCCTCTGATTGGGAACCACACCGGCCAACATAGATCCACACATACTAGAACTAAACATAGAACAAGCACAACAAGGAATATACACACCCTGACTCAACATATAAGCGTCCCCTGAGTCAGGGCGTGACAGTACCCCCCCCCCCAAAGGTGCGGACTCCGACCGCACAACATAAACATTAAAGGGTAGGGGCCGGGTGGGCATTCCGCCTCTGAGGCGGATCCGGCTCGGGGCGTGACGACCTCTCACTCTCCGCCTCCCTGTTGCGCCCCTGGTCTGGTCTGGACCTCGGCGCGCTGCTTCCCCTCTCCTTCCTCCCACGATACGCCAGGCCCTTTCTGGACCCTGGTGTGGGAGACCCCGAACCTGGAGAGGGGCTGACGTCATGGTCTGGACTGGAGCCGCTGACCGGAGCTGGACTGGGCACCGGTGGAGCGGACTACTCTGGCTCCGGAGTGGAGCCGCTGACCGGAGCTGGACTAGGCACCGGTGGAGCGGACTGCTCTGGCTCCGGAGTGGAGCCGCTGACCGGAGCTGGATCAGGCACCGGTGGAGCGGACTACTCTGGCTCCGGAGTGGAGCCACTGACCGGAGCTGGACTAAACCCCGGTGGAGCGGAATGCTCTGGCTCCGGAGTGGAGCCGCTGACCGGAGCTGGATCAGGCACCGGTGGAGCGGACTACTCTGGCTCCGGAGTGGAGCCGCTGACCGGAGCTGGACTAGACCCCGGTGGAGCGGACTGCTCTGGCTCCAGAGTGGCGCAGCTGACCGGAACTGGATCAGGCACCGGTGGAGCGGACTGCTCTGGCTCCGGAGTGGAGCAGCTGACCGGTGCCGGACCAGGCACCGGTGGAACGGGCACGGGCTGTGCCGGACTGGACAAACGCACCACTGGTCTGGTGCGAGGAGCAGGCACGGGCCGGACCTGACTAGGAACACGCACCACTGGCTTGGTGCGAGGGGCAGGAACGGGCCGGACCGGACTGGCGACGCGCACCACTGCCTTGGTGCGAGGCGCAGGAACGGGCCGGGCTGGCGACGCGCACCACTGGCTTGGTGCGAGGAGCAGGAACAGGCCGGGCCGGGCTGGCGACGCGCACCACTGGCTTGGTGCGAGGAGCAGGAACAGGCCGGGCCGGGCTGGCGACGCGCACCACTGGCTTGGTGCGAGGAGCAGGAACAGGCCGGGCCGGACTGGCGACGTGCACCACTGGCTTGGTGCGAGGAGCAGGAACAGGCCGGGCCGGACTGGCGACGCGCACCACTATCTTGGTGCGAGGAGCAGGAACAGGCCGGGCCGGGCTGGCGACGCGCACCACTGGCTTGGTGCGAGGAGCAGGAACAGGCCGGGCTGGACTGTGGAGGTGGACTGGAGGTCTGGAGCGAGGACTGGCACAACCCGTCCTGGCTGGATGCCTACTTCCGCACAGTATGTGTGAGGCATCAGCACAGGACGCACTGGGCTGTGCACGCGCACTGGCGATACAGTTCGTGGAACCGGCGCAGGATATGCAGGACCGAGGAGGCTTACTGGAGTCCAGGAGCGTTGAGCCGGCACACCCCGTCCTGGCTGGATGCCCATCGTCGCACGGCACGTGCGTGGTGCAAGCACAGGACGTAAAGGACTGTGCCGGCGCACTGGCGACACAGTACGTAGCTCCGCATAACACGGAGCCTGCCCAGTCATACGCTTCCTCGCGTGAGTACGGGGAGTTGGCTCTGCTCTGACACTAGGCTCCGCCAACCACCCCGTGTGCCCCCCCCAAACATTTTCTTGGGGCTGCTTCTCGGGCTTCCTCCTCGACCGGCCTCCTCCGTGTAGGCCGTTGCACCTCTCCTGCCTGGGCATCTACCTTAGCCCATGGTCCTCTCCCCGCAAATATCTCTTCCCATGACCACAAATTTCCCACCTGTGACATGGCTATTCGCTCCGCCTGGGCACGCTGCTTGGTCCTCGTTTGGTGGGATCTTCTGTCAATTTTCGTTTAATGACGGGTCAGACCAAGGCGCAGCGTGATATGTGTATATGTTTATTTTAACTATTAAACACCACGACAAAACAACAAACTAAACAAAACGTGAAGTCCTAAGGTAGACACACAACTAACCTTACACGGAACAAGATCCCACAACTAGACAGTGCCAATAGGCTGCTTAAGTATGGACCCCAATCAGAGACAACGAGCGACAGCTGCCTCTGATTGGGAACCACACCGGCCAACATAGATCCACACATACTAGAACTAAACATAGAACAAGCACAACAAGGAATATACACACCCTGACTCAACATATAAGCGTCCCCTGAGTCAGGGCGTGACAGTGTTTCTAAAATCCCCTATGGGAAAAATGAATGGTGGAAAAACGATTGGAACCATTTCCTTGTTTGACCGCTAGGTTTTATGGGTATTATGACTGATACTGTGGTACTCTATACCCAAAATAATAATTAAAACAAAGTGGGTAGTAGAGAACATGTCTACCATTTAGGCTACCCTCACTTCTTGGACAGGCCAAAGCCTTAGATATGCAGTTTTAGAAACTGTTCTTCGTCCTGTGAGCTTTACATGGCAACATGGGAATTTTGATAGCGCATAGGGCTGCGGGCCAGAAGGTTGTGGGTTCACAGATGACCGTGGACAAGAGTAGGGGTGGAAAGATCCCATTTATAGTAAAAGCATTGCATGAATCTATCATCATATTTGTAGGTCCGAGAAAAAACGTGCTTTTATAAACATTTCATGCAATTCTACGTAATAATACATATTTTTTATACAACACAAATTACCAACATTACAGGCTAAGAATGGACTGAGAGATAGGCCTATGTGTTCATTTTATCATTTTTGTTTCCCTAAAAGCTGTCTGTGTTTAAACATCTTCTATTGTACAGAAAGTGAAAATCTTAATCAATTGATAGTGACAGAATTAGATGACTTCCCAAGCAAAGTCAGCCTTTGAATGTCAAACAAACGAAACCATGATATCCCCATATGCATCAGTCATGCCTTTCCCATGTATTTTACAGCTTGTTTCTACACAAAAAAAAAAAAAAAAATGTATGCACGCATGACTGTAAGTCGCTTTGGATAAAAGCGTCTGCTAAATGGCATATTATATTATTATTATATTATTATATTATATATATATATATATATATATATATATATATATATATATATATATATATATATATATATATATATATATATATATATATATATATATATATATATATTATATATTATAAAGCATTGCGAACCAAAGCGCTGTTAGAGATAATCAGTTCAGTTTTATTTTCTTCAACATTTTCTTAAATCTTAAACTGCTATTTCCTTTAATAAAAGGTAGGCCTATGGCATACCTTCTCATACCCCCTTCAATTCGAGTCTTGGTTTTAACTTAACAGTCCTTCACTGACATGGAGGTAGGCTATTTAAAGAGTGCATGGTGGGTGGAGGAATTGACCAACAAATCTATAGATATAGCAGCCTATAGCCTAATTTCTTCTGTCAAACAGGTAGGCCTACCTCATTTCTTAAATAGGAAGAAATATGCTCCAACACAAAGCCCTCTTTTTGTTAGTAAAGTCTAATTAAATGAGGACGGATGAAAATAATTATAACTACTCGAATGTATCTACTTTCAGCACCATGAGCTGTCCATTTCCGATTGATTGTGCAACATTTCCATTTCCATTGGAGATTTACACTTTCTACATGCCACTCAAAATACCCCCAAAGCTATGAGAAGAGTCAGCGAAAACCGAGGCTACTGCTTCTTTAAAAATGTAAAAAGAGGCGGGGATGAGTGCAGAGAACGTGGGGCAGTACCATCATGAATATTAATCAAGTGATTTGTTCCTTAGAGACAGAGCGCAGCTGGATGTCACTGATTTGATTGAACTAGAGGAGGACACCTCACATCATAATAACGCATATAAAATCTAAAATAGTATCTTAATAAGCACAACAACCTATTGAGTCGGGGGATGCATAACAAAATTATAGTTGTATAAGAGACAGCTCAGAACAGAGTAGCCTAAAACAGCTGCTGTCATCCGTTTTTAACATTTTAAACTATTTACCTTCTATTGCTTTTGTGAAAATATATTTTAACATAGAATTTAATTATAGTAATTGCACTTATGGACACCATTCTGGACAATTTCGCCCCGGATAAACTTTTCCCCAGTGCCAACCTGTTGGACCTTGAGGATTTGAATGAAGGGGATTTTCTCAACAATGTGGTATGTGCAGATGTTAATTTTTCTAGTCTACATATTATCAACACTTATCTTTACGCACATAGTGATTGACAAACTGTAATGCAACGTAAATTGTGTGTCGCTGTTATTCTCCAGATTTGTTGATCTATTATTCGGCTGTATGCCTATAGCTTATGCGATTAATGCTTCAATGTCTACGGTGTCAGCAGTGTTCTTCTGTCTCGATTGTGATAGATGTGTTTATTATGCTGTAATAACCTGATTTATGGATGAATTAAACTGTGAGTCTGCACTGCAAATATCCAATGCACGTCAGAGAAAGGTGCTGGGTTCGTCACATGCGTGTCTGAAACGATTACGAAAGATAAACAGCCGGCATGTATGCTACTGCTGTTTAATTTGCTTAGCTGTGTAATTCAGCAAATTCTCTTTCCCAATCGTGCCGGACCTAAAGTGGGCGTGTTACGTGTAGTTGATCCTGCTCATGCATCCGGCTTCAGTGCATTTGTAAAGACTGTTGTGACAGATGTGAAAACGATCACACTTTTATGATGGCCCTCAATAAATGACTCTGATCCAATTGAAGAGAATATTCCCCATTTCTTAGTTAAGTTAAATATTCAGCACATTACATACAGGGATCAAGAGTAAATGTCACTGGAAAATGACAAACTGTACCAAGACTAAACATCCCCACCACAAAGAGATGAAGTACAGAATTGTTACTAGGTGGTGGAAAACTGGACCAACCAATGGGCTATTACAGAAGTGGTGAGCAATCAGGAAAGGATCCCATTAGGCTTTGTATGTTCCATGATGACTCATTCTTCTGAGGAGAGAGTGGTGGTGGTTTGTATCTTTAACTACTCCCCAATGGTCAATGTTTCATCATATCCAGGCACCTATATAAAGGCTATACAGAGGTTTAACTGGAAATGCTTCACACAGATGAATGGGAAATCATGTGACATAATGGCATTCACACTGAATCCGCACATCAGCTCAACTAGTAATGCACTTGGGACACTTGAGGATGAGGGTGCTCTCAATGGGGATTTGATAGACTTATAATGGACCCAGATGTCCCTCCAAGCTGTGAGGGTATGTAGCAAGCCTGGCCCCTGGCCCTCAATGGCTTGATTGTGGTGGGGCCTTTCTAGGGGACAGAGACAGGGAGGAGAGGACCAGTCTGTCTTTAGTGTGAATAAATTCAGATTCTAGCAACTGACTGCCGTCTCAGTGCTGTATGAGAGTGAATGAGGCTCTGTGTGTGTGCAGTGAGCACCTCTCACCGGTCTGCCACTGCTTCCCCCTGCACAGCACTCTGTTGAAGCCCCTCTGTAGGCAGAAGCGATGAGGTTCAGGCCGGGGCCTCTTCAGTGAAAGAACCCTTTTATACCTTTAAAGATTACAACAAAATGACACACTGACAGCCTTGGGGGAAGGGGGAGGCAAGTAATAGGCAGTGTTTGTTTTACCAACTATTATTGGGGTTTAAATATAGGTGGGTCATTTAAGGATTTCAACTGTTTAAGTTTCTGTGTGCTACTTTTTTATTTATAGCTTGGAGTTAGAATTCCATGGCTGCCTTGGGGTTTTCGTATGCTGCTTTTGATGACACTCTTGCCAAGCACTTAAACACCCTACATTTTAGGTAATTGCATGGGTGGGTAAATCAGATAAGCTGCAGGCTATTGTGTAGCTGTTAAGATCAGAAAGTGTGGCCACATTACCGAGGATGCCTATGGTGTGGAGATTTGCATATTCTTGTGAGGGTGTTCATTCCTTTTGTATGGCTTACCGACTTTGTAATGAGTTTGCAGGTTATCTTCATATTTGGCAGTCTGGTCTATCCCACTGTATTTAAATTCCTATCAGATAAAAGGTCAGTAGCATACTGTAGTTAACTACAGAAGTTAAATATTAACTTGCATGGATGCACACAATGGAACTGCACCTGCAAGTGCCGCATTGCAAGTGTGTGTCTGTGTGTCTGTGTGGAAGAGGGGTGATCCCAGCTGGCAGGTGACTGGCCAACACACCTGGGGCCCACACAAGCCAGCGGCTAGTTCTGCTCATAGGTGATGGAGCGTGACTGGGCATGCCAAAAACTCCAGCAAGTCGGGGCCTTGCAGTCGAGACACACTAATGTAGAGTGGGGGTGGAAAGGAGATTTTGGCAGGGGGAGGGGGTAAAGGGCCCATCTAGCTGCATTCCTTCTCACTAGGTTCCTACAGGGACTCATTGCTCTGAGCTTCCTACTGCTGTTTTTGGAGCCAGTCCATAATGGATGGCTATGACAAAGTTATGTAATATTTTGAAAATTCATGCATGCATGCAAAAGAAGCCAGACAGAAACCAGTCTACCAAAATGGCTCTTAGATCTTCACAATCATTTACACTTTCTGCTACATGTGTTCTCTGCTAAGGAACATAAACCCCAGCTACAAACTTCCACTTTCAAGTGGTCAATAAAGTGATTCTACTCTATAACTTGATCAGGTGTGACAAATTCAGACAAAATGCTAGTATATAATAGTGTATCAGTCAGTGATTAGTTTTATTATAAATCAAGACGACATTGAATTTCCTGAGTGACCTAGTTACAGTTTTGACTTAAATCGGCTTAAAATCTATGGCAAGACTTAAAAATGGCTGTCTAGCAATGATCAACAACCAACTTGACAGAGCTTTAAAAATATTATAAGAATAATGGGCAAATATTGTACAATCCAGGTTAGCTCAGCTGGTTGAGCACGGCGCTTGTAACGCCAAGGTAGTGGGTTCGATCCCCAGGACCACCCATACACAAAAAATGTATGCATGCATGACTGTAAGTCACTTTGGATAAAAGCGTCTGCTAAATGGCATATTATTATTATTATATTATACCCAGAAAGACTCACAGCTGTAATCACTGCCAAAGATGATTCTAACATGTATTGACTCAAGGGGTTGAATACTTTATTTTCCATTAATCCAATGTTTTCTTTTCCAGTTTATTTTCACTTTGACATTGCAGAGACATTGTGTAATCAAGGTGTGTGAATACTTTCTTAAGGCACTGTTCTGTAAATAATAATGTGTGTCTGTCATGGAAGGCTCAATAAAGAGAAACGTGATGAACTAAGATGTCATGGGAAAGATGAAGCATTCAAGGTGCTATTATCAGTCCTTCAACTGTGTCTCTGAGGTGAATAGCAAAGGTGTGGTGGTGCCTTTCAGTCAGGTGAAGAGCACACACCCTGGAAATAAGCGCTACATTTTGCAGGCTGTGATCAATTTAGAAAGCATGTACTGTCAAACCAGTCAGTGTTTTGTCTTTGGTGATGGTGCGTGCCTCATATATTGTCCTCACTGAATTGCTAAAAATGCCGGTCAAACTTGTTTAAAAAAAACATTTGCCCATGTCTATTGCTCTTAGAAGAATAACATCTGTAGGCCCATGAAAATGTGGATTTTAGAACATCTTAGAACCAGAAATGATGTGTTCTCTATCAATATACATTTGAAATAGATTACATAATGGAGCCTCCAGCTATATTATGGGCCTTTCCGAAATAGTATATTGATTTAGACATCTGAACAAATCTGAACTGGACCTAGCCTATAGCCTATTTTCAGGGTAGTTCTCATGTACTTTATCTTATTTCTGCATGAGTATTTCCTTCACCCATTTCCTTCTCATCACATCCCTGAAGGTATCACTTTGTTTACCATCTTGTAATAAGAGGATCATGCCCATTGTAGTTGAAGTACCCACCCATCCTCCAAGCTTACAAAGAGTCAGATATCTGCAGCATTGTATCATAAGTCACCTTATGAATGTTAGCCTTGTGGTTTCCGACTAGCCTATATGGTACTAAATGGAACTGTGAGTTGTTTGGCTTATCGAGTGTCCAGAGACAAGTAGATATGTCTATTTAATCTATTTTATTTTGTATAATAGGCTGGTGGGCAGTTTTCTCAGTCTGTAAATCAGTCCACTGTTGTAGTGTCTGGTGACCAGCTCTGTAAATGAACAGAAGAAGACAGACTTAATCTGGAACACATTGTTAGGATGGAGCTTTCAGGGATAGATTTCAGGGAGAGGCATGCAGGACACATAGCAGGGACAGTTCTAGGCAAGTCTTTTTGTCATATCCACCTACACATCTCTATGACTGGCTGTACCGGTCAGACAAAACCTGTCTGAAAAGCCACATTCCATGTTAGTAACCAAATTAAGTCAATTAGCTATCTGGCTCATTATCTGTTTATGACTTATGATTAGAAGGATTAGACTAAACAGGGTTGTTATCACCTTTGAATGACTGTCATACTGATATGAATTGGATTCAAATATAACCGTTGGATTCCTGTTCCCTGACCCATTTCGACCACAGTTAATTCATACCATGCCTCGCTGGTTCTCTCAGACTGAGTCAACATTGTGGACTGGTGTTAACCTTTGCTGGAACAAGGCTGTAGATTCTTTCAAAGCTTCCAATGGTAATTTTGATTATTCAAGAAGATAGTAATTGAAGTTCACACTTTAGTCTATTAAGTGCTTTAAGGTCCATTATCAGTCACAGGAAGTGCAACATGCAGTGAGAAATGGTCATTGTCTTGAGTGGGAGTCAATGGGAAAAGCAGCAACTAAATTACAGACTGCAGGACCAAGCTGAGCACAGGAAACTGGGGACAAACAGTCAGAGAGAGAATGGTTGGGACTGTGAGGTTGCAAGCTGGAGATAATATTGAGAAGTGATTAAAGTGACTTTAGTTTTGTAGTCCACTTGGTTGGCCACAGATGCCACAGCAAAGTACAACTCCAGACTCTCAGGACCCTGGAGCTTCAGTGAGAAGGTGATCCCCCTCAACAATAATATTTTCTGGGCTTCCTCTAATCTATCACAGACTCAAAATGGATCCAAACAGTCCCTTAAAGGTCAGGAAACCAGTCAGAGTGACACACAGAAGCCTGTCTCCAGTGGTTGTGGTTTTCAAACCCCTCTGCTTGCTAAAGAAAGCATCTGCACTGGAATTAAGAAACCAGGCCTTTCCACTCAGGGAAAGTGGGGGATGGGAGCTCATGGGTCTACTCTATACTTTAGGGTGCTCACTCGCTGCTCATGCAGAGGGGAATTCAAGCCATGGGACTGCTGACTGCTGGCTGCTGCCTTAACCTAAACACTAGATGAATAAATTAAAGTGAGGAGCAGGAGTCAGTGAGTGTCAAGTCTGGTTGATTTGAGAGCTTCAGAAATACCAGTGATTACATGCATAATACAGTATGTCAAGCAGTATGTAAATTGTGTCTAATACACTTATGTCATTTTGTTGGACCTCATTGTAATTCTGATTTAAATGGAAGCGCTACTTCCAAATGTCTTCCTCAAACAGCAGGTAGTAGATGAGAATCAGGGGATGTGGAGTACATTCAAAACCTCCCTGCACCTTTATCCTAAGGGCTTCAGGTGTGTACACTTTAGCATTATGCACATCAATAGTAAATTGTAAAGCATCAGATGCATATCAGGCTAATCTTGTAGCATCTGGTCCAATTTGGGAGCCAGCGGCAATGTGACAAGCGAAGACATGTGACCAGGCCCTTAAAGTTGCAGATGTGAACATTTGGAGGCAGCAGTCTCAAGTCCAAATGTTTGCACTTACTTAAGAGGTTTTCATTGGAGGTCAGATTAGGTCAAGCTGTCAAAAGTGAACTTTATGGATCACAGCTGATTTGAATGAATATGCTTTTCGCTTGGCATTTCCTCCTCTCTTGTACTAATGTAGCATGTTTCTTCTAGATATTCTTCCTGTATGTCAAACTTAACGTAGCCCAGATCACAACAGTCATATTGTGCTCATGTTCTCTGTTGATTTTCAGTTTTTAACTGCATCCTTAAGCACCATTTTCCAAATAATAATTGTTCTTATAAATATGCTAATATGCTGCTTCTATTCTTTCTCCTCTCACAACAACAAGGGCAAATCTCCACAGACCAGCCACATTTGAGCTGCATAACAGTAATTCCTGTAGATCTGAGAGTCTAGCAGCTTTCTTGGCTTGGGCCCCCGGCCCAAACTTTTATTGGCCGATTTATTTTTCCTTTTACAAACGCACATTTTCTCCTGCTGCTGAGCTGCTCCATGCGAACCTTGCACTCCAGTTTTCCTTCTGCAAGTGCCTGGCTAATTTGCATGCTTTGCTCTGGTTGGTCACAGAGCTGACATAGTTTTTGTATCACCAGAAGGAATGCTGAGAAGCACATTGGTATTACTATGAGCTGCTTGACTTCAGTGCAGCGTTTACTATTTCTACTGCTAAGACATTTATTTATGCTTTCTTTTCACCAAATGTGATACTGTGTGCCAGGAGAGAGTGCAATACTTGATATGATTATGCCTCACTAGAAATACTAGCACCACTTCAATGATAAGAGGGTAGGTTTATAGGGCTTATTTAGTGTGTGGTAGAATGTCTAGAATGTTGCAGATAGATATGCTAACATTCCACCCTTTCTGAACAAGCCAAACAAAACACTTTCCTTGTTTGCAATCACAGTTAGTACAATACTCCCAAGAATTCTGTACATTTATCCCTGTGCCTGTGGTTTCTGAAAAGACACAATTTGGTTTCCAAATTCATAACTGCAGAGGTCTTCTTGCATCTATTATCATAGTTTGCTTTAAAGGGCAAAGTGTTTAGACAGGCTGCTAGGTATCTGCACAGACAAAGCTCCGGAGCCTAATTGCTAAGGCGGTGATGTAGAGTAGGGAGTCGAGTTTCTCTGGAGCATTTTAACCTCTTCGGTTCCTTATAGCATAGTGGTCTATCTTTCTCTCTCTCAGCCACAGAGAGTTTTAATGAGAGGGCTTCCAGAAAGAGTAGCACCCAGCAGCCCTTCCCCCTCTAGGGGGCTTCCTGTCTGTCCAGACCTGTACCAGCTGCCCCAGATGGAGAGATGGGCCAGCGAGGGCTGAGGGAACATCTGGGGCAGCAGAAAGGGTCTTTTCTCCACCCCAGACAGGGAAGATATGTTTCCCTCAAGGTGCTTAAGTGTGTTTCTCTTCCCATCCCATTCTGACAGACCACTGTAATTATTGTCTGCCATCATCACCGCTAAAATGATAGACGAGAGAAGAACTTGAGTGCCAAAACTATAATGAATTCTCATGACCTGTTTGCTGTTCAAAAAGCAAGCTTTCTCTGTCTCATTCTAAGCTGAGAATCAAAATGTTCCCTCAATCATTTTGCATGCAATTACCATCTTGGTATGACTTGGTGTACTTCAAAGCCTGCTGTGTGGTGCTTTAGCCACAACATAATTAGCAATCTAGAGACAATTTCATATGAGGGGCAACTCCCAAAGAACTGTGATATTTTTGGCTTTCCTGCTTACATTTCTAGTGGGTTCATGTGCAAACAATTGTCATTGTAACTCCACCAAGAAAAAGTGTAATGTTATTTTTATTACGTCCCAAATATGACCCAAATTCAATAATTGGGTCTCCTTAAAAGGCTATTTAAGTGCCATGAGGGAGAAAAGGCCCCTCTGTCTGCCTCTGAAATTCCACATCCTGGTCTCTGGGGTGCTGAGGACAAGGCCATGTGAAACTTTTGAGGGCTTGCATCAGCAACGGTTGCATCATCATCACCATCACAGACTGAACCAGAGTACCGAGAAACTCTAGCACAGGAGCATGCGCTGAAGTGATATTGTGTGACTTTATGAAATAGTTTTCAATTTGTTTGTGTATTTGTTTGTTTTGAAACGGCGTGTTCATTTTCAAAGGAGCTAACTCCCCAAACCAAATTTCTAATTTGCTTCGGAAATTCTGGCAGTGATCCAACGGAATGAGGCTACAACCTGCAGCCCGCAAAACCAACCATTTATCTGGTTAATATACACATTGTGATTGTGTTTGTCTTTTCCAACCACCATAATGGCCACCTTGTTCTTGGCTTGGTAGTGAAACATATCACTCAGTTCAATCTGGATTATCTTGGTCCGCAAGCACATCCGCCACACACAGTGCACAACAGGAACCTCCTGCTGTAGATGAAAGGTTCTGGGTGGGACTGTTTATTCTGTTGCGCACTCAGCCATAGTGGTTAGTGTGCCTGCTGACGGCAATGGTGTTGCATCAATAAATAAGCCGGATCATCTAGTATTGCCAGTGTGCCTTTCTTTAGCATATGCTGCTCTCGACTGACATCAGCTCTATTTAATGGTGTTTGATATCCGGTTAAGTTTTGTGTACATAGATAATGTAGGAGCAAACTAAGGAGAGTGAGCCTTTTATGGACTCCCTTGCACTTTATCCCAATCCTTATCATGAGAACATGACAAGTAGGGTGAATGTGTAGTACTGATTGGAATTGATTCACCTCCACTAGGAAGATCATCTCAAAAGGTCTAACACTGTTAGGCCTAAATACTATCAACAAATGTAGATATTTTGTTTGTATGATGATACAGCCTTCTGTGGAAACACACACATGGCCAGGGCTTGATCTATGTTGGTTTTCCTGTCACAGAATTCACAATGTTTAGGTGTGTGAGAGGCCCAGCACATGGTGAAACAGGGATGTCTTTGGCGCTGTAGGCGGCGTACTTTGCGTTCTGTTTGACAGCTGTGCAGCTCTCATGCCTGGGTTACAGGTCACACCTCAGACACTCCCCTCTACAGCAAACAAACTGCCCCACAGGTCGCTGTACTGTGAATAGTTGCACATGTCTCATACTTGTAAAGGTATACAACTCACATACTGTACATTGGTGAGGGACATGAACAACTTTCATCTCTTTGATAAGAGATGGAGTGATGGTGGCTCTGGAATTCTATTCACTGTGATTAATGTCAACCTACCTTCAAATCCATACCCAGAAGCAAGCATTAATGTGCAATTGATGTAATTAAAGATGTAGATATGTTCAAATGAAACACAAATCTCCACAAATTGTCTTATTTTCAGGGTGATTCAACATGTCTCAACATGTCTGTGATATTGATGTCCTTCAATGCAAATAATGAAGCCCTTCAGGCTCTGGATTGACTAATACAGTCATACATGTATTGACTCCACAGTGCAGCTGCCATCTATGGGGTTTCTATTATTTCTGAGCTGTAATTAAATGAATTTTTTTCAACCAGATAATGGGCCTGACATAATCTGCATTCTTCACATTACGTTTACTGTTGTAAAAATGCATTTTATAACAGCTCTAGCTATTATTGTGTTTCCCCTCTGCATATCATGGGTGATATAAAGTATTTAGAGCATAGCTGTTACACATCTGGGAAAACGTGTGGAGCCTGTTGGCCTGTTTTTAATTATAGCTAGTCATGTTGGTCATTGTGCCTGACATGCAATTAGTGGTATGTGTTGTTGGGATTGATTAGGCATAGCTGGTTTGAGAGGAGGTGGAGTGTAGAGAAAGTATATGTGAACTGGTCTGTAATGTGGAATACAGGGGTTATCTAAAACAGCACAGCCAGAGTACCAGACTGTGTCCCTAGGGATTTTAATAGAGCTGTTCTGATTCTGCACACCAGCAGTGACTCACTGTCTGCTAGCTAAACTAAAGTAGTGGAAAAACTGAAGCATGCACTGGTGGCCTAATGCATAGAACCCAATGACTCCATGTGTGAAATGGTATGACTCATACTTCCAAGAGCAGGCCTACATTTGTATATTTTGGTATGGGAGTTGTTTACATAATTTTCTGATTAAAGGCGGTCCGATGTGATGAATGTTTGTTGGTGATTTTGTTTTGCAGCACTTCTCGGAGCAGATGGAGGACTTCTCCAACGAGCTGTTCAGCAGCTTCTTTGATGACCACCTCCTGGCCGACAGGAACCCACTGCTGGACATGGAAATGGACCCACCCAACCCTGACATCCAGCAAGAACACAGCTACTCCCTGAGCGGAGACTCTGCTCCCCAGAGCCCCTCCATGTCCATCAAAATGGATGAGGAAGCAGGTATGAAAATAATTATTTTTGGTTCTTCTTCTTTGATCTTGTTCATCATAAGTTCTCTTCCTCCCAGCTAATTGGCAATGTATTGATGCTTTGGCCAAAATAAACAAGAAACAATACATCTACAGCACAATGCTTTGGCTAAATATTACTTCAGGACCAAAACAAGAGATCCACCAGCAGGACTGCTAGGGGTACAAGGTCTTTAGTCTGACAGTAGTATAAGTCCTACGTCACTAGAATAGCTATATCCGATCTATTTCCTCTTGTATCCGCGCTCTCCGCTCCTGCCCTATCTCCTGACGCTCCCGTGCCGCACAGAGAACCCATCCAAGGAGCCGAGTTCACATAGTACACTCCCAGCCAAGCCCTGCCCACCCTGGAGGAATCAAGGAAGCAAGTCAGGGGATTCCAGGCAGTCAGCCAACACACACATACACACACACACACACACACACACACACACCATGTGGCTTCTGCAGCCCTTGCAATGACTCCAAGCTGCAAATGTTTCTCCTTTCTTTCCCTTGTGCTTGGGGCCAGTGGCTCTCAGAAAGGGTTGCGTCACACAGAGTTTGGGCTTAGAGTAGACTGAATGCATGACATTGGACTAAACAGTGTGTTAAAAACCACAGTCTCACACATGGAACGTTAAATCACTGGCCCCAAAAAGAATACAGGAATCCCCAGTAAGATGTATGGAACAATGGATGGAATCCACAAATGGATGGAATCTAATGAAATCGATTCATTTGGGATCATGGCCACATACATTCTTTCCACTGAATGTCAATATGAAAGTGTGCATGTACAGTCATGGTCAAAAGTTTTGAGAATGACACAAATACTAATTTTCACAAAGTCTGCTGCCTCAGTTTTCATGATGGTAATTTGCATATACTCCAGAATGTCATGAAGAGTGATCAGATGAATTGCAATTAATTGCAAAGTCCCTCTTTGCCATGAAAATGAACTCCAGCAAGCGCCAGGAACGTCTCCTAAAGTTGATTCAGCTGCGGGATCGGGGCACCACCAGTGCAGAGCTTGCTCAGGAATGGCAGCAGGCAGATGTGAGTGCATCTGCATGCACAGTGAGGCGAAGACTTTTGGAGGATGGCCTGGTGTCAAGAAGGGCAGCAAAGAAGCCACTTCTCTCCAGGAAAAACATCAGGGACAGACTGATATTCTGCAAAAGGTGCAGGGATTGGACTGCTGAGGACTGGGGTAAAGTCATTTTCTCTGATGAATCCCCTTTCCGATTGTTTGGGGCATCCTGAAAAGACCTTGTCCGGAGAAGACAAGGTGAGCGCTACCATCAGTCCTGTGTCATGCCAACAGTAAAGCATCCTGAGACAATTCATGTGTGGGGTTGCTTCTCAGCCAAGGGAGTGGGCTCACTCACAATTTTGCCTAAGAACACAGCCGTTAATAAAGAATGGTACCAACACATCCTCTGAGAGCAACTTCTCCCAACAATCCAAGAACAGTTTGGTGACGACCAATGCCTTTTCCAGCATGATGGAGCACCTTGCCATAAGGCAAAAGTGATAACTAAGTGGCTCGTGGAACAAAACATCGAAATTTTTTGTCCATGGCCAAGAAACTCCCCAGACCTTAATCCCATTGAGAACTTGTGGTCGATCCTCAAGAGGCGGGTGGACAAACAAAAACCCACAAATTCTGACAAACTCCAAGCATTGATTATGCAAGAATGGGCTGCCATCAGTCAGGATGTGGCCCAGAGGTTAATTGACAGCATGCTAGGGCGGATTACAAAGGTCTTGAAAAAGAAGGGTCAACACTGCAAATATTGACTCTTTGCATAAACGTAATATAATTGTCAATAAAAGCCTTTGACACTTATGGAATGCTTGTAATTATACTTCAGTATACCATAGTAACATCTGACAAAAATATCTCATAACACTGAAGCAGCAAACTTTGTGAAGACCAATACTTGTGTCATTCTCAAAACTTTTGACCACGACTGTAGAAGCACAGCACTACCATAGCAGTCAAGTTCACAAACTGTCGACAGAGCAGAGGCACCCAGAGAGCACTGCTGCCAATGCAGATTTGATTCCCCCTCCCCTTTGCCCCAATCACTGTAAAAAGCCCATTGTTAAAGAGGTTGGCTGTTAAAAAGGGGTGTCTAGCTGTTTTACTGCTCTCCTCCTAGGTGTAATGTGTGGAGATCAAACTGCCATCCCCTCTCATAGCCTGGCTAATGAGCTCCCAGGCCCTGCCCCAATCCACTCAGATTCTGAGTGAGGGGAGTCCCACTAACTGTACTGACCTGCCTGTAAACTTCAAAGGCAACCCTGATGCTTCCTCAGGGCCACGACACAGGGGACAATGCAAATAGTCCAGGTAGCCATTTGATTAGCTGTTCAGGAGTCTTATGGCTTTGGGGTAGAAGCTGTTAAGAAGCCTTTTGGACCTAGACTTGGCGCTCCGGTACCGCTTGCCGTGCGGTAGCAGAGAGAACAGTCTATGACTGGCGTTGCTTGAGTCTTTGACAATTTTTAGGGTCATCCTCTGACACCGCCTGGTATAGAGGTCCTGGATGGCAGGAGGCTTGGCCCCAGTGATGTACTGGGCAGTACGCACTACCCTATGTAGTGCCTTGCGGTGGGAGGCCCAGTATTTGCCATACCAGACAGTGATGCAACCAGTCAGGATGATCTCGATGGTGCAGCTGTATAACTTTTTGAGGATCTGAGGACCCATGCCAAATCTTTTCAGTCTCCTGAGAGGGAATAGGCTTTGTCGTGCCCTCTTCACGACTGTCTTGGTGTGTTTGGACCATGATAGTTTGTTGGTGATGTGGACACCAAGGAACTTGAAGCTCTCAACCTGCTCCACTACAGGCCCGTCGATTAGAATGGGGGCGTGCTCGGTCCTCCTTTTCCTGTAGTCCACAATCATCTCCTTTGTCTTGATCATGTTGAGGGAGAGGTTGTTATCCTGGCATCTCACGGCCAGGTCTCTGACCTCCTCCCTATAGGCTGTCTCATCATTGTCGGTGATCAGGCCTACCACTGTTGTGTCGTCTGCAAACTTAATGATGGCGTTGGAGTCGTGCCTGGCCATGCAGACATGGGTGAACAGGGAGTACAGGAGGGGACTGAGCATGCACCCCTGAGGGGCCCCCGTGTTGAGGATCAGCGTGGCAGATGTGTTGTTACCCTTACCACCTGGGGGCAGCCCGTCAGGAAGTCCAGGATCCAGTTGCAGAGGGAGGTGTTTAGTCCCAGGGTCCTTAGCTTAGTGATGAGCTTTGAGGGCACTATGGTGTTGAACGCTGAGCTGTAATCAATGAATAGCCTTCTCACGTAGGTGTTCCTTTTGTCCAGGTGTGAAAGGGCAGTGTGGAGTGCAATAGAGATTGCATAATTTGTGGATCTGTTGGGGCGGTATGCAAATTGGAGTGTGTCTAGGGTTTCTGGGATAATGGTGTTGATGTGAGCCATTACCACAGGGGGGCGGTGGTAAAGAGCGTTGTGCCAGTAACCGAAAGGTCGCTGGTTCTAATCCCCGAGCCGACTAGGTGAAAAATCTGTCGATGTGCCCTTGAGCAAGGCACTTAACCCTAATTGCTCCTGTAAGTCGCTCTGGATAAGAGCGTCTGCTAAATGACTAAAATGTCAAATGTAATGACCAGCCTTTCAAAGTACTTCATGGCTACAGACTTCATTTAGGCAGGTTACCTTAGTGTTCTTGGGCACAGGGACTATGGTGGTCTGCTTGAAACATGTTGGTATTACAGACTCAGTCAGGGACACGTTGAAAATGTCAGTGAAGACACAGTTGGTCAGCGCATGCTCGGAGTACACGTCCTGGTAATCCGTTTGGCCCTGCGGCCTTGTGAATGTTGACCTGTTTAAAGGTCTTACTCACATCGGCTACAGAGAGCATGATCACACAGTCGTCTGGAACAGCTGATGCTCTCATGCATGCTTCAGTGTTGCTTGCCTCGAAGCGAGCATAGAAGTAGTTTAGCTCGTCTGGTAGGCTCATGTCACTTGGCAGCTCGCGGCTGTGCTTCCCTTTGTAGTCTATAATAGTTTGCAAGCCCTGCCACATCCAACGAGCGTCGGAGCCGGTGTAGTACGATTCAATCTTAGTCCTGTATTGATGCCTTGCCTGTTTGATGGTTTGTCTAAGGGGATAGCGGGATTTCTTATAAGCGTCTGGGTTAGAGTCTTGCTCCTTGAAAGCGGCAGCTCTACTCTTTAGCTCAGTGCGGATGTTGACTGTAATCCATGGCTTCTGGCTGGGGTATGTACGTACGGTCACTTTGGGGATGACGTTATCGATGCACTTATTGATGAAGCCAGTGACTGATGTGGTGTACTCCTCAATGCCATCGGAAGAATCCCGGAACATATTCCAGTCTGTGCTAGCAAAACAGTCCTGTAGGTTAGCATCTGCGTCATCTGACAACTTTTTATTGACCGAGTTAATGGCGTTTACTGCTTTAGTTTTAGCTTGTAAGGAGTCAGGAGGATAGAATTATGGTCAGATTTGCCAAATGGAGGGCGAGCTTTGTACGCATCGCTGTGTGTGGAGTAAAGGTTGTCTAGAGTATTTTTTTCCTCTGGTTGCACATTTAACATGCTGGTAGAAATTATGTATGAAAAACTGAAAACTCTCTAGGTAAATAGTGTAGTCTACAACTTATCATGAGATACTCTACCTCAGGCGATCATCCTCTGAGATGTGAGCTACTGAATGTAATGTAATGTCTAGATACTGTACATAAAATGACCTGGATGTTCTGTTGGTTTGCATTCATTATTTGTGATGACATGCCAGTTACAGATAGTGGTGTCCTTGATCGCATTCATTCAGTGCATCCTGTTGCTTCACTGATGGACTCTTCCCTTAGAAATGCCAAGGCCTCATCATAATATTGCCATGACTTGTTGATGTAGAATCCTAGGGAGTTGTTACGACTGTAAAATAAGTATTTTTTTTGGTCATGTAATAAGCAATATTTCACTCATCTTACAGTCCATTATTTATTGTGTTTAGCAAAGTGAAAATGTAATCTATTCCTTGTGGACAATTTAGGATGTTGCCAAGGTTGCCAATACTGTAGACTTTGCTGAGTGGATTGAAGATTTTGACGCCACTTCGGGTTTCCCCCGTGGGGTAAAGTCTGTGGACATAAAACCCCAGTGGGGGAGGGATTTACACCCTCCCCATAATCAGTCTCCCACTGCTCCCTTTCCTCTCCTCTCCATGGGATTCTCGCCCACACCCCAACCTGTCTTCTGTTAAGGAGCACAACTTGAAAGCCTGCCTACTACCTTTTTATAAGCCTCGGTAATGTTTTATCGATCCAATCGGGGTGCCAGCAAACAAATGAGGGAAAAACCAGGCTGCTAACGAGGACCCCTGGTTGTGAGTGCTTTTACTCCTGACTTTGAAACTGCAGTACGGTCCCTCTTCAGGAGAGGCTTTGTACTCAGTGGCCTCTCACTGTTTGCCATCTTCACAGAGGTTATTAACGGAGGAGGAAACTCATTTTGGAGGCAGAGAGTCCTCTAAGTTTAAGCTATTGGCTTTCACAATCAGCTGCTTCGCATTAGCCCTGGATCATAAAGAGGATCCATTCTGTAGATGTGCGTCACACCTGCTGCTTTAATGTACACTGATCTCTCACCCAACCTTGCTCACCTCTAGTAGTGTCCCAAGGTGTCCCTTTGAAATACACAGGGGGCTTCTTGGTTTGAGCCCCTGATGGTCTTCATGTAAAGTACTGTATGTTACAGAATGGCTAGTTATGTAATGATATCCCTGAGACATACAACTAATTAGTTTACCCTGTCTTTTTTTTCTTCACCCCAGAGTTTGAAGGAATGTGGTCTTTCAGCCAGGACCTGACGGCCATCCTGGTAAAGCAGGAGCCTGATCAACAGGCAGAGCCTTCCTCTACAGTCCCCTTCATGGGGAACTCATCCTTCCAGCCTCTCAACCTCGCCCCACCACCTCACAGGAGCTCATCGGAGGATACAGTAAGAAACTGCAGCCATAGAACCTATCACCTAGAACCTATCCTAATCCATTACTACGGAAAGCGTTTTTCCTACTTGTCAAGAGCTATGGAAGACTAAGCCTCTTTATAAGCCATAAGGCTCTCTCCTGGCTTTCTCCTCTTCAACTAAAACTTGAGTTGTTTGAAGGAGAGCTATGAATTTCAAATTTGGAGTCTAGTGTTTTGCTGGAACAGCAGCCTAAAATCTAATTTCTGACACAAAATGTAGGTCAAAATGTGATCATTAAAAGGAAAAGAAACTGAGGTTGTAAGTGGAGGAAATAAACCATTCACACAGTGCACCCCTACAGGACCAGCACTGTGACTCATGCATCATTGTCCATGGGAGTAATTCATGGTTTGTGGGGCTGAGGTGGGGCTTAGCAGTCAGATGTGAACCCCAGCACAGCTATTACCAGTTAACACTGGTTCCCAGGCCTATAGCCCTGTACACATGACTACAGTACCGTTTCTTTTCACAATAGTTATTTTAGTTTGAACATCTTCAAATTCATAGGATATTTAAAGTTCTGTGAATATTTAGGATTAGGGTACGGTAATCCAATTTGTTCCAGCTGTAAGAATGAACTATAAAAGTCTCACCCTTGTAGCCCAATGGCCTCCAAATGGTGAGTGTCCTGGCTACATGGTTCCCAGTTGGATCCCTTCCAAGAACCATTGGTGGAGATGGATTCCCTTTCTTCAGTTATATAAATAGTTTTGAACCGTCTTCAGCTGTGTTTACTGTCAGAACCACTTGGAATGTCTCTTGTCATATACAAATACTAGGCTGTTAATAATATTATTTCTCTTATTCCAGGGCTCCAAAGAGTTGAACCTCAACCCCACGCCCGCAATCAAAGATGAACCCAGAGAGGTCAACCAGTTCCTCAACATCCCTTCAGGTGAGAACCATTACAATAAGCAAGATTACATTAAAGACATTCAAACATCATTAAGGGCTTATGTATCCAGCTGTTCTAAGAAAGGTTTGATTTTAATCATTTTAACTTAACATTCATTAAAGTATTTAGATGCCTCAGTTTCTTTTGAGACCTTTACACACTCAAAGACCCACCTCTCATCTTAAAGGTTATGTGCAGGTGTCACAGGCGGTTACCTCCAGTTGATTCTGCCATAGTGCCTTCTACAAGTGTGTTATTTATACGGGGGTAGAAAAACCCAACATGAAGCGTGCGTCACAGTGACTCACTACAGTGTATTCCTGATGACACACGACCGGTGACCCCTCTTCCAGACAGTGGTCTGCATGTTATTTCTCCTGCATGTTCTATCTCTCTCTTGTTCAGCTGAATTAGTCAATATTAGTTCAAGTGATTGTAAATGGATAGGCTGTGGTGGATGGGAATAACAATTACTGCAAGCAAGTGTGACACATAATGAAAAGTGTTGCTTTTTATGTATAGTGTGTTCTTTTCCTAATAGGTATTTCACTATGAACCACTATTAGTGATGGCTCATTTCAGATATTAAGTGTTTCCAATTATAGCCTGCTAGCTTTTCCTTTTCCATTTTTCTCCTACACATACGAGACGAGACTGTCTCTGTTCATTCATGTAGTCTTTTTCTGATCTAATTGCTAATGAAGGTAGATGCAAAAAGCCCATTGAGTAGCAAAGCTGCAAGTATATTATTAGAGTAGTGGTGCTGGTGATTGAGTGTTGATCTAACCAGCTAGGTAGGATTCTGTTCCCTCTCCTCTTCTATCCCTTCCTCAAGAAAGGCAATATTTTTAGTTCTGCACACTAATGCCTTTTTTGATGTGGCAAGATACTATCTGGCATTCGCATTTTCAATATTTCTGTCTGGAGCACCAGATTGCCCAATCTTTTTAAAGAGTGTATCAGAGAGTTAGGGAATGACTTCCCTCAGCAACAGAGGGATTCAACTGGAGTAGAAACTAGAACTGACCAGATACACCTGTAGAGATGCAGCTGGACCTGTTCAGCCACCAGCCTGCAGATTAAAGTAGCCCGGTTAAAGAGACACTTTTACTGGTTCAGGGGTTGCAGCGACGGCCTTCATGGTGCAGAGGAATACCTCCATATAAGACTGAATCCCATCTGGTTGACCATAAATCTTATATTCAGTAACCACAAGCCAGCAGCAGCACATGTCCAGTCTAGCCCTGCCTCCCTCCACAGAGTGCAGTCTGAACAATAACGTCTGCATTGTGTCTGCCTCTGCCTTTGACAAAGCCCATTTTCTCCCATTCTTCACCTCCGTTTCCAGTAATAACAGAATAAAACCTGGGTCCTGTGTACTCTGAACTCAGACCAAACTAAATGCATGGGTCATACCAGCATGGGTCTGGCCTGGTGTTTGGGAACTATGTCGGGGGAAATTCTGCCTGGCACAGATATCTTAAGAAAACACAGTCCTCACTCCATCCCTGTATGAGCTCAGTTCAGATACTTACACAGAGGCTTACTGCTGACAAGTGGATGGGAGGATGGGATCAAGCAATACGAATAAGAGTAGCACTGGCTGCCTTACTTACTGGAATTAAGTTGTCTCTCTGTTTGAACTGGCTCTGTCCTGGAAGTCATTTGCCATTTTAATTATGGACGTCTTGGCAAAACGGACCGTTTTATGAGGTCTGGATTTGCACCGCTCCTTTCCACTGTTTAAGTTAAATTAACTATTTTCAGCTCGATCTCACACGACAGATGAAGTCAGACTTTTGTCCCCTCTGTCTCATTATACAGTGACTGTATATCATCATGAGGTTAGATGGGCAAAGGCTTTGAGCATATGGGTCAAGTGATGCATTTGGAACCCTATTTTCTGCCCCCCCCCCCCCCCACAGATGATCAGCTGCAGCTCCCCCCAACCCCTCCCAGCAGCCATGGCAGTGACAGTGATGGATCCCAGAGCCCCCACTCCATGCCCCCTTCCAGCCCAGCCCGCCTACAGGCCCGCTCCTCCGCTGCCATATCCTCCTCACCCCTTCTTACCGCCCCACACGTAAGTACTGAGGCCGTCCCACTCGCCACACCCCCCAGCAGCATACCGTTTGGCTTTTGGGAATGGTGCCAATCAGAGCAAAAGTGGAAGATAAATGTCCAATGTGTATTTGTGTGTACATTAAGTTGTTTGTAGTGTCTGTGGGTGGGTGTGAGTGAGAGTGAATGTCAGTGAGTACATTTGAGTCAGTGTATGTGCATGCAAATGCAGTGTTACAGTATCTAAGCCTAAGGCTGATCTGTGGTATGTATGCCTTTCCTGATGACTTTGGGCTGTGCTGTGGATGGTTCCCTATCAGTGAAGGAGGTTCCCCGGCCTAGCTCCAAGCCCTTCCCGTCAGTAGAGTCAGAGCCACCCACGATGAGCTGGGCTGCAGACAAACCCAGCTGCTGGACATATTAGGAGTTCATATCCACATCCTCACACTGACCCTGACCAGCACCTTAGTCGTTTCATTAGGACCTGCCCTGTTGTACAGAGATAATACACACAGTACCATAGATTCCCCAATTCCTAACCAATTCATAAAATGTGTCTTTATTTCTCCACAGAAGCTACAGGGCACTTCAGGGCCCCTGATGCTGACAGAGGAGGAGAAACGCACCCTGATCGCTGAAGGTTACCCCGTACCCAACAAGCTGCCCCTCACCAAGACCGAGGAGAAGGCACTGAAGAGGGTGCGCAGGAAAATCAAAAATAAGGTACCCACCCTTACATCCTGGAAAGTAAAATGTAGATTCAGTCAAGAAAATCTATTTGTAACCGCAATACTTTTTTAAACCTGTAATCTCAAAGTAGTGTTTCCATGGGGAATATTCATGTTTTAATATCCTCCCTTTTATCATATGAGCTGTTATTGATTTGGGGAGCCCTCTCTCCCTTCTCTGTCTAGATATCTGCCCAGGAGAGTCGCAGGAAGAAGAAGGAGTACGTGGAGTGCCTGGAGAAAAAGTAGGACACCATCCCCTTTCCTGTCTGCCAACTTTTTTTCCTCCTCTCTCTTCGTCATCCTGTTCTCCACTTCTTTCATTTCTCCACTCCTTCATTGTTTGATTGTTCCTTAGCTAATGCCAATGGCGTTTGTCCATTAAAGCATGTGGTCACACAGGGCCATCTGAGTCACACACAATCAAACACTCCTAGTCCACTCTAGCAAAGGCCTCTGGAGAGCACTGTTCTTTACCAGGAAACTTTCCATCCATGGTCATTGTTGTTTTTTTAGTTAATATGTAAGACCTAAGTACATTACAGAGGTACAGAGGTTACTATAGGATTACCACTATGCCTCCTAGGACCACAGACTGTGTTGTGTTAGCATCCAATATTCAAGCACTGTATTTCAATAGCCCATGTTGTCTGTGATTATCAAGAATGTATATTCCAAATAGTCAGACAGCCAGTCAAACAGCCTAATTCTCCAGCACAGCAAGCATTTGTCTCACTCTTCTATGTTGTTCTAGGTGCAGATTGAATGTCTGTATGTGACTTTGTGTCTTACAGGGTGGAGAACTACACGTCTGAGAACAGTGACCTGTGGAAGAAGGTGGAAACACTAGAGAGTGCTAACAGGTGAGCCATGACGTTGAGTGAAAGACTTTATGTGTGTGAGTGTGTGCATGTGTGAGCACGCTCTGAGTGATGCAAGACGCATCCCTGAACCACCAGTTTAAGATTCAAGCAAGCCTTGGATAACTTTTTCTATTCATGATACCTGTCTTTGATTTGACTGCTACTCAACAGTGACTACGACAGCCTTCATTAGGTGGGACATTTTCACAGTGTTGACCATTGTGCAAATGCAAGTTATTGGGCTCAATAAAAGGCATCACAGACTACACAGACTATACTATACTGTGCCAGCCTTTAATTTACAATGGGCATTTAAAGTTGCTTGGATCAAAGTAACAGCGTGACAGTATACCTCTCCCTAATTACAGCACAGAGTGAACCATCTCAAAAAGTGCTCACTCGAATCTGCCTCATAATAATTTGAGGCCTGAGAAGGAAACCACAGGCCTCCTACAAAGACAGATCCCTCTGACTCAGCTCCTAGCAGGCAGTCCAAATAGAACACACAGGAGCCAGCTAGCAACAACTTGTGGGGCGTGTGTTCCAACAGCATATGCCTTGGCTGGTAAAGAGAGGACAAAATGGGCTTATCTGTCAATGCACGATGGCAGCCCAACAAGCAATCTGTTGTCCTAATGTACTCAAGTTTATTTTTTTATTTTTTTACTGGTGATGTATGCATCTTGCATACAGTTAGCTGGATACTAGGTGCATGCTGTACTTTAAATTATAAAGGCTGAAAAGGTTTGGTTCATGAGGAGGGCCAAGGTAGCTCTTGAGAAGTTGAAGGAGTCACAGAGTCCCTCATGCAGATGTTTCCCAGTCAAGATCTACTAGTGTTTTTCTTTTTCTTTTACACAGTCTATTTTAGTCCCTTGGGAACAATATGGTTTATAGATCACAACTGTGTAATCACTGACCAACCGTGATTCAATTCAAACGTGATGATGCAATGGACATTCCTCATATGGGACGTTAATGTTCCATTTCCAGAGATTCCATGAGAATTATCCTGTTAAGATTTGACAAAAAATATATAATCACCTTCATATCCAAACAGACCATTGTATGAAGCTCTTCTTCTATCAGAATATACTGTATTTTCAATCTCTGGTATTAACAGCATGCAAATTGTTATAGTGTATCTGGGGTATCCCAAAGGACCAATATAATGTTAGTATAGCTGTTTGCATGTGTTTAAACTTTATACAAGTGTTATAGTCACATATTGTGGTTATGGCAAATAGTTTCATGGTGTTTGGGTAATGTGAAGGCCAACACTGGATATGTCTTTTCTAGCATTAGTGTACAACATGCTCCCTCTCGTGGTGAAAATATGAAAGTTCACCTGGTTTTATTTCTTATTGCAGCCCGACCCAACACTCATGCCTGTCTACCATTCAGTAATTAATGTCTAAAGAGGGAGAGAGAGAGAGAGCGAGAGAGGGAGAGGGAGAGGGAGAGGGAGAGGGAGAGGGAGAGGGAGAGGGAGAGGGAGAAATGTATGGAGGAGGTAGAGTCCGAGTGGGCGTCTGCATTGCTAGTGGTTTTGAATTGCTTTCTATTTTGGCAAAGCTTGTATTTTGTGGTGAGGGAGAGACTGTGGGAGCATGGCTCACACACTAGAAGTACAGATGTCTTATATAATTTCCAGTTCTGATTCCTCAATGTGTTATCCTCACATGATCTTTTTTCTCAGAGATGAACTTCAATGTCCTGGATGCTCAGAAGAGCCAGACAATTATGATTGTTTTTGTAATTTTTATTTTATGTTCAGTCTTAGTTGACTTTGTGCTCACTCTAAAGTCATGGAAATAGCCAGATGGAGAGGGATAATTTTTTGGATTTACAATACATTTCTGGGAAATTTCACTGTCAGTCATCTGTGCGTGTTTGTGTGTGTACTATTTGCAAGGCTAGCCTTGTGTTATCCAACAGCTGGAGCTAAGCTGGATGGTTATGGAGAACATGTTTTAAGTTCACATGAGGATCAGTATTGTAGATTCTGTAAGTGAATACAGTTGTATTATTAGTCAATCTGAAACATGGATTCTCTACCTCCTCTCTCCAGAACTCTACTACAGCAGCTCCAGAAACTCCAGGCCCTGGTCACAGGAAAAGTGCCCCAATCCTGCAAGATGGCCTCAACGCAAACAGGAACATGCCTTATGGTACTTTGCATACTATTTATTCTCATACACACATGCACCATCATTCTCACTCTCCTAAACAATGCAAAATCCCATAAAAATGTGGGGATTTTTCTGTGCTCCCCACTGACTTAAAATACTGTGCGTTTAGTGTTCCGTGGACCGGATAGTCATGCCTGTCAAAAATGGAAAATGACTGCTTTGTTTGTGAAAAGACTCACTGCAATGGACAGGGTCACTGGCTTATGGCCTGCCCTACTTTACTATAACACACTGAGGCGACCCCATAAACTCAAACTGGCAAAAGCCTTCTCAGCTGGAGAACAGAACCTCACTAGCACACTGTGCTCATGTCGCTCATGTTGACCATGTGCTTTTGTTGATGGTTTCTGGTTCCCTCCCGCCAGGTGGTGGCGCTGTGCTTTTTCCTGGTGCTGGGCTCCCTTGTGCCTTGTCTGCCTGAGCTCTCCTCCCTGTCCCATACCGTGAAGTCCTCCTCGCCCCTCCCCTCGGCTGATGTCTACACAGCCAGCCAGGGTATGTCCCATACCCTTCACCTGTCACCTAGAACAGGGTTTCAGGAAACTCGGTCCTGGGACCCCCATGGGTGCACCTTTTGGTTTTTTCCCTAGCACTACACAGCTGATTAGAATAATCTAAGCTTGATGATGAGTTGGTTATTTGAATCAGCTGTGTAGTGCTAGGGAAAAAAACTAAACGTGCATCCAGTGGGGGCCCCAGGACCGAGTTCGGGAAACCCCGACCTAGAATAGTCTACCATCTACAGCATGAGAAACACAAAGTCTTTAGTTGGTTGTCCCATACATATCACATATTTTCAGGTCATATGTTGCTTGCCCGCCAGCATTTCTGGAAATAATGTAAAAGGGAACATTGTGTAGTTGAATAACACGTCAATGTGGCATTACATCTTATCTTGTAGTATTTCAAAAGCAACAGACTCAGGCGAGTATGTTAGCTGAAATCACAATATCCTTCTGTTATAATATTCAGCTTAATGACCACAAAATGGAAATCATACATGGACCTACTGACTACTCAGAATTGGTTGGTGAGGGCTGGGTTGCTTTAGAAACCTGAGGTCAGCATGGCACAGGAAGCTGTAATGAGTTGTTCTCCCTGGAGAACTCACATGATCGTCATACACCTGCTGAATAAAGATGACCATCCTGCTCAAAACCATTCCATTCTTCAAAAGAAACCCAATTTTGACTGTTTGTTTAAAAACAATTACAATATAGGGATGGTTCTATGTTCCTTTGTAGTGTTTGAAGGACCAAGGCAGTGATTAACATCCTCTATTTGTCTCTGTTTGTGTCTGTTTAGTCCGCTCCCGCAGCCTACTCTTCTACGACGAGAGCTCCTCGTTGGAGGACGGTCACGGGGGCTTCCTGAAGATGGAGGGGGACGGCTCGGAGGGGGCGCCCCTCGACTACACCGAGGACCGGTCGGCACGTGACAGCCACGGAGGCGAACACGAGAACACCAAGTACCTCAGCAAGGCTCACTCCGACCCGGTGGACTACAACAGGACCGGCGCCCAGTTCCTCCAAGAAGAGCCGCAGTACCACAAAATGTAAGCTGAGGCCAGACAAGTAGGGCTGTATCTGTGTCTCCATCTGTGTTTATGAGAGGATTCTCACAAATTGCACTTCAGAACCAGGGACTCATTATTTTATCAGTGCTCCTTGTAATTACTCAAACATCAACAAGAATAATTTATTTGAATGAGATTGTAAGGTTACCAGAGTTTGCCAAGTGGTGTATGTTGTGATACTGATGGACTATTTCTCCCCTCCACAGAGAGCCAAACCCTGAAGGAGGAGCAGAGTACTTTTAACCTTTAGGGGCGGAGCTGCCAAAAACACACAGCTCTCCAGACACCTTACCCATGTGGATGTGTAGTGACACTACGGCGCCCCCTAGTGTGCCATCCCCAACCCACCTCTCCCTGCACTCCCTGACCTCCTACAGTAGCTCCCTTGCCTTCCTGTTCCACCCCATTCCCTGAAGTCCCACCCGATAGAGTGGATGAAGAGGGTATGTGAAGAAGATAGAAATGATGGGCAACTCCAATCAAAGCTCCACAGCAACTTTTCATCTTTGACTGCTGTGTTTGACTGGAGGCATAAGCAGGGTGTGTGAGAGGGGCTTGAATTTAGTGACTTGTTGAAACCTCTGTGTGCTATGTGTGTCTGCCTGCACTTTCAAGTGCGTGAGTGTGGTTGCAGTGCTTCTGCGCAGATGAAGTGGTCCTCAGATTCCATCACACTGTTGCTTTTTCAAGGACTGCAAAAAATATTTAGAACACATGGGGTACTTCAGGTGAAGGGTGAAGCGGATCTTTAGCAAATTGGATTGGAGGGTGAGGGGGATAGGAATACGGGGGCCTGTATTTACAATTCCATTTGTTCTGTTATAGAAATTCCCTCTCCTACTTTACAATTGGTAATGCAAATCTTTTAATACATACATTCCAAAGATTGTCCTCCATTACCTTTCGCTTAAGCGCTTAAAATGGACTCTAGTGCCTCATGCTAGAATTATACATCATTCAATGGCATTTCTTGTCCCATAATGTTTAAGCTTGTATATGCATTGCACTTTTTTTTTCTTCAGGTCGACATTGCAAGCTAATGGGTATAAGTGCCTTCAAACTCTTTCAGTTTTTGTATTCTCACACCATCCACATGGGGTTGTTAATTGTATTATTTTACTCTTTATGCAATCTAAATCATATGTAATATATACGTATTCTTGGCATCAAAAAATAGCATATTTATTTTATGCAAAAAAATATTGTGAACTTTTCTTTTTATGATATCAATTATGATGTAATGTTTACATGATCTTGTTGTCTTAACTGTTACACAGTTTGTCTGTTTTTGTATTTATTTCTGTATCAAGAAAGTTTTGTATATATTGAAAAAACGTGAACAGGGACAATCAGTGTAAATACATACCAAGGGTGTACAATACTCCCTCACTGGAGCAAAGCCTTCTCTAGTCCAAAATACTCGGAAAAACTGCTAATCTTTACAAAAATCTTAGTCAATACACTACCAAGAGAATACATTTTCTCCACAAAAAAATGAATGAATATCATAATTATGCCAAAAGTCAATTCAGGCCTAATGTCATTGTTAATGTGAAAATAGAGTATATTTTAAATTGAATATCAAACCTCAGAATCGACTGCGGGAAAATAAATTCCATCACAATTTACAGTAGTGCCCAAAAAACAGTTCACTCTAAAGAACACTATTCTGTTGATAATGCTTCTGAAAAACGTTAGTGACTCCAGCAGCAATATAATACAAAAAGCTTTTCATGCAGAGTTATTGTTGTGAAAAACCTTGTTACATTGAATAGAAGATATTCTGGTGTTCCCTCCTCTTCCTGCTGTGTTGTTTGAGGGCGCGAGAGGGAGGGAGAGATTGTGTAAGGAGTGCGTGGGGCGGCCCACTGACGCTCAGTGAGATTGCGTAATGCTAGGTAGGAGGGTGTGAGTACACAGCCCAGGCTCTGTGGAGGAGGCATGGAGGATCTGGGTCAGCCAGTGGCCTTGGAGTCTTATCTTAACATCCAGTCTGTTGCTTTTCATAGATTCCATTTGCTTATTCACAACTGTGTCTTGTCTGTGAATAATCAGGGGAGGCCAGACTCACAATCCTGCCATATGAGTAATATGTATTTTACCCTAACATGTCATTAGATTTGCATTATTCATTTTCTGTCAAATGGTTTGTAAAATCACAACCTACCCTATTAATCAGATTCATATAATTTATACATTGGTTTTGATTCCCTGTTGTCACCTGTCATATATCTTAGTGCACATTACCTGACCAATGTAGAGTTGGTTAACTGAGTACACTGATAATGTGTGTATATTGAAAATGTAGATTGCTTCCTGTCAAAATACTGTTGGTCTATGTTTGTCCTTTGGTTTTATTAATAGATGTTTAACTAAGGTTCAACCAGATGCTCTGGATGCTGACCAGCCCTCACCCACTTGCCTTCTATAAACACACCTTTTACTGATCAAATGGTTGCTTAGTTGTTGTCCCCCCCCCCCCCCCCCCCCCACACTCACGACCCAAACCCACCCCAGCCCCATCTACCCTACCTGCCCCACCATCTTTAGGCTGTCTTAAAGCAGTACCTGGGATAAATGACTGCTACTCTATATTCTATAATCTGTCAAATGTGCTGATCTTGAACAGGCTCTTTGATGACTGTGTCAACACTAAACCACTGTGATCATGCATAACACAATAAATCAAGTCAGACTATGTTATCTGGTTGAACCAGGGTCAATCTTTTGGAATCCGTCCCCCAAATGTGTGGTAAAAACCTGTTTCAAAACCTGTGTGAGGGATTTTACAAAGCTATTATAATTCAAAGTGAAATGATGCAAATCTTACCAAACATTCCATGTATTTGTTGGCGTTCTTACATAATGTGTGCCCTTTTGTACATAAGAAAAAGTTAATACTTTTGCTGTAAATAGGGGGATGTATTTTTGTATTTGAAATGTATTTTGGTATTCACCTGGCGCCTTTGGGAAGGAACTGGCCAGTTGCTGACCTTTCACACTGTGGCTGTACATTAAAATGCATGTATTTCTGGGCAAGCCACAGGAGCCTCTCTGTATTGCCTTTCTGTATCAGTCTCTTTAAAAGTAGTTAGTAAGTAGCGTTAGTATCAAGCAAAATATAAAAATTGCATCAGCATAACACCGTCTCCTTCGTTACTGTGTCTCTGTGCCCTGATATCATTGAGAAATGCATTCTGTGCAATCATTTGCGTTCATTGCAATCTAGTTTTTGTGCCTAGTGGTTGTTACATAATTGGGAAGTGCAGGCAAGCTTGATTCTCAGTATCGCCACAAGAGGTCGTACTTTGTTAGTGAATCTATTCTGGCTAACCTGATTCTAACCCCATCATCCCTCAAAAAGTAGACCACTGTGTGCCTTCCTAACTGAATCATAAAACACTAACACACAAGCCCTTACCCAAGTGGCTGGCTCCACTGTATTATATCAGAACCAGTTGTTCATAGCCTGCCCGGACATAACCCACATTAGTATTGAACTTCTGTCCTGTCCGTCTACACCAGGGGTGCCAAATATACAGCCCGCGAGCCGGATCCGGCCTGCAAGGGGGTCCAATCCAGTCCAATCCAGGGAGGTTTGAGAAGAAAAAAATGTATATATATATATATATATAGAGAGAGAGAGAGAGAGAGAGAGAGAGAGAGAGAGAGAGAGAGAGAGAGAGAGAGAGAGAGAGAGACAGTGTATTGGACATTTTTTTTGGGGGGGGGGGACTAACTCAATATACTTTAAAATGACTAAAACCAAATCGAAACTGTGTACAAATGATAATGTACCTATATTCATACAGTTGGATAGAAGACTAAATGTGCCAGTCCCTGAACCCTCCCACCCAAACATACTGAACAGCATTAGTGTTTGTTTGGTATCAATATGGAAATATGGTCACTTACACCCTGGAAATCACAGCTCTAAAACATAGGAGCTGGTGATCCAGAGGTGGTGAGCCAGTTCAATCACAAGTATTCACTGCCAATCCAGTGGCAGAATATCATGGGAATGTGATAGAAACCAAAATGTTTATATACCCCCTTCAAATAAAGTGTTACCAGTTATCTGTAGTTGATTTGGTGTAATTTAGGGACCACGGTACAGTATTGTGCACAGGATGGCTTGAAACTGCACATTTGAATGAGATTCAAAGATTGTTGTTGTCAGAAACAGCCCACACATTTTTCTTGCTATATTTTCATTTCATAAACACATAATCTAATTTGAGTAGGAAACAGAATGTCCTCTTTCCCCCTTGTTTATACCAACTACATGTTAGTGTGATAACTCACTCTTTGTATTAGAAAGGGGGGAAGGGGCTTTGTCCCAATAGCATTTACCATGCAGTTTTATGTAATCCTCATATGGCCCTTGCCTTAATCTCTGTATAAAGGCCAAAGAATGGTCTTTCGCTTCAGTTTTTGCATCCTCATGTTTAGGTGTTGCTCTCCTGTGTGCATCTTAATATATCTGTTTGTTTTGCACATATACAAGAGCCTACTATTCCTGATATATGACAGTCATGTATTTAGATTGATCAGTTTGCTCTGCGCATTTGCTCTGTTTTATGGAGAAGTGTTTTTAATGTATTTATTGTTACCATGATAGTATGCAACAGCTTTGTCCTGTGATGGGGTATTTGATTCAAGACTCAAGACTGGGCTGCCATGGCAAAGAGCAGACAATTATAAAGAGTGGAAATCCCTGGCTGTCTGTTTCTCACTCATAGTCACCCTAGTGAGTGGTTGGAGGTGATGAGAGTTCCTAGTCCTCTCATTTCCATGGCAACGTCAATTCACAAGGCTGAACAGTCTAACTACCTCTTCTTCATCCAGCACAAACCACCTGAGCACACTTCTCACCACAGTACAATACAATGATTCTTTGTCAGAAAAAAGTCTCTAGACAAACACCTTTCTAAAACCTAATGTCTTGTCTAAATCAATGAAAATAGTTTTTGATCTGCTCCATTACATTTCCCACATTTCCAAGGAGGTTGACTGTCACTAGTCATTTGCATGCCCCAAAGGCTTTGCATGTATACTTATTTTTGTTGGTATTTGTCAAACATCCAACAGTCTGTTATTTCAGTCAGGGCTCTATACAGAGGTGTGGCTCCCTCCTATTGACTTTGGGCGGCGGAGCATGTGATGAGTGTGATAGAAGGAGTCAGGCGCAGGAGGGTAATCACCGAATGCAGAGTTTATTCCGTCGTACACAAATAGCGCTGGATAGCGACAAACGAAACAGGCACAGGGAAAAATCTACCCTGGCAATACAAGGTAACGGTAGCTCCAACAATAACAGGCACAGGGGAAATATCTACCCCGGCAATAACAAGGTACGAGTAGCTCCACCAAGCTACACTACTCTCACAAATGAACAATCACCCACAAGGACAAGGGGGGCAGAGGGAACACTTATACAGGGACAAATGAGGGGATAAGAACCAGGTGTGTGTAATAAACAAGACAAGACAAATGGAATGATGAATAATGGAGAGGCAGTGGCTAGTAAGCCGGTGACGACGAATGCCGAAGCCTGTCCGAACAAGGAAGGGAGGCAGCCTCGGCGGAAGTCGTGACAGTAACCCCCCCTTGACGCGCAGCTCCAGCAGCGCGCCGACCCCGGCCTCGGGGACGGCCAGGAGGACGCGGAGCAGGGCGAGCCGGATGGCGACGGTGGAAATCCCGCAACAGGGAGGGATCGAGGATATCCCTCACCGGGACCCAGCACCGTTCCTCCGGACCGTACATCTCCCACCCCACGAGGTACTGAAGGCCCCCCACCCGACGAATCGAATCCAGGATGGAATGGACAGAGTATGCCAGGGCCCCCTCGATGTCCAGAGGAGGTGGAGGAACCTCCCGCATCTCAGACTCCTGGAGCGGACCAACCACCACCGGCCTGAGGAGAGACACATGAAACGAGGGGTTAATATGGTAATCAGGGGGAAGTAATAACCTATAAGTGACCTCGTTGATTCTCCTCAGGACTTTGAACGGCCCCACAAACCGCGGGCTCAGCTTCCGGCAGGGCAGGCAGAGGGGCAGATTCCGGGTCGAGAGCCAGACCCGATCCCCCGGGGCCTCACTGCGGTGACGGTCAGCGTTGGCCTTCTGACGACGCACGGCGCGCTGGAGTTGAACGTGGGCAGCGTCCCACGTCTCCTCCGCGCACCGAAACCAGTCATCCACCGCAGGAGCCTCGGTCTGGCTCTGGTGCCACGGTGCCAGAACCGGTTGGTAACCTAAAACACATTGGAATGGCGTTAGGTTAGTAGAGGAGTGGCGGAGAGAGTTATGGGTATATTCTGCCCATGGCAAGAACACCGACCACTCCCCCAGCCGGTCCTGGCAGTAGGACCGCAGGAACCTTACACATCCTGATTTACCTGTTCCACCTGCCCATTTGACTCGGGGTGGAACCCAGAGGTCAGGCTGACCGAGACCCCAGACGTTCCATGAACGCCTTCCAAACCTTGCACGTGAACTGGGGACCTTGGTCGGACACTATATCCTCTGGCACCCCGTAGTGCCGGAAGATGTGAGTAAACAGGGCCTCCACAGTCTGCAGGGCCGTGGGGAGACCGGGCAGAGGAAGGAGGCGGCAGGACTTGGAAAAGTGGTCCACAACGACCAGGATGGTGGTGTTACCTTGGGAGAGGGGAAGATCAGTCAAGAAATCAACACTAAGGTGAGACCATGGTCGTTGTGGAACTGGTAAAGGTTGTAACTTACCCGCTGGGAGGTGCCTAGGTGCCTTACTCTGGGCGCACACCGAGCAGGAGGAGACGTACACCCTCACGTCCTTAGCCAAGGTAGGCCACCAGTACTTTCCGATCAGGCAGCGCACTGTACGACCGATATCTGGGTGACCAGAGGAGGGTGACGTGTGTGCCCAGAAGATCAGACGATCACGGATAAGAGCAGGCACGTACCACAGCCCAGCTGGACACTGAGGTGGAGATGGATCTGTGCGTAATGCCTGCTCTATATCCGCGTCCATCGCCCATACTACCGTTGCCACAATGCAGGAGTCCGGGAGTATGGGGGTGTTGTCTCTGGGCCTCTCCTCTGTATCATACAGCCGGGACAGTGTGTCTGCCTTCACGTTCTTCATACACGGAATGTATGACAGTGTAAAATCAAACCGGGTGAAGATTAGGGCCCACCTGGCCTGGTGAGGATTCAGCCTCCTCGCTGCCCGAATGTACTCCAGGTTACGGTGGTCCGTCCAGACGAGGAAAGGGTGTTTCGCCCCTTCGAGCCAATGCCTCCACACGGTCAAAGCTCGCACAACAGCCAACAGCTCCCGATCACCAACGTCGTAGTTCTGCTCCGCCGGGCTGAGCTTCTTAGAGAAGAAGGCACAGGGGCGGAGCTTGGGTGGCGTGCCTGAGCGTTGGGATAGGACAGCGTATATCCCTACCTCGGACGCATCCACCTCCACTACGAACGGTAGTGATGGATCGGGGTGGGCCAGTACCGTGGCTGAGGTGAACAGACCCCGCAGTCTCCTGAAGGCCAGGTCAGCCTTAGCAGACCAGCAGAGCCGGGACGGCCCACCCTTCAACAGGGAGGTAATGGGAGCTGCGACCTTGCCAAAGCCCCGGATAAACCTCCAATAGTAGTTGGCAAAGCCAAGGAAGCGCTGCACCTCCTCAACCGTGGTTGGAGTCGGCCAATTACACACAGCTGAAATGCGATCTCCTTTCATCTCCACACCTGAGGTGGTAATGCGGTATCCGAGGAAGGAGACAGACTGCTGGAAAAACATACACTTCTCTGCCTTGACATAAAGGTCATTTTCCAACAGTCGGGCCAGCACCTTGCGAAACAGGGACACATCCTCGGCGCGCGTAGCGGAATACACCAGGATGTCATCGATGTAGACCACCACACCGCGACCAAGCATGTCCCGAAACACCTCGTTCACAAAGGACTGGAAGACGGATGGAGCATTCATCAAACCGTAGGGCATCACCAGGTATTCATAATGCCCTGTGGTTGTGCTGAATGCTGTCCCCATGCATTGACTCAATCACTGAAGGAATGAGGGGGAGAGGATAACTAAATCTTATCGTTTCCTTGTTCAGTGATCGATAATCAATGCACGGGCGCAGACCGCCGTCTTTCTTCTTCACAAAGAAGAAACTCGAGGAGGTGGGTGAAGTGGAGGGATGTATATACCCCTGGCCCAGGGACTCGGTGATGTATGTTCCCATAGCCTCCGTTTCAGCCTGTGACAGGGGGTACACATGACTCCTGGGAGGTACAGCGTCTACCCGAAGGTTTATCGCGCAATCCCCTGCCCGATGAGGTGGTAATTTAGTCACACGCGTCTTAGAAAACGCGTGCGACAAATCGAGGTATTCGGGGGGAATGCGCACGGTGGAGGTACTGTCTGGACTTTCCACCGTGGTTGCACCAACGGAAACACCTAGACACCTACCCTGACACTCTCGCGACCACCCCGTGAGAACCCTCTGCGGCCATGAGAAGGTGGGGTTGTGGAGTGTCAGGGTAGGTGTCTAGGTGTTTCCGTTGGTGCAACCACGGTGGAAAGTCCAGACAGTACCTCCACCGTGCGCATTCCCCCCGAATACCTCGATTTGTCGCACGGTGGAGGTACTGTCTGGACTTTCCACCGTGGTTGCACCAACGGAAACACCTAGACACCTACCCTGACACTCTCGCGACCACCCCGTGAGAACCCTCTGCGGCCATGAGAAGGTGGGGTTGTGGAGTGCTAGCCAAGGGATACCTAATACCACAGGGAAAGCAGGAGATTCAATAATCGAAAAAGTAACCTGCTCACAATGAGTCTCCTGGGTGATCATGGTGACTGGTACAGTGACTTCCTTTACAAACCCAAACCCTAATGGTTGACTATCAAGTGCTCTGATGGGTGTGGAATGGATAGGGGAACCAATGAAATGCCTTGACGGTGTAAGAATGCCCTGTCCATAAAGTTCCCAGCTGTGCCTGAATCGACTAGCGCCTTACACTGGGGAACTACCATGTGATCGGGAAAGTGGATAGGTAGGGTACAGTGCGCAGCACAGGGCTCTGAACGAGTGTGGGTGTTCGATACCTGGGGTGATGCGAGAGTGCCCTGCCTGCCGCCTCCAGGCCCAAAAAGAGCATTGACTACGACGTGTGGTGTACTGTCCCTTCGTGCCACCAGAGTGGCACTGTCGCTGTCGTCCTCCGCTCTCTCGGACGGCGGCTCCACCCAGCTCCATCAGCTCGGGATCCGAGTCGTCCGGGGTGGAAACGGTCAGACCCCTACCAGGATGTCCTCTGGTTGCCAGCAGGTTGTCCAAACGGATGGCCATGTCCACCAGTTTCGTGAAAGACAACATGGTGTCCCGGCAGGCTAGCTCCTGTCGGATATCCTCCCGCAGATGGCAACGGAAATGGTCGATCAGGGCCCGCTCGTTCCACCCGGAACCCGCTGCCAGCGTCCGAAACTCCAACGCCTCCAAGTCCTGCGTGGTCCTCGTCCCCTGCCTCAGGTGGACCAGCCGCTCGCCCGGCTCTCGACCCTCGGGCGGGTGATCGAAGACTGCCCGAAAGAGGCGAGCGAACTCCCCATAGTCCTCCAACGCAGCTCCTCCTTCGTTCCAAACCGCGTTGTCCCACTCCAGGGCTTTCCCCGAGAGGCAGGAAACGAGGACGGACACCTTCTCTCACTCCGATGGCGCCGGCCTGATGATGGAGAAGTAAAGCTCCAGTTGGAGGAGGAATCCTTGGCAGAGCACCGCCGTCCCGTTGAACGCCCGTGGTCGGGATATCTGGATCCCTCCGGGTGCTGGGGTGTAGGTGGCTGGATCCGGTTGGCCAGCTGGTCTCGACAGATCGGGTCCTCTCCTCTCCAGGCGTTGGACGACCTGAAGAACCCGATCCATCGCTTCCCCCAAGCTGGCCAGCATCATGGAATGCTCCTGGACCCGTGCCACAACTCCAGGCATGCGCTCTTCTCCCGCTGACTCCATAGCGGGTGGGTGATTCTGTGATGAGTGTGATAGAAGGAGTCAGGCGCAGGAGGGTAATCACTGAATGCAGAGTTTATTCCGTCGTAGAAAAATAGCGCTGGATAACGACAAACGAAACAGGCACAGGGAAAAATCTACCCTGGCAATACAAGGTAACGGTAGCTCCAACAATAACAGGCATAGGGGAAATATCTACCCCGGCAATAACAAGGTACGAGTAGCTCCACCGAGCTACACTACTCTCACAAATGAACAATCACCCACGAGGACAAGGGTGGCAGAGGGAACACTTACAGTGGGGAAAAAAAAGTATTTAGTCAGCCACCAATTGTGCAAGTTCTCCCACTTAAAAAGATGAGAGAGGCCTGTAATTTTCATCATAGGTACACGTCAACTATGACAGACAAAATGAGAAAAAAAATCCAGAAAATCACATTGTAGGATTTTTTATGAATTTGTTTGCAAATTATGGTGGAAAATAAGTATTTGGTCAATAACAACAGTTTCTCAATACTTTGTTATATACCCTTTGTTGGCAATGACACAGGTCAAACGTTTTCTGTAAGTCTTCACAAGGTTTTCACACACTGTTGCTGGTATTTAGGCCCATTCCTCCATGCAGATCTCCTCTAGAGCAGTGATGTTTTGGGGCTGTCGCTGGGCAAAACGGACTTTCAACTCCCTCCAAAGATTTTCTATGGGGTTGAGATCTGGAGACTGGCTAGGCCATTCCAGGACCTTGAAATGCTTCTTACGAAGCCACTCCTTCGTTGCCCGGGCGGTGTGTTTGGGATCATTGTCATGCTGAAAGACCCAGCCACGTTTCATCTTCAATGCCCTTGCTGATGGAAGGAGGTTTTCACTCAAAATCTCACGATACATGGCCCCATTCATTATTTCCTTTACACAGATCAGTCGTCCTGGTCCCTTTGCAGAAAAACAGCCCCAAAGCATGATGTTTCCACCCCCATGCTTCACAGTAGGTATGGTGTTCTTTGGATGCAACTCAGCATTCTTTGTCCTCCAAACACGACGAGTTGAGTTTTTACCAAAAAGTTATATTTTGGTTTCATCTGACCATATGACATTCTCCCAATCCTCTTCTGGATCATCCAAATGCACTCTAGCAAACTTCAGACGGGCCTGGACATGTACTGGCTTAAGCAGGGGGACAAGTCTCGCACTGCAGGATTTGAGTCCCTGGCGGCGTAGTGTGTTACTGATGGTAGGCTTTGTTACTTTGGTCCCAGCTCTCTGCAGGTCATTCACTAGGTCCCCCCGTGTGGTTCTGGGATTTTTGCTCACCGTTCTTGTGATCATTTTGACCCCACGGGGTGAGATCTTGCGTGGAGCCCCAGATCGAGGGAGATGATCAGTGGTCTTGTATGTCTTCCATTTCCTAATAATTGCTCCCACAGTTGATTTCTTCAAACCAAGCTGCTTCCCTATTGCAGATTCAGTCTTCCCAGCCTGGTGCAGGTCTACAATTTTGTTTCTGGTGTCCTTTGACAGCTCTTTGGTCTTGGCCATAGTGGAGTTTGGAGTGTGACTGTTTGAGGTTGTGGACAGGTGTCTTTTATACTGATAACAAGTTCAAACAGGTGCCATTAATACAGGTAACGAGTGGAGGACAGAGGAGCCTCTTAAAGAAGAAGTTACAGGTCTGTGAGAGCCAGAAATCTTGCTTGTTTGTAGGTGACCAAATACTTATTTTCCACCATAATTTGCAAATAAATTCATTAAAAATCCTACAATGTGATTTTCTGGAGAAAAAAAATCTCAGTTTGTCTGTCATAGTTGACGTGTACCTATGATGAAAATTACAGGCCTCTCTCATCTTTTTAAGTGGGAGAACTTGCACAATTGGTGGCTGACTAAATATTTTTTCCCCCCACTGTATACATGGACGAATGAGGGGATAAGAACCAGGTGTGTGTGATTGACAAGACAAGACAAACGGAATGATGAATAATGGAGCGGCAGTGGCTAGTAAGCCGGTGACGATGAACGCCGAAGCCTGCCCGAGCAAGGAGGGGAGGCAGCCACGGCGGAAGTCGTGACAGAGCAACTGTTCCATCCAAACTGCAATGTAAATTAACTGTATGGATGCCTGATTACATGACTATATGTTTGGAGCGTTACATTGTCTATGGCAGGTACATGATACTTTATATACATGCATAATGCAACAGAACAGAATGCAAAACATGTTGTATGCATGTTATAACGTACACTTTGACGGGAACATGCACCGTGGTATATTGAGAGATGAAAGGATGTACATTGATGTAGTGTTTTCCACATCCATGACCTAACATTATATCTGCTTTGTTTAGTTCACTGTGATAATAGGATACAGGTGGTGCTCTCAGATAACCATTAGCCAGTGTCTTGGTCTGCCACCAAATGATCACACAGTGAATTTAGAGTAATTCCCTTTTAACATCCTCCTATCCTACATAAGATCCTTAGCTGGAGTAATCAACCGCAGCCTAATGCTCCATAAACTGACCATAATGAAAAAAGACCCGGATCCATATAGCTGTGCTCTGTGCCGCATGGATTGTTCTACATTTGTTGGTATTGGAATAAAGTTAGAGACTGTTCATGTCCGCATTCAACTGTCCCCTTTTGATAAACTAAAACAAGTTCTTGCCTACTTGTAAGTCATATTTTGACTCCCTGGTTAGGAAAAATGGCAGCATTTCCAACAATCATTCAGGCATATTTCACCTTGTAGCTGTGATGGTCTGACTCACTGGGTAACACGAGGTCACATATAACAATAGCCCATGAGAGGTCAGACATTGATTGCCCCAGTTCCACTGTAACCGTTGTCATAACCAACATCGCTGCACTAATCATTCAAATAGTTCTAAATTGCAGTGGGTCCAACAACTAATTAGGCCTACAGCAAACTAGGCTACATCAAAGATCAAGTACAATAGTCTACCTATAACAAAATGCCCAAAATAACCCAATCAACTGCAAATGATCCGTTTGGGTGTGGTTTTCCTTTGGGGTTATTTGTGTAAGGCAGTTTCCTGTTTCCTAATGAATTGCATTAACCAGTACAACCAGTTTTACAGCCCTTTCTAAGGACGATTTGATGAATGGCTTAAAGTAGGCTATATTGTGTGTAGCATACCTTGGTTGACTAACATAAGGTTACACAGGTTAATCATCACTCAGGCCTTTTCAAAGTATTGTTTGAGTTAGGTCACCACAGTGACGTAGTCTTCCTAAGAAAAAAACAATAGGCAAACTATGAACAATACAATGGATCAATTTGGTAACATACCCTATTGAAGAAGAGTAGCCTATAGGCCTAATTACATGTTTGGTTCACTAGAAAATGTAAAGTAGGTTAGAACAATTCCAGTTTTACCTCCAATCTTTAATTTGATTGAAAGTATTTTTATTTTCTCAGACAGAGTTTACAGAGATACCGCCTGACGCCCGTGAATGCAAAAGCCAGGGGAGAGACCAGTGTGTTATGAACAACATAAGCATGAGCAACAATAGTGGAATCGGCGGTTTGCCTTCTAAGTCCCCCATTGAAACTGATGCAAATATTTGAATCATGCCACAATTGTACTACATAATGCTAAACAAGGTTGGAATGTTGTTATATCAATTCAACAAAAGACAATAATTAGTTAATTTGACACAAAAAAATAGTACAAATCTGTTGAAATCGCACTGTGGATGTATAGACTCCAGAATTTCCTGGTTGCAAAAATTCTAATAGTTTGCCTAATTTCAGTTTATGTGACAAAACAAGCAAATAAAATGTAGAGAATCTTGTACCATCTAAACTGCGGTGAAATATATTTTCAATAACCAAAATTATTGTATTTT
Source organism: Coregonus lavaretus (assembly GCF_964263955.1). NCBI lineage: Eukaryota > Metazoa > Chordata > Actinopteri > Salmoniformes > Salmonidae > Coregonus > Coregonus lavaretus. The sequence continues at coordinate 6,037,851 of NC_140024.1, read as the reverse complement.
CAGCTGTTTGAAGCTGGTGTACAAAACCGAAAGTAAAAGATGTAAAAACCGAAACGTGAGAACGGGAAGCATAGAAATAGAGCACATAGAACAGATCTACAGCCTCTTAGACATGCTTTCAATGCAAATGACAGTTCTATAACTCACATTTCTATGTGAATATGGTTGTGTCCCTTACGAAAAAAGATTGCAGTCAGAGTGCACTATAACTGCCATATGCTGCAAAAACTGCGTCTAAAATAACACATTTTTACTGCAGTAATTTTTCAGTGTAACTGCAGTTACAGTGAAGTATAACTGCAGTTCAGCAGTTATTCAGCAGTTATTCTGCAATTACTGCGTCCAGAATACCACAGTCGACTGCAGTTACTGCACTTTTACAGCAGTTTCAAAACTGCAATCAGGGGGAATCACCTTCCCAGTCAGTCTATTGTCTATTTCAACTGAAATCTTTTTTTGTCTTTTGTATAATTTATACAACAATACTCCAACTTTGTTTAGCATTATTTTGTACAATTGTGTCATGATTCCACTATTTTCATCCCTTTGCATCAGTTTCAATCGGGGATATTTATTTTGAAGGCGAACCGCGGATTCCACTATTGTGATCAAGCTAATGTTATTCACGACCCCACATGTGGTTACGCGCAGAGATCAGCGAGATGAGAGACGGGAGCGAGCCGCACAACTGTAAAACCGGTTTCTACTAGTTATCACAACCACAAAGTCATTAGTCATATATGCCTATACCGTAAAAATGCAGACTATAACAAACAATAGCTTTTTGTTCTTTATTTAAGGTTAGACATACGCTTAGCAATGTGGTTACGGTTAGGGTTAGGGTTAGGTTTAAAATCACATTTTAAGAAGATCAACTGTAGAAATGGGCGGGTTTATGACTTTGTGGCTGTAGAAACTAGTGACGACTCTGTAAACCTACGGACACAGGATTTCCTTCTTCGCGTGAATACTTGCGACTACAACCAGGTATATTCTGCGTAACAAAGTCAGTATCTGTAAGCATATTTGTCACATTACAAGACAAGTCATAGTTTTGCTTTGGACTTCCAGTGTTGGAAACAAGCTACTTTTTTTAGGTTACCGCGCTCCACAGTTGCTACACAGCACGGTATCGATGGCTGAGGCACGGGATACCGGGGACCGTATAACCCGTATCGTCCATAGCTCTACGGATTCACCCACGGCGATACTGGTGCCACCAACCTTAGAAGAACTGACTGAGGAGGAGGACGTTTTCCTGCCCGAAATGGTATCACCTTGTCCAGTCTTCAAAACGGGAGATTGTCCAGGAAAAGTGTCAACGCGGTTGGGAAGTGCGGGGGGATTGACAGCAGAGCAGTTGGAGAACGACTTTTTACATCTCAATATTAGGAAGCAGGTGTCATACAGGTAATACATTTGGAATTTATCCGCACTTCCTATCCCATACCCGCACGATATTTCATATAACTACTTAAATTGGCTACCAAATGTGTAAAGTTTTCTCAAAATTGCAACTTGAAAAAGTCAACATTTACATTTTAGTCATTTAGCAGACGCTCTTATCCGACTTACAGGTAGTGAGTGCATACATTTTCATACTGGCCCCCCGTGGGAAACGAACCCACAACCATGGGGTTGCAAGCGCCATGCTCTACCAACTGAGCTACAGGGGACTGTAACATCACCTGTAGCCATCACTATCTCACCCGATAATGCACCTCTTAGTGTGGCAGCTAGACAACATTTGTTCATGTGAGCTGACACCCCATTTCAATATGGTTCTTCATCTAATACAGGGGTGTCAAACTCATTTTAGCTCAGGGGCCACATGGAGGAAAATCTATTCCCAAGTGGGCCGGACCGGAAAAATCATGGTATATATAACTTAAAAACAACAACTTCAGATTGTTTTCTTTGTTTTAATACGATCAACATACAACATAAAGCTGGAGCCTGAGGACAGTGTGTCCAAAATAGTACAAGCACAACATCACTATTAATCATAAAACACGTCAAGTTTATTTGAAAATTCTAAAGAAAAAGAACACACAAACACACAATGCCTCAGTGATTCACAGAAGTATATCACAGATCACAGAACTATATCAGAGTGTCATTTCTCAGGCAGAAATGTAGATAAAAATAATGAAATCCTGTTCCCCAAACAAGTACAAGAACCACAGAGTCAAGAATAGGTTAAATATACAAATAAAATAAAATCAATTAAAAACAATAGCACATCAACATAAAAACATATAAACATAAAGCTGGAGCCTGAGGACAGTGTCCAAAAGCACAACATCACTATTAATCATAAAACACCTCAAGTTATTTGAAAGTTCTGAGGACAAAGAACACACAAACACACAATGCCTCAGTGATTAACAGAACTGTTTCACAGATCACAGAACTATATCAGGGTGTCATTTCTCAGGCAGAAATGTAGATAAAAATAATGAAATCCTGTTCCCCAAACAAGTGCAAGAACCACAGAGTCAAGAATAGGTTAAATATACAAATAAAATAAAATCAATTAAAAACAATAGCACATCAACATAAAAACATATAAACATAAATCTGAAAGCGTTGCTCAAACTCCCGTAACAGTCCCGTTATTTTATCTTTGAACCGCTTCATGTCTGCCACATGTTGGGTCGCGCACACATTTTTCAGACAGGGGAAGTGAGCTGCATCACCACAGGCAAGTTGCGTCTCCCACAATGACAGCTTCAACTTGAAAGAACGTATGCTGTCATAATACTGCGTGACAACTTTGTTGCGCCCTTGCAGCTGTTTGTTCAAGTTATTCAGGTGCTCTGTAACATCCACCATAAATGCAAGGTCCTGCATCCATTCTGCGGAATGAAATTCTAACACTGGTTTGCCCTTTTCTTCCATGAACTGTTCAATTTCTTCTCGTAAATCAAAGAAACGCCTCAGCACAGCACCTCGGCTTAACCATCTTACCTCAGTGTGGTATGGCAGGCCATAGATGTGGTCTTTCTCTCTGAGAAGGCTGTCAAACTGACGGTGATTCAGGCTTCTGGATCGGATGAAATTAACAGTTTGGATGACCACCTTCATGACGTTATCCATCTTTAATGACTTGCAACACAAAGCCTCCTGGTGCAAAATACAGTGAAAAGTCAAAAAATCACGTCCTCCATTTGCAGATTGCACTTTCTCTCTGAACTTTGTCACAACGCCTGCTTTTTTCCCGATCATTGAGGGCGCACCATCTGTAGCCAGGCTGACAGCGCGGGACCAGTCCACTCCGACCCTGTCCAGCGCGCAGACGAGTGCGGTAAAAATATCAGCTGCTGTCGTTGTATCTGTCATCGGCACCAACTCCACGAACTCCTCGGTGACGGTCAATGTGTCATCAACTCCGCGGATGAAAATGGCCAGTTGTGCAACATCTGTAATGTCCGTGCTTTCATCAATTGCAACCGAAAACGCAATAAATGACTTTACTTTTTGCTTCAACTGGCTGTCCAAATCCACTGAAAGATCGGAAATCCTGTCTGCAACTGTGTTTCTTGTCAGGCTGATATTTGCAAAAGCCTGCCGCTTTTCAGGGCACACAATCTCCGCTGCCTTCATCATGCATGTTTTTACAAATTCACCCTCACTAAATGGTTTTGAAGCCACTGCGATTTCATTAGCAATGAGGTAGCTAGCTTTCACTGCAGCGTCACTGATGTCTCGGCTGTGAGTAAACACAGACTGCTGTTTCTTCAGACCCGCCAACAGTTCATTCACCTTCTCTCATCTCCGCTGTCCTTGAAAGTTGTCATATTTGTCGGCATGAAGACTCACATAGTGGCAACGAAGGTTATATTCTTTCAGCACTGCAACATGCTCTGAACACACCAAACATACAGCTTTCCCATTCAATTCAGTGAATAAATAGGATGACCATTTTTCTTGGAACACTCTGCACTCTGCGTCCACTTTTCTCTTTTTTGACAGAGACATATTGGGGCAATGAGGGTGACAAAGCACATAATGTTAAAAGTAGAAGCCGTAATAAATATCGCGGGCAAAACAAAGTAGCTCATTGGCTGCACGTGATTGACCTACTTGCTCTGCCCCGGTATAAACAGTTTGCTTGCTTAACACAATTGCTACGCAATTGGAACAGCAGTTTATTTTATTGAAAAATTGCAGCGCATTTTATACTTTACAAAATTATTATTATTATTATTATTATTATTATTATATATTTTTTTTATCATCTCGCGGGCCGGATTAAACCCGTTTGCAGGCCTGATCCGGCCCGCGGCCTGGACGTTTGACACCCCTGATCTAATAGATCTACATTAAAAGTTATTATTAGGCTACATAATCCACTATAGCATTTTTATAGCATTATAGCAATAGCAATATCACATCTGTCAGCAAGGACATACTAATGTTCAGTTACCACACTGATGAATATCATTCTTACTAAAAGCACCTGCTGATGTCCTATGGAGTATAGTAAATACATGCTCATTCATGTCAGGAATGGGGATGTCAAGAAAAAATAGTTCTGTGTCCTCCTCAGTCATAACACAGACCTCACTCCATTAATTTCTGAGTTTTTGGATCAAATACATGACCCTTCATAATCTCAGACTAGCGTTTTAGGACTGCAAATCTTGCTTCTTATTGGAATCCGGGCTATTTCAACTGGTTCATAGTATTGTATATTTGGCTGGTTGCCCGAGGGCTGTTGACGGTTTCCTGACCATGTTTGTTGTAACTCAGTGTGCTGTGCAAGTGAATGACATGACAGAGCGAGCAACTTGCCTGCTAGAGGCAAAACAGTCTTCTGTAAGGAGGCAGTGATGCACAGAATGACCTTTGACCATGACCCCTTACACATGACCCTTGGACATGTTTTATTAAACATTCACACAGACATTACTACCATACTCTCTGTTACATTTTTACATTTTAGTCATTTAGCAGACACTCTTTTCCAGAGTGACTTATAGTTAGTGCATTCATCTTAAAATAGCTAGGTGGGAAATCACATATCTCAGTCATAGTAAGTACATTTTCCCTCAATAAAGTAGCTATCAGCAAAGTCAGTGCTAGTAAGGGGGAAAAAAGTAAAGTGCGAGTGTTAGTTCACCCCAAAAAATACAAAGGATTTGGCTTCAGTACAGGATTTGGTGTACAGGAAGATTTGGACTGATATACAGCATAACCGTATAATCTGTCATTGTATAACATCCAGCAGACCACTTCATACAAAATATTTGGTTTACAATGTAGTTTTTCCTCCACAATCCCAACTGTTTCTAGCTTGATTGTAGAGGATGGCGCAATTGTCTGTACTCCTGACTGACTCACATTCCATATTTTTCATTTTATGTAAGGATTTGAGGGACCCTTTTTCTGTGCGGGCTGTGTAGAATGATGTGACTCTGGTCCCTGGGTTCTGGTTATTGAGAGTCTGTCACTGCCAGTGGATGCTGTGATGCATTCGTGGCTCTTATGTAATGGGATGAGAAGCAGCAGCAGCTAGGGATCAGGAGGTTTTTTGCATTGTAAATTAGAGGCGTTTAAGAAAGGGGCTTAGTGAGCAGAGCGCTGGGCTGGGCTGGCTGCATCCACTGGCTGACTGGCTGGTCCATGGTCCGTAGAGGCCTGATGATGCTGGATGGTTAAGGCTGGCCTGGCAGTGAGTGAGGCTGAGGCCATGTCAGTCTGGCTACATAAACACAGATTACCCATTGCTTTTCTCTGTGTCTGTGACTAACAGCGTCAATATAGTGACTCAAACTACAATGCCTGGGGTAGTGGTCTCGAGTGTGATTCAGATGTTATTGAAGACCAAACTGCACCCGTCCATTATAAAAATTATGTGCCCCCCTCAGTCTCCTATCAGAATCGATTATTCACCAAAGCTGTTGTATAATTGCATAGTAATGATAACTTTCTTTTGTTTTGTTTTCAATTCAATGAGTATTGTAGATTTTTTGAAAAGCTGATATTTTTGATAAATACACAATCTACAGTGAACTCCAAAAGTATTGGGACAGTGAAATATTTGTTGTTGTTTTGAATCTGTACTCCAGCACTTTGGATTTGGAAATGATACAAAGACTATGACATGCAGACTGTCAGCTTTAATTTGAGGGTATTTTCATCCATATCTGGTGAACCGTTTAGAAATCACAGGACTTTTTGAACATAGTCCCCCCATTTTAGGGGACCAAAAGTATTGGGACAAATTCACTTATATGTGTATTAAAGTAGTAAAATGTTAAGTATTTGGTCCCATATTCATAGCACGCAATGACTACATCAATATTGTGACTCTACACATTTGTTAGATGCATTTGCTGTTTGTTTTGATTGTGTTTCAGATTATTTTGTGCCCAATAGAAATGAATTTGCTGTTTGTTTTGATTGTGTTTCAGATTATTTTGTGCCCAATAGAAATGAATTTGCTGTTTGTTTTGATTGTGTTTCAGATTATTTTGTGCCCAATAGAAATGAATTTGCTGTTTGTTTTGATTGTGTTTCAGATTATTTTGTGTCCTATAGAAATGAATGGTAAATAATGTATTGTGTGATTTTTGGAGTCACTTTTATTGTAAATAAGAATAGAATACGTTTCTAAACACTTCTACATTAATGTAGATGCTTCCATGATTACGGATAATTCTGAATGGATTGTGAATAATGATGAGTGAGAAAGTTACAGATGCACAAATATTATACCCCCAAGACATGCTAACCTCTCACCATTACAATAACAGGGGAGGTTAGCATTTTTTGGGGGTATGATATTTGTGTGTCTGTAATTTTCTCACTGGAGCTCACTGTATTGCTCAACCTAAGGTGAAGGATTTTCACTAGGTCTGTTCTATTGTTATACTATGTTCCTGGCATTTTTTTCCAGTCCCACAAAAAAACACAACAAAGCGCCTATGCAAAGCCCTCACTCACCCTCAATTATTTTAGTGTCTGCCTGCCAGCTGAAAATCTTTGCCAGTGCGTGTGTAGGCTATATACATGAGTGGCGCAGTGGTCTAAGGCACTGCATCGCAGTGTTAACTGTGCCACTAGAGATCCTGGTTCGAATCCAGGCTCTGTCGCAGCCGGCCGCGACCGGGAGACTCATGGGCGGCGCACAATTGGCCCAGCGTCGTCCAGGGTAGGGGAGGGAATGGCCGGCAGGGATGTAGCTCAATTGATAGAGCATGGTGTTTGCAATGCCAGGGTTGTGGGTTTGATTCCCACGGGGGGCCAGTATTAAAAAAAAATTGTATTCACTAACTGTAAGTCGCTCTGGATAAGAGCGTCTCGTAAATGTAAATACCTGCCCCTCCCCCTCCGAAGCATAGGCTACTGTAGTTTACTGACGTTACAAGTGTGATTCAGAAATTAGGGAGAGATTTTTAAAGAAGAATGGATTAACTTTTTTAATGCTAGTTAAGGATACTATAGTTATCACGTTTCACATTAGATTTATAAACTACAAAAAGGTAAAACGTATTTTTATTTTAATTCTGGTGCCGCTCTTGTTAGCTAGCTAGCTCTGGTCCAACGTTAAGCCAACTCTCGGAAGTTCAAAGACATTAAAAGTTCCTTCATAGAAGCCGCTCTTCCGTGGGCCTAATTCATATAATGCATGCCATAACAAGATGCCCTGCGCTTCAAGCCAAGCCTCCTCCACCTTCTCTCGCTCTCTCCCACCCGCAAAATGTCAGTCGCATCTCGCGCCCGACACTTGTCTGTCCAATGCATGTAATCAACTGTATAGTTTGCCCGCTCCATAGCAAGCTGCTCTATCCACATTGATTGGTGAAGTCATTTAGTGTCGAGCCAAATGTAAATATAAATATATATTTCAGAGGTTTAGAAAGGAATGATATAAACCATTACTTTTTTCGGAGTTCGAACCGGTTCAGAACTTTATTTTGCTCGTCGGAACAGTGGAACGGAAACAAACCAAAAAATTGTTCTGTTCGAACGAAACGATTGGAAAATAATCTCAGTTCCAAACCCTGATTTATAGTAACAGTCCTGATCATTTGGACCTCCAGGCTTTCCGCTCTCTGAATGCTAAATTGTTCTCGTTTGTTATTTGGGGCAGGCTCAAGGACACAGACTGGTGCGTGCTCTTCTGTCCAGCAGATTAAAACTGGGGGAAATTGAACAGTTACAAAATGAACACATCCATGAATGGCAGCAAAACATTTTAAGTCCCAAGTTTTCTCACAATCTTTATACTAGGATGAATTAGGCTTAGTTTCTAGGCCACCAGACAAAGGGAAAGAAACCTATTTAATCTCAATGGGATTAACCTGGTAAGTAAATGGTGCCATGCAGTGTAAGTAAGGGTAAAGGATGACTGAGAAGTTACAAGTTGATTGGCCGGCAGGGATGTAGCTCAATTGATAGAGCATGGTGTTTGCAACGCCAGGGTTATGGGTTTGTTTCCCACGGGGGGCCAGTATATAAATATATATATATATGTATTCACTAACTGTAAGTCGCTCTGGATAAGAGTGTCTGCTAAATGTTTGGATTTTTATGTGGAGAAATGGGAGCAACATATTAAGGTAGAGATTTTTAATTCCATTTCATCGCAGAATGTTGTTTCTGGTGTTCAGGATAAGGTTGAGTTTATCCTGAGCTTTAGATCAGATCACCAACACATCAAGCCTGTTCCACTAGTTGGTCGTAAGTGGGTCGTAACTCTACATCCGACGTAAAATGTGCTTTACGCTGTACCAAAACATTATACCTGTTGCACCACCTCTATGAGCTATGCCTGGGACTATCTTCCATGATATGCACAGAAAATAATAGCAATCTATATTTTCAAAATGATGCGAGTCTCGTGTTCATATTTCAAAACCTCCGCAGGCTTTTCAAGTGGCCTGTGCACGAGTCAATAGCAAAAGAATACACTTGATTTGTGCTACATTATAGCATGCTAAATGTGTCTGATTAGATATTAACAAACTAATAGATGAGCTGCCACCTCCACTTATTTCCCCAGCCAGAGATCAAATAACCAGATATACAGACGGAGATTCAGTGAAACAAAATCACGATTGATTATCAGAACTTCTGATAATCAATCAATGTGATTTTGTTTCACTGAATCTCCGTCGGGATATAGCCTAGGCTACTACGTGAGTGAAGAGCAAAATAATCCGTATTTTATAAATAATAATAATATGCCATTTAGCAGACGCTTTTATCCAAAGCGACTTACAGTCATGTGTGCTTACATTTTTGTGTATGGGTGGTCCCGGGGATCAAACCCACTACCTTGGCGTTACAAGCGCCGTGCTCTACCAGCTGAGCTACAGAGGACCACCCAGATTTTATGCTAGGCTAGCGTAGGCAACATAACATGCTAGCAAAATGTTCTGATAACGCTGTTAGACGAGCAAACTAGACAAAATATTATCATCATAAACACTCACCTCAATTTGGCTAAAATTTTCCCAGCCTAATTGTAACCAAATATAGAAATTGAAATTCTGTCAAAACAAATTGATTGATCGGACATTGATTGATTTATCAAGATGTCCCCACGCTTGTCTCAAAGCAGAGCGATAACTCTGTCCCAATCATAACGGTGCTGAAATTATAGTTGACTATTGCTTTAAAGTATTTAAAACGGTTGGATGACTTTGGGAGTTTCAATAAGCAGCGATATGATAAATGCCTTCAATGGCATTAGTCTACTTCATTCCAGTAGTTTCATCATTCAGTGATATTCATTCCCACAGTAATTCTTTATGGATCCATCCAGTTGTGGTTAAGAAAACGTGCATTCATAGTGGTGAGCTTTGCGAAGTGATGGGGCATCCCTCGCAAAGTTTAGAACTGCCACGAGGATGGTAACAGCCTAGTAACGGCACTGCCTAGCAACCATCATAATGAAGCATAAAATCTCATGAACGTGCATTGCTTACGCCGGATTTAGCTACGACTAGTCTTATTTTTGGTTGGTTTAACAGGTGTAAATTCTCATCCCAAAGTCGGACGTAGCTACGCCCGACCTAGCATTTAAGACCAACTTTTTTAGACCCAACTGGTGCAACCGGCCCTCCAGATCATTCAGTGATGAAAACCGATGAGATTGTTTCATCGATGAGAGCTATGATATATTGTATTCTGTGGAGACAGTGTTGACCTACGTAGATGATAAGAGTCCAATACCGGACCAGATCCATCCTTACTGAAATGAACCAGCACCAGCTGTGCCTCCCTCTGTAAAGCCTGCACGACGACGTGCTCCACATTGAAATGCATAATGACATTAAAGCAACCAGGCCTCTCTGAAATATGGAGAATACCCTTTGTACTCCTTTCCTGAGTCTTTTGCATGTTATAAAGATTAAGGAAATTATCATCCTGTCATTGACATTGGGTCACTCAGTGTTGACACAAAATCTAATTTAACAGGCTGTATTTACACTGAACAAACAGACAAGGCTAATTTCAGCTCATATTAGGTCCTCTGTCTCTGTGCCATGGGTCGGTCGCCTATAAGGTAGGTCCTTATGGCTCTATTGACTCTCCCGTTAAGGCTGTTTGTGGTTTGATTGAGGGAGATGCAGGGCTACAGCCCCTCTAATGAAGGGAACTAACTGTCTCATCTGGACTCTCCATCGACCACTGACACTAATGGATGCTGATCGTAAACCCTTCTCTCCAGAGAGTTATTTGTAATTACCCACATTTACCAAATTACTTTTGATTATTGTGCTGCACACAATTACTAACAGGGTACATTTCCATTTAAACAACAAACCCTGACTTTAAAAAAAGAACTGTAAAGAAATACATATGTGTATTTTGTATGTGTCAGAGAAAGTCTGGGCTAGACAGAGATACATATGTCACATGTATCTCTGACCACGACAAGTTTTTGTTCTCAGACCATGACTCTCTCACACCTCGATTGCACAAAACTGAAAGTTTCCGGTGGCCTATTTTACTCTGCCAGGGCTCTGAATTGTCTGATTCTGCAAAGACTGCCCTGTCTGTGGGAGTTATTTATTATTTCTCACAGTCAAGTAATCTGGTTTTCCAGGAAGTGTCTGCCATTGTGTCTGTTCATGCTCAAAATCAATACCTGCTCTATGGGAGTGTTTCCCAACCCTGGTCCTCCAGCACCCCCAACAGTACACAGTTTCGTTGTAGCCCTGGACAAGCACACCTCGTTCAACTCATTGAGGGCTTGATGATTAGTTGACAAGTTGAATCAGGTGTGCTTGCCCAGGGCTACAATAAAAATGTGTACTGTTGGGGGTACTCGAGGACCAGGGTTGGGAATCACTGCTCTATGGAAACAAAAGTTATTAGAGAACATTTGGGAGCAGCTGGTATGAAACTCTGAACCTCATCATGAATGACTCAACTCAGGCCAGAGCTCTGTTTGCTGTGGACTAGATAGGTTGGCATGTGAGAGTATCCAGGCCAGCCGCTCCCAGACTTTACTTCATTATATCATATTTAAAAGAAAGGTTTATTATGTGTGGTTTAAAATGCCGGGCGGTTAATTTTGTATGTTTTGTTTTGAACTCGCTGACGTATGAAGTCAAGGAGAGCAATGATATGTGATTGGGAAATGGTGGCACTCCAAAATGGTTTTAAAACAGACAAAACGACATCATCTCATTTCACCTTTTTATTTTTGGCCAGGCAGGCTAATGCGTTTCCGCAGTTATGCCTTCATCAGATGCATAATGGATGTTCTGATGAAGGCATAACTGCCGAAAACGCGTTAGCCTGCCTGGCCAAAGATGAAATGAGGTAACGTCTTTAAAAAAATAATAATTCAGAGTGCCGCCGTTGTTCTTGAACTTGGGATTTCATTTGAAGCCATTGTCACATATGGCAGACCACCCAGTTAATAAAGTGATAGCACACCTGTTACCCACTCCAAAATACTGCAGCTCTCTGCAACAGCTGAGAAGGGGCACTCTTTTCTCTCTGTTGATAATTATGTTTCCTCTCCCATCTTTCCTTAACCAAGGAATTGAAGTGGGAAATTATGTTATCCTTTCTTTGAAGGATAGGCTACACAAACAGACGTACACTCCCACACGCACACGCACACACAAAAACACACACAGAAACAAACACAGATGCAGACATGCACACACAAACACAAACCGACACAGACACAGAAACAAACGAACATAAGTGAAAAGAAGAAGTGGATTCCTACAATTGAAAAGGAAATGACAGCTGACAATGAAAGGATGTTCGGTTGCCATGACGCGCCTAAGCAATCAATGCACCATACCATCAAATCAATCAAATGTTATTTGTTGTATTATGCGCCGAATACAACAGGTGCAGACTTTACCGTGAAATGCTTACGTACGAGCCCTTTCCCAACAATGCAGAGTTAAAAAGTAAGAAACATTTGCTAAATTAAAAAAGGAAATAGGAACATAATAATATAACAAAAACGAGGTAAATTAGGTCAAATGTACATGTAGGTAGGGTTAACAGTGACTAGGAAATCAGGATAGATAATAAACAGAGTAGCAGCAGCATATGTGAAGAGTGTGAAAGTGTGAGGTGAGGTGAGAATTTGACAGGGTGCAAATAACCACGAGCAGAGGAAGAGAGTGAGCAACTCAATTTGGACTCCGGCTGGCCTCTCATTTCCTGTGTTAAAATATGAGATATGCCTGGGGAGTGTAGTACCTCTCAGTACCTCTTATGTAAATGTTGTTATTGATGTTACCTGGCAACTGATCATTGATATGACCTTTGACATGACCTTTGACTGTTGGCACACATCTGGCTGAAATTCTACTCTGAATGTAGATGTAATCTAGCAACATTCAGTGCAGTACATCGTATCTAGTGCAACAGTTATTCTATAGGTCTAGCTATTACTAAATCTACAATATCAATGAGTGACAGGTGAGCCCAACTGGTTAGCGCTGCTGTCAGTGAACCATTGCAGATGGATGAGTCATTCTTCCAGGTTTCTTATAATAGAGAAGTACCTGTAGTGTCAGACCGCCCTGGCATTTGGGAAAACGTTACTTTAATATCCACACCTAATGGTCTCAAGCCCCTGTCCTAAAGATACCTGCTGTTCTACTGTATATAAGAACACGTCAGTTATACTGTATGACCACTCTATCCCATGCTGCCTGAAATGAAACCAGAAGGGATGATGGAGAGAGAGAGAGAGAGAGAGAGAGAGCGTGGGCACACTCTCCAACCCCACTGCTGAGTGGGCTTCAGTTTCGACGGCACGACTCTCATTTGGATAGGTGAGTAGAGAGAGAAAACAGGCCTAGCTGCTGAAGAGAGCCCACACACAGAATACCCATTCTTGGCAGAGGTCCAGGCTTACCTTGAGGAGATGTTTCTGTATTGTCAGTACAGTGAGTACACTGACTTTAGACTATAGAGGATTAATGAAGCATTGTCCAAGCACGTTTACTGTGATTTTCTACCAATAAACCTTATTTTCTTGGCGTCCATCTCAGTTCTGTTCTAATGGCAGATTAATCACAGATGACTGCTGTAACTGTACTGAAGCGCTGTCTTCAGGTGTTATTGACTGTGTTTAGGACATTGCATTTACAGTAGACAGTTTGTACAAGTCTTAATCGTTCTAAGAAGCCCAAGGAATATGTGGGAATGTAGCTGCATATACATACAGTTGAAGTCGTAAGTTTACATACACTTAGGTTGGAGTCATTAAAACTCGTTTTTCAACCACTCCACAAATTTCTTGTTAACAAACTATAGTTTTGGCAAGTCGGTTAGGACATCTATGTTGAGCATGACACAAGTAATTTTTCCAACAATTGTTTACAGACAGATTATTTCACTTATAATTCACTGTATCACAATTCCAGTGGGTCAGAAGTTTACATACACTAAGAAAATGATGTCATGGCTTTAGAAGCTTCTGATAGGCTAATTGACATCATTTAAGTCAATTGGAGGTGTACCTGTGGATGTATTTCAAGGCCTACCTTCAAACTCAGTGCCTCTGCTTGACATCATGGGAAAATCAAAAGAAATCAGCCAAGACCTCAGAAAAAACATTGTAGACCTCCACAAGTCTGGTTAATCCTTGGGAGCAATTTCCAAACGCCTGAAGGTACCACGTTCATCTGTACAAACAATAGTACGCAAGTATAAACACCATGGGACCACGCAGCCGTCATACCGCTCAGGAAGGAGACACATTCTGTCTCCGAGAGATTAACATACTTTGGTGAGAAAAGTGCAAATCAATCCCAGAACAACAGCAAAGGACCTTGTGAAGATGCTGGAGGAAACAGGTACAAAAGTATCTATATCCACAGTAAAACGAGTCCTATATCGACATAACCTGAAAAGCCGCTCAGCAAGGAAGAAGCCACTGCTCCAAAACTGCCATAAAAAAGCGGTTTGCGGTTTGCAACTGCACATGGGGACAAAGATCGTACTTTTTGGAGAAATGTCCTCTGGCAGGGATGTAGCTCAGTTGGTAGAGCATGGCGTTTGCAACGCCAGGGTTGTGGGTTCGATTCCCATGGGGGGCCAGTATGAAAAATATTAAAAATTATGTATGCACTCACTAACTGTAAGTCGCTCTGGATAAGAGCGTCTGCCCAAAATACTAAAATGTGAAATGTAAATGTAATGGTCTGATGAAAGAAAAATATAACTGTTTGGCCATAATGACCATCGTTATGTTTGGAGGAAAAAGGGGGTAACTTGCAAGCCGAAGAACACCATCCCAACCGTGAAGCACGGGGGTGGCAGCATCATGCTGTGGGGGTGCTTTGCTGCAGGAGGGACTGGTGCACTTCACAAAATAGATGGCATCATGAGGAAGGAAAATTATGTGGAAGTTAAAGCTTGGTCGCAAATGGGTCTTCCAAATGGACAATGACCCCAAGCATACTTCCAAAGTTGTGGCAAAATGGCTTGAGGACAACAAAGTCAAGGTATTGGAGTGGCCATCACAAAGCCCTGACCTCAATCCTAGAGAAAATGTGTGGGCAGAACTGAAAAAGCGTGTGCGAGCAAGGAGGCCTACAAACCTGACTCAGTTATACCAGCTCTGTCAGGAGGGATGGGCCAAAATTCACACAACTTATTGTGGGAAGCTTGTGGAAGGCTACCCGAAACGTTTGACCCAAGTTAAACAATTTAAAGGCAATGCTACCAAATACTAATTGAGTGTATGTAAACTTCTGACCCACTGGGAATGTGATGAAATAAATAAAAGCTGAAATAAATCATTCTCTCTACTATTATTCTGACATTTCACATTCTTCAAATAAAGTTTTGATCCTATCTGACCTAAGACAGGGAATTTTTACTAGGATTAAATGGTGTATGTAAACTTCCGACTTCAACTGTATCTACCACCTCCAAGCTTTATAGAATACCAGTTCTGTAGGTTTGGCTGGTTGAGAGCAGTTGAGAAAATATAAAAGACTTGGAACATAAAGCGTTGACCTAATTTTGAGACACAGTTTCATTCTTCAAACATAAATCAGTCATCATTACATTTTAGTCATTTAGCAGATGCTCTTATCCAGAGCAACTTACAGTTAGTGAGTGCATACATTTATAATTATTATATATATTTTTTCATACTGGCCCCCCGTGGGAATCAAACCCACAACCCTGGCGTTGCAAACACCATGCTCTACCAACTGAGCTACATCCCTGCCGGCCATTCCCTCCCCTACCCTGGACAACACTGGCCCAATTGTGCGCCGCCCCATGGGTCTCCCGGTCGCAGCCGGCTACGACAGAGCCTGGATTCGAACCAGGATCTCTAGTGGCACAGCTAGCACTGCGATGCAGTGCCTTAGACCACTGCGCCACTCAGCGCCCATACATATCATCTCGTTTCCCCTCTAAAAGGGGATCAATAAATTATGAATCAATCAATTTTTATAAGTTCTTTTTCTTTATAGTGTTTTTCTGCAGGACTAGGAAGCTCTGGGTTGTTCTAGGAAAATGTCCTTTCTATGTGAATCTTTGACATACTGTGCCCAGGTAGGGAGCAGCTGTGGTTCAGCTCCTCATTAGAAAGCTTCAGGGATATTCTGCTGTATTACTCTGGCTCGGCAGAATTCCCTACTGCTATAGTTTGACCCTCAGAGTGCAGTCCTCCATCATGCATTACAAATCCCAGTTTCTTATTCTTTCAGCTGCCATACAGTATACTTACAGTGCCTTCGGAAAGTATTCAGACCCCTTGACTTTTTCCACATTTTGTTACATTACAGCCTTATTCTAAAATGGATTTAAAATATATAAAAAAAACTCAGCAATCTACACACAATACCCCATAATGACAAAGCGAAAACAGGTTTTGAGAATTTTTGCAAATGTATTTAAAATAAAAACAGAAATACCTTATTTACATAAGTATTCAGACCCTTTGCTATGAGACTCGAAATTAAGCTCAGATGCAACCTGTTTCAATTGATAATCCTTGAGATGTTTCTACAACTTTATTGGAGTCCACCTGTGGTAAATTCAATTGATTGGACATGATATGGAAAGGCACACACCTGCCCATATAAGGTCCCACAGTTGGCAGTGAATGTCAGAGCAAAAACCAAGCCATGAGGTCGAAGGAATTGTCTGTAGAGCTCCGAGACAGGATTGTTTCGAGGCACAGATCTGGGGAAGGGTACGAAAACATTTATTCTGCAGCATTGAAGGTCCCAAAGAACACAGTGGCCTCCGTCATTCTTAAATGGAAGAAGTTTGGAACCACCAAGACTCTTCCTAGAGCTGGCTGCCCGGCCAAACTGAGCAATCGGGGGAGATGGGCCTTGGTCAGGGAGGTGACCAAGAACCTGATGGTCACTCTGGCAGAGCTCTAGAGTTCCTCTGTGGAGATGGGAGAACTTTCCAGAAGGACAACCATCTCTGCAGCATTCCAGCAATCAGGCCTTTATGTTAGAGTGGCCAGACGAAAGCCACTCCTCAGTAAAAGGCACATGACAGTCCGCTTGGAGTTTGCCAAAAGGCACCTAAAGACTCTCAGACCATGAGAAACAAGATTCTCTGGTCTGATGAAACTTAGATTGAACTCTTTGGCCAGAATGCCAAACGTCACATCTGGAGGAAACCTTGCACCATTCCTACGGTGAAGCATGGTGGTGGCATCATTATACTGTGGGGATGTTTTTCAGTGGCAGGGGCTGGGAAACTAGTCAGGATCGAGGCAAAGATGAACGGAGCAAAGTACAGAGAGATCCTAGATGAAAACCTGCTCCAGAGCGCTCAGGACCTCAGACTGGGGCAAAGGTTCACCTTCCAACAGGACAATGACCCTAAGCACACAGCCAAGACAATGCAGGAGTGGCTTCGGGACAAGTCTCTGAATGTCCTTGAGTGACCCAGCCAGAGCCCGGACTTGAACCTGATCGAACATCTCTGGAGAGACCTGAAAATAGCTGTGCAGCAACGCTTCCCATCCAACCTGACAGAGCTTGAGAGGATCTGCAGAGAAGAATGGGAGAAACTCCCCAAATACAGGTGTGCCAAGCTTGTAGCGTCATACCCAAGAAGACTCGAGGCTGTAATCGCTGCAAAAGGTGCTTCAACAAAGTACTGAATACTTATGTAAATGTGATATTTAAGTTTTTGCTTTGTCATTTTGGGGAATTGTGTGTAGATTGAGGGGGAGAAAAACGATATAATCCATTTTAGAATATTATATCGTAACGTAACAAAATGTGGAAAAAGTCAAGGGGTCTGAATACTTTCCATATGCACTGTATACACCACTTGTAATGTACCTCTTTATTTAAAACTTGTGCCTGTGGTGTTCAGTAAAGTGTAGTGTCTCGCTGGTCATCTCTGCCACTGAAGAGGTTGTCACATAACAGTAAGTGTTGGACTCAATGGGAGGTTAATGTGCTGCTGGGTCAGATCGCTGGCCTTCGATCAGGACCCAGCTTGCAGCACCCCAGGACGCTGAGAAGCCTGATGAGATTGAGTCTGGCAGTTGCCCTTACCTGTCAGCCTATCTGAGAGACGGAAGTCTGCCTCAGACAAAGTGGATGGTTTATTCATGGGCATGGATATGAGGGTGTGACAGGAAGATCATTGAAAAGGAAAAGGCACAGCGCTCACCATTAAAAACACACTTTTATTTAAGCAACTATTAAAAGCTTGACATTTCGGCCTTCATCAATTGCCTTCAATGGTGACAGGAAGAGACACTTTCTAATAGGAGAGGTGTGTTAGACCAAAATAATGGAGGCTACACAGCCATGTTTTAGGGCTATGTGTTATGTTCTTCCATGAACTTTGTGGGAAATTGCTAGTCCTTTTGGTGATGGACTGATTATCAGATTTGGTCTGCTCACAAAGTGGCTTATCCAGTCTGCTGCTTGTTCTGCTTCCACAGGTCATGGTAACTTGGCTACAACTGGAAGGTAATGAGGTAGGCCTATTGAAAGATTCTGGTACTGCAGAGTGTAATTTATTTCTTGCTGATTGGTTTGGAATAGTACAAGAGAGCTCAGAATGTTCTAATATGGAACATTGATAAGCAGCATGACCTTCTTATTCAACAAAATATGGGATAATTTGTACACACGTTTGCCTTATACAAGATCCTCTCAAAAACAAGATGACACATATGAAGCTCCCCCCCCCCCCCCCACCTTGTCACATCCCAGATCTGTTTGGTCTTTATAGCGCCTATGGTCGTTGTCATTACGAAACCTTGCTGGTCCATTGGTGGAGATGCTATACAATGCCCTCTAGTGGATATAGTTTGAAAGACACAAAATGTCCTGAAGTGGCCCTGAAGTGTTAATTTGTTGAGTGACAATGGTCACCTGTGCTTTTAAGCCAGATATGCACAGTGCATTTAAAATGAGTAGGTTATAAGTACTTCAAGGCCTTCTCTTTTTTAAGACTAAATGAGTCCATGTATAAATAAATGCTCAGGGCCAACAATGAGAGAGAGGGAGGCAGGGAGAGGGAGACATGGAGTGGGGTAGAAAGGGGAGGGAGAGAAATTCTCTTTCATCAGGAGAACATAAGAGACTGAGAGCAGAACCCTTTGGTCTGCTGAAATTGGCCAAATAGAGATGAAAGTCTAGGCCATGTATCATGTCTAGCTAACAAAAGAGGCAGTACAGAGAAACAGAATGGAGAGCCATCCTGCAGGACAGGCATCACTCCACCTTTCCTCACCATCTACTCTCATATTTGATCATCTACACGTGTGTGTATGTGTGTGTGTGTGTGCTGCATGTACTAATTCAGTAATTTAGCAATGTTGGTGGATTTTCTTTCAACCCGTAATACACTTCATCAAAGGGATTCATTACACGGGACATCTACCACCATGGATGTGTCTGCATGCCTTGTCGGGGTTCCAATCAGCCAGGTGGTGGTGGGAGTTTGAACTCTGCCTCCCATGCACTGCCTCTTCAACCTAAAGAGAAGTTAGCTCTGTACTGTACTAAAAGCAGAACTATACAGCCACTCACCTAAAACAGAACACTGTGTCTCTTCTTGAGACACTTTTAGCTGATGAACAGCTAAAAGTGGCAAATGGCAGAATGTCAGTTCACAGACAGAGCCTGATGTGACTGAGGTCAGTGACTCAACAAGAAATAATCAATCCATTTCCAAACCCCTCTGGCAGTAGGGCTTGAATGCACTGCACAGTACAGTCAGAGAGGGAGTCAGAGAGCTCAGACTGGTATTTATTATCGCAGCAGTGGTCTGAGTGGTGCACTTGGCTCTATGCAGCCATCTCTCTGTGGTCTATGTGACTGCTTAGATTTCAGTCAGCATTTCTCAAGAAGCCAGCAACTGAATATCTTGCATGCCTGAGCTTTACACACTTAAACAGCTCTGACACTTCAGTTGAAGTAGCATAAGGTCTTTGTACCACATACTCATGAAACTTTCAGTATGATCATTACACAGGTGTACCTTATGCTGGGGACAATAAAAGGCCACTCTACAATGCCACAGATGTTTTGAGGGAGTGTGCAATTGGCATGCTGACTGCAGGAATGTCCTCCAGAGCTGTTGCCAGAGAATTTAATGTTCATTTCTCTACCAATGTCGTTTTACAAAATTTGGCAGTCCAACCAGCCTCACAACCACCAGACCATGTGTAACCACACCAGCCCAGGACGTCCACAGTTGGCTTCTTCACCGGCGGGATCGTCTGAGACCAGCCACCCGGACAGCTGATGAAACTGTGGGTTTGCACAACCAAAGAATTTCTGCACAAACTGTCAGAAACGTCTCAGGGAAGCTCATCTGTGTGCTCATTGTCCTCACCAGGGTATTGAACCGACTTCTTCAGTGGGCAAATGCTCACCTTCGATGGCCGCTGGCACGCTGAAGAAGGGTGCTCTTCACGGATGAATCCCATTTTCAACTGTACCGGGCAGATGGCAGATGGTGTTGTGTGGGCGAGTGGTTTGCTGATGTCAACGTTGTGAACAGAGTGCCCCATGATGGCGGTGGGGTTATTGTATGGGCAGGCATAACCTATGGACAACGAACACAATTGCATTTTATCAATGGCAATTTGAATGCACAGATACCGTGACGAGATCCTGAGGCCCATTGTCGTGCTATTCATCCGCCGCCATCACCTCATGTTTCAGCACGATAATACACAGCCCCATGTCGCAAGGATCTATATACAATTCCTGGAAGCTGAAAATGTCCCAGTTATTCCATGGCCTGCATACTCACCAGACATGTCACCCATTGAGCATGTTTGGGATGCTCTGGATCGACGTGTATGACAGCGTGTTCCAGTTCCCGCCAATATCCAGCAACTTCGCACAGCCATTGAAGTGGAATGGGACAACATTCCACAGACCACAACAGCCTGATCAACTCTATGTGAAGGAGATTAATGAGGCAAATGGTGGTCACACCAGATACTGACTGGTTTTCTGATCCATGCCCCTACCTTTTTTTAAGGTATCTGTGACCAACAGATGCATATCTGTATTCCCAGTCATGTGAAATCCATAGATTAGGGCCTAATGAATTCATTTAAATTAATTGATTTCCTTGTATGAACTGTAACTCAGTAAAATCTTTGAAATTGTTGCATGTTACGTTTTATATTTTTTGTTCAGTGTAGCTATACCCCTAATCGTTCAAAACCTAGAGCCAAACTACTCTGTTTTTCTCAACCGCTTTAGCGGACATTGGATGTTACTCACGTAACCACGGTTCTATGACCTAAGCGGCACATTCACTTGACTACATAAAACAAATATATTTTAAAAATCCACCGCAGGCTGCTGTTAATCTGCTGGCGGGACGGATCCAGCCTGGTGGGTGTATTTTGCCCAGGCCTGCTCTATATGATGATAAGGGACAGGGACAGGGACAGCCTGATGCCCTAACTCGGATCTCAACTGAAGGGATAAGAGACCAGATGTCTGTCTTAGCTTTTTCTCTTTCTATATTCTGCAAATCCTCTCGGCCTATCTGTCTCTCGCTCACATTTCCTCTTTCTATTTCTGACTTTCTGTTTGTCTGTCTGTCTGACCATCTCGTCCTCACATTCTCTAACTCACGCTATCTTTTACAATCACTTTTCACATATAAGGTAGTGCAGCAGCCCAGTCTGCTCTGCTCATTGTGTTTCTGCTCACACAGCACTACACCATCAGCCAGGAATGCAAGCTAGGCTGGGAAACAAACTGAGATATCTCTCCTCAACCCTCTCACTTCCAACTGTTTATTGTTGTAATACGTGTGCCAAGCAATAAGTGAAATTCAACTAAACTTGTCTGCCCATTAGCTTTTACAATTACGATACCGTCCAATCCGTGAACAACACTGAGGTCAAAAGTCTAGGCATAGTGTAACTCAATAGATATGACAGGTACTGTAGGATTCAAGGCCTTCATTTTTAGTGCTACAAGCTGTATAATGTTTCTCATTGCCCTCCCCATCAACTATCAAAGATAAACATTGGGGGTAGGGGGAATCTCCTCCAGCTGTCTAAAAATAGCCAGCAACTCAATCAGTTTGGTCATGTGTTATTTTTAGCCAGTTTTTGGCATTCTGTCTCTCTCTCTGTCTCTCTCGCACTCTCTCTGTCTCTCTCTCTCTCTCTCTCTCTATTCCCCCCTCTCTCAATCTCTCACACTCACTGGCTTATGTCACAAGCCATGAGGAAGTAATGAAACAGGAAGTGAGCAGAAGTGGTCGGGGGGACGGG
The DNA here is from genome assembly GCF_964263955.1 of Coregonus lavaretus. Taxonomy (NCBI): domain Eukaryota; kingdom Metazoa; phylum Chordata; class Actinopteri; order Salmoniformes; family Salmonidae; genus Coregonus; species Coregonus lavaretus. Next base: position 6,015,641 of record NC_140024.1, on the reverse strand, counting down.
GGGAGAGAAAAATAAGATTGCCCTGAGAGACAGACAGACCGACATCAGCACAGTTGTCAGTTGGACTGGAGCTCTGTAGCTCATGGCTAGGTTTGTGTTGGGGACTGACAGGCTGACACAGGAATGCTAGACAGGACACGGAAGACTGCTCTTTGGTGAGCCACCACAAAGGAAGGCAGAGAGGGGACAAAGGACTGGAGATGTGGGGTCACCGGGGGAAGTGGGACGTCCCTCCAACCCCTCCGCTTGCCCCCACTCACAGGTAGCGGTGTGTGCTTCTTACTTCCCTTGGTACTTTGGTCACAAACCACTAATGGTCAGAATGTGGTGTGAAACCTAGACTATGGGAACATTTCTGTATATTCTTGGTTTGATTTGTTCAGTGGGACTTTCGGTTTAGTATGTCTAAGAGTATACTCAGTAAAGCTTTACTTGAGTTATAGATGCTGAAAACTAAGATGGCTTGGGTATGGGTATGGGTGTTGGAGATAATATTTATTTTCTATGTTTTGACAGAAAAGGAAGTTGAGGCTGTGTCGAACTTAGAAATTGAGTTTTGGCGTGTCCACTTATAAAGAGCTTGGCCATCGTCCAGTATGGAATTAATTTATGACATAAAACAGGGCTGTATAACGTTTCAGAAAGTTGTCCATTAGCCAGAGAATTTGACTGGGATGAACCGGGTGAAGACTAAATGTCATGCGATGCTGAAGTTGTGCTGTTTTGGGATGATGCTGCTTCTATGACAGTGGGCAATAGTCAAGGCCTGGATATTTGTCTTGTTCTGGAAAAATTTGCAGTTTATAGTTCTCATTTCTGCAACATCTGATATGTGCAACATCTGACTTCTGCTAATTTAAATTGGTTGCACAAATCTCCATAAAGAAAAGCTGTATATCATTTTTGGTATATTATCCCCATTTATCTTAAGACTTTCCACTCATCTTACAATGTACCTACATTATATTTACTTAGTAGAAGAGTGTGGGTCATTGATTCACCCCTGGGATAAAATGTAACTCAGTTGCACAACATACCCATGGGGTGGCGCCCTAAACCTCTGCTTGTTTTTTTTACTGTATCTCCATCTGCTTATCCGTCTGTCTCACTGTCTGGGTTTCTGTTTGGTCATGGAGTCATCCATCATCCGTTTTATAACTGCTGTTCTTTTCACTGTGTGTCCTTCTGGCTCATTGATTGTGTTACTTTACTAGAGGCAACATAGAGGAAATTCAATATTTTATACAGTAGCCTATAGTGTGAAGCTTTCTCTGTCTGTGATTATTCCATTCTTGGAATAGAAGTTCCTATTCTCTTTGAGCTGTTGTGGTTCCTCTACTTATGACAGTTGAAACCATGCAGTGTGTTGCTGTTTGGATACTTTCCCCACATGTAACACAACTGAGGGGTATACTACAAAGCAGGATCAATGAGTTAGCCAGCTAACTTTGATAACCAACCAGAAATAACTACTACTACTACAAAAAATAAGCTAAACATATATATGTATTTTGGGTTGTTGAGTCAATTAGACCATGCTCATTTCAAGCTTGTCATTCTTGAAAATAAAAAGTTATTTCCAAATATTTAGGCAAGTTAGGTAATTTATCCTGCTTTGTAGTAAACCCCTCTGATGGAAAGAAATAGGACCAAAACAAAAGCGAATGGAAGAATAGCAGGAAGCACCTTGCCGTTCGCGGTTCAGTTGTAAAGTGAGTATCACTCCCCCGCTGGTGACATCACTTCCTTCCTGTCAAGGTAGTAGAAAGTGACAACAGGACAGAGAGAGGGGCCATGCTGCTGCTAGTACCCTAAGCTGCCCAGGAATGTGGAATGTTCAGGTAGACCTAAAATAAAGACCTGTGAATACCATCATGCTTATCTATTTACTTCTTGACAGATCAGCCATTTTGCTGTCTGCGGACTCTGCACTCCTTGTATTTACTGTATGGCCGTAATGTTGTAGGCATGCGGTGGCCTGATGACTGTTTCAAGTGGGATGTGCTGATTTGATTCAATCTGTACAGTAAAGGTTGTCTGCTCAGTGCTCAGTATGAGGCCTTCTCCCTCAACCCCACAGGTCCTGGGGCTCCCCAATAATATGTCTGCTTCTCTACATTCCTCTGTTCCTCCTCACCTGTGGAGTCCCGACCCAGTCTACCTCTACTCCGCCAATGCTCCCCCTCTCCTGGGATATACCAGCCTCAGCATGAATTGCAGCTCTGTTTGGCCGCCAGCTTGTAGTCCTAAAAAACTGAAATGAGTTAGCATTTTCTACCTCTGGTTCGTTGCCCATTCCTATGGGGGAAATGAATGGGGTTTTGGGATAAACACCGAAAATAATGTCTGAGGTTAACACAGGGTTAGAAGATCTTATATGTTTTGTTCTATGAGATAATATTAGTCAGTTAACATCACTTTTATGAATTATGAAGCCTTTATGTGCTTGTTTTGATTACATAAATGCTTCACAATTCACAAAAAGTTACATTAGCTGATGAAGGTTCTCATAGAACAAAACATATAAGATTTCTTAAGCCTGTGTTTAACACAGACCTTATTTTCTGCGTTTATCCCAAACCCCCCCCCCCCAAAAAAAATCACATTAATTTCTCCATAGGCTTTGGCCAATGAGCGATGACGAAGTTAGCCTCCGTTAGTACCTACAAAAACACGCCATTACTATTGCTCTCTATGGTCAGCTAATCTAATGACCAACCAACCACATCTACTGAGATCCCAATCACAGAACCTTCTATAATCTAAAGGACTGCTGTCTCGTAGTTTGATAACATGTTCCCAGTGATCGTCATCATACCTCACAATCTGCATTTTTGGGATGGAAAGCTCAAATATATCAATATATAAAATATTGACCAACTATGAAATATTGATGAGATATTGACCTACAGTGATGTTTGTTGTAAAGAGACTGCAACACGGACAGAAGACTGGCTGTTTGAACCACAGGGGATGAAAGGTCTCTGCTCCACAGAAACAGCCCACCACCATAATGTAATTGGGGCGTGACGTGGCCCCAGATAGCAAGGCAGTCCAGAGCCATCATTATTCACTGATTAATAGAGAGAGACCTTTTCCAGCTCCCCATATCCTGGACCTAACGCTTCCTAATTGATCCTATTAACTGCAGTGTGGTCCATTAGGCTGAGACTGTGCCTGGCGTGGCCAGTGTTGGGGGGCTGCAAAGCGGGGTGGGGACGATCAGAGCCTCCTAAGCCTGGACCTGCTGCTAATCACTAATCAGTGAGGTTCCTCTTCCCTAGCTCTCAATGGTGTGACTCCCATTGACACAAAACTCTCAATTGCACATGTAGGGATATATGAGGAATATTAACATCCACCATTGTCTTGCTTGGTAGCCTATGTCTGGCTTATTAATGTGGTAGTTGCTTGAGGGTCTTGTAGGAATCTTGTCTTTCCTCACTGTTGTTTTGTGACTAATAGGTCGTCTGGTGGACTAACTGGAGCCCTGGCTGTGTGACGCTCCCATCTCTCTTCCTCCTTGTGGCGTGATGCGTTATTGGTGCAGAGGGCGTCTCTAAAACCTGGTGATTGATTCGCTTGATTAGAGAGGGGAGCAGGGAGAGGAGCTCATTGGTGTGTGATGTGGCATTTGGTGTGGATTTGATCCCCAAGAATGAAGCTGCACGCACACATTCTAGAGATGTTGAGTCTGTTGAAAACCCTATTTTTACATGGTTTATTTGAAAGATATTCCCACGAGGACAAATAAATGAATAAACAGGTTCTGGGGAGGTCCTATTATCGGGCCAGCAGACACAGAGGAGGCTGTTGCAGGGATCCTCTGATAGCATCAGTCCAGGGTCTCCTTTGCCTGGTCATTTGTTGACTCATATCCCTACATGATGGTGGGTGGACACTTTCCTCTGATTATCTCAATTTGGTGCTAATGTAATTGAGGCGGAAAATCACTATTTGTGTGTAAGACAGACAGTGAGAGAGAGGCTGTGTTACTTTTGACCGTATATAGAGAGAAAGAGATGGAGAGAGAGAGGACTCCCAGCTGAGGTTGTTACTTCATAGATACCACAGTTGACATTTTCTGATCAGACAGAGTAAAGGTTGTGCAATAACCGTTATCAGCTGACTCAGGGCTGGATGAACCCAGCAGTGTTGCCGCATTGCACTCTATAGTGTGCGTTTAAGCCCTACCAAGTGGATGGCGTGGGCTTTCTACCCGTCTTTATGTAATGTTTGAGTAGGCTGGGAACTGAACATGGTGCAGAGCTTGGTGCCAAAGCTGGAAACTCTTATCCATACAGAGAAATAGTGGTCAATCGACTGGATCAACAAATGGAACACAGACCGCACACCCACACCCCATCCATCTAGATTCTCTCCACATCTGTCTGACTGTCTCTGAAATGCCCCCCACTCCTGTCTGTTTATCTGGGGACAAAGGGCAATTCTATGGGACAGTCCCTCAGAGCCAGACCCTGGTGTCACTGTGCTGACACCCGCTAATTGTGGCTTTTCTATCTCATTAACACACACATGAACACCCAGGGAAAAAACACTGCATAGGCTGGATTTTTACGAGTGAGGCGGAGCAATTTGGCGGCTGAGCGAGAACAAGCAGGCTGGCTGTGTTAGTGGGAAGTCTCTAGTACAGCACTCACACTTCCACACTGACAGGCAGGCAGGCAAGCAGGCACAGGGAGTTTGCCGTACTCCCACACAACACAGGGCTTATGGAGGAGTGTTCTGGCCTCTCCTTCTCCTCCCCCTCCTTCTCCCTGTCTCTCATGTATTTCTAATGAACCACCAGTGGATGGCCATGCATCTGCTTCCCACCTCAGGCCGATCTGTTCAGAGAGAGAGAGAGAGGGGAGGAGGGAAGATGTGTGTAGAGGAGTAAGAGAGAGAGAGAGAGCTTTCTAAGAGACAGCTACTAAACATATAGCGAGTGGGGAGTACAAGCTACACACTGAAAGACAGGAAAAACAGACAGGCAGCTGAATAGGCACCTATGCTTGGGGTCCTATGAGTGCCTCTTCTGGATTTGACACTTCCTGGACTGTTGCAGTCCTAAGAGAGGGAGCCGCCGGAGCTGTGTGAGTGCATAATTGAGCGTGAGCAGCAGGGAGAGCAGTACGGACAGCAGAGGATCAGGGAAACGGGAGACAGAGGTTCTCAAAGGAGGGGGGAAGTGAAGTGAGAGAAGGAGGAGAGGAGAGGGGAGGAATTAAGGAATGAAGGAAACAACAAGCTCCTAAGAAACAACCTCTGCTTGAAGCCAATGGATCAAGGACTCTGGGATTGAAATCTGCAGCAGGGCTTAACTTCCTGAGGAAGTGTGCTGGTGGAACTTGAGGAAAAGAGGAGGGGAGCAACAGAGGGGAGAGACAAAGAGGAATGCAGGACATAGCTGAAAGGATTACCTCTCCCGCCAGGCGGAATGGGAAGCTTACTCCTCATGGAGGCTAATCAGGACCTGGGAGCCTGAGCATCTCTCTCTGGCTTTTCTCTTCTCTGTTATCTTGTTTGGTCTAAGGAGGGTGGGAGGGGCTGAGTCAAGCCCGGTAGAGCTCCGGTAGACGGTTTACTCTTTCGAATGGGTATTTACTAGTGAGGATTCCGTTTGTTGTTGTTGCCATTTTTGCTGCGGCTACAGCCATGAGGACTTTGTGACTCCTGGAGCACTTTAAGCCCCTACTCTGGAGGAGACCTGCGTTAGTGGCTGACAGAGAGACTGCCATGGAGCAACAGTGTGACCAGGGGGCAGGGCCTGGGCTGGCGGGGGCAGACTCAAACCCGGGCTCCCTGAAGGAAGGGGAGAATGCAATCACGACCACCTCTGCCTCCTCTTCAAACTCAGACCTGCCCTCCGCCCTCTTACCTGACGGGGAGCACCCGGACACGGGTCGAAGGCAAAGCAAACCGTTCACTGGCCTCAAACTGTTCGGCAGGAGGTAAGACACAGACCAACCTCTCACTAAGCCACTGAAGTGCATTGATCACAATACTGTGGTGGCTGTAAATGTTCGGTGCTCGATTTGATTCCTGGATGCTTACTTAGTAGCAGCAGCAACAGGTGTGAGTTTCCAGCACATGCCAATAATGACTGGGCTACTGTATGGGGGATTGGTCTATGTCTCCAGAACAGAGCCTTTATGTCTATACAGGACAGCCTGGTCTGCTTTTGGTCTGACCTTGATGTACAGTCCACAGACTAATCAAAGACTAGTTTGTCGTTTCCATACCCTGTCGCTGAGTGTTGCACCGTAACACCATTGCATAAATTAAGCTCTCATGTTTCAATATACAGTATTACTAGTCGGCGAAACACTACCTGGGTAGGTTACAGCATGGGATGCACTTTGCCAGAACTAGCTTCAAAGGAGTGAGGACATGTAGGAGGCAAAGACTGCAGAGATTAGCAGTAAAAACAGTCAAGGGTTGATTTAGTAAGAGTGAGTGAGTGTTTCCATAGCCAGTGGAATAGTCGAGTTTGATTAGGAAACTCTGATCATCTCCTCCTGCTCTCTGAGAGGGCGTAAGACTCATTATCAACAAAACAACATAACGGTCACACGGTGGTGTCACAGTGTGGTGTCACAATGTGTCCCCATGGTCATGACACACCGAGAGACAACGCCAACGTCAAATCCCAGCTTCACCTGCCAGTCTAGGTGACCTTGCACCAGATAGTGCAGTGATTCAGTGACAACATTCATCCTATTGTCATAATACCAGTTTACTGCTACTCTGTCATGCACATCTAGCTCTGGTATGCTGTCCGCTGTTTTTTGTAATTAGTTTCCCTAATAGTGCGGAGATAATTGCCAGATTTGCTCTATCTTTTCTGCTTGTAACCCACAGGTGGCTAGGGCCAGTGAGACTTTGAGGCCTTGCACCCTCCAAGCAGAACAAGACGAGAATGTTACATGTCTCTCTCACCGAGAGGTTATTTTTAAACCTAATTAGCTGCTCTTTTTCCCTCCTGCCTTCCCTGAAAGCCTTCAAAGCACAAACACAAGATGAAAATATGAAGGATTTCCAGAGATGAAGTTTGGGCTAATCTGAGCCAGGGCGCTGAGACCCGTGTGTTGTTCTGCTGAGACCTGGGTCCACAGACTGTTGGCTGGTGATTACAGAGGGAGATGTGACTCAGATCAATCAGTCACAATGGCACTTACCACAGCACCATCTTTGCTAACTGAGTCACCGCTGAGTTCATCTTAGTGCTCATACTTAGTACACACAATATTTTATTTGAAGCAGATTAAATAATGAGAAACAACAAGAATGAACAGCATGATACTGTATCACTGTTTGCAAATGAACAGAGGAGTCTTTGATTATGTGTTGTTGGTGGATGTTAATCTAAGATGAGCCTTTGTATAGAGATAGGGTTTGAGGGCTGAGAGAACGGTCATGTCAGCCATGCTGTCCTAACTGATTTAAGATCAATGTCGGAAGTGAAGGCAGCACTGACACAAGACGTGCCTGGCAATGATGTCATTAAAACGAGACACATGACATGCCTCCCCACTGCTGAGAGCACTTACAGTACTCCTGATGTTATGGTACATTAACTAATGAGCTATTATATACTATCCTAGTTAATTTAGGTAATCAAATCTTAAAGAAATACAAGACTCAATTAAAGAGCCCAGTTTAGTGCGTTGATATGCCCAAATATGGACATATTCAATCGTATCAGAGTACATCTTTGCTTGCAGCAGCGTGCAAAGCAACGTTCTGAAAACGAATGACCTTCATCCTGACCAGAGTGCTGTAAAACATTTTCTTGTGCTCTACCTTTGCGAGATACCATTGCTGAGCGCAACAGACAATGAGTAGGAATTATATTTGAGTCCTCTTTCTGTATTTCTCCCTCTCTCCCTCTCTCTGGCTGTGTTAGTTTGTTTTCCTGTTGTCATGTTTAAGTGTGTTTATCTCTGTGGCCCCGAGTAAACACATGCTGCCTGTCGGCTGTGATGGCGCAAAACAGAGAGCAGTCGTCGGTGGTCCCCCGCCTCTTTAACTCAGTGGAATTTTAATGAGCTAGAGCTGGAGGGGCTGGCTGCATCAGACCTCTTAGCCATTTATGCCCCCCCCCCCCCCCATTCTCCCTCTCCTCTCAAGGAGAAATCTCTCCGTGACGTCGACAGACACTAAGGCCCATTGATTTCTAACAAGGTGCTATGGTGTCAGAAACAGGATTATTTATTTGTCCTTTCTGAAGCAACAGGAAGTGCAACATCAGTAGCTCATGTGTCTACTGTAATTGAACTGAACCGAGGTAACCAGGGATGTAGCTCAGTTGGTAGAGCATTGTGTTTGCAACGCCAGGGTTGTGCGTTCGATTCCCACGGGGGGCCAGTATGAAAAAAATAAATAATAATGTGTATGCACTCACTAACTGTTAGTCGCTCTGGATAAGAGCGTCTGCTAAATGTACTAAAATGTAAAATGAGGTAATTCGTTCATTTGGGAAATAGGTTTGGGTTATGTGTCAGAACTTGGCTGCCTGGGTTAGGGCCTACTACAGGTCACAAGTCAGGACCTTTTACAACCTTTCACCCTTACAATTCCCAACACATGGTTTGCTGCTTTGCTAGAGAGAGGGCCCAACTCTCAGAAGGAATGATCATGGAAAGGAGAGAGGAGGAGAAGAGACAAAAAAATTAAGAATAGAAGAAAATGTTATAAAAAGGCTATTTTAGTTCCGCTTCAGTCTCTGATAAGGAGTCACTGATGATGTGTTATAGGACAGTATCCATATGGTTTGTGGAAGCAGGCGAGTGAGAACAGAGAGACCACTTCTTTCCTTTATTAAACAGTACTGACATTTGTTGACATGGATTTCCAAGTCATAAGGATGTGGAGATAGTGAATGAAGGAAAAGAAGAACGGAGAAGGGTTTTAAGACTGTAACTATAGCCCACATGATCTCCAGTTCAGTCTTCTTACAGAGCTGACATACTTAGTCTTAGCCTGGTGGGAAATAGCCAGGAAAGTCTAGCAATCATAGTGGCAAACGGTACTGTGATATGCTTTCATGGGATTCACAATAGATCAAATAATGATATAATCAGATCCACGAATAGAGACACATTAACTCTATTGGGGGATTATTCACGTGTCTTACTTGCTCTTGCTCGCTATTTGAGTTACATGTTGTCTGGACATTCTAAACATGCATCCATGCATCTTAAAAATCTACTGCCAAGGAACACACTTAAAGTAGCTCATTAACACCGCTCATGATATTGTGTAGTGTGGAGATGGGCTTAGATGGATTTAAGGGATAGCCCATGTGTTTGCGGAATGAGTTTAATGTGTCAAGCATGAGGAATATGTTAAACAGGCCATTTGAAATCTGAATAATTGATTGCTGTCAGATCGTTAGGGCTTATCAGCAGGGTTACACTGTCTTCCTCCTTCAACTGCAGACTGAATGTAGTTCTAACCACTGACCCTGTTGTCAGGGATCGTATCGAGACACATGCTGTGAGGACAATGCTCATAGTGAATTTGTGTGTCAGTGGGTTATGCAATAAAGAGATGGACTTCATCCAGTTACACTGGAGGAGTCCTTAAGCATGGTTTTAGAGGGTCCTTCTAGTTATACGTTATGTTTAGAATGATTAGCTATTAGGGCTGGGAATTGCCAGGGACCTCACGATATGATATGTGTTGTGATTCTCATGATTCTATACAGTGAGGGAAAAAAGTATTTGATCCCCTGCTGATTTTGTACGTTTGCCCACTGACAAAGACATGATCAGTCTATAATTTTAATGGTAGGTTTATTTGAACAGTGAGAGACAGAATAACAACAACAAAAATCCAGAAAAACGCATGTCAAAAATGTTATAAATTTATTAGCATTTTAATGAGGGAAATAAGTATTTGACCCCTCTGCAAAACATGACTTAGTACTTGGTGGCAAAACCCTTGTTGGCAATCACAGAGGTCAGACGTTTCTTGTAGTTGGCCACCAGGTTTGCACACATCTCAGGAGGGATTTTGTCCCACTCCTCTTTGCAGATCTTCTCCAAGTCATTAAGGTTTTGAGCCTGACGTTTGGCAACTCAAACCTTCAGCTCCCTCCACAGATTTTCTATGGGATTAAGGTCTGGAGACTGGCTAGGCCACTCCAGGACCTTAATGTGCTTCTTCTTGAGCCACTCCTTTGTTGCCTTGGCCGTGTGTTTTGGGTCATTGTCATGCTAGAATACCCATCCACGACCCATTTTCAATGCCCTGGCTGAGGGAAGGCGGTTCTCTCCTCCAAACACGGCGAGTTGAGTTGATGCCAAAGAGCTCGATTTTGGTCTCATCTGACCACAACACTTTCACCCAGTTCTCCTCTGAATCATTCAGATGTTCATTGGCAAACTTCAGACGGGCCTGTATATGTGCTTTCTTGAGCAGGGGGACCTTGTGGGCGCTGCAGGATTTCAGTCCTTCACGGCGTAGTGTGTTACCAATTGTTTTCTTGGTGACTATGGTCCCAGCTGCCTTGACATCATTGACAAGATCCTCCCATGTAGTTCTGGGCTGATTCCTCACCGTTCTCATGATCATTGCAACTCCACGAGGTGAGATCTTGCATGGAGCCCCAGGCCGAGGGAGATTGACAGTTCTTTTGTGTTTCTTCCATTTGCGAATAATCGCACCAACTGTTGTCACCTTCTCACCAAGCTGCTTGGCGATGGTCTTGTAGCCCATTCCAGCCTTATGTAGGTCTACAATCTTGTCCCTGACATCCTTGGAGAGCTCTTTGGTCTTGGCCATGGTGGAGAGTTTGGAATCTGATTGATTGATTGCTTCTGTGGACATGTGTATTTTATACAGGTAACAAACTGAGATTAGGAGCACTCCCTTTAAGAGTGTGCTCCTAATCTCAGCTCGTTACCTGTATAAAAGACACCTGGGAGCCAGAAATCTTTCTGATTAAGAGATGGTCAAATACTTATTTCCCTCATTAAAATGCAAATCAATTTATAACATTTTTGACATGCATTTTTCTGGATTTTTTTGTTGTTATTCTGTCTCTCACTGTTCAAATAAACCTACCATTAAAATTATAGACTGATCATTTCTTTGTCAGTGGGCAAACGTACAAAATCAGCAGGGGATCAAATACTTTTTTCCCTCACTGTATGTATTGCGATTCGATACTGCAATTTTATTGCGATTTGATGTTACAAAAATATTGCTCACTATATGTCTGCTGCAGAGAGACAAGAGAGAGCATGAGAAGTTTTGATCAGTCAGGGAAATAAAAGTGCAGTTTTTGCGCTGGTACAGCCGACTAGCACTAGCTAACGCTACCTACAGTAGCAAAACAAAACAAAAAAATTGATACTTGGAGTCAGATATCGATATACACTGAACAAAAATATAAACGCAACATGTAAAGTGTTGGTCCCATGTTTCATGAGCTAAAATGAAAGAACCCAGAAATGTTCCATATGCACAAAAAGCTGATTTCTCTCAAAGTTTGTGCACAAATTTGTTTACATCCCAGTTAGTGAGCATTTCTCCTTCGATGAACACTGGCACGCTGCTCTTCACAGATGAATCTCGGTTTCAACTGTACCAGGCGGCTGGCAGACAGCATGTTTGGCGTCGTGTGGGCGAGCGGTTTTCTGATGTCAACGTTGTGAACAGAGTGCCCCATGGTGGTGGTGGGGTTATGGTATGGGCAGGCATAAGCTACAGACAACAAACACAATTGCATTTTATTGATGGCAATTTGAATGCACAGAGATACAGTTGAAGTTGGAAGTTTACATACACCTTAGCCAAATACATTAAACTCAGTTTTTCACAATTCCTGACATTTCATCCTAGTAAAAATTCCCTGTCTTAGGTCAGTTAGGATCACCACTTTATTTAAGAATGTGAAATGTCAGAATAATAGTAGAGAGAATGATTTATTTCAGCTTTTATTTATTTCATCACATTCCCAGTGGGTCAGAAGTTTAGATACACTCAATTAGTATTTGGTAGCATTGCCTTTAAATTGTTTAACTTGGGTCAAACGTTTCGGGTAGCCTTCCACAAGCTTCCGACAATAAGTTGGGTGAATTTTGGCCCATTCCTCCTGACAGAGCTGGTGTAACTGAGTCAGGTTTGTAGGCCTCCTTGCTCGCACACACTTTTTCAGTTCTGCCCACACATTTTCTATAGGATTGAGGTCAGGGATTTGTGATGGCCACTCCAATGACTTGACATTGTTGTCCTTAAGCCATTTTGCTTAAGTATGCTTGGGGTCATTGTCCATTTGGAAGACCCATTTGCGACCAAGCATTAACTTCCTGACTGATGTCTTGAGATGTTGCTTCAATATATCCACATAATTTTCCTTCCTCATGATGTCATCTATTTTGTGAAGTGCACCAGTCCCTCCTGCAGCAAAGCACCCCCACAGCATGATGCTGCCACCCCCGTGCTTCACGGTTGGGATGGTGTTCATCGGCTTGCAAGCAACCCCCTTTTTCCTCCAAACATAACGATGGTCATTATGGCCAAACAGTTATATTTTTGTTTAAGCAGACCAGAGGACATTTCTCAAAAAGTACGATTTCTGTCCCCATGTGCAGTTGCAAACCGTAGTCTGGCTTTTTTATGACGGTTTTGGAGCAGTGGCTTCTTCCTTGCTGAGCGGCCTTTCAGGTTATGTCGATATAGGACTCGTTTTACTGTGGATATAGATACTTTTGTACCTGTTTCCTCCAGCATCTTCATAAGGTCCTTTGCTGTTGTTCTGGGATTGATTTGCACTTTTCGCACCAAAGTACATTCATCTCTAGGAGACAGAACGCGTCTCCTTCCTGAGCGGTATGACGGCTGCGTGGTACCGTGGTGTTTATTCTTGCGTACTATTATTTGTACAGATGAACGTACAGGCGTTTGGAAATTGCTCCCAAGGATGAACCAGACCTGTGAAGGTCTACAATTTTTTTTCTGAGGTCTTGGCTGATTTCTTTTGATTTTCCCATGATGTCAAGCAAAGAGGCACTGAGTTTGAAGGTAGGCCTTGAAATACATCCACAGGTACACATCCAGTTGACTCAAATGATGTCAATTAGTCTATCAGAAGCTTCTAAAGCCATGACATCATTTTCTGGAATTTTCCAAGCTGTTTAAAGGCACAGTCAACTTAGTGTATGTAAACTTCTGACCCACTGGAATTGTGATACAGTGAATTATAAGTGAAATAATCTGTCTGTAAACAATTGTTGGAAAAATTACTTGTGTCATGCACAAAGTAGATGTCCTAACCGAGTTGTCAAAACTATAGTTTGTTAACAAAAAATGTGTGGAGTGGTTGAAAAATGAGTTTTAATGACTCCAACCTAAGTGTATGTAAACTTCCGACTTCAACTGTAACATGACGAGATCCTGAGATCCCTGACAACATTCCACAGGCCTCAATCAACAGCCTGATCAACTCTATGTGAAGGAGATGTGTCGCATTGCATGAGGCAAATTGTGGTCACACCAGATACTGACTAGTTTCTGATCCACGTGACCAACAGATGCATATCTGTATTCCCAGTCATGTGAAATCCATAGATTAGGGCCTAATTAATTAATTTCAATTGACTGATTTCCTTATATGAACTGTAACTCAGTAAAATCTTTGAAATTGTTGCGTGTTGCGTTTTTATTTTTTTTCAGTGTAATATCGTCCATAAATAATATTGCGATATATAACTATCGATTCCCCCTCCCCCCATCACTATTAGCTATGAGAATGGTCTGATGATAGGATGTTTTTTATTATAAAACACATGCCATGTGGAAATTGTCACCTAATTTTCATTCATCCACCATCCACATTGGCTAAGCAAAGATATTTCCCTTAGCCTTTGGCTATAATCAATTAACCCAGAATGCCACTGATTGTCTGACACCTGGCGATGGATTTTCTCTGCTAGAGATGTGTTGACCCAGAATCTATCGGTAAACAGAGAGAAACAGGCTCTAAGGATCCATCAGTGCATCAACACCCATTGCCCTGGTAACCAAAGAGACACTGGACAAGAGCCAGAGCCTGCACACAGGGGATCAATACCACAACACAAGGAGAATCTATATTATTCAGCCTGTTTCAGGGGGTTTTCTTGTCAGATTGAACACCAGGGATAACCATACATGTATTATTGAATCAATAATCATTGTGTTTAATGTGTCTATATGGGTCAAAATAGTGCATTAATCACTCTCCAGGAAAGAGCCATTGTAGGGCTATCACATGTCTGGAGGCTGAGCGTCTGAGCCACCATTGATGTTGTGGCGGAATGTCTTGATGGTTTTCAGTGGCCGCAGGGAACGCGATCTGCCTACGGTCGACCCAGAGATCAGTTCAAGGAATCAGTCAGTTCAAGGAAGTTTCTCCCTTTGCCCTGTTGCGATTGGCACAAGGCTGTCAGGCTGGTGCCTACTGCTATTGTTTTTTGCTAAACGTTTTTTAAAAACCTTCAAATATCACACTGTGACGCATTTACAGCCCCATACATGCATTCTAAGCAATGTTATAAAACCATTTTAAAAGTTCAACCGTAAAGTTTATTTCTGGGATTGTTCCAGACCCATGGCCCTTGATGGTGTCCAACACTACAACATATGGTGCGAGCAGTGTGAGCAGTGCGAGCAGTGTGGGCATACAGCGTGAGCTCTTGTTTAATTAGCTACTGATTTAAATGGAGTGATCTGTGATCCCAATCAGGAGGCCAACCTCTCAGGCCAGTGATGAAACACCGTCCAGACGACTCTGGAGAGGTTGAGGGCATTGAGGTCAACAAGGAGTCTCAACATTTTAAAAGCAAGATCAGGATGATCTGAGTATTTCTGTATTAGCCAAAGGTCCCAAAACACTTGTGCTGTACTTGTACAGCACCTGACTGTCTTGAACCAAAATACTTTGCAGACCAATCCTCATTGTGAATTTGGGCCTAGTACAATTCTGCACAACAACCACCACCAGCAACCAGTAGAAACTCTATACAAGCAAATTAGGTCACATTCGCCCAGCCTGATAGGATGGTGACGGGAGAGAATCACTGTGTCCCGAGATACAACTAGAAAGGGAAAGAGGAGCAGAAGACGATTCTAGCAGCCAAAGATGATACCGGAAACGCTAGGAGCTGTGTCCTCCTAACATATGCGAAGGGTCTCAGCCCATCTGCCAGACCTGCATCTGCTCTCTCTCAGGGACGGGGCACATACGACTCTACATGACTACAGCCCTCCTCCTTATCTCCTCTCTCAAACTCGTCTTACCTTAGCCAAGCTGAGTCTCCATCTGCCTTCTTCCATACGTTTCAAAACAACAGACCCTGTTTAGAAGACAGTAAAGTGATAGTTTAGCGACTTTGGGAACAGCCCAAATAACCAGTTTCTTAAATTCAGAACTAGCTTCATATTTAAATCATTTGACAGATATAAAGCCTTCTTGGCAATTATTATCGACTCCAGAAAGTCTTTCAAATCTCTGCCGTAGCTCCACTAGCAACTTTCATAGTGCTAGTGTAGAACCGTTAATGCCTGCAAAACTGCTGTATTGACTTTGTACCGGGATGTACAGTAGGGACAAAGTAGGCTAAATGGAAGTTAGAGAGGCACACAGGTACGTCATAAGCCATCAAACTGTAGCAGACAGACATACAGACACTGGAACTGAAATACAATAAGCACTCACTCATATGGCCTGTGCTTTAGGAAGAAAGACAAGAATACGCTTAGTGCCATGCTTGTTGGAAGGCTTTTCTGCCTTACACAGTGTCTAACCAGTGTCTACCATTTCCCACTATCCTAATATTGGTCGGAAGGCAAGAGACCTCTTCAGGGAATTTAATTAGTTTGAAATGAGAGCTATGCATAGTGTATTATGCCCAGTTCCTACCCACCCATAACCACAGTCTTATATTAGGATTGGAGAGTCCTCAGCCATCTCATTCGAGTACTACAACTGGCACAACACCTTGAAACAAAGACCTTTGAGCTGCTTACCCTGGTCAATTATTCATCTGACTGGATTCAGACCTGATGGACAGGATTTGTGAGGATCTGCTGAGCTTTTAAAGGCCCAGTGCAGTCAAAAACGTGATTTTCCTTTGTTTTATATACATTTCCACACTATGACGTTGGAATAATACTGTGAAATTGTGAAAATTATGATAATGCCTTTTAGTGTAAGAGCTGTTTGAGTTTTGGCCTGCCTGGTGACATCACCAGGTGATAAATTAGTTAATAGACCACAACAGGTAGCTTAGTGGTTAAGAGCGTTGGGCCAGTAACTGAAAAGCAGACTAGGTGAAAAATGTGTCCATGTGCCCTTGAGCAAGGCACTTAACCCTAATTGCTCCTGTAAGTCGCTCTGGATAGGAGTGTCTGCTAAATGACTAAAATGTAAATGTAAAATGTAATAAATCAAAGAGTTCCATACCTCTCTGCCAATAACAGCTAGTTTTTTGTTTTGGCCTCCCCACCCAGACCACTCTGACAGTTGATTTTTGTTTATTTTTGACAGTTTTAATTGAAAGTAATCACATTATGGTACTTAATTGTTACCCAGAAATGATTTGATATTGAGATAAAAATGGCTGCATTATTTTACATTTTAATTATTTAGCAGACACTCTTATCCAGAGCGACTTTACTGTAGTGTCACGCCCTGACCTGGAGAGACTGTTATTCTCTAGGTAGTTTGGTCAGGGTGTGAAACTCTATGTATTGTATTTCTATGTTTGGCCGGGTGTGATTCCCAATCAGAGGCAGCTGTCGCTCGTTGTCTCTGATTGGGGATCATACTTAGGCAGCCAGTTTTCCTGTCTTGTTTGTGTTTCGGTGTGTTTGGCTTGTTTGTGTATAGCCTTCCGACGCCACGGTTCGTTGGCTTTTGATGTTTTGTACGTGTTTATCCAGTTTAATAAACATGTTCGCATACCACGCTGCACCTTGGTCTGACCCGTCTCTCAACGATCGTGACAGAAGATCCCACCCCCAACGGACCAAGCAGCATGCCCAGGAGCAGCAGACACCCCGGACACAGGTGGAGGAGCAGAGATCATGGACTTGGGGGGAGATAAGAGAGGATCTGGCCAAGCATATGGAGGCCCTGAAAAGGATGAGGGTGGAGAAGGTGAGTGTCTGGGCCTGGATGAGCGTGTGACCGTGCAGGCTCCGTGTTATGCGGTGCCAGTGCGCCGGCACTGTCCAGTGCGTCCTGTGCAAGCGCCACGCACGTGCCGTGCGAAAATGGGCATCCAGCCAGGATGGGTTGGGCCAGCTCTACGCTCCAGACCTCCAGTGCGCCTCCACAGTCCGGTACGCCCCGTACCAGCTCCCCGCACCAAACCAGTGGTGCCTGTCGCCAGCCCGGTATGCCCCGTACCTGCTCCCCGCACCAAACTAGTGGTGCGCGTATCCAGTCCGGTACGGCCCGTGCCAGCTCCTCGCACCAAACCAGTGGTGCGTGTCTCCAGTCCGGCACGACCCGTGCCTGCTCCTCACACCAGACCAGTGGTGCGTGTTCCCAGTCCAGCTCCGGTCAGCGGTTCCACTCCGGAGCCAGAGCAGTCCGCTCCACCGGTGCCCAGTCCAACTCCGATCAGCGGCGCCACTCCGGAGCCAGAACAGTCCGCTCCACCGGTGCCTAGTCCAGCTCCGGTCAGCGGATCCACTCCGGAGCCAGAGCAGTCCGCTCCACCGGTGCCTAGTCCAGCTCCGGTCAGCGGTTCCACTGCGGAGCCAGAGCAGTCCGCTCCACCGGGGTCCAGTTCAGCTCCGGTCAGCGGCTGCATTCCAGACCCAGAAGTCAGCCCCTATCCAGGGTCGAGGTCTCCCACACCAGGGTCCAGACAGGGCTTGGTGCATCGCGGGAGGATTGCTGATCCAGGCCCAGACGTCAGCCCCTCTCTAGGTTTGGGGTCTCCCACACCAGGGTCCAGACAGGGCTTGGTGCATCATGGGAGGAAGGAGAGGGGAAGCATCGTGCCGAAGTCCAGACCAGACCAGGGGCGCAACGGGGAGGCAGAGAGGGAGAGGTCGTCACGCCCGGAGCCGGAGCCGGATCCGCCTCCGAGGCAGAATGCCCACCCGGATCCTACCCTAATGAGTCAAGTTGGTGCGGCCGGAGTACGCACCTTTGGGGGGGGGGGGGGGGGTACTGTCACGCCCTGACCTGGAGAGACTGTTATTCTCTAGGTAGTTTGGTCAGGGTGTGAAACTCTATGTATTGTATTTCTATGTTTGGCCGGGTATGGTTCCCAATCAGAGGCAGCTGTCGCTCGTTGTCTCTGATTGGGGATCATACTTAGGCAGCCAGTTTTCCTGCCTGGGTTGTGGGATCTTGTTTGTGTTCCTGTTTGACTTGTTTCGGTTATAGCCCATAGGACTTCACGGTTTCGTTGAATTTGTTATTTTGTCTAGTGTTTATCCAGTTTAATACACATGTTCGCATACCACGCTGCACCTTGGTCTGACCCGTCTCTCAACGATCGTGACATGTAGTGAGTGCATAAATGTTCATACTTTTTATTTATTTATATGAGATACAATATCTCTACATAGTGTGGGTCAATTTGTTCATAAAACAGGTACTTTCGATCCTGTATGCTGATTGGCTGAAACAGCATTCCAGCCAAGTGTAAATCAGTCTTAGTTTTGTGTAAGAGTAGCTTGATGCTGGCTTGATGTTTCACTAACCGGAGAGGTCCTATGTTATTGGATTAGCTCTCAGTGCTGTGTTTCCTTGGTTCTGCAACGTAACAGCCTGGACACAATAGACTAAGTCAGAGGCTGACATAAGGAGTAGAACAGGTTACGTGGTTTTCAAGAACTCCTTCAACAATTGATTTGACCTTATCCAACCTGAATGAAACAGTCCTGACATTTTGTTTAGGGTCAACCTATCAGGGAAAAAGAAACCAGGAAGGAGTACCCTTGAGCAATTTGTAAGTGATTTATGTAGGACAAGGGACTATACACCTGCGGGCATCTCGTTTTGCTGTTAACTCTGCCTGTCTTTTGCTTGTACATCCCTGAGAAGTACATTGGGATTTAAAATAATTCCCTTGTTGACACGAAGACAATGCCTTGAGTGTTACATCTGCGAGCTCTCAAATATTTTGAGGAGGAACAAGTTTAGGGATTGGCCCTTTCTGCACCTTCTACAAGTCAGGAAATACAGTGATGATATATAGTGAGAATGTTTACACTTAAATTCAAAGGATGTTAGAAATAAGCCCAGTGACTGATAGGCTGTCAATTTAACAGTCTCCACAACAGTGACTACCAGGGCATTAGCTTGACACAGTCTGCAGTGGATGTCATTAAGTTGTCACTAAGGGATGGCTTGACTCATCTGCTATTCGTTCATAGCCTTGACATTACTGGAGAGCTCAGATTCAGATTTGTGTACAGTAAGTTAGTTAGTATCCATTCCTGGTACGGTAATTTAGCTGCGAACAGATTCATAGCCTAGCTAAACCAGACTGAACGCTGCCCTCACCCATGCACAATGGTGAGAGTAGCGTTCAGTTGGGTTTAACCAGGCTAACAGAAGCAGCCTTGGCCTCATTAATTTCTGTCCTAATTATTTGTGCCCTCTCAGTGATACCTCAAAGGCTATCTGTTCTGCTAAAAACAGCCCAGAGTACAGCCATTCACACCAATCCTCTCTCCCGCTCAGCCCAGGCCCCAATCTCCCTCCCTGCCCGGGGCCCAATCTCTCTGGCTGCACTCTAAGGTGACTTCTCCCAGGGATTCACAGGATATTAATGCTAGGAACCCTCATGCCTCTCCATCTAACACACGATGATGACACCACCATTCCCCCTGGATCAGGTCTAATCCTGGTAATGCCAGTGTAAAAACAGCCCATACAGGGTCCATCAGCACCTTGGTTGGCACAATGGCGAGGTGAGACTTAAAGAGTAGTCACTTACTACAGTTTAGACTGGAATACAAAGTAGTCTATGTGTCAGGTTTGTAGAGGTTGTTCAGTAGTAGTAAAATAAAATAAAAAGATAAGTAAAAGAGAGTGTTATTAAGCAATACTAAATAAGGGTTTTTACTGTGGGTCAAATTCTGAATTTGTGTTTGATGTTTTCTTTGAGCTTCTTATCAATGTAAAACACGGTGTCATAACTTATTTTTAGGGAACACATGTCAAATAATAAATATTTGATAATGGTCTAGTATTAGTTTCTAAATGTATTCCAGGCTCTGAAAGGAGCCAGTTTTATATTTTCAACTCAAAATGTCATCAGTTGTGGAAACTGAAATGGAAAAAGAAAAATCTATTTTGAAAAGACCTACCATCTTCTTTTGAAATGAAGCTATACGAGCTAGTAACAATGTAATTCAGAAAGATGTTTCCTGTCTCATAAAGCGGCATCTTTGTATAGTATCACCCCTGTTTGCCCGCCTGTCCTGTTGTAAATCTTCAAGATAAGGGATATGTGTTGTGTTGCGTAACAGTTAAGAGGGTTAAAAATAGCTTATAAATGGCCCGAGCTTTAAAACCTAAACCAGCATGAAAGATCAAGGATGGACTGGAAATGTACTTAGTGTCTTGTTTTTACACTTATTTGAAGGCTCAAATTATTACCTGAATGGGGCCATGTGACAATACATTAGCAAAATAACAGTGTTCGTTCCTAAAACACGTGTGCAAAATATAACCTACTGTATGCTAATACGCAGGATTTTCAAATTGGATGGCCAGAGTTGGTGATCACAGTGATACTGGCAAAAGATGAGTCTTCTGTTCTAGTGCTGAAGTAACACTACTGGAACTGTATATGACTCCTGCTGTTGTTTACAATCCCTTTAACAGTATTGATCCGTAGCTCAATCCTCAGGCAACTGTGGAGGTGGGTGAGAGGTGAAGGGAATGGGGGGGAGGAAGGGAGGCATCTGCTATTCCAGTACCTCAGAGCTCCTTTAACAGTAGGCAGGGGGCTCGAGGAGCACACTGACCTGAGAAACTGCAGGACACCTCACTGTGGGAGTGTGTGTTTTAATGAGCATGCCATGTCATTGTCACAAGGTGTGCGTGTGTGTGAGTGCGAGCGTGCGTGTTGGATTTACCTTGAAAGGGCCTAAGTCAGTATCCTTTTCATTATGCATTCACAACACACAATATTTCAAAGTTGTTCGGGGGGGAAATGATGTTTCATGCTCAAGTATCCCACTCTCACCACGAATACTGTACCTGTCTTAAAGGGGAATAGCAACACATGTTGACAATGTGTCTATGCTCCTAAACTCCTCTGACTCGTTGTTGGACTGTCTGTCGAAGTACGCACCTCTCTCACTCAGGGCGAGCGAGGTAGAGCTAGAGCGAGAGCTACATCACAGGGTTATACAGCCTCCCACTCACTGCAGCGCTAGATAGAACTTTGTGGATTAACGCAAATCTACGACAAATATAAATGTTCTGTCACAGCGAAAATACTACATTCGGGAAGTCCAATCGATTGTGAGATAGGGCATATACATTTTTATGTGATACATTTGGGTCACAATTTTGCTTTTTCTGAGTTCTCTGCCAAGCAAGGAGGAAACAGCAGCCATTTCATGCAAAAACAGACACGAGGGGGCTCCTCATAAACACAACACACTGGCAGTTTTCAAAATAGCTTATATCATACTAGCATATCACACAACACACCTTTTCCTATGTAGTCAGAAGCATCATCAGACCTCGGTAGGAGCCTATTTCAGTTCTCTCTTTCAGTGCTCTTGAAACCAAGCAGAAAATCCTGTGTTCTAAAGATGGCAACGTAGCCAGACAAATACATTAGAAGATAATTGTCGATCTGATCAGAAACTCTGTGCTCACAACCTTTATCTCCTAAATGATGTTGCTGGTGTATTTTGTAAGAATTTTGGAATATATTGGTTTCTACCAGGCGCGAGTCCATCTAGGCTGAAGTCCTGTACGTGAAACACACATAACAAGTACTGAAGAACAGTTTCACCCACATTTAAGATAAGAATATCAGCCTACCTTTGTCATGTCAACCATCTAGCCAAATCATATAATTCCATGTGTCCGCCTTTTGTCTTTATAAACTTTCACATAGCCTATTCCATGATCTGGGGTAATCCAATGAGCAACACTGCAGCTGTTGATAGCAGTGATCATCATTCATCACATAAGTTATATATAATCAATACACGACTTTCAAGGAGTAGGGTATTTGATGCAAGAGTATTTGACGCAAACATAGGCTATAAGAATACTTTTCCATTTGATCAAATTAGCCTACATTATCACATTCTCTTGCTTGCTCTAGGAAGGTAATTTGGCCCTGGCTTGCAAAGGAAATCCTCTGTATAATGTTGTAAATGATTGTCATTATTCTACCGATTTTTTAAAATGTAAATGTAGGCTAATAATACATGTAATAATAGCATATTTGATCTACCCAAATGGACTTGGACAGTGAGCATAAATTGCATTTCGATAGCCTAGGTACTGATGTAAGCATCTATCTATTATATCTGCAACAGAAATGAATTTACAAGGATATGTTCACTGTCAGCTGGCTACTGTAGGAAAGTTACAATCTAATGAGACGTGTTACATAAATGAGCCTTATAGCCAATATGTGTCATCCTGTGAAGTGGACGCCATGTTGCACCCCCACTAGTCTTTCCCTCTCATTTTTGTAGATATATTTTGCTGTAATGATCTGATCACTCCATGCAACGAGGGATGTAGCCTACAGTCAGAGAGAAGATGGACAATGTTGATTGGCAGGTGAAATGATTTCCAATGGGGTCGCAAGGTAAAAGTGGAAGGCGGGATTAGGTCGGCTCCTTTCCTCCTTGCTTGGCAGAGATCTCAGAAAATGAAAAATTGTGAATCCGCTACCCAAATGTATCACATAAAATATTTATGCCATATCTCACAATCTAATATAGTATTTTAGACTGTGACAGAACATTTATATTTGTCGTAGATTTGCGTTAATCCACAAAGTTCTATCTAGCGCTGCAGTGAGTGGGAGGCTGTATAACCCTGTGATGTAGCTCTCGCTCTAGGTCTACCTCGCTCGCCCTGAGTGAGAGAGGTGCGTACTTCGACAGACAGTCCAACAACGAGTCAGAGGAGTTTAGGAACACATTTTCAGAATTTGCTGTTATTCCCCTTTAATTACAGTATATACCATGAAAGCATACTGCTCTCACAGTGAGTGCAGTATATACCATGAAAGCATACTGCTCTCACAGTGAGTGCAGTATATACCATGAAAGCATACTGCTCTCACAGTGAGTGCAGTAGGCTTGGCCATTAGCCAATACATCAACATGTCCTTTAAACCAGGGCTGAAGTCTCCTCCAACAGATTAGACTGATACACCTGTTTGGCTAGAGGTCATACAACCTGAGAGCCTGCTGTGCTACTCTACAGATTATACTGTATTACTTGCACAGTCTTGAATCTATGATAAACCAATTGATCTAGGGGCCAACAAATTACAAGCCATGTTAAGCATACAATGAATAAATTATCTATGTTTTTGCTGAACAGTGACAATTGTTATCGTCATCAATTGTCCTGTCTGTGTACAAGCTCTGAGCAAGAACCGCAATAACTCGGTCACCCACTGGCACTATTGTTCGGAGTGGGCCAATAAGGAAACAATGGGAACTCTGTGATGATCGATGTGTACTGTACGGATACAGATATCTCATTGATATCCAGCTACAGTTTCACACAATGCTGTATAACTGTTAGCTAAGTAGTTAGCTAAGTATTTTCTGCCTTCAGAATCTTCAGTACAATAGCATTGGCCTTACACTGCTGTTGATTATAAGAACATACAGAGGAACTACCTACCTACATGATGATGATATTACAACACAAGTCTTCAGACAATCATCTGACCCGCCACCTTTACACGCCACACTGTTCTTCTCAGTATGCTGTAGCTGGCAGAGATGACAGTACCTTCCCTGCAGGCACACGCATCTCATTCACACCTCTGTTCAGCCCACCAGGTCCCTGTCCCTGTCACAACTACTCCCTGTCACATCCACAGACTGTGCTCCAATTTCTGTCATTTATTATGACTGCTATGAAATGAATGTTATCTACTAGAAACCAGGATTCGTACTGCAGCCTTAACGGGGAAGATAGTGTCTATTTCAGAGGAGCATAGACCTAGAAGTTTGACAGCTGTCGTACAGCCTTGTAGCCCTGACTCTAGTCGGGGCTCACAGTAGAATTTCTGACAGTGCTTTCCATTGTTCAACAGAACACTCTCCCGACCACACACACAGGCTCTGTCCTTCCGTTCTTCAGAGATAATGTGCATTGGTTTATGGGGAGCTGAACTGCTGATGTTCTCCTGTATTAATGGCAGAGAGAGGAATCACTGGGGGAGTAGATGGTGTGCTTCCCAAGAGTTTGGGGGGATACGGAAACCCCTATCCTTCCTGATGTGTGTTCGCATAGATGATCCCCTCCACCCCGTCCCAGTCCTCCGCTTCCTGTGTGTTCTGGCTTATTTGGGAACATCTTGTAGCATTGGGACCAGGGCTGGCTGCGTGTCCCACTGGATGACTGTGCTCAGGTGCCAGGGCGGATGGGTACACAGACAGCGAGGGGCCTGACGTGAGAAAGAGGGACCCATCTGAGGACTGACAGAAATAGAGCCAGTTTTATCTTTAGTTCCCTCATTGATGTGACAGATGTGACAAAGCATGCCCATAGCCACTATATGCGTCATTCTAGCCTTGCAGCAGCCGTATCAACTGTAACCCAACATTGTGGTTTTGCCTAGAAAATGTGTCAGTTAAGCTGCTAACATATTAATTTTATGGGCAAGTTACTGATTTATTACAATGAAATAGTGGGCTATAAAATAAGAGAGTTAATAAAATTGCTAATGATAACAAAACCATCAATATTTCATAAAATACTGTTCAGGGTTTCACTGTGTTCCTCATCACTAATGCAGGTTGAGCCCTGCTTCAGTATGAAGTCCATCCTCTCCCAGTTTCAGGGGCTGTTGACAGGAACAGGGTCACCCAGCATGGGTTCCTGTCCTGTCCTGTCACGACAGGATTTCCTCTGGTACCAATGTGATGGTCATCGTGAGGCTGTCCGTTTTTACAGCTTTCCCTAACAATGGCCTCAGCACAGCTTTGAGTCTTACACTTCTTGTTGTTTTTGTTAAAGAGGGCCCTTAATCATATTGCTATATTCACAGAGATTCATTACAAACCCTACAGAAAATGGTGAGTAATTGCGCCCATTGTCAGTAATGATAGGGGTCTGGGGATAGAGGCACTCTGAGCACTAATTACATTGATTGAGTTAGGAGGTCATTCCCCACCCTTGTTAGGAAAATATACAGTAGTTGCAATTTCCTGTAATTCTGTTACTTCCTGTTCTGCTACTAATTAACTGGTTAGTTGATGCAAATCCAAGTCGTGATGTCAGAGGATTGCTTTAGGAAAAGATGCCCCCTGTATTGTATCTAGCGTAGAAGATGTTTCCCACTCCATACCCAACCATCATGGGGTGAGATGTAGAGTGAGGAGCAGAACAGCAATGAATAACTGGACAGCAGAATAATAGCATTAATTTAATCAATTACTTTTAGATTATGAGTTGTTATAATGCTACGCAGTAAAACAATAAACAAAATTGCAGCCAATATGGTAATCAATCAGTGTTCAGTGCACATGGATGAACTGGCAGGTGTGTGTGTAACCTTCACTTGACTCAGGATATTTTAGTAGTGAGAGTTCATTTCCTGTCTGCGTAGTATGATACAGCATGCCAACACTACCAGGCCAGACAGATAGAGAGCCTAGAGATAGCAGAGTGGGAATATAATTAGCTCAAATGAACCTGCGGTGACACTGTGTGTCTATTTTGGAAATGAATCAATTACCACTTAAAAGTAATTGATTCATTAAGGCTTGTCATCGCTCTGGGAATCATGGGGTTACATTTCAAGGAAATGTCTTTCAAATGTTTTGTCAGATTTCTGACAGTGTTTTACATTTTTTATTGACTGTCTTGTTCTGTTAGCGCTAATACAATACTATAGCCTGAAGGAAGAATGGAACCCTATCAGATAGAAATAACTGGTTAGATAACCAGACAGTATCCAACTCTTCAATCATGTACATTTACATTTACATTTACATCATTTAGCAGACGCTCTTATCCAGAGCGACTTACATGTCTCATCTCTTTCTTTCTGCCCAGAGCAATATTAGTCAGGGTAGTCCCATGTCTGCTCTTTAAATAGACAGATCATATGGTGGGTGGCCTCACAATGAATAAAAGGTGCTTATAACCGCCTTTCTATTTAATACACTTTTTTGTATTGTTATTGCTCATTACTACAGTTTCTGTACATACATGATTATACATACATTGGTATTACAAAATGAGACACACAATCAGATGAATCCTTTTAGTAAGCTAAAGAGATTGGTTTTATATAAGTAATACAATCAAATTAAGGTTTTCGTTGTGAAAAGAGACCTCATAATGTTTATTTCTTTACCTCAACAATTGAGACTGTAACACTTGGGCCTGGGAGAGATCAGTGCCAAACCCAGGATAGAAAGGAGACTCGCAAAGGACTCTAAATGGGCCAGGAGGGGAGAAATATAATGTTGCATGTTTAGGAGGTCAGAGAGCTTTGTGTAGCAGGAAAGCTCCACAGAGACAGGAGCAGAGGCCTCTACAAATCACGACTTCATGCTATCTTCCTGGGGCCATCCGGCTCTTAGGGGCCTTTGTGTCTATAATGGATATCAGCAGATGACCTCTCCTTACACCACTTATGGCCCCATTCCTCTTGTGCTTCTGTATGAGACACCTGTGTTTTTCTTGTACAGACCCAGCATCCTCTATATCTCAGGGCTCTCCAACAGTGTTCCTGGAGAGCTACCCTCCTGTAGGTTTTCGCTCCAACCCCAGTTGTAACTAACCTGATTCAGTTGATCAACCAGCTAATTATTAGAATCAGGTGCACTAGATTAGGGTTGGACTGAAAACCTACAGAACGGTAGCTCTACAGGAACAAGGTTGGAGAAGCATGCTCTTGCTCTCATCATCTTCTATCCTAGTCCATACAAATATAAATCAGTAAGGGCTTCATTTTACCACTAGGTGTCATATTTGCCTCATGCTTATCTTTACCAAAGCATTAGAATATGTAATGTTCGTCTTTGTAGGCCTACAGTATAGGACTGAACCAGGAAATCTACAGTGCTGTGAAAAAGTATTTGCCCCCTTTCTAAGTTTCTCTACTTTTGCATATTTCTGATACTGAATGTTATCAGATTTTCAACCAAAACCTAATGTTAGATAAAGGGAACCTGAGTGAACAAATAACACCACAATTACATACTTATTTCATTAATTTCATAAACAAAGTTATGCAAAACCCAATGCCACTGTGCGAAAAATGAATTGCCCCCTTACACTCAATAACTGGTTGTGCCACCTTTAGCTGCAATGACTCCAACCAAACGCTTCCTGTAGTTGTTGATCAGTCTCTCACGTCTCTGTGGAAGAATTTTGGCCCACTCTTCCATGCAGAACTGCTTTAACTCAGCGACATTTGTGGGTTTTCAAGCACGAACTGCTCGTTTCAAGTCCTGCCACAACATCTCAATTGGGATTAGGTCTGGACTTTGACTAGGCCACATTAGCCTATGTCACAACAGAAATACATGTTGAGTCTTGGTGCATATTAGACTGTAGACATCACATCCCAGCTTGACTGTCTCTGTGACCATCATACAGGATGCAGTACACGTGTCTTTTGAATATCATCATCACATGCTTACTTGACACAGATCATACACGCAACCATTGGGGTTGATGTTTCCTTCCTCACAACATAAGTAGATCATGATTGCTAATAGAGAAACATGTTGCTAGTTTCTGAGAATCATTTCAATACTTTTCCCACATATGGCCTGAGTGGTATTGTTAGTTGCACTAATCGTACAGTGAAATGTTGTTGTTAATGTGTTACAAAGGCCGGTACGAGTCTTAGAGGACTGGGAGGTCAAAGTGTTTCCTCTCAACTCACGATCTCATCTCAGACAGGAAGTATTGTAGCTACAGTTATACCAACACAACACCAAGACTGTACAAAGCAGACAACAAAAAACATTTTAGGACTTACAGCAGGCAGATCAGTCATAACTTTGAATGCTGCATATTTCTGCAGACTGACTGTGTCACGCCCTGGCTCTGGGGACTCTAGTATGTTGAGCCAGGGTGTGAGTTTTCATTTGTTTTTCGTTCTAGTTTAGTATTTCTATGTTGGCCAGTGTGGTTCTCAATCAGAGGCAACGTGTATCAGCTGTTGCTTGTTGTCTCTGATTGGGAACCATACTTAAGCAGCCAGTTTTCCCACAGTGTTTTTGGGATCTTGTTCCAATTAGGTTTGTGTTTGATCCAAGGACGTCACGTTATCGTTTTGTTGTTTTTGTTTGTGTATCATTTAATAAAAAGTATGTTCACCTTCCACGCTTTGCCTTGGTCCTCTGTTCCCGACGATCGTGACAGACTGACTTTGCAGTGCAGTAAACAACAGATACTTCCTCCTATAGAGCATAATGAAGTCAACTTTAATAGTTTCTGTTGGGTGCTTCCCCTGCCATGAGGAACATCGGGTCTTCTTTTCCTCATAGCTTACATTGCTGTTCCTACCTGGGAAGGTTTTTGCGTGTCTATCATTGTGACATATAGTATTGGTAGCTAAGTTACGTAATGTTGTTAGGTTGGAATGCAACACAACTGCAATATTATAGTATAATAGGATAATATCCACATATTAGCACCTCCTGAAGGACTGTGTTATTGACTAAATAGTTATTTAGTTTTTAGAATGTTTATGATGCTGCAGACAGTCATTTAGTTGTGTTGTCTTTGAGTTGATTTCTGCTATTGCTACTGTGTTGTGAGACTAGTGTTAAGGAAATGACCAATCAATTATTACTCTAGTCTAGGTGCTGTCTGGCAGCTCACGCAGTAAATACCCTCTTTGTTTTCCCATAGCTGTCTCTCTAAGCCCCCCCACACCTCACCCCTCTCAGTGAGATATGATGTTAACCCCTTGCAGAGTGCTTGCGGAAATCTGTCTGGTAGTAGGAACCGTTACAAGTCTCAGTTACTCATCAGAGCCCTGGGCCAGGGCACTGTCACAGCTGGTGTGTATAATCACTCTCCCTTGTAGCAGTGGGAGTCAGGTTAGATCTTCAATCCAATCAGAGCTCACTCTGAAAGGGCAGGCCTGGCGTCACCCTTTCCTATCTCTCTCTGAGGCTGGAGTGACTGTAGCAGAGAGGTAGAGACAGAGTTTAGGTTAACAGTGGCTGAGGACACAGGGCTCAGTGTATGATCGGGGAGGTGGCTGGAGTAAAGACACAAGTGAGTCATTACAGGGTGGGACTTAGCGTGAATGACAGGTGGAGAGGGGTTTTGACTAGATGGTATACAGCTACGGACGGTAGTGACTTTTTCGTAGTAGGTTAGGAGAACTTATGCAGCAGGATAGGATAATTAACATAGCAGGTTAGGAGAATTAGGTTAAGGTTAGGGCTAGCTCAAATCTCTCCTAACCTGCTACGAAAAGTCACTTCCATCTCTAGCTGTACTCCATCTAGTCACAACCATGGAAAGGGGCGTGGGTTAATGCGAGGTAACGGACACTCAGAACCTCCACTCTGTTGCTATGGGTAACAGATCAGGGTATCACGGTCATGTCATGACGCCGCCCCGGTCTCAGTCACAGTGCCGGACAGCTGGCCCCTGGGTGCATCGCTGGGGGACAAACTGACCCGTCCGAAACGATTACCTCCACACTCCCTCTCCTGGCCATGCTGCCCCAAGGCCCTTAGCAGGGAGGAAGGTTCTTCTTTAAATTACTGTTGTAGCGAACACTTGTCTGTGAGCTTTTACTCATGGAGCCTGCATTGAAAATGCAGAACTAAGCCTTGCTTTGAAGTTTAAAATTGATGGACCACATAGAACAGCTTCTATATGTGAATGTGAAAAAAGGCATATAAAAATGTATGACTTGGTATGCACTATACAGGGTTGATTGATTGATTTTATTTGCCAATTTAAAAAAAAATACATATTATACACAGTACATCAACAATGGTTATTAATAATTATTGTGATATCTGCCTACAGTATATCGTCAACCCCCTCCCTCCCCCACCCCCTCTACCCAGGCTTCGGTGGTAGCTACTTGTTTGTGTGGTGAGTCATGCCTACCTACGCCTGGGTCACCAAGTCTGCTCCTCCTCCGTGTTCAAGGCCGCCTGTGCTGCTGTGAGTGACTCACTGCCTCTCTCCACTCCTTCCATTTAAGAAGGTTATGGCCTAAAAACATATATTAGACCCTGGATACGCATTTTGGCAAATTGCAAACTGCAGGTGGAGAGGGGCCTGGTTTCGTGTTTCCATGACAACATATTTAAGTGAAATCACAGCATCGATCAGACAAAGTGGGCTTCTGACAGACTCAGATCTCCAGTTACAGAAGAATCGAAAGGTGAGAGCATTTGGAAGAGGATGTTGTTCTGGTACTTTGTAAAGACTGAAGCTCCTAGAGTTACAATGCCTTCAGAAAGTATTCATACCCCTTGACTTTTCCACATGTTGTTGTGTTACAGCCTGAATTCAACATGGATTAAATTGTTATTTTTTCTTCACCCATCTACACCCCATAATGTTTTCACACCCCTGATTCAATACTTTGTAGAAGCACCTTTGACAGCAATTATAGCTGTGAGTCTTTCTGGGTAAGTCTCTTAAGAGCTTTCCACACCTGGATTGTGTAACATTTGCCCGTTAGTCTTTAAAACATTCTTCAAGCTTTGTTAAATTGGTTGTTGATCATTGCTAGACAGCCATTTTCAAGGCTTGCCATAGATTTTCAAGCCAATTTAAGTCAAAACTGTAACTCAGCCACTCTGGAACATTCACTGTCTTCTTGGTAAGCAACTCCAGTGTAGATTTGGCCTTGTTTTAGGTTATTGTCCTGCTGAAAGGTGAATTCAGCTCCCAGTGTGGTGGAAAGCAGACTGAAGCAGGTTTTCCTCCAGGATTTTGCCTGTGCTTAGCTCCATTCCATTAATTTTTTATCCTGAAAAACTCCCCAGTTCTTAACGATTACAAGCATACCCATAACATGATCCAGCCACCATTAATGCTTGAAAATATGGAGAGTGTTACTCCGTAATGTGTTGTATTGGATTTGTCCCAAACATAACACTTTGTATTGAGGACAAAAAGTTAATTGCTTTGCCACATTTTTCGCAGTATTGCCTTGTTGCAAATAGGATGCATGTTTTGGAATATTTTCGAATATTTTGTATTCTGTACAGGCTTCCTTCTTTTCACTGTCAATTAGGTTAATATTTTGGAGTAACTACAATGTCCGTTTTCTCCTATCACAGCCATTAAACTGTAACTTTTTTAAAGTCACCATTGGCCTCATGGTGAAATCCCTGAACGGTTTCCTTCCTCTCCAGCAACTGAGTTAGGAAGGACGCCTGTATCTTTGTAGTGACTGGGTGTATTGATACACCATCCAAAGTATAATTAATAACTTCACCATGCTCAAAGGGATATTCAATGTCTGCTTTTTTATTTTTACCCGTCTACCAATAGGTGCCCTTCTTTGCGAGGTGTTGGAAAACCTCCCTGGTCTTTGTGGTTGAATCTGTGTTTGAAATTCACTGCTTGACTGAAGGACCTTACAGCTAATTGTATGTGTGGGGTACAGAGATGAGGTAATCATAAAAAAATCATGTTAAACAGTATTATTGCACACAGAGTGTGTGTGATTTGTTAAGCACATTTGTACTCCTGAATGTATTTAGGATTGCCATAACAAAGGGGTTGAATACTTATTGACTCAAGACGTTTCAGCTTTTCATTTCTAATCAATTTGTAAAAAATAAAAAAAAGATTTCCACTTTGACATTATGGGGTAATATGTGTAGGCCAGTCAAGAAAATCTCAATTTAATCCATTTTAAATTCAAGCTGTAACACAACAAAATGTGGAAAAAGTCAAGTGTGAATACTTTCTGAAGGCACTGTATAGAATCTTCTCTAGAAGTTTAATGTCTCCCCTTTTCTAGAAACCTCTTTGTTGAATAACTCTTTGTTGAAGGAGACTGTGGGCATCGTCTTGGGAGTCATAGGATGCATCATCTCCATAGGGACCTCCATAGTAGCCTCTGCTTTGCCCATGTGGAGAGTTACTGCCTTCATCCCTCAGGTCATCTGGGAGGGCCTGTGGATGAGCTGTTTTCTCATGGGACAGTGTCAGTTCTACGACTCCCTCCTTCACCAGGACCTGCAGGTCGCCAGAGCCATGACCATCATCACCATCATCTTGGGGGTTCTGGGGGTGATGGTCTTCATCATCGGAGCCAAGTGCATCAACTGCATCAAAGAGGAACCATCTAAAGCCAAGTTGATAATAATCACTGGAATATTCTTCATCCTGGCCGGTATACTCATCATCATCAGTGTCTCCTGGACAGCTAGCTACACCACCTCAATGAAAACTGGCAGCTGATGGCCTCGCTCTACTTCAGCTGGGGGGCAGCGTCCCTGCTGCTGATCGGAGGAGCCATACTGTCCAGCTTGTGCCCCCCTAGTGAGATTGGCATCATTCTAGTGGAAAGTCTCCCTATTGTCCTGTGCCATCTATTTAGACGTTTCTACTGACCCTCCAGTGGGGTCATATGGGCCCTGATGATGATCACCTCCATCTCAACCGTCCTGGGAGCTCTGGGATTGATGGGGGCCATCTTTGGTCCAAGTGCACCAACTGTATCAAGAGTAACTGGTCCAGGGCCAAGGTGATGTTCATCATTGGAATATTCTTCATCCTGGCTGGTATCCTCCAGCTCACCACTGTCTTCGTGCTTGCCCATTACTTGATACCGAATATCCCCAAATACCAGCTGGGTCTTTTGGCTGAATTCAGTCAGTGCACCGCCTCCATACTCTGCAGCTGCATCTTCAAGAGGAACAAGCCAGACTCGACGACGATTCAATCAACCTCCCACTAACTGCTCTGTCCAGAGACTGTACTTTCTTGGTATTTTCTTGCTCCCCACGAATCCATGTCATCGGGTAGAACTTTTAAAATGTATATATATTTTCTACAAAATGTAGAAATGCGCCGTTTTCACATATGTAGACAATGGTATTGTGCTGGAGTAATGAAAATGAGGTTGAAAAGTGGTCGAGTTTCCCTTTTAAGATGAATGCGCTAAATATAAGTCGCTCTGGATAAGAGCGTTTGCTAAATGACTAAAATGCTGTTTATTTCCCTATTCTCACTTAAAATGAAAGTACTCATCCTGAAAATTGCACCGGTACCATCTTGTCTTGCTTCTTCATGGAAACCATCACTACAAGAGTACCCCATCACAAAACGTCCTTCTTTGACATTTGTGTTTCTTCCTGTGTGAGAACACAAGACACCTGGATATCTCTATTTCATTTTGTTATATCTTATGACATACAGTACCAGTCAAAAGTTTTGACACACGTACTCATTCCAGGGTTTTGTCTTTATTTGTACTATTTTCTACATTGTAGAATAATAGTGAAGACATCAAAACTATGAAATAACACAAATGGAATCATGTTGTAACCAAAAAAGTGTTAAACAAATCAAAATATATTTTAGATTTGAGATTCTTCAAATAGCCACCCTTTGCCTTGATGACAGCTTTGCACACTCTTGGCATTCTCTCAACCAGCTTCACCTGGAATGCTTATCCAACAGTCTTGAAGGAGTTACCACATATGCTGAGCACTTGTTGGCTGCTTTTCCTTCACTCTGCGGTCCGACTCATCCCAAACCATCTCAATTGGGTTGAGGTCGGGGGATTGTGGAGGCCAGGTCATCTGATGCAGCACTCCATCACTCTCCTTCTTGGTAAAATAGCCCATACACAGCCTGGAGGTGTGTTTGGTCATTGTCCTGTTGAAAAACAAATGATAGTCCCACTAAGCCCAAACCAGATGGGATGGTGTATCACTGCAGAATGCTGTGGTAGCCATGCTGGTTAAGTGTGCCTTGAATTCTAAATAAATCACAGACAGTGTCACCAGCAAAGCACCCCCACACCATAACGCCGCCTCCTCCATCTTTTACGGTGGGAAATACACATGCGGAGATCATCCGTTCACCCACACCACGTCTCACAAAGACACTGCGGTTGTAACCAAAAATCTCAAATTTGGACTCCAGACCAAAGGACACATTTCCACCGGTCTAATGTCCATTGCTCGTGTTTCTTGGCCCATGCAAGTCTCTTCTTCTTATTGGTGTCCTTTAGTAGTGGTTTCTTTGCAACAATTCGACCATGAAGGCCTGATTCACACAGTCCCCTCTGAACAGTTGATGTTGAGATGTGTCTGTTACTTGAACTCTGTGAAGCATTTATTTGGGCTGCAATTTCTGAGGCTGGTAAGTCTAATGAACTCTGGGTCTCCCATTCCTTTGGCGGCCCTCATGAGAGTCAGTTTCATCATAGCGCTTGATGTTTTTTTGCGACTGCACTTGAAGAAACTTTCAAAGTTCTTGAAATGTTCCGTATTGACTGACCTTCATGTCTTAAAGTAATGATGGACTGTAATTTCTCTTTGTTTATTTGAGCTGTTCTTGCCATAATATGGACTTGGTCTTTTACCAAACATGTCTATCTTCTGTATACCCCCCCTACCTTGTCACAACACAACTGATTGGCTCAAACTCATTAAGAAGAAAATAAATTCCACAAATTAACTTTTAAGAAGGCACACCTGTTAATTGAAATGCATTCCAGGTGACTATCTCATGAAGCTGGTTGAGAGAATGTCAAAAGTGTGCAAAGCTGTCATCAAGGCAAAGGGTGGCTATTAGAAACATCTCAAATCTCAAATATATTTTGATTTGTTTAACACTTTTTTGGTTACTACATGATTCCATATGTGTGTTATTTCACAGTTTTGATGTCTTCACTATTATTCTACAATGTAGAAAATAGTAAAAATAAAGAAAAA